>NC_143531.1:26129218-26729218 GCF_031878675.1 Megascapheus bottae
GAAAGCATTATGTGAACATTTTATGAATAATAATCACCCCTGAGATGCTACAAAATCTGGACTCATTGTCCTTGCTGGCAGAAACTGGATACTTTTTAAAATTTATATACTCATTTATTCATAATCCATTCCCTGCATATCCTCAACAATGATTTGAGAAGGCTTACAATAAAATCTGACATAAAGACACCAAGTTTTTATGTCACTTCAATAATAATGTAAAACATACAATTTTTGGGACTTGGCTAAAGGTAGCAGGACTTGTGAAGTACATAGTTAAGGTGAATAGTAGTGTGGCAGGAGAGGTCCTCTAGGTCAAAATATACGCTGAGACATTCAGGATCATTGCCTAGGTACCATTTTGGATAATGGTAACAATTAGGATAGGATAAAGTTTGACCACCAATGGGTCCCGGTACATTAGAACCTGGTCTGATCCCAGCCAGCATGGCAGCTTTTGTGTATCCACATGTATTCTGACTCCACACATTGTAGTGTTAGATCCAGTTTCCTGGCACAGGCTGGCACATTTATTGAAGTGACCTGGCCTGAGTTCTGTTCTTCCTAATTGAGACTAGTGATTTGGGCACATCATTGTGTTCTATCTGAATATAGTAGTCATCTTTTTATTGCTGTAACAAAATACCTGTGGTACCCAACTTAAAAAGAGCCAAAGGTTTAGTGTAGATCAGTTTTGAAGGGTCAACCTACAGTCAATTAGTCTGGTTATTTTTAGGCCCAGTGGGAGATCATCCTGGGAGAAGAAAATACTCATCACCCGTGACAACTTGGAAACAGAGAGGAAGAGACAGGCATCCACAACAGCCTTTGACAGCATATATCCAATAACCTAAAATCTCCCTCTAGGCTCCACCTCTTAAAGCTACTTACATCTTTCCATAGTGCCAAGCTGAGGACCAAGCTTTTAACACATGAGCTGTTAGGGGTCATTCTACACCTGGACTATAGTAGTCCATTTGTACATCTCTTTATTCATCTTTATATCTCTTAATACAGATCACAACTATCTCATAGATTTCTAATGAGTTTGTATACAACAGTGTATCAAAGTATGTAAAATTTTGTACATAAAAGCATCATTATATTGATGGCCCTTAATGCAATGATTATTATTCTATATCCTATACTTGGAGTGATAATTTAAATCTCATTGACATCTTTCACTATATCAAGGAAGTGAAATCATTTTTAGTGAGGGTGTGGTTGGGTATATTTAATAGGGAGATATATATTCATTTTAACTTAGCCATTGACCAAAAATTTGAATTGTAATTGACTCCATGGGTATCATGAGTGAAATAACATTCATAGAGAATCTAGAATTCAAGATGAAAGCACAATATGTTTTAAATATGTATAGTTCGTTTCTTTAGACAGAACAAATATAAAAAATATTAAAAACTTGAATTCTCCTGGCTTTAGACAGAATAAGTCTTTCACATATCACCATCTCTGCCCTTCTCTCTTATTTTACACTTGACCCAATTCTCTCATGTTATTTTCCTGGCGCTTGTAGGTGTATGAAATTGAGTCTTCTAGAAAAAACAAACATGTATATTACAGATTTCCAAAGTGATCCTTTTGTATGTTACCATGTAATAAGTAGATAAGTACCATATATGTTTTCTGGAAGTGTTTTTGTTTGAATATACTGTGCTTAAGGCTTAAAACTCAAAACAGAATGGTAGATTATATTATTTTGTGAAATCTCAGAACCAAATGAGAATTATTTTCCAACTGCTTAGCACCTTTTGACTTGAGATTGAGGCGTATCAAAGGATTACTGTAGATAAGACCAAGAAAAGTTTTAGGCAACAGTTCAGACTCCTCTGCATGTCCAGAGTTTATATGTGTAAACTGGTTCATTGGTTCTTTGTATAAAATTAAGAGAATTAAATACAACAAAGCATATAAAATACATTGTTGCAGGACACAGCAAGTCTTCAATGAATGCTAAATCTTTAAGCTATTTTATTTCGATGGTTAATGACTTTTTCTATTACATTAGTGGATGAACTTGGAGATCGTTAATATCTGAAAGTATTTTCTAAACTTTGCTGGTAGATTTTTACGTATTACATTAAGTAGATGTATTCTACTCATATAAATTCATTTTAGAAGGTCACATTTTGTTGATTAGGTCATTCAATGAGAAGAAGTTGGATTCGTTAAAGGTATTTATATAAAGTCTGGCCTTATAATTAGATGTGAAATTTTATCAGCTCATATAACATGCGACTCATTTCTTTTGTTTTATTTGGTGTCTGTATTTGCTTTTGGTTTACTTTGTATTTTTTTGCTTCAAATATTCAGAGAATTACATTGTGACAGCGGATCTAGAAATGATATTTACAAAGGTCTAGAGGAACTGTGATCTGGTAGCATGCTCTTGCTGTACTAGGAGAAAATATAGTATTTAAAAAGTCATTGTATGCATATGCCTATACTTGTTCATGTATTTGGATTGATGGAAGTCAGTGAGGGATGAGTGACAGAAGTAGAAAGGCATCTAGCTCTTGATCTATCAGGTGTTAAGTATAATACCTGGACAATTCTACCTTTCTGGAGGACATTTGTTGTATCAGCATCAGAGACTGTTGAAATTGGGTCAGTGAAATTCTTATCATACACTGACAGAGAGACTTGGGAAACAATTGCAGTCTATTTGTATAGTGGTGTTGGGTCCAATTTTTGTCCTTTGGCAGATGAGTCATGTGTGCTGTTCTTTATTACCCTGAATCATCAGGAATTAAGATTCAGGAGAACCAACAGTAGAAGGTTGAGGTCAGCAGAGAAACAAGGCGTCCTCATGGGAACTCTCATATTTGCTCTATTTTGATTTAAAAAAATAGCAAGAAGCTGATGTTTATTCGACCCTCTCGTTCTTCACTCACATGAACTCCTGCGTGGAGCAGATTTTACTGTTATCACTTCCATTTTATAGGTGAGAGCACCATAAAGGTGTAATGCCTTATCCATAAAAAAGTAAAATGCATTATGCTCCAGTTACACGTTCAGAAAGTGGTAGATCCAAGCATCTAAACAAACTCTTTTACCATCTACATCTCAGGGCCCAGCTCTTGCAGTCTGTCTCTTAGAATAGCAGTGGCAGAATGAGAAGTCTCACCTTCTTCTTGCCAGATCACAGGTGAGAATTCCTCAGTGGAGCATCACAGGAGGGGAAGGAATCTAACACCCCTGCTGGTGGCATGCAACTAGCAGAGGCAAAGAAGGCTTTTTCTCCTTGTAGTTACAAAGCACAAGTGTGACTATTGCAGTAGGGATAGCCTGGCCCAAATTAATAAGTGTTTCTAGAACGCTTTCTTTCCTGTGTGTCTCTTCTTTAACTTGCAAAAATGATTGTTTAGTGCTGTCTGGATCCAATCTGTGGATACAGCATACTATCTAGAGACTGTCTGCTGATTTTGTGCATCACATTGCCAGGCAGTTGGAAACTTTTGATCATGCACTTTGAACATTGTAGGCAAGATATTTTTTTCATGGTCCCTCATTGGAGGGAAACATCTGCTTATGTTGTCCATGGGGGCTTCACTGACATGGTCATGTTATGTGCATTGGGCACTGTCTGAAACGTTACTTAGTTCTGAATTTCCTACTCAGAACATACCGCCTAAGGAGAAATCACCACTCACGTTGATAAAATGCACGGGCTAACGTAGTCTACAGGAGTCAGTAGCTAAATATACAATGACCGCTGTGCATGCTGGAATGTCTTTCTGCTGTCCTAGAAGAGATGTCTTGAGCACGAAGTACATTTTATTTTTAAGAAGGATTTGTTTACCCCAGATGGCACCAATGCTGTTCAGGTTTATTTGTGTCGTGGTTACTTATAGTACAGCGATCATGGAAATTCATCTACACTGGAAGAACAATATATTGGGGAAAAATGAGCTCACCTTGGGTGGCAAGTCTTCATTAAGATAAGCACTGACTTAAATCTCCTCCTACCAAGGCTCCTTTATTGCTCCGGAAGCCTGCTCCGAGCTAGCAATGTGTGACCATTGCAGATTTGTTTGCCTTGTCTCTGGTGAGGTTCATTTACAGATTATTCAACATAGGAGCTTAATCTTGGGAATAAGAAGAAATGCTCTTTGGGAAACATAAGAAGGGTTTGTGTGTTGAGCCCAGCCATCATTCACGGGAAGCACAGGGGATCTGTATGTTCATGTTCTCTAGATGGATGGCGCGTCAGGCATCTTCCCTCACCCTTGTGAATCCTTGTAGGAGACATTTGCCGAGAAATGACTGGAGCTGGTTCCCTGCGGGGAGATTAATGTTTTAATATGCACAATTAGACAACTCAGAATTCCTTTGCTCAGTGGCACCGGGAGCTGCAGTTTTGCTGCTTTATGTTTCCCTTATAGCTTGTTTGTCTGCCTAAAAACTTTGGCAGAGTCAAATAGAAACACGAATGCAAAGGCCTCTCTGGTCTAGAACTGAGAACTGCTATGTCATCGAGCTATGTGACCCAGATATCTTGGAGTTTAAAGAAGATCTATCTATCTATCTATCTATCTATCTATCTATCTATCTATCTATCTATCTATCTATCTACCTAGTGTGTGAAGACTTTTTGTTACGTGTTACAAGTGTCTTTGTTTCATCTACTTGACTACTTGGCAATAGTGGAGTAGGTTAACTGTTCCTTAAATTTAGACCAGCCTGGTGTTACTGGCTCATGTCTGTAATCCTAGCTTCTCAGGAGGCTGAGGTCTGAGGATGAGGATTTGAAATCAGCCTGGGCAGCGAAGTCCATGAAACTCTTATCCGATTCACCACCAGAACACTCAAGTGGCACTGTAGCTAGCCTTGCTTGAAGGAGCTCAAGGAGAGTGCCCAAGCTTTGCGTTAAAGCCCCATGACTAACAAAATAAACATGTCTGGTCTTCACGGTGTTGTTGCATTTTCATTTTTCCTTTTTGCTGGTATTGACATTTTGAAGTCCAAGTTTGTTAGCCTAGAGCTCTCCTGCTGAGTTGCACCTCTGGCCCCCTTCCCTTCTTGCAGGTTACTTAGGCTAGAGTCAGCCTGGACACACACCTGAGCCACACCTTCCTCCTTTGGGTTTCTTATGGCTGCTGTAATCACAGACCCGTGCCGCCATGTCCAGCGTCTTATCGTGGAGATGGAGTCTCACGAACTTCTCTACCCAGGCTGGCCTGGAACTCTGAGGATCTTCCCCAGCTTGGCCCCCTAAGTAGCTCTGGAGGATAAACACACCTCGTTGTGCCAGAAGTATCACTGAGCTTCCCTGCCTAGACTGGCCTCGAAACAGGATCCTCCCATCATCAGTCTTTGAGGCTGTAGGATTGCAGGTGTGAGCCGTGGACATCTGGCTGAGTTCTGCCTGCATTTAATTTTTGGATACAAAATATCATGGGATGTATATGAAAAAAATAACCAAACATGTCCGTCTTTACTCCTGCTATATTATTTTGTTTGATTGGAATTAATCTGATCTAAAATTGGTCTAATGACCAATTTGGGTTGAATTGGCCTCTTATTTTATTGAATATAGTATTTGTTTCTGTGAGCATAATGTATCTGTTCCATAGGGTTTCTGTAAATGTTTATAAATGTTCGAGTTATTCTTAGATAGTACTCTTATTTAAAATGGTATCTGCTAGATTTTCTAACTATTTGTTAATAGCATGTAGAAGTATTGTTGGTTTTAATGTGTTGATCTTATTATCAAGCACTTAACTAAATTCTCTTCTAATATTTTTCTGTAACAGTGATGTTTTTAAGTACAATATATCGTAATGAATGTGTACTGCTAGAAAATGCTTTTGATTTCTGTTTATCTTAAGTGGCAATGGAGGGAGCTTGCTATTGAATAATAGTGTTACACAATTCTACCCTGACAGTGTTCTTTCAGCACTTTGAAGATATTGCTCCACAGTTTTCTGGTTTCTATTGTTACTGTGGAGAATTTTAGTGTCAGTCTAATTGCCATTTCTTTGTAGTGTTCTATCTTTTCTTTCTGTTATTATGAGGCCAATCAAGAGGAAGAGGGTAGACAGAGGGGAATACAACGGCAGAACTCTCCGTAGGGGGAGGTTCCCGGCAGCTAGAAAGAGGAGCACACAGGCCAGGAAACCTTGGGAGGCCTTTGGTCAGGAGGCACAGCCAGCTCTGGGGACCTGTGTTTTTCTTGTGGGCCTCGGGCAGCATGCCAGAGAAGCATGGATTAGCTCAGTGTTTGAAGGCTGGGAATGTGGCACAAGCTTTAATCCTCTGAAAAGTACTTTGTGACTGAAGCATAGCTCCTCCTGTAGGTAGAAATTCTGATTTTCAAACCCTTGTTCTGTACTAGTCATGATGTGCCTGTCTGCAGAATATCCAGGGGTCCCCAGAGGGAAGGGCCTCAACATCTGGGGGTCACTCTCCCTGTCTCTAACTGCATGCCTGTACCTGGCAGCTCCATCAGAAGCCAGGGTCCAGGAAAATCACTGATCTGAAGACCCGCCCGTCAGATTTCTGGGCCAGAGAAGCCTCTAGCAAAGAATGAGTGTGGAGGAGACAACACTGGCTATCATTCTTTCTCAATCAGTCATTTTCTTGTCCTCCTGTCAGATCATTGTTCAAAGGGTTCTCAATGTAGTATTTCCATGCATATAGATAATGTACTTTGATCTAACTCATCCTTTTACAACTTACTGAACCTGGTATTTCTACTCATTTTTAATACTTCTTGCCTCCTTCTCAAATTTCAAAACAGTGCTTGCTTTCCTCTTTCGGCATCCTGTGCAGTTATTGATAATGTATCTAGGAGATCTCCTGTCTGTCTGATGCACAGATGCTCTGTATCTTTGGACTATTTGTTCTGACTTGCTCACTATGGATTGTTTTCGTGAGTTGATGTTGGTTTTCCAGTGTGAACAGATTTGTAGCTAAAATTAATCTGTGTCCTCCTTCTTTCTTAGGCTTGCAAGCTAGGGCCACTACCATTTGAATTATGGCCCTTTTGTCTTTAGGCAGTTTACCGATAGAATATCATGCATCTTCTTGGGGCTAGCCTTAGACTCTGTCTCTTGTTTAGCTGGAATCGCTGGCCTGAGCCACCACACCTAGCGAGCTTTGTATATTCTTTAGACTGGAGTGAAAGATCCTGTGCAGAGAGTAAATGACTAGGCAAATGTAACTGTCAAGGGTCTGACAGAGCAGAGTGGAAGAACACACTCCCTCACTGGAGAGGCGACAGATCTCAGAAACTATAAAGCTTCCTAGCAGTCAAAAGAAAGAAAATGACTTAAAACATTTGCAAAATGCAAATAGCCTGCCCTTTAAAATGTGTCAGGAGGGTCGTGGTTACTAGGGAAATCTGACATCCATTTTAGCTCATCAAAGAGAATTAGCATGAAGATCCAAGGTTGCAGTGCTATATTGCACACAATTGTCACAGAGTATATTTCCTAGTTCAAATTACCAGGTACTAAAATGGGGGTGACTGTTAAGAGAAAGACCTCAATTCTTTGTTAAGAAAGGTGTCTCCAACTCCCAAAATTTCCATTTTGATCAATTAACAACTTTAAAAGCCCATATTAAAATGAAAGTTCTTAGTTATAAGGTCCAGTTTTTTTCTAACACAAGAACAAATCTCTATTTTAAATATTAATTTGTGCCTGATATTGGTGGCTCACACCTAAAATCTTAGCTACTCAGGAGGCTGAGATCTGAGGATTGAGATTTGAAGCCAGCGTGGCAGGGAATTTGTGAGGACTCTTATCTCCAGTTAACCACAAAAATCTGGAAGTTAATCTGGGGTACAAGAGGTAGAGTTCTAGCTACTGAGAAGGGAGTACTGAAGCCCTGTGCCTGAATAAAAGAAGGCCTGGGGAAAATGAATTTGAACTGAGATGGTTATGGCTGCTCAAATATCCAATGAAATTCACTCTTCTGGAGCTGTGGAGTTAAAAACTTCCAAAGGGGGTTGGTGGAATGGATGGTGTATACAAGCCACAGGTCTTAAAGCCACACCTGTGGTTATGTCTGATTTTTGAAGGGATTGCTTAGAGTTGTCTAGACTAATAACAGCTCTTAGCAATGACTCGTAGCTCTGGCCTGTTCTGAAGTCTGGAGAGCTGAGAGAGAAGGAAGGGTGATCCAGGGCAGACATCTGAAGGACTCTAGTGTTCAGGAGGAAACAGAACCAATAGAACTAAGGTAGACATACCAGTGGGGATTACGTGTCGGCTGTGATTCATTTGATGATGGAAGACAAGATTGATCAAACGAAGCCCTGTACCCGCCATCTGTGAGCTGAGACTCAGTGCTGGTATAATCCAGTCTCAATCCAAAGGCCTGAAAATATGGAGTGCTTTGAGTCTATGAAAGGTTGTTTTAAGTTTTTGGAAAGCTGCAGAGTCTGAGAGCCAGGAGTTCTGACATCCAAGGGATATCTCAGGAAGAGATGATATCGCTGCTGTCTTGTTCCAAGTTGGTTCTCAGTGACAGGTGATGCTTATCTCTAAGGGGGAAGGTGAAGATTCTTGACACATTCTATGCGCTGAGTTACTGATCTCTCCAGAAACAACATCAGTGTGGAAAAATACTTCTCCTGGTGGAAATAATGTTTTCCAGATACCTGGGTGTCCCATAACCCAGTCAAGTGAACAGGTACAATGAGCCATTGCAAAGAACCATTGTTCTTATGCAGCATATCTTTTGCTTTTATCTTCATGCCCTACCCTTGCAAATGGAACAACTAAAAATCCATTGTGTCCCAAACACACCATATGCTTGTTAAGTTGGGTGACTTATATGATCTGCAAATGACCACAAGACACTTCAATAAAAATAAATCTCCCTTAGTAACATAGAAGAGATTAGAATAAATTCAGCTTTGCTTTCAAGCAGCTATGTATCAAAATTGAGTCATTATCATCACTCAGAAGACTATTTTGGAAGTGAATACATATGATCATATTCTTATATAGATTTATACCTTAATTGTTTTTACTCATATTGGGAAATAAACATACTTTTGTTAGAGATATAAATACTGCAAAAGAAAAGAAATGGAAAATAAAAGAAAATGCCGTAGATCTATTGTTGCTACAAAAATGTTCCCTCCTATTAAATATTTTAGGAAAAGCATTTGAGAAACTTTTCAATGTGAGAACATTTGGAAAACTTTGTAGTGGAGATGGGGCAGGTGTTATTTCCATCACCAGACACTCCCTGCCCACGGAACCATGGCGGCACTGAGAGTTCTCGATCCCAACAGTAGAGGAGCTGAATGACTATTTCAGCCTAACCATGCCATTTCTCTACAGGAGCATTTATCCCATGCCACTCCTAGAGAGAGCCCTTTCCTTCTTGCTGGACACTGACCACGAAGGCTCCTCCATCCACCAAGATCCAGGATCAGGAGAAGCCGAGGCAGAGCCTGGAGCCGCCCCACCATGAACACGAGTACAGATGAGAACATGTCACATCACCTTGAATGTTGACCTACACAGAAGCAATTCCAAACTGTGGAACCATAAAGGAGGCTATGTGAATAGAAGAGTCTGTCTGCTGTGGGATAGACTTACCATTTCCTGACATTTTAGCCCATCTCATATGTCCTAGTGGCAAAGGACTGCTGGGTCCTCTGAGGCAGTGTCTGAGCCATTGCTTCCTCATCTGCTCACTAGCAGAGCTTGCCAGTAGCCCTCTCCTCCCGACCACGTGCTGACTGAATGGAAGGGCTTTTCATGGCACATGTCATAAGTAGGCAGTGGGCATTCATTTTTATTCTTTACTACTCAAGAGGTAGGAGATCTTGGCTTCTTCCAGGAAAATCTCCCAGCCAGTTGGGAATTCACTTCTACAGTGTTTTCCATACTAGCTGTCCTGCCTTTGATCAACATCCCAGGAACAGGAAAATGGCCTCTTTTCAAGGCCTTCACTTCCCATCTTCTCACAGCTCGTGCCGATTGGTTCTTATGCTGGTATTTGCATACGCACAAAAAGAAATCCAGTTTTCTTCCACAGAACAGTGCCGGTTTCTGTAGCCAATTCTGAGGTGATAAGCCTTCCATACATCTGTCTTCTTCTGCCTGTGACAGTGATCTATTTGTGAAGTGTTTCCACACTCAGAACCACGACTGTTCTTCCAGTGACACCTGCTTTAATAGGAGAGCTGGGTTTGCTGCCAGGCTGTGTCTTCTCACCAAATCTCAATGGTTTTGCTGTTATCTCAATTTTTTTTGCCAGTCCTGGGCTTTGAACTCAGGGCCTGGGCACTGTCCTTGGGCTTTCTTAAGGTTAGAGCTCTACCACTTGAGCCACAGCACTATTTCTAGCTTTTTTTTTTCTATGTATGTGGTACCAAGGAATCAAACTCAGGTCTTTGTGCATGCTAGACAAGCACTCTACCACTAGGCCAAACTCCCCGCCCTAGAATTTATTTTTAAGGAATGGAGAAAATTGAAAAATATGATTTTATTTGTAAGACCATTGACTATATAGGAAAAATATGTAGTCATAACTAGAAATTTACAGGATGAACAGAGAAACATGGGTATATTAAAGCTACATGGCTGATGGTAATTTGAAAAAGAAAGTATACTAATAATCATATTACTTGGAACAGGATATGAGGTAAGGAATGTGTATTTTGTTGTGGTTGTTAATAATTTTTGGATTATTGTAAGCAATAAAAAAATTGTTCTCCAGAAAAGGTATAGCCACCTTCTGGTGTCATTTTAATTAAAGCAGTGAGTGTTTCTAACATAATGTGTGAACATAAAGAAGTGACTAAAATATAAATCTAACTGCTCCCAGAGAAGCCAACATATAAATCAAGCAAATAAATTCACTCAAGAGAATTTAGGCTCAAGAGAATATAATAAATACTATATACTGTCAGTGAAGTTTTTAATAATGTTATTACTAAAAATGTGAACTAAAAATAAAAAAGCAATTGAGTAAGTTCTCAGGAGGCTTTATAATTCCTAAGAGAAATAACTGACCAGACAGAAGCAAGCCTGCATATTGTGAAGATAATTCACATGTTTGCTAATAAAATGCAGGAGACAGATTAAATTCTTAACCGACTATAACCAATATAAAGTTATAATAGAAACTATGAAAGAGTTCTCTTTAAGATCCACATCAAATACATAAGACCAACTTCATAAGACAAACAAAAGATTAAAACTAGAGTAAAATACTCTGGCTTAGCTAGAATATATTCTTAAACTTCTAATGTCAATTTATTGTGTTGGAAGGATAAAAACAAAGTAAAGCAAACCCATCATTTATAGAAGACCAACCCACCCAAAGCACATGCAGAATGGAGCTGAAGGAGAAAGCAATCCAGAACCTTCAGTGAACCTTGTTCATTTGAATGGAGCATGTCTGTTTTCCTTTACCATAGTGTCATGGCACACAAGCAATGAATGTACCAAATGAAATAAGAATGTACTCAAAAGCAGTGCATTCATATAGCCTCAAAAGGAAGCAGATTTATTCCAATGTTTTTTAGGTTAGTTCTTAAATTTAGAATAAAACTGTTTAGCAGGTTATTTTTATTCAAAATTTGATCTTATAGAAATTACAACTATGAAAGCAATACTATACACATACATGTATAGTATATATATGTATTTAAATTATGTTCTTTTTTTTAAGAAACAATCCCTGATATAATCTTTGAGCAAAAATTTAAATGGAAGCTTGACTTGGGTAATTAAAGAATGCTAGTGTTGGCATAAAAAGGCTGTTTTCATGTTTCTAGGAAAACAGGAATTCCTCAGTGAATGGGCAATGATCTTTGAAGTCTGGATATCAGAGAGGAAATGAGAAATGAGCTGGACTGGAGGGTTAAGAGTGGACGGGGCCATTTCTTTCACATTATTTGAGTTCCATGTCCTTAACTGTTGTTGACTGAAGTTCTCATCTTGCTCTGGCTTCTTTCTTTTCATTGAAGCTGATTTCCTTCATTCTCTACTTCTTTCTCTCCTCCCCAACCCCTTTTCTTTTACTCCATTCTATTTCTGGAAAGTTGGCTGGCTAGTTGGCTAATTCTAGTGAAAGGAAACACCCAAACCATTTAGATAGGTTTGTCTAAGAAGTCCCAGCTTCCTGATGTCTTCTGTCATTCCTTTGTTTTCCCTTCATGCCATTGTACCTTAGTCATAAAGTCCATTTAGATGCTTTTGTTTTCTTCAAATGCGTTTAGAATATGGAGCAGCAAACCATGATAACAGAAGAGATCCCACAGATACTAATGCCTAGTTGTTTCGAGTTGGCAGTTCTACTTGCGAACTGTCTTTCTGGGTGATGTGTGGTGCCACGTTTTTGTGGATGGCTCCATGCTTGCGTGGGTGGGGACACGGAGCATTAGTCAGTCATTGTTCTTTTCTAAGGGCTGGTGGGACTGAGGCAAAGTCTCTGGACATGCCCCCTGGGAGAAGAGATTGGGTGGGACTGAGGCATTATCATCAGCCTGGTAAAGTCCCTGGACATGCCCCCTGGGAAGAAAGATTGGTTTTCCCTGATGCAGGCTGACAAGGCTCTGCCCAGCAGTTTGACTTTGTGAGGGTGGGGCCATTGTGGACAGGGCCACGGGAGCGCAGAGGGCTGCAGGGAGAAGATCGCTCACTTGGGTTTGGAAACTCGTCAGGTCTGTGTCTGATAATTTCTTTCACACAACTTGACTTTTATGTTACTTCTTGGCCATGGCTGGAAACCTCACTGAATAACTTTAATCTTTTTTTTTTTTTGCCAGTCCTGGGCTTGAGCTCAGGGCCTGAGCATTGTCCTTGGACTTTCTCAAGGCTATAGCTCTACCACTTGAGCCTCAGCACCACTTCCGGCTTTTTTCTATGTATGTGGTACGGAGGAATTGAACCCGGGTCCTCGTGCATGCTAGGCAAGCACTCTTACCACTAAGCCAAACTCCCGGCCCAATAACTTTAATCTTATAGTCAGACTGATCGACTACTGTGTTAAGTAATGAGGGCAATGCAAAGTGTAGCATCAGGCTTGTAAAGCACTGAGGAGAGAATTCAAGTACATATGTATTGGTATAGGTATATTTTATTTTACAGGTGAATGTGTGTTTACTTGTCTGCTTATTTTTCCAAATAAGTTAGGCACCATACAGTCTATGGTTTGTTTTTGCAAGATGGGAAATAATTTAAACTGTCCTTGAATGTGCTTGACTGACCCAGTCACTTCCTTTTTCACTTCTGTCACAAACTCTTAGCTGTTGCTGTGACAGCATATTAAACATAAAGTCATGGCAAGTAGGAAACATAATTAAATAAATATCACTGCAATGTCATGAATAATTTTTTATGCAGTGGAAAATGGCAACTTTGAGCTTAATGTACTTTTTGTTTATTCTGTGAAATATCTCTTTTCTGAATGGTGCAACCCTAAGTATTGATAGTGGCAAAATATCCCTTCTAGTGGTGCTGTGGCTCAAGTGGTAGAGTGCTAGACTTGAGCTGAGAGCTCAGGAACAATGCCCAGGCCAGAGTTCAAGCCCCATGACTAACCAATATATATATATATATATACACACACACACATATACACATACATACATACATACATACATACATACATACATACATACATACATACATACATGTATATATCCCTTCTGTGGGCCTAAATACTCTCTTGTGGATATGATGGTGGCATCATTTGATGGAAGAGGAAAAGGAGGCAGGGGAGAGAGACACGAATTTATTTTCTCTCCTGTATTTGGCTTGATCACTTTTCCCACATCAGTTTGTTGCCACAGAAACACTGTTGGTGACACAAATTTAGCACTAAAACTTTGTAACAGAAAGCAGACCTTTCTTTTCTCTATTTTCTTTGCACAGTAGGTAGACAAGATCTACTTAGAATGGGAAAAGTGTCTTGTTTGAGTACAAAAGAAGCAATTTACAAAAGTGGAGATAAAATTAATAACTAGCCATGGGAGGAAATGTGTTTTCTTTGCTGCAGGTTTTCATTTAACCTTTAATGCAGGATATCTTAATTTTTTAAAATATGCTTCCAAACATATTTGATTTGTATTAAATAAAAATATGGAGCAATTAAGCCAATACACCTAAAGATGTTTATGGAATTTGGTGTTTGTCAAGCAATGCTGTGGTAGTTTATTGTCATAAGGTTAAAAAATCTAATGACAGCTATTTTCCTGTAGAATGATGCCACTTGAAATATCAGCTTTAGCTTTCTTATTAAAATGCACATTTAGTAGAATGGATAGCCTGAAAAGGTAACTGTTGTTTTTTTTTTCATTATACCAAAGCACAATAGCATTATGTTTGTAAAAGTTTTGTTCACATAACACTTTTGTCTTAGAACAATTTGAGATTTACAGAAAAATTGAAGAAATACAGTTTTTATGAGCTTTTATCACTAACTGCTTCCATTAGGAAGATAAATTTGTTAGTTAAAGACCCCAGTCTTTGTTATTAGCTACACTGTTAACCACAGCTCATACTTTATTCAGATTTCTTTAGTTTTTATCTAGTGTTTTTCTGTTTTCCCCAAATCCCATCCATCATTCCACATAATATTTTAGCTGTCATGTCTCTTGAGTCTCCTCTTGTCTGCGACCATTTCTCAGACACCCCAGGCCTTTGATGACCTTGGTGCTTGGGAAGCGAACTGAGAGGGTCCCAGCAGGCGAAGGGCTTCTACTGGAATTTGATGTTTTCTATTGATCGCATTGGGCTTAGGTGGAAGTCACCTGTGTCAGTCTCCGTAGTCAGGGGCTATCCTCACATCCTATCAGGAGCACCTGGTTGTTTTAGGACAACTTAGATAATCTGGTGACAGGTTTTCAGGTGGCTCTAAAGGAGTACTGTAATTGTGCTTTCCCTCCGATTCTGTTCAACACGGAAAGGAGGGCGTTACTGTCCAGGGTTAAGGAGTGTGTGTGTGTGTCTGTGTGAATGAGGATGGTGGAGGTATTTTCTTAAGGGTAGATTTTTCTCCATACATTAGAATCTGCATCAGTGAATTGTTTCTTCTAGATATATCCAATTGCTTACTCATCACAGTAAAAGATTCATGAATGTATATTTTATTTTTAATTTTGCCAGAGAAGAGGATTGAACTCAGTGCTCTCATTCTGTCACTCAATTGGTGCCTCCGGGCCAGCTTTTCTATTCGTTATTTGGAGGTAAAGTCTCTTGTACTTTTTTTTTTGTTTTCTTTTTGCCTGGGTCAGCTTTGAACCATGATCTCCAAGTCTGTTTCCTGAGTAGCCAGGATCACAGGCATGAGCCACTGGTGTGTGGCTCGTGAAAATTTGATGAGCTTGGGATCACACAGCACCTTATGAATGGAATTGCTCAAATTGTTCCTGATGGGCCACCAAGATCACTTTTAGGTGGATTCTGAGTCCTATGCATAATTTTCAGGTTGGCCAAATTGAATTTTTAATCAGTCATGGTAGTTCTGTCCCACTTCATACATATATAACATAAAATAGCTGTAGGAAACAAGAGCCATTATCTGGCCAAGGCTAACAGGGTGTAGCTCAGCCTCATCGATATAGTTGGTTCCTATCTTTATTTTCATTTTTAAGTTAGCATTTAGTTAATTTAACTGTCTTAAGAAAAATAGTGCTTTGCATTTTTGTGTCAATATGTTTGCCAATTATTTCATACTTTACGTGATTTTTTTTTAAAAAAACCTCTAGCATGTTGGAGGAACAAATAGGAATGTAGATAAGAAAAGACAGCTGGGAAGAGCAGCTTCTCCTGCCATTTTGTCTTTTCCTATAAAGATAGTTGTTTTAATACACAACCTTCGATACAAGAATCATCCGTTAGCTTTCCATCACTGTAACACACCCCCGAGATACTCAACTCGTAAGGAGACAAGGTTTATTTTGGCTTACAACTTTGGAGGTTCCCAGCCGTGATCAGTGAGTGGATTCCGTTTCTTATGAGATGGTGGCAAGTCAAGAGCATGAAGTCACTCACCTCATGAGCAGGTAACGAAAGACAGAACAGAGTGTTGGAGCAGAGAGTCTGCGACCTCCTTCAACAGCAGTGACCTAAAGACTCACCACCAACCCCTTCTTTCTCCAGGAACCACCACTCACACAGCCCCCCAGCCCAGAGAGAACCTTTGTTTGTTTTTTTTTGGCTTAATCTCCTCTCTGGGTTTAGGAAAAGTTCATTTTCCTAAAATGAAATTCTGTTACCTTGAGACCATTTTAAAATTTCACTTTCAACATGTTTATGAGCCAGATCACAACACACAGGAGAGCTGAGGCAGAGTCTTTTCCTCACATATCTGGCTCTCCAAGCATCATGATTATAAATTTGATATGGATCATAGTAAAGCCTTTTACGTTTTTGCGTAAAAAGGGCAGATGAAAATCTGTGATTGTTCAAAGAGGAGACTGTTGTAAAAACTACACAGGAGTATCATGCTTTTACATCTATAATCTGTTGGGGATTAGGAATTGAATTTGTGGATTCTAAATGTCCTCCTTATATAAACGTGGTCCATGGAGCCAGCGCTCTGGTTCTTCTCAGTTTTGTCCTATTATACTAAGTATAAATAGGGACCCATGTAGTATGGAGTTGTCTCTGGGACCTCCTTTCTGGGAGCCTCTTAACCATCTGTGTTTTTTGCATCTTAACATGAGAAGCCCATGTGTATGAACTAGACAATAAGAGCAACATGATTTTAGGGAAAGGACTTAGGAAAATGTAATGGAATTCATAAAACATACATATTTATTATAAATGATAATTTATAACTAGTAACATTAGAAATAATATAATCATAGCCCTAAAGTGCAAAAATTACTTCATTAAAACATAGAATTCATGTTTCCTAGGTGAGTTACCTAAAAATTAAAAAATAAAATCCCAACTTCACTATTTCCTATTAAGATCAAATTAATTCTCTAAGAAAACCATATTGTTTTGACCCAGGAGACTACATCTTAGTTTTGCATCAATGTACTTTTGATATAAAAGCTTACTATATAAATAATTTCCTTTTCAATTTTACCTGACTTGATTATTCACACAATTTCTTCTTTTATATTTTTATTTAATTTTTTTGGTTGGCACTGTGTGCTGACCCTGAGTTGTTTTGCTACTGCTCTACCACTTTAAGATTTTAAATTTAAATTTTGTTACAAAGGTAATGTACAGAGACATTACAGCTGCATAAGTCAGGTATGAATACATTTCATTTTGAACAGTGTTAACCCTTCCCTCATTTTCTACACTACCACTTTGGGTCACAGCTCCAGTTACAGTTTTCTGCCTAGGCTGGCTTTGAATTGTAGCCCTCAGATCTTAGCCTCCTGAGTAGCTAGGATTGCAGGTGTGACGCACAGTGTCCAACATAAAATTGCTGCCGCTGCCACCACCGCCGCCTCCTCCTCCTCCTCCTCCTCCTCCTCCTCCTCCTCCTTTTAAATTATTGTAAAGGTGATGAACAGGGGAGGGGTTATAGTTACATAAGTAAGGTAATGAGCTCATTTCTTTTTTAAAACTATTACCCTTCCCTCATTTTCTCCTGATTACCCCTCTCTACTCCCCTCCCTCACCCCAAGTTGTAAAGTTCATTTCCAATATAGTATCTAGGAAGTATCATTGTTGAATTAGTTTATGCTTTGTCCTGCTGTTTCTGTGATTCCTTTTCCCTTCCACAGATCAGATAAGCTTATATACAAGACTAAGGTCACAGAAAACTAAAAACAAAGGAAAAAATAGAAATAGCACAATTGCTTCTTTAAGACCCATACTTCTCAAACCTTTCTCCACTCGCTCAGATCTACAATTGTCTACATCTTAACTTTTATCCTATAACTTTTCCTTATCATTTTGACCCCAGTCTTTCCTTCCTTTCTTAAATAAAAATTGCACAATATCTTTTGAACTTTCTTTACCACAGATACATTCTTGTAACCATAACTTTCCTTAAAGAAAAAATGTCTGACTTCCCTCACAGAGTTGGTTCCCTTTTTATTTTTAGTTACTGTATATTAATCCTTAGTAACTGAACTGACACCAATTTATAGATTCTAGAAATAACATACATTTTCATAACTTTTGAATACTTTTCTGGGTAGAAGGGGTCAAGAGATATTTCTGACAGGAAAAGGGGAACTTTAAAAAAATTAAGTTCTTTTTTATTATAATTAATAGAAGGGTTACAGTTATATTCACCAGATAGAAGGTGCATTACTTCACATACACTGATACTGCTTCTCATGTTTTTATCCCCATTTCCCTCCCCCTATTCCTCCCCTCATCTTGTTTTCCCTTCTTCCATTTCCTATTTCAAATAAACAAACATATGTACAATATACCAGATAACAAGGTAAGACACTGTAACAATAGGAGAACAACCAAGGGACAACAAAAGAGATGAGAAATAACATAGTACATTAAGAACAACAATCACACATTGTAAAACTCTTGTTTCCATATCCTGGAGGTCAGAAAGGGGGAATGTTAACCGCCAGTGGTACCCTCAAGAGATTCATGCATTCAGCATTGTTCAGTTATATAATAATGCCATGGAGATTTACAGATGAGACTCACCACATAAAGGACCAGCAAAGATTTATTCATAAAACAGAGAAAGGGGAGAAAAGAAAAGGTAAAGGAGAAAGGAAAGGCATGACAACCTTCATTCAAGTTTCCAAGTCTCAGTTTTGATGTTTCCACTCAAACGTGGAGACCATGGGCCAGTGGTAGCTTTATAGTCAAAAGATCTTGAGACGTGAATGTCTGCCTGTTGTGACTTTTGAGTATTCCTTTCTGGCAGAAGAAGGACTGAATTAGGACTAAGGAGATTGTAATTTGCTTAACTTCTAAAAAGAAAGTACTGAAACAGAAATGGTGGACCCTTCTGGGGAAGTCATTGATCTGGCCTGCAAGAAAACGCAAATGGGGAGCAGTAGCTGAAACAGCCTAGGATGGCATGTTTTCTTTCTTTCTTTCCTTCTTTCCTTCCTTCCTTCCTTCCTTTCTTTCTTTCTTTCTTTCTTTCTTTCTTTCTTTCTTTCTTTCTTTCTTTCTTTCTTTCTTTCTTTCTTTCTTTCTTTCTTTCAGTGGGTCTTGGAGTTTGAACTTGCCCTGGGCACTGTCCCTGAGCTCTTCAGCTCAAGGCTACCACCCTACCCTTGAGCCAAGCTCCACTCCCCATTTTCTAGAGGTTAATTGGAGATAAGAGTCTCATGTCCTTTTGTGCCTGGGCTGGCTTTGAACCTTGATCCTCAGATCTTAGCCTCCTGAGTAGCTAGGATTACAGGCATGAGCAGCCGGTGTAAGGCTTGTTCTTATCTAAGGCCAGATCTTCTTTCAAGAAAGGCAGGGAGAAGTGGCTGTTCTTATCCCATGGACCTCCACTATTCTTTCTGAAGGAGAGGAGTCGGAAGTTGGCTCGAATGCAGCTCAGGCTGGCTCGTGCTCAGGAAGACTTGACACCCTGAGAGTAGGTATCAGAGTCAGAACACAATGAGTTCACTTTTTGATGCTAAGACTTGGGTCCCCGGCACAGCTGCTAGGGAGGTAAGAGTCACTTTAGAGTTGTTCATAAATGTAAAAAACACCAACCTACAAGGCACAATCGGGGAACACTAGATTGAGAGCAAAGTTTATTGTGGCCCAAATCAAGATACACATATGCACATGTACATATACACATACACATACATGTATACACATGTATATACACACACACATGCAAACAGAGCTCGGAATAAGCATATCTCAGTTTAACTTTTTACTGTCAAAGATTTTTTTCTCTGGACATGATTAGTAAAATAAAATTATTGTTAAATCAGCATATCGCTCTTGCATGACAATCTATGTACAAAGCTCCATGTCTATAAAAATACATAGATATATAGGCTGGAGACATGGCTTAAGTGGTAGAGCACCAGTCAAGTCCAAGTGTGAGACCCTGGAGGGCAAAGTTTGGTACTGGCAAAAACAAACTTTCCTTCTTTAGTAATTAGGCTTTTAACAAATTATTTATATAGAAATATTATAAGCATGAAATCCAAAAATCCCTCATATCTTTACTTACCACTCAATATTTATTGAGTCTGGAATTCATATTTAAAGTGAACAGATCTGCTAGTAGTTAGAATAACAATGTTAACTCCTTGAGCACTGTCATCCATACAAAGCTTGTTTCATTACAAATTTTTCACCTTTCAAAACCATAATTATTTCAAGTAGTAGGTTGAATAAATGAATACTCTGGCAATGTTGAGAAAGAAGATGTCCTGAGAAAGTTATTTGTTACAAGGGAGTTTCTGTCCTGATTAGACAGCTGAATAAGAGACTTATGGAGCTTTATGTTTTCATGCTCACAGGCTATTTCTTATTCTTTATTGATGATACAGGTCTTATGCTTGCTGGGCAGTCACTGTGGCATGTGAACCTGCCTTTAGCCCTTTTCTCTTTGGTTATTTTCCCATAGGGTCTCATGCTTTTTGTTCAGGAACCTGACAGTCTTGTCAGCAGTGAAAAAAATGAATATAATTAAAGTACACTTGAGATTATGTTCTATCTCTGAAGAAAAGTTGTGATACGGTTTTCCTTCCAACTGGATGGTTCTTTTAAGACTTAAAACAGATAAAATGATTCCCTGTAGAGAATCCCCATTTCAGTTTTTTATGTATCTTCATCCAACTTTCAATCTGAGAAGTCTCAGAAAGCCTCTGTACTTTGGCCCTTTATTTAGAAACTGTTAAGGAAGAATCCTAGAGCATTTCACCTCTTGTGAAACCTTGTTTGGTGATTCTTTTTAGTACTGATTATTTGGTACAATAAAGTAAGAAAAAAGTGAACTATATGTCTCCAAGGGAAAGATTTAGTCAGTGGATAAAACAGTAAGATAATGAGTGATTCTTGTGGAAGCTCGGATCATAGATGCCTGAATGACTATGGAGGTTTCAAATGCAGTGAGGACTGTATCAGAATTGGGACTGGACCACTCCTGCCATATTGTGACAAGGAACTTGAGCACTTCTGTCCATGACCCAGGACCGTAGATGAGGCAGAGTGAAAGGTGAGGCATTAATTAGTGCATGAGAGAAAATGTCCAGGTGGATCACATTCCAGCTGAGACATGGGTTCTGCTATCTGATTCTGGTGAGATTTACTGTGGGAATAAGGAGGAACCCAAGGCAGTGGTTTAAAGAGGTAGAGCCATTGGAAGGAAGTTGGATTTTTGCATGGAGACAAAAGGGAGGGTGCCACGAAGGCCTTGAAGGACAGGCAAGGCAGCGCCCACGGCCAGCTCATGGATAGAAGGGTTCCAGCATGCTTGAAAGACTGCGCTGAGAAGAGAGCTCTGGGATCCCAGATCTCAGGATTCTGTAGCCAGGCAGGCACTTGGGGCTGCTGTGGCCATATCCCAGGCAGGGAGAGAGCCAGCCTCACAGCACTCACAGGGCTGCGCCTGGCGAGGCCTCTGCTGCTTAGAGCGCACTGCCATCCCCTGCAGAGGTCAGACGCAGCACAGGAGGGTGTGCAATGGTTTTCTTGTTGGGCTTTGTTTTCTCCTTACTCCAATTCCTCCTTCTTTAGTAGTCTCCCCCTGCCCGCACATCTCCCTTTGGAGTGGGTAATGTCCACCTTGTGTTTAGCTTACAGCTAAGTCTATGCCTTCCGTCTCCAGGACGAATTGGTCTCGTACTTTCCTCCCAGGATGGCATGGAATTCCACAGGAAGGGATAGCAACGAGGTGGGATGGTGTGGATGCAGATGTGCTGGGATGTCAAGCTGGTGAGGAGAAGCTGGGTGATGGGTCATCTCCATGGCCTAGGAGATGGGATAACTCTGAGCAGCGTGGCTGAGTGGGTGAACCAAGTGTGGGGGTGAAGTGCCCTGCATGTGGATAACACAGCCCTGAGGGGGGGTCTCAGCTGTGCAGGAGAGGAGGGGGAGGGGGAGGAATCCCCAAGCACAGGCCCTCAGGCTGTGAGCCAACCCCCCTCCGCAGAGGGGAGATCTCCAGAGCCCCCCTGCCCTGTACCCTCTCCCCAGAGGGGCGGTCTCCAGAGCCCCGAGCCCTGTACCCTCTCCCCAGAGGGGAGGTCTCCAGAGCCCCGCGCCCTGTACCCTCTCCCCAGAGGGGAGGTCTCCAGAGCCCCGCGCCCTCTCCTCCACATAGAGACTGCTCAGCCATGAGAACTGGCCGGCACAGCCGTCAGTCCCCGTTTAAATGACTGTGCAGAGGCTGTCTTTCTTCCATTCTATTTTTTGGCTCCCTTGTCAAAGATTAGGTGGCCATAGGTCTGTGGTTTAATATCTGGCTCCTCAGTTCTATTCCATTGGTCCTCAGGCCTGTTCTTGTGCCAGTACCAAGCTGTTTTGAGAGTTATAGCTCTGTAATAGAGTCTAAAGTTTGGAATTGAAATTCCTCCAGCACTGTTCTTTCTGCTAAGAAGTGTTTTTGCTATACGGGGTCTTTTATTATTCCATATGAAATTTTGAATTGCCTCTTCTATTTCTTTAAAGAATGCCATTGGGATATTGATGGGTATAGCCCTTGGCAAGATTGTCATTTTCACAATGTTGATTCTTCCAATCCAGGAGCATGGGAGGTTTTTCCATTTCCTTAGTTCTGCTTTAATTTCCTTTTTCAGGGTTTTAAAGTTTTCATCAAAAAGGTCCTTTACATTCTTAGTTAAGCTAATTTCTAGGTACTTTATTTTCTTTGAGGCTATTGTGAAAGGAGTTTCTTTCCTGATTATTGCCTCGTTCCTCTCACTGTTGGCGTAAAGGAAGGCAGTTGATTTTTGAGGGTTAATTTTATAGCCTGCTACTCTTCCAAAGCTTTGAATCAGCTCAAGGAGCTTGGGAGTAGAGTCTATAGGATTCTTTAAATACAGAATCATGTCATCTGCAAAGAGGGATAGTTTTATTTCCTCTTTCCCTACTTGGATCCCCTTTATGCTTGCTTCTTGCCTTATTGCAGTGGCTAGGAATTCTAGTACTATGTTAAAGAGTAGTGGAGAGAGTGGGCATCCTTGTCTCATTCCTGATTTTAGAGGGAATGGCTTTAGATTTTCACCATTAAGTGTAATACTAGCAGTGGGTTTCTCATACACAGCCTTTATTACATTGAGGAATGTTCCATGGATTCCTAGTTTCTCCAGAGCTTTTAACATAAAGGGGTGCTAGATCTTATCAAATGCCTTTTCCGCGTCTATTGAGACAATCATGTGATTTTTGTCCTTGCTCCTGTTGATGTGTTGAATTATATTAATTGATTTGCGTATGTTGAACCAGCTTTGCCTCCCTGTGATGAATCCAGTTTGATCATAGTGTATAATTTTTTTGATGAGTTGTTGTAGACGGTTGGCCAGTATTTTGTTGAGAAGTTTTGCATCGATGTTCATCAAAGATATAGGTCTATAGTTCTCTTTCTTTGATGAATCTCTGTCTGGTTTGGGGATCAGGGTTATACTGGCTTCATAGAATGAGTTTGGTAAGGAACCTTCATTTTCAATTTTGTTGAAGAGCTTGAGGAGTATTGGTATGAGCTCTGCTTTGAAGACCTTATAGAATTCAGCTGTGAATCCATCTGGCCCTGGGCTTAAGTTGTGCTGGCAGAACTGGTTAAGCACCTGCAGAAAACTAAAGTTGGATCCTTCTTTGTCACCTTGCACTAGAATTAACTCCAAATGGATCAAAGACCTGGAGGTAAAAGCTGACACACTGAAAACTTTACAGGAAGGAATAGGAGATACACTAGGCCTCCTTGGCACAGGTCGAAACTTTCTTAATAAGGACCAAGAATCACAACAAATCAGAGAAAGGCTGGATAAGTGGGACTGCATTAAACTGCGGAGCTTTTGTATGGCAAAGGACATAGCTAGTAAATTAATTAGGAAGCCTACAGAGTGGGAGAAGATCTTCACCAACCAAACAACGGACAAAGGCCTCATATCTAAAATATATCAACAACTCAAAAAATTGAATCACTCCAAAACTAACCTTCAAAGTAACAACCATCCCATTAAAAAATGGGCCAAAGACTTAAAGAGAGTCTTCTCTGAAGAAGAAACAAA
Organism: Megascapheus bottae; assembly: GCF_031878675.1. Taxonomy (NCBI): domain Eukaryota; kingdom Metazoa; phylum Chordata; class Mammalia; order Rodentia; family Geomyidae; genus Megascapheus; species Megascapheus bottae. The sequence continues at coordinate 26,153,295 of NC_143531.1, forward strand.
AATGGCCTATAGACACATGAAGAAATGCTCAACATCTCTGGTCATAAAAGAAATGCAAATCAAAACAACTCTAAGATTCCACCTCACTCCAGTTAGAATGGCCAGGATCAAGAAAACTAATAACAACAGATGCTGGAGGGGATGTGGCCAGGAGGGATCACTACTACACTGTTGGTGGGAGTGCAAACTCGTTCAACCACTATGGAAAGCAGTATGGCAGTTCCTCAAAAGACTAAACATAGAACTCCCCTATGACCCAGCAATTCCACTACTTGGCATTTACCCAACCATCCAGAAACTAGGGCATACTAAATCCACTAGCACAACAATGTTCATAGCAAAGATATGGAACCAACCTAGATGTCCCTCAGTTGATGAGAGGATCAACAAGTTGTGGTATTTGTACACAATGGAATTCTATGCTGCTGTCAGAAAGAATGACATCGCCCCATTTGTTAGGAAATGGAAAGACTTAGAAAAAATTATATTAACTGAAGTAAGCCAGACTCAAAGGAACTTAGGCTCAATGGTTTCCCTCATTTGTCATAATCAATAGAAACCTTGGGCTCTACTAGCAGAGATCTGCAATAGAGTAAAATCTTGATACATAAGGCCATATAGTATGAAGCTTATTGAAAGGACCTCCAGGATATTGAAACAAAAGCCATATAATGAATGATTGTTGTCCTTAATGTACTATGTTGTCTCTCATCTCCTTTGCTGTCCCTTGGTTATCTCATATTGGTATAGTATCTCACTTTGTTATCTGATATATTGAATTTATTTGTATTTGGTTATTTGAAATTTGATAGGGAAGGGGGGAAAACCAAGACGGGTGGGGGGGATGGGGAAGAGGGAAATGGGTACCAAGACATGTGAAAGGGTATCAATGTATGTGAATTAATGCACCTTCTATCTGGCAAATATCATGTAACCCTTTTACTAATTACAATAAATAATTAAAAAAAATAAAAGTGAGCAAAATTACCGATTTCCTACCTAATAAATAAATAAATAAATGACTGTGCAGTGAGAAGCTCTGCTTGTGCAATGGCTTCTCCGTGTCTGCAGAGACTTCCGTTTCCCCTCACATTTGGTAATGCACTCGGTGTGTTGAACCTTGTGTGCCCGCGCCCCCGGGGCGGGGTGGGCAGTGCGGTGTCACCGGCCGTGGTCCATCCCAGCCCCCTGCCTGTCCGCCCAGCCGCCGAGGCCCAGGGATGCACCCCGCGGACCCCTGACGGAGGGTCAGCTGTGGGGAGAACGTAAGCTGGGGCGTGTCTGGAGTGTCCTGGCCGGCAGAGCCCAGGGGCCAGAGTGGCTGAGGTGACCGCACTGGACGGCTGGGGTGACCGCACCGGGCCGCTGGGGTGACCGCACAGGACGGCTGGGGTGACCGCACTGGACGGCTGGGGTGACCGCACAGGACAGCTGGGATGACCACACAGGACGGCTGGGGTGATCACACAGGACGGCTGGGGTGACCACACAGGACAGCTGGGGTGACTGCACCCGAGGGCTAGGGTGACCTCCCAGGACGGCTGGGGTCAGGGCTCGTCCAGTGTGAGGAACTGTCACTGCTGGGTTTGTGAAGAAGTCCTGCACAATTCCACTGACTTACACGTCTCGAAACCCTTACCTAGCATCACAGAAATATGTAATTAAAAACTTCACACGTGTCACAGAATTATCTTCAGCATTCTTTCCCAGTCATCGTATTCAGAATTATTTCCATGCAGTTCCAACTTACTGGACGGACACCTCTTAGATTCCACGCTTGTCTCTAAGTTCCGGACACCTAAACTGTAAGAAAAGACAAAAGAAGCAGATATTTTATGCATGACTTTTTAAATTGCCACATACTTTTACAAGCAGATTAGTGAAAATATTGGAAGAACACGAGTATGTGAACTAGTATTAATTAAACTTTGGTTAATCTGTCTCCCTCATGCAAAATTGCAGCACGTCAATTTCATAGACTTTGGTTAATAAAACATGCTTGGGATATTTATTAAGAGGTTTATATGTAGGAGGATGATTTCTGCTACAGTTTGTAGTAAAGCCAGTAAGATGAACTTGCAGATGCAATAGACCAACTACTAGACACATAAGAGTTATAGAAGAGGAAATGACCAGGAAGTAACATGACAATGTCAAAATTGAGTGTCTTTGGATTATACAATTGTGAACGACTATTTGTCCTTTTTTGCCTAATCTTTTGACTTTTATATCTCTGCTATGAGCTGTTTCTGATCCCTCAAAATTATTTACATAATTATATTTGAATAATTCTTTTAATAGTATGGAAAATATTTTGATTCATTCTTAAATAGAATTCCCAATATTGTATGATTTCAGTTGTGTTAACAAACTTAATTGGAAAAAAGTGAAAAGTAATTTTGGGTGGCCTTGATCAAGAGGCATTACCTGATTTATGGAATTGCAACCTTTTGGTACAAACTACTTACTAATAAAAATTTTTTTAAAAAGTAAAAGCAGTTCTTTCAAAGAGTGGATTATGATCATCTGTTATATATATTTTTCAGAAGTGCTCAGTTTTCACACAATACGTGCTATTTGGCGTGTATTTGAAGTTGCAGGAGGGAAATGATCACGTGTGAATCTTTCAGTAGTTTGCTCTTTTGCTCAACATCATATTTCTGAGATCGATCTGTGTTGCTGCATGAAGTAATTGTGCTTTCATTTTCATTGCTTTGTAATGTTATACAGGAGAAATATATCACAATTTACTTAATAAGTATATCATGATTAATCAGTTTTCCTGGATTAGATTATACCATTAGAGCAATGATAAATGAAAATTCCTTGTGAAATTTTCTAAATGAATAAAATAAATATATCTGCTACATAGTGTCAACTTGTTTTCCAAATTATAGTCCATAAATCTTTGGGTCTTTTATATTGCCTCTTTTGTGAAGAATTGCCATTGTTCTTGTGAGAAAGTTTGCTATTGTAAGATTGATTAACCTATGTACTTTACATGGTTTATGCTAATCTTTACTATATGATAAAAATCATCTCCTAGTTTGTGGCTTTGATTTCATTTCAAATCCTAATATAAATTTAAAATCCTAATATAAGTTAGTATGGCAACATTGTCAATTATGACTTGGGCTTTTTATATTAAAGAAATTGTTCCCTATTGTAAGGTGTGATATTTACTCATTCTCCTCCCTTCGTTCCCCCCTTCTCTCTCTCCGTAGGTCTTGCTTGAACTAAGGGCTTGTAAACTGTCGGTGAACTCCTTTGCTCAAAGGTAGCACTCTTAACACTTTGAGCCACAGCTCCACTTCTGGTTTTCTGGTGGTTAATTGGAGATGAGAGTCTCATGGACTTCTTGTCTTGGCTAAATTTGAACCTCGATCCTCAAATCTCAGTTTCTTGACTAGCTAGAATTACAAGACTTATCTCTTACAATTTTTATAGTTTCACATTTAATCTAATTAGAATTGTGCGTGTGTGTGTGTGTGTGTAGCAGTAGGAATCTCTTGTGATTTTTTTTCTTTCGGTTTTTTTTCAGTCTCTTTTTTACTGAAAAACCCATTAGTGTTTAGTGAACTTTAGCTTAAATAAACTAAACTTAAACCAAAACTTAGACATAAACTGTAAACCAGACCTCCATATGTCTTTGATTGTTGGCGCGATATACTGCTCCTGTTTGGTTGGTTCATTTCTGAGCTACACTGTCCTAAATGAGACGCTGCATTCTTAATCATTTATTTACAGCTTAGCCATTATGAGTTGTTGATTCCTACTACGGCCGATATCCTCTACTTTCTTTTTTCTTTTGGAGTATCTTGCTCAGTTTAGAAGTCTGTGTCCAGTCTTTGTCACTTGCTCTTCTGATAGGTACACTTTGAGACTGCCTTGCCTTAACTATCCAGGTAGGAGGTAGATTTGTAGGTAGATAAGTAGACAACTAAGTGAATTGATACAAATGACCACCAACCTCACCAGTTTACCAATTCTTTGAATCAACTTACTGATTCTTCAGTTACATGATTCTACAAGTGAATTAAAAAAGAATTGCCATCTCCCTGACACATAGTATTTGAATTCATGAACATGAAATGCCAGCTTATTTTATGTAATATTTGGAGTGTGGCTATAATATTTCATAACCATGTATATTTTGTTAAATTTATTCCTATGTGCATTTTTGTGTTTTTTTAAAAGTAGCATCTTTATTACCCTTTATGACTTCTTGCTGTTGGTGTTTAGAGATGCAATTGATTTCTTTGTATTGATTTTGTTTTTAACAACCTTTTAAAACTGTTTTTTCAGTCTGAGTAACAAAATGAGATGCTTAGCATCGCACTTTCTTCATTTTGTCTGTTTGGCTTGGTGTTTGGAATCAGTTCCTGTGCATAAAAATTAGAATTCTTGTTTTTCTGCTCTTCTTTGAGTAGGATTTTTTGAGGCCTTCTACAAGAATGTTTTTCTCCCTACAGAGCCTAAACTCTTATCTGTTCAAACAAGTCCGCTATCTGCTTTGTTTTTTCATTAATTCTTTTGATCCCATTGATAATTGTAGTGGATAGCTGTTCATCATTCTGCTTGTCTGGTCATAACTGACTTTCTGCAGTGACTGAGTTTTGGTCCGGGTAATGGGGAGGATGCTAGAATGAATGGTTTAACCTTACCTTGACTTCTGGTCATCGGGACCTACTGGACTTTTGACAGATTTGTACCAGATAATTCTTCTATGTTATTAAGGATAATTTATTTTAAGGATAATTTATATTATTGGCAAAGTTTCATTCTGATGAACAGTTACTAGGAGAAAATACTTTTGGTAGTTTTTTTTTGTTTGTTTGTTTGTTTTGGTTTAGTGCCAGTTCTAGCACTTAAATTTGGAGCCTGTGCCTGCTCCTGAGTTATTTTGTGCAGTGGTAGCACCCTACCACTCAAGTTATGGCTTTTTGGTGCTTAGTTAGAGATTAGAGTCTTATAGACATTCCTGCCCAGGCTGGCTTTGAACTGTGATCCTCAGACCTCAGCCTCCTGAGTAGCTAGGATGACAGGCGTGAGCCAATGGTGCCTGGCTGTTTTGTATTTTTTTAATCTTTGAGTATAAACTTGAGTATTACTGGCCCATCCCTCATGCTGTTTCTTTTTGCCTCAGGGGACATCTTTGAATGGTAGAAGATTTGTATTTTTTGAGAAAAGCAATTGGGTCTTCCAGCTCCTAGGTTTGGTTGGGAGATATAGGTGCTGAGACAAGGGAGCAGACAAGGTTTGCATAGGCAAATTTACTTTTGGCTGACTTTTTTCATCTTGTGTGTCTAAACATATCATGGGCTTTGGATTTTCAGGTATGAGATTCAGAGCAGGGTTTAGCTTAAGTTTGGTGTTGTTTTCATAAGAAAGCACCTGTTCCCTGAGGCTCACAGGGGCTGCTCTGCCTAAGCAGTGGAGTGAGTTTTCCATCTGAGTATATTTTCATTCTGTTTTAAAGAGAATTTATTAATGAGTTAATTAATGTTGGTGCTGGCACTAAGGCTTGAACTGAGGGCCTCATGATCTCTCTGCTGGCCTTTTTGCTCAGGGCTAGTGCTCTATCTCTTGAGCCACACCTTTAACTTCTGACTCATTTTAAATATTATATTTTCAATCTAGCACTGAAAAACCATACAGAATGCAAGCTTAGTAGTTCTGCAGAAATCTGGATCCTGTCCACATGCTATGCACATGTTTCCACACTGCAGCCGTCCACATTTCTACCTCCTCCCATCTATCTGCCCCTCGCTGGATGCCAATATACTTTGGGTAAAACTCATCCCAAAGTCTGGAATGGTGGACAGGGTGGTAATGCTATAGTCAGAAGCCCATTTTAATCGCTGCTATTTTAATTTCTGACCCTCTCCCACCAAGCCATTTCTTTCTCCTGGCGAATCGCCCATAATTGCTGAATTGCTGAAATCAAATGAAATGAAACAAAAGCCCAGACAGCACAGCACTATTTCAGTTCTTCTTGAGATAGCAGTAAATTTCTGAAATGTAGTCTTCTATGCTTTGAAATTAGACTTTGGTGATAAGCTTAGTAAGTCATGCCCTTTCTGATCTCAATATTCTAAGTTTCTACGAAACTTTTTTTGTGGTCAGCCGTGAAGTCCAATGTTAAAAGCTAGCGAGTATGAAGCAGCAGGTAGAGGCTTGGGCTTTATGCCTGTGCCAGGCAAAGTCCTGGCTGCTCTTCAATGTAGAACCTTCCTCAGTGTACACACTTAGCAGTCTCAGTGGTTTGTGGTAGAGCTAGGGTTACATGCTAGAAAGCTGGGTGGCGTGAAGTTCAGTTATGGACAAGTTCACCTATTTGCGGAGTCCGGCTTAATGTTTCAAAAAGAGAAGACAAATAGGCTACTTGAAGCACGTGGCTTGTTTTCAGTGTAAGAAAAAATAGAATCTTAATTTTAAACAATATGCAGTGGTACAAGTATCATATAGAAATGAATATGTCTACAAAGTAAATATAAAATAATTAAGTAGTTTAATATTAAAGATTTAATATTTAAAGTGTTTAGCATTTAATATTTAAATATGTCAGGTTTTATTTTTGCCACATTTTATGTTTCATTTCCCAATATAAGTCCACTAGCTTTGAAAATACATCTTGTTTTATTTGAGATAGGGTCTTGCTGTGTAGTCCAGGCTGACTTTGAACTCAAGAGTCTCTTGAGGGCTGGGATTACAGACATAAAAGCCACCATGCCTGGCTTTCTTTAAACTTTACTGAACATACAGAGTCAAGAGGGAAAGAACCTTCTATAAAATTCTGGAAATTCAGGTTGTTGTCTTGGATACATCTTGAAAAAGCCATACTTTACTCTTTTATATCAGAATTTTTAGCTCACATATTTACTACTTTCAAGATTGATGAGAATTTTAATTAAACTTGAGAAGTATCCCCAGATATTTGGGATAAAGATGAATTATTAAAGTGATTAATACAGTTTATATTTACTTTAACTCTCTAAATAATTGGTTACCTGGAGTATAAGACTCTGCCCCAGGCTTTTCCTGAAGTTTACAAGTGGGGTAATTGTCCCACTTCTTAAGCTGACTTTAGGATTCTAAATTGGAAACGTTCCAATTATTCCCATCTGAACAGTAGAGTTTCTTTTTTTTGGGGGGGGGGGACTAGTACTAACTCACTCCTTTTATCCTTTAAGAGGTAAGGTAGTACTTCATTCACAATAAAGATCAAAACAATGCTGTTATATAAGCTAAGGCATAGAAAATGCCCAATGTCATAAAATTAGCAGTATGAATAGGCGTAGAACTCAGAATATCAATATCTTTATACATGACTCTGGAAAACTTACAGGGAAAAAAAATCTCACAGTTCTGGAGGCTGAAAATGACCTTATCAAGATGCTGGCATCGATGAGGCCTTGCAGGGTCATCCTGGGATTTTAATCAGAGAGGAGGGAGGGAGGGAAGGAAGGAAGAAGAGAAAGGGGGAGGAAGAGAAAAAGAGAAACAGAGACAGACAGAGACAGAGATACAAAGGGGCAGAATGAGACAGACAGATACACACACATACGCACAGAGACAGAAAGACAGAGACACACAGAGAGAGACAGAGAGAGGGACAGAGACAGACAGACAGACACAGAGATACAAAGGGGCAGAATGAGACATACAGATACAGGGAGAGCGAGAGGGAGAGGGAGAAAGAGGGAGAGAGGGAAAAGAGAGAAGAGAGAAGGCAGGGAGCCTACCTCCATAATAGAAGCATTAATTCCCGTTCAGGAACAGACACCTCTCAGAGGTCTGACCGCTCAACCTTGTTGTACTCGGGTTCAGCTTCCAACACAGGCTTTGGTTGAGGAGCATTCAGCTTCTACCAGTCATCCTAAACTTGATATTTATTTTAAAACATTCTGTTTTAAGAAGTGTTTCAGGGACCTCCAGGATATAGAGACAAAAGCCATGTAATGAGTGATTGTTGTCCTTAATGTACTGTGTTATCTCTCATCTCTTTTGCTGTCCCTTGGCTATCTCATATTGGTGCAGTATTTCACTTCGTTATCTGATATATTGTATATATGCTTATTTGGTTATTTGAAATCGGATAGGGAAGGCGGGTAACACGATGAGGGGTGGGGTGGGGGGAGGGAAATGGGGACCAAGACATGAGAAAGGGTATCAATGTTTGTGAAGCAATGCACCTTCTATCTGGTGAATATAATTAATTACAATAAAATATATGAAAAAAAGTGTTTCAGCAAAAACATGAGAAGGGGTATCATTATGTGAGAAGTAATGCACCTACTATCTGGTGAATGTAACTGTAACCCCTCTATACCTTACCTCGATAATAAAATATAAAATGAAAAAAAAGTGTTTTAGATTTATAGCAAAATTGAGAACAGAGTCCTCTTCCACCCCTCTTCCACACTGTTGATTCTATTTCAACCCGTTTTTGATGTCATTAATGAGCAAAGGCAGACACATGGCTCTTACTGGACGCTCATAACAGCTAGTGCTGTGGGCTAGTGCTAGTGTAACAGTTTTCCCCTCTTCTTGTTTTTGGTGACCCTGACCATTCTGAGAAGTCCTAGGCAGGTCTTCTTTAGCACGTCCTCAATTTAGATTTGTCTGAAGTGCTGTCTTGATTGCGCACAAGGAATCTGTGTTCTGGGAGAAGGAAGAAGAGAATGGCGGTAAAGTGACATTGTTCTTACATCTTGTCAAGGTGATATATCACCGTGGAGATTGACCTTGAGCAGCCGGCTGAAGTGCTGGTTTCCAGCTCCTTTTATGGAAGCCTCCTCCCCCGCCACCATCTCATTCTGTCCCTTGGAGGGAAGTTATACTGTGTTCATGGGGTAAGAAGTCAGGCTTCATTTTTTCTGGTGGAATGTCTACATAGTTCTTTGGAATATGACTCTTGTCTCTCTTTTATTAATTCATTACTTACCTCAACGTGGATTCATGGATTATTTTATGCTCTGGGTTATAACCCAAAGTAAAATGTTGCACCAAAGTACAAAATATTATACCAGAGTATTAAATATGTTTACTTTTATTTGTTGCTTAAGTCATTACAGTTGTAGCTGGGTGCTAGTGGCTCATTCCTAAAATCCTAGCTACTCAGGTGGCTGAGCTCTGAGGATCTTGGTTTGAAGCCATGCTGGTACAAAAGTCTCTAATTAACTACTAATTAACTAATGAACTCCGGAAAAACCAGAAAAAGGGCTGTGGCTCAGGGTAGGTTCCTAGGACTGAGAAAAATGACTCAGGGATAACACCCAGGCTCTGAATTCAAGCCTTAAGATGGGCACATACATATATGCACAAAATTATTTCAGCTTTGACCAAAGGGGCTTGATTAGCTTGTCTACATTCTCATTAATATATGGCTTTTAGTCTTGTTTTGTAATATTACTGTATTACAGTGTTGTATATGTTTCTTGCTGAAAGCTAGACTGTGTTATCATATCAAAGAGCCCAAATACCTTTTATTGAAGATGAGTATTCACAGGGATGCTAGATATGTTTGTTTTTTTATTAGGGTATCATCTTGTCACATCCTTTTAGTTGACAGAGAAAAGAACTACCTATATTAGGCTAGTTGCATGCGTCTGTGCATACACATACATGCATACATCTTTATTAAGCTAACCTGCACATCTATAAGTTAACATGACTTCTTTCAGATGACTCTGGCTCTAATCCATTGCCACATGAATCATTCTAGCCTCTGTTTTGCTTTTCTGTAAGTTCCCATTCCAACATTAAGAATCCTGGCTGGCCCTGGTACTTTTCTACTGGGTTGCTTACTGGTTCAGTTCCAGTGCACATGCACAGCTGTATCCGCATAGTTAACTTGTTTTCCTGGGAGAACAGTTTTGTCAGGTATAGACGTCTTCCCTCCCGTAGCCTTGCATTACTCATGCCAGCCTCATTTCCTTCATTTCCTTCAGCATGCTGCTTTATACGTTTATATTTCCTCATCATGTTCTCATCACTTTCTTGGATGCCCTGACCTCTGCAATAATTTATTCAAAAGTCTATGTTCACTGCAACTTCCTCTTTGCACTATATTTTATTTGGGGTTTAAAATGTATAATGTTATTAATCTACCTTTGAGTATCACATAAAGTATTTGACTCACCCTTAAAAATCCTATGAACGTTACCTGTTCATTTCTCCCTGCTCCCTTCATAACCCCAGGCAAACACTGATCTTTAAAAGATCTGTAGTCTTGCCTTTTCTGGAATATATAATTACACAACACTATGGGCTCTTCTGAGACTGGCTTCTTTCACACATCAGTATGCATCTACGTGTCTGATTGTGACCTGACATGTTTCTTTATCTAACTTGAAAACATTTATTTATTCATATAAACTTACAGAATTTTTAGATTGCTACTTTTACCAATCACTTAATACCAGATAATAATCCCTAAGTATAGCTATACATCTAGCACACAAACTTCTTTTTTCATATATTTTTATTGTAATTAATAGAAGGGTTACATTATATTCACCAGATAGAAGGTGCATTAATTCACATACATTGATACCCTTTCTCATGTCTTGGTCCCCATTTCCCTTCCCCCATCCCCACCCCTCATCTTGTTTTCCCCTCTTCCCTATCCAATTTCAAATAACCAAATACAAACATATCCAATATATCAGATAACAAAGTGAGAAACTGTAACAATATAAGATAACCAAGGGACAGCAAAAGAGATGAGAGATAACATAGTACATTAAGGACAACAATCCCTCATTATATGGCTTTTGTCTCTATATCCTGGAGGTCCTTTCATTTAGTGTCATTCTATGTGGCCTTATGTATCTAGATTTTGCTCTATTGCAGATCTCTGCTAGGAGAGCCCAAGGTTTCTACTGATTATGACAAATGAGGGAAACCATTGAGCCTATGTTCCTTTGAGTCTGGCTTACTTCACTTAATATGATTTTTTCTAAGTCTTTCCATTTCCTAACAAATGGGGTCATGTCATTCTTTCTGACAGCAGCATAGAATTCCATTGGCACCCAAACTTTTATAAGGTTTTTTGTTTCAGTATTTCTGAGACGTTCTCAAATCACGTCATTTACATATGTATCGTTTAATCTCTAAATATTTGGGGGATTTTCAGTTAGACTTTTATTGTTTCTAGTTTACATCATTTTGCATTTGATGTCATCCCTAACAGGATCCCTGTCTAAAGATATTCAGGTATATTTTATGGTCATGCAAACTTTAGAGGAGTGTGTGTTCTGCTGTGGTAGTTTGAAGTGGTCTATCCATGTTAATTGGATCAAATTGATTGGTTGTGCCATTTAGTTTGGATATTTCCTTCCTGATGTTCTGCCTGCTGGCTCTCTTGAGTGCCAAGATAGGTGTGTTACTCTCTTTCTCCTTGAAGTTCTACCAGTGTTTGCCTTGCCTGGTTTGGATGGTTTTCTGTTAGATGCTTGCTGTTAGGTCCTCCTAGACCCTCAGCCATTTCGTCACCCTGTCCTTCCTCCTGTTGTTTCTGATAATGTCCCAAAGTTCTTTCAGCCTTCTTTTAAAAGCTGAATCTTGGTGTGTCTTTATTCATATCTTTACTTATTTTTTTGTGGCAGAGCTTGAACTCATGGTAGTCTTCATTTTGTGAGCAAGTTCTCTCTAACCACGTCTTTGAACACTTTTTACTTTTAGTTTATTTTTTTCAGGAAGGGTCTTGCACTCCCTGAGCTGGCCTCTTCTGCTTCCTGCCTAGCTGGGATTACAGATATGTACTACCGTATCTAGTTCTCCATTTTTTTCTGTTTTCTTTTTGCCAATCCTGGGGCTTGAACTAAGAGCCTGAGCACTGTCCTTAAATTTTCTCAAGGCTAGAGCTCTACCACTTGAGCCACAGCAGCACCACTTCCAGCTTTTTCTATAGATGTGGTACTGAATTGAACCTGAGTTTTCATGCATGCTAGACAAGCACTCTACCAGTAGACCAAACTCCCGCGCCCAATTTCTTTTTCTTGTGTAGCAGCCTCTCCCTCTCTCCTTTCCTCCCTCCACTCCCCCCTCCACTCTTGCATGCCTCTCCTGACACTTGAACTCAGGACATGGGTGCTATTTCTGAGCTTGTTTTGCTCAAGGCTTAATGCTCTCCTACTTGACCGACAGCTCACCTACAGTTTTTTGGAGGTTGAGAGAAGAGTCTCATGAGCCTGCCCAGACTGGCTTTGAGCGCGACCCTCAGATCTCAGCCTCCTAAGTAGCTAAGATTCCAGGAATAAGCCACTGGTGCCCAGTTTTGTTTTTTAGTAGTACAGAGGGGGCACTTTTCCTCTCATTCAACTGTTCTGTTCCTGCTCTGCACTATCTGGTGCCTGACTGTAGCCTGCTAGAAAATGAGTGCACTGAGGAGGCTGTGGAGACCAGCTACTACACTACATGATTACATTATTACACTCCCCTTTCCAGTGCACACTTCTTTTGTCATTTTAGTGTTTCACAGAGTACACGGAGGATTCTAAATTTCTGTTTATCATAATCCCAGTGTGGCAACATGTGGTATTTAAAAAATTAATCTTCCACTAGGGATACATAAAAATGAAAGGGGTAACTAAAAAACTAAGAGAAAAAAGGGGAAAAGACGCTAGGTCAAGAAAAATTGTCTGAGCACAGTGTTTCGATACTGCTCTCCATAACATAAATACTGCCAATATGGAAGGTATCCAATTTAATTTAAAATAAGGTTATTTTGAAAAAGGTTAGCAAGATAAAAAGAGGGAATAACTCACTCCAGCTGCACCAGAAAGCAGCAAGTAAAGCAGTGGCCTTTCTGCAGTAAGTCTTTAAAGGGCAATAATTGAATTCTTATTGTTTAATGTTTATTTCCTCATGGCAAGTATATTTTCCCTGGATTTACTTTTACTGTATCATACAATTAAAAAAACATTGTGAAACTAAGGGTGCACACTTTTTAAAATGAAATTTTGTTTCATTGTAAAGGTGATGCACAGGGGGGTTGGTTGCAGTTATATAAGTAAGGTAATGAGGGCATTTCTTGTTGAACCCTGTTACCCCCTCCCTTGTTTTCTCTGTCTTCTACCACCCCAATTCCCCTCTGTACCAAGAAGTAGAGTTCACTTCTAACCTCATGTCTGGTGAGTGTCTCTGTTGCATTGGTTCACCCCTTGTCCTTTGTCTCATTATTTTTCTATTCCCTTCCCTTTCCCAAATTAGATAAACATATACACAAGACACAGGGTACCAATATCCAAAACAGTGACAACAGGGGATAAACCGAAGGGGGAAAGTGAAAGAAAAAGAAATAACAACACAGTGCAATAAAAATCCTTCTTGCTTCCATATCTTGGAGTTCATTTCTCTTAGCACATCTTATATGGTTATGTGTACATAGCTACTGAGCTAAAGTGATCCTCTGCTAGGAAATTCCTAGACATACATTAATTCTTATAAATGAAGGAAACCATGGACTTTTCTGTTTCTTTGGTCTGGCACTTAATATGATTTTTTCCCAAGTCTTTTATTTCTTTATGAATGTGGTTATGTCATTTTTTTCTGATGGCAGCTAGAATCTCATCATGTATATTTACTACGTTTTCTTGATCCATTCATCTACTGAGGGGCATCTTAGCTATGGTAAATAATGCTACAATGAACATGTTTGTGCTGGTAGCTTTAGTGTGGCCTTTTTTTGTGGTTATTTAGGTAAATGTCCACAAGTAGAATTGCTAGATCATAGGGGAGCTGAATGTTTAGTCTTTTGAGAAATCTCCATACTGCTTTCCGGAGTGGTTGAACCAGATTATGTTCCCACCAACAGTGTAGTAGCATTGCCTTTTGGCCACATCCCCACCAGCATCTACTATTATTTGTTTTCTTGAAAATGGCCGTTGTTATTGGAGTGAGGTGGAATTTCAATGTTGTTTTGATTTGTGTTTCTTTTATGACCAGAGGTGTCGAACATTTCTTCATGTGTCTATTGGCTATTCCTCTCCAGAGAAGTAAGTCTCTTTTTAATTCTTTAGCCCACTTATTAATGGGGTGGTTATTTCTTTGAAGGTTTGTTTTGGGGGGATTTAATTTTTTAAGCTCTAAGTATATTTTTGATATGAGGCCCTTGTCTGTTGTACGGCTAGTGAAGATCTCCCAATCTATGGGCTTTCTATTTATCTCGCTAGCTCTGTCCCTTGCCTTTCAGAAACTCTGCAGTTAAACGCAGCCCCAGTTATCCAGCTTTTCTTTGATTTGTTGTGTTTCCGGAACTTTATTCAGGAAGTTTCAACTTGTGCCAAGGGGCCCTAGGATTTCCACCATTCTTTCCTATAATATTTTCAGGGTATCTTCTCTTAGCTTGACAAATTCCTGCCTCCTGAGGTGACTGATTTTCTGTTAAATGGCTCTGGCAATTTGAGGCCCTTATTCATACAGTGACTGAGGGTGGTCTCCTCCTGTTTCCATCTACAGGGGAAGCAGGGGCACTGGGACAGACCCCTGTCGCTGCTCTTAGGGCCAGCGTTAGGAAGATGACTCACCAGGGAAACTAAACTTTGGGAAGGCAGGTAAAATACACATTTCCTTATGATTGTGAGGGAGACATTCCTAGCCATCTTTGTAGGATGAATGTCACTCCTTCCCACCCCCACACTTTCTGAACAACCTCTGATGATACTTAGCCTCACCACTGTGTTGTTGAACATCTGCCCAGGTTTATGACTATCTCACATGCATGCACAACGTGAAAGGAATTATACTCTGCATTGCTATCACACAGATTCGGTATTAGGAGATTGATTTCTCCAAACCGCTAAGGTCTTGAGATAAATGAGCTCATAGACATTCTCTATATTCTCATTAATTTTATATCCACAGCCCCCCCAAAACAATTGCACAGCATCTGACACCTTTATGAGGAGTACATTATGATCAGATTCAGTCTAGACAGAATTGAATTTTGGTTTAACTGGAGAATTCTTCCCCCAGAGTTTATGACAGCCTTAACTTCTCAGTGCTAAAAGGATGCGTCCTTAGCATGGATCAAGTTGAGCTAACCATGTTTTTCAGTGCAATTCCCTCGTCACACTGTATTTTTTATTTGTTTTAGAATCTTGTTGATTTTGTCCTGTGGCTCTGTCTTTTCTCCCTGTTTTCTTTGATAATGAATTTTAGTTCGAGCTCTAATTACCACTCTTTGGGGATTTTGTTGAAGGTCAGAGATGAGAAATCTTCCCAGATTTTATCATATGTGAAGGTACAGATACTTAAGCTTTATGGAACTGACATTAATAAACTGTGAAAATAATGTTCGCTTTAGAGAAAAGATGTAATTCCATTTGCATTGAACCTGAACTTATTTAAGCTGTCATTGAGGTGCCAGAGTATGCTCTGCTTTTCCTTGGCTGTGAATGTAGAAGGAATGATATTTATTTAATAAATATGCTCACTTCCCTCTAAAGAGCACTGTGGGTTTTTAACACTTCTTCTCAGACCTGCCATGTGCATATTTTCAGGCTTGGGCTCCCTCACAAGCCTCTTGTTCTCTCCCTTCCATGTTGTCATGGTGACTGTTATTTTACTTCTTTCATGTCTTTCCTTGCCTTGTTTATTTTATTACAAATATACATCCTGTTTTCTGTTCTTCAAAAGTGGGCTGCTGTCTCCTGGTCTCCTGGACAGACAGAGCAGCGGCTCTTGGCTTCAGCCA
This sequence comes from Megascapheus bottae, assembly GCF_031878675.1. Taxonomy (NCBI): domain Eukaryota; kingdom Metazoa; phylum Chordata; class Mammalia; order Rodentia; family Geomyidae; genus Megascapheus; species Megascapheus bottae. The sequence goes on from NC_143531.1 coordinate 26,168,998, forward strand.
CATTTTTCTGTCCTGTCAGCGTGGCGTTTAGGAGGATGGGAGAAGGCATCTATGCTTATACTGACCTCAGGCACACTATATTGGTACAAGAATGGAAGCAATCATAGTTAGGAGTCATAGATTCATAGAAAGGATGGAAGGAAACATCTTTTGGTAGTAAACATACACCAATAATGTGCACATGTCTAATTTTTTGTCTCCTGTAACCTTCTCCAATCTGTATTCCCTTGGTGGCTTCCATTCACCATGTGATGGTTATATTCCAGAAGTTGGTTTATAAATCACTGGCTTGGAACCTTACATAATGAAAACCTTGTGTCTCATGATGTTTGGAGTTCTCAGTCCCTTTAATGAAGAGTAAGCAGAGTGCTGACACATGATTTCCTAGACTCCCCTTCCCTTCGTGTTTCCTGCCACTTTGACTGGGCCTAGCCTTAGGGATGTCCCCCCATCTGAAGGACAACTATGGTTGTCTGAGTGAGTGCTTTTCTACAGTGTGTACAAAGGAACACAGTCTTGGTGGTATGCCTCAAGACCTGTTACTAATGTCACATTTCCTCAGGGCCAGCAGTCTGCCCAGCATACCTGAATTTTAGGGCTTACTGCTCCAGTCCAGGTTTGGGCTGGGCAGCTTTCTATACCACAACTGAGGTTCCTTTCCCAAGACCACGAGGTTACTGGCAGAATGAACTGTCTGCAAATGGAGGGACTGAGATCTTCACCTCCTCGAGGTCAGTTCAGTTTCTCCCACGCCTGCTTCCTCGGATCTGTGGGCCAGTCCTGTCTCTATCTCATTCTCTTCTGCCCCAGTTCCAGACTCCTGCAAGTGAATTGCAGTTTTCATGTGTTATAGCTTTAGTACAAGTCACGGGGGAAGAATTTATACCAAGATCCTATCACCAGGAGGTGGGAAGTATGAAGGGGGTCTTCACCTGGGCTCTGTCACACATAAAGGACCACAGTGGTAGGAAGTGCTACCAAATTTGCAATATTAAATTCATGTTCCGTATTTTGAATGGGGAAAATCACAAAAAAACCCAAACCTTGTCTGTGTGTGTGTGTGTGTGTGAGGGGGGGAGGGAGGGAGGGAGGGAGAGAGAGAGTATGAGAGAGATTTCTATATCCTTTGCTAGAAAAGCATATGTGATATGTGAGGATATTTTCTTTAAGAAATAAACGCATAGTCTTGTTCTTTCGAGGCAGGGAATATACCACTTGAGTAACCCCTTTTGGTTGTGGGACTTGAATTTCAGGACCTGGATGCTGTCTCTGCACCTCTTCGTGCTCAAGGCTAGCACTGTACCACGTGAGCCACAGTGCCACTTCCAGTTTTTAAGTGGGTAATTGGACTTTTCTTCCCAGGCTGACTTTGAACCATGATCCTCAGATCTCAGCTTCCTTAGTAGCTAGGATTACAGGTGTGAACCACCAGCACCTGTCTCTAGCCCCTGCTACCCCCTGCCACTTTTAAAAATGTTTGAATTTCTTTCTTTGGAAGTGTTGGGCTTTGAATTCAGGTCTTGTTAGGCTGGCATCTACCACCTCTTTTTTTTCCTGGTTATTGGTAGAGTAGGGTGTCATTTCCCACCTGGATGCACACCCGGGCCTACTTGAGGCTTTCCATCTTTGCTGGGGTCACATGGTTTCCCTCCATGGAGATGGAGTCTCATGGGCTCTTCTGCTCAGGCTGGCCTGGGATCTTGAGCCTCCCAGTGGGTCCTGCAGCGCTTGGGAGAACTGGTATACCCCATACTGCTATAGATAAAGGAGTCTCATGAGTGCTTCAGGCTGGGCTGGAGTTGTACTGTGACCCCAGCATGGCTGGGCTGACTACAGGCCAGACTCATTGTGTACCCCGTCTTCAATATGCTTCTTAATTGCAATCTAGCGTTTTTTTTTCTTTTATTGTCAAGATAATGTATATGGAGGGGTTATAGTTACTTTTGTCAGGTAGTAGGTGCCTTACTTCTCAGACATTAATACCCCTTCTCATGACTTTGTCCGTATTTTCCCCACCCCTCCCAATCATCTTGTTTCCCCTAATTCCCTTTCCTATTTCAAATAAACAAACGTATGTACAGTATACCAGGTAACAAAGTCAGATATAGTAACAATATGAGATTAACCATAAGGGCAAAAAAAGAGAAAAGAAATAACATAGTACATTAAGAACAACAATCACACAAGATAAGGCTCTTGTTTCTATATCCTAGAGATCCTTTCATTTATAGTCTTATCCTATATGACCTTATGTACCTAGGTTTTGAGCTATTGTAATCCTCTGCTAACCTAGCATTCTTGTATCAAGAATGTTCTGTATTTCTAGAAATTTCCAGTAGCCAAAGGAGGCAGTGCAAGTGAAGCTCCTTTTGCTTCCCAGCAATTGTGCCTCTGTTTCCTAGGGTCTCCTCATGATTCCACACGCGTCCTAATGTCATTGAGCAGTGTGGGAGCCTGTTAGAATGAAGAATCTCAGGTGCGATCTCTCCATCGGCAGAAGGAAACTTTGATTTCAGGAGACCCTTTGTAATTACTTGCACATTGGTGTTGGGGTAGCCCCACAATGTCCCCCGTACTGAACAGTACCAGTTCCTTGTGGGCTGTGCCCAACTTGTTCTTCCTTGGTCAGAGTGAGTGTGTAATAGACCTTAGCTCACAGCTGGTAAGAGTCTCTTGACAAGAAACAGTAAGAGCACATCAAACTGCTTTGAATTAATACAACTCTCCAGGGTCAGACAAATTACATCCTTGGGGTGCAGAAAGAATTTATAGCTGTGATTAGAGGCACTGCCAGTAATCTAGAGAATCGCAGGGAGTCAGAAAGGTGCCATTTTTTTTTCAAAGAGAGAAAGAGATGAATCCTGAAAATTACTAGGTAGTGAGCCTGACAGCAATTTCCTACAGAATTCTGGGTGGAATTATTAAACAGGTACCTTGTCAACTCTGAGAAACAGAAACGGTAATCACCAGGAATCATGCCAAATTAACCTCATTTGTTGATCTTATAATGTGTTTCCATGACTGCTAGGCCAGGAAAAACTATAGGTATTGTAGTTTTGATTTTACGTAAGTATTTACAAAGCCCCTAGTGATATTCTCATAGATCATATGTGGAAATGTGGCATATACAATGGCATGGCCAAATGAGTTCGTGTAGTTTGAAAAATTATCTCATACAGGTTGACTCACAAATAGTTTGAAGACAAAAAAAAGAGTTTGATCTGGTTTGAGGTAAAGAGTGAGCTCTGCGTCATCAGTCAGGGTTCAGATGCAGAGGCTGGACCCCCTGGGACGACATGGGTGAATTGCCTAGTTACAGGGATTTGACCATAGGTGATTCTGGAACTGATAGCATGACAGGAAGTCAGGGAGAAAAGGCAGATGTGAAGTAGAAAAAGCAAGGACTAACTGGGATGTGTGGACAGGGTGCAACTCCTGCTGAACCTTCGCGTTTCCAATTCCAATGACACAGGTGCCTGCATCCATGAAAGAACAAAGATGCTGAAGGACCAGTGCCCCGGTAACCACTTTGTGCCAACAGGGTGAGCCAGCTGATTCAAGACAGACATGTGCAGGAGTTGGCACAGGGTTGCTGTTTCACTGTGAACTTCCAGCATACAGAAATTCCCCAAGGGGAATTTCTGAGAACTAGGGAAGAAAGGAGTTATGGGAAATGTAGTTCCTGCTTAGGTGCACAATTTAAAGCTAGTACAACCTACAGGATTTTGTCCAGAAAATAAGAAGAGAGTCATGGCTTGCTTTGTTCAGTTCTCAGTACTCAGGACACAGACTAGCTGGTAGAAGGCATTCTACATGCTTACTGAATCATCATGTAGGTAAGTTTAATGAAAACAAGTGGCACATCTTATGCAGAGGGTTGAAACATGGACTGCATGTGTTGAGGGTCGAGGATATCGGAGTTACCTCAGAATAATGTGAGTGAGATAACAGATTTGGGCCTTTTGTGAACAGTAAGCACGCATTTGAAATCAGGTTATTAGAAAATTAATTCATATTATGTTGAAATTAGTAAGGATAGGAAATATAAGGAAAGTGAAAGCTCCTACACTTTAAATGATGGACAGCCATTGTCTTATCAGGTTTGGGAATACAGATTATATGATTCTATTAATTGATGTAGGAGAAAAGTTTTTAAGGAATCTAATTCTTATGATCATAATTATTATATAAATAATAAATTGTAAGTAGAGCTAAGGATGTAGTTCAGTGATACTACATGGCAAGTTTGTTCCTCAGTGTGCTCGTGCGTGTGTGTGTACACATACATATGGGTCATATATACATATATTTATATATGTGCCTCTCTTCCCCAAATTTGTAAAGAATATCTACAAATACCCCATCATTAACATAGAACTTCATACAGAAAAGTGAAAATTTTTTTTTGGTTGGTCTTGGGGCTTGAACTCTAGGCCTGGATGCTGTCCCTGAGCTCAGGATTAGTCCTCTACCATTTTGAGCCACAGCGCCATTTCCAAAAGTAAGATGTTGTACTCCTGATTGTGCAGCTGTTTGACTAGACTTCTTTAAGAAGCTATACAGATGTTGAGTATATGAAAAGATGCACACCTTTTTATAGACTGATGTGTCTTAAAACACGGTTATGGGGCTGATGAGAATGAGTGAAATCCGAAAGCGTCGCGGTAGCCATTGCTATAGAACAACAGGAACCACCAAGCATTGCCAGTAGAAAGTGTAAAAATGGCACAGCCACGTTAGAAGACAGTTGGGAAGTGTCTTTCAAAGGGAAACAGTCTGCACATACGGCTTGGCAATTGCTGTCGGAGGCACTTACCCAACTCAGTCGAGCAGGATCCCGCCCGTGGAGTTTCTTTCAGCTTTATGCAGAATCACTAAAACACTGAAAGAAGTCAGATGTTTTTCAATGGGAGGATAAATAGATAAACGGTGGCACTTCTGTACGATACCGTGGAATATTATTTATCAAAGACATGAGCGATCATGCCACCTAAAAGACATGCCTTCAGCTCTCTGATCCTCTTTGATTCAGCTATGCACATAACCCTGGTGAATTTGTATTTAGAATCCCAAACTTAGCATGGCTGGAAGCCTTTTGATTTGTTTCTCTTAGGACAGGCCTTTTTTTTTTTTTAAGCATTATTAAAAGTTAGTGAAGTGTATAGCTCTGTTCAGTCTCAATCTGAGCATAATCCTTCTCTTTCTCTCCAATTGCACATGTTACATTCTTAATAGCTTTTGTCAGTTTCATTGCTTTGTGTATACAGGCTTGTGTGTGAGTACTAGGATTTGAATTCAGGGTCTGGGTGCTGTCTCACAGTTTGTTTTTGTTCACGACTGGTGCTTTCACACTTGAGCAACAGCTCTACTGCTGTTTTTTTTGTGGTTAATTGGAGATACAAGTATCATGTGTTTTCCTATGTGGTGATTCTCAAACCTCAGCCTTCTGAGAAGCTAAGATTATAGGCCTGAGCCACTGGTGCTGGCCTCAAATATATCTTGAATTTTAAATGTTTCCACTGTTTTCCCTATAGCCCTGGTTAAAGTCATGATCATATTCCTCTATTCTTCCCTGCACCCCAGTCAGAGTTTCTAACCTGCCTCTTCTATTGCTCCCTTAAAAGTATTTCTCAACACTGTGACACTAGAGCACCTGTCAGCCCACAGCCTTCCCATTTTAACTAAAGGCCCCTTGTTGGCTTCTACACAGAATAAAATTAGATTTCTCACCCTATCAATCCAGGCCCACATAATGGAACACTTGAGTGGCCTCTGGTTTGCTTCTTCCTCTTTCTTCTTTGTCCACTGTGCTGTAACGACACTGGTCCCGGTTCTGTCCTCCAAACGAGGTGGGCAGTATGTCCCTTGCTGGAGATTTTACCCTTCCTGGAGGAGCGTCATCTTGAAGGGCTCTTCTTGCTGGGATTCACATGGCTGTCCCTTGGAGTGGTCAGAGAGGCCTTCCCTGGCCACCTTGCTGCTGAGCTTCCCGGACCACCTCCTCCCTGTGGCCCACCTCCTCCCTGTGGCCCACCTCCTCCCTGTGGCACTTGCCGCAGGTCAGATGACCACTTGTTAGTGAGATCGCAATCTCCAGTCCCCAGCAGAGGGACTTCATCTGCATCTCAGGGCCGACTGGCCAGTAGACCTCTGCCATCTCAGGGCCTGGTGCCTGGCTCCTCGAGGTGGTGGTTCCTTCTCCTCCGGTGAGAGTCCCGGCTCTGCCTGCACATCACAGCTGTTTGCAGTGTTCGATGAAGAACTTCTGGGAAGAGACACCATTGTGTGTCACCGCCTGCCCTCAGAGAGCTTGGCACAGTGTCGAAGTGGACAGGTGCCTGTTTTCCTTTCATTCTTTTCTCCCCTGTCCTCCTTCAGTCTCTTTCTAATAGAATTGCTTGTTAGTTATAGGAAACTTAAATTCCTATTAGAGCCTTTTAAAACTGAGATTGGAGAATTGATGAGGCCTATAATTGGTAAAAGAAACTGTGACCTAAGGTAGTTGGCTAATGAAACAATGTGCGATGAGGGCAGTGGGAATAGTTTCACTTAATAGAGGAGATGAAGATTTGATGCTCAGGGTACAGTTTATTAGGCAGGAAAACCAGTGCTATTAATTCCCTGAAAAAACGATCTGTCAGAAAAGTTCATCCTCTCCAGAAGTGAAAAGAGTGGGTCTTATCAAATTATGGCCCTTTTACTTTTATTAACATGATTAATTCAAGATTTATCCTTACTGTAAAATTTTAGGCTATATAAAAACATTATAAACTGAGCAGGGATATTGGACAGAGGCAGCTGGCTTTATTCCTTACCGCAGGCATGGTGTAGGTTCCTTGGCAAGCTCTAGACTGGGAAGTGATCGGGGTTTTGCAGTAAAGAAAACCACAGGTTGAGAAGGGGGCAGGTGGATGAAGGAAACTTGCTATTTATTCAGTGCCTTCTGTATGCATTTGTTGAAGTAGTACACTGTTTACCACTAATATGTACAATTGATCCATGTTCATCAACACCAAAGTGAAATATGAGCAAACAGATGCAATTCTCCAAAGGTAGCTTAGTCTGTTTTCAATAGTTTTTTTTTTCATCAGATTTCTAAGGCTGACTCCAAAGACCTACAATCATGAAGTTGAACTTTAGTGTTTCCACTTTCCTAGGACCCTGTCTTCCGCTCTGTCCACCTGCTTTCAGACAGTTGCTGGCTCTGCTAATGTAGTCTTCCACTCTCTCTACCTTCCCTTCAGACAGTTGCTGGCTCTGCTAAGGCTGATTAGTGATCTTAAAGATCACATGGTCTCACTCCATCCTTTCCTCCTCTCCTGCAATTTGAGAAGCCCCACTGCTCCAGCCCCAAGTCAAAGCTCTCATTCCCTGAGTGCCTTCCTTCCAACCTGATTAATAAAGGAAACACAGATTTATCAATAGGTATAACATCTTAGTGGTAGATCTAGTGGTATTTGCACTTTTAAAATAAAAATTCCAGAGAGAACAGTATCATCAGAGTAATAAATCATCAGCCATAGAATTTCAGACACAACATTAATCTACATCCTATTATACAGCAGCCAAGTGCTATGGCCCACAAGTAGACTCCAATGATGAAATAATAAATTAGCCGAGTTAAAATGGTTATGATTTACTTAATTGTAGTTTACGAAAACATCATGGGTTTATTTTATTATTATTTTTAATTTCAAAGTCTCATTTATTAGTACTACTTACTCTTAAAAAAACAGGTGCCTCCTAAGTTAGTTTTATACCATTCTTTCAAAAAAATGGAGACTGTTCCTTCTAACTTTACACCCACTCCATGCCCCAATTCCAAAACACATCACTTAATTGTCTTGGTCATGGACATTTCTCAGATGAGGTTTTATATTTTGTTCCCATAACTTCTGGTTATCAGAAAACCCATGCTTTCTTTTATTGAAGAAGTTTGGTCCAGCTGATGTTGGTGTATCCCTTCTAACATTCTTGATCCTCATGTTTGCTTCAGGAGCATTTCCTCTGGCTCGCTCTCTTCCTCTTCATTAAAAGCTGCTGCCACTGAATGGTTTTTGGAGCAAGAGTTAGAACACTTTCTTTGGGCTTAGTTGATTCAAGTTTGATACATATGGCCCATGCTTTCTCTGCCATCCACCTGTGGCAAATCCAAACTTGGAGATCTTTGTAGGTTTTATTGGGCGATCTGCAGCTTCTTCTCCTCCTCCTTCTCCTCCTCCTTCTTCTCCTTCCTTCTTCCGTCTTCCTTCTGCTGCTTCTTGCTTCTCAGTGCTGTGACCGGAACTTTCCCCTCCATGACTAGAAGAACAGTCTTAGTTTTCACAGGTTTTTCTGCTTCTTCTTCAGGTCATCTGGAGGCTCCAGTTCACTGCAGCTTTTCTGGCTTCTCTTCTCCTTCCTTCCTGTCCACCATTTCCCCAGCTACATCTCCCTGGGTTTATTTATTATCAAGACCTATTTCTATTTTGGGAAAAGTATTGCAGAATGCCTTGCAGAGGATTGTGAGAAACTCCCTGTTTCTCAAGTGGCTTTGGCTATGTTTACAATGGAAACAGCACAGTTGTAGGTAGTACTTGCTTCATAGATACTGGAGCCTAAGGATCTAAACTGAGTTCACTATTTCCTTCCTCCTTTCTCTGTGGTGTTCACCTCATGTTTATTTCCTGGGTTATGGTTACAAATATCACACAATCATCAAGTGACCTCCAGAGTCCTTCCTCTATCACACTTCCATCTGTGTGGCTCAGCCATCAAAACGTGTCCATTTTCCTTCCTGTCCTCATGGCCCCTCCTTTGGATTCACGCATGAATCCTGAGCTATACTCTTTCCATACTGCAGTTCCTCACCAATCTGTTCTTCGCATGCCCAGCCAGCTCCTAAAAAAAACCAAAGCCTGTTTGTTTCGGTTGCCTGTGGAATTAATTCCCAAGGAAGACAAACACAGCTCTCCATCCTTCATGGCTGTGTCTTTTCTCCTCTGGGTCCAGTTTTGTTTCCTGATGGTGACAAATGGGCACGTGGGTCATTAGCTTCTGTAAAAAAGCCCTTTGATAGTTCCTGCTGTTATAGCTTTCTTCTTCAGGTGTTGCTTGCACTGCTTTCCCTCCTGCCCGTTTTCTGTGCCCCTCTGACCACTGTGTGCTTGCTCTGTGTAAAAGTTCAACTGATGTACACTTTTGTCATCATGGTCAGTGGTTTGGTTCGTTGGCCACTTCTAGGAGAAGAGATGGAGAACAGTCTGTATTCTTTATTCATATACTTGTTTATTTTTATTGTCCTTCTCAAGGTAATGTTAGATCAATCATAACCCCTTCCCTTGCTCTCAGTTTTTCTCTTCCATCCCCACACACAAGTTATATAGTTCATTTAGTTCATTTTTGGCGTAATGTCTGATGAGTACCACTGCTGCTTTATAAAACATCTTTTTCCCTCTATTTCTGTACTCCCTAAGACATGCAAATGAACAAACAAGATGAAAAGAAAACCCAAACATCAAGAGAAGAGCAAACCGTCTTGTTTCCATTTCTTAGAGTTCATTCCAATAATGCTTATCTTTATCTTTATATCACATGGTATAGCACTGGATGTCTGGTAGACAGTAGATATTAAAAATCAGAAACTAACAGGACTTGATTTCATACCCCAGCCAACCTGGTTCAACCCACTTTTCCCTGATGCAGTCACTACAACAGCGGTGCGTTCAGGGAGAAACTCCACCTGTGCTTTCCGTGATTTCCGTCATGGTTGTGGCAGCTCAGCCTCACACACACAACGTGTCCCCCATCGGCAGTGTCTGAGCTCATTCACACACACCTGTCCCCCATCGTCTTTCTGTCCTGTGCCGTCCCCAAAGCGGCGGGGCATTGTGGGAGCTGGTGATGGGTCCAGCACAAATTGAAGGGGATTGCACGTTCTCAGAACAACCCTCAAGGGTGGATGTCAAGAAGAGCGGGTGGGAAACTCTCCAGGCTCCACCCTTCAGGACAGTTCTCAGTGATCTCGGCTCAGTCAAGCTTCCATTACTTTCGAAGCAACTTTGATGAACTACACAGCTCTGTTTCATTCTTGTCATCCCTGACTCCTTCCAGAGGTGTCTTCCAAACAAACTAGCATGTAGGATCTCACTGGCTTCCATTTTGGTAAACCTGAATTATGACAAGTACTACCATTGCCCCCATTTTACTGGAAACAGAGCTCAGAGGGGCTCAGTGCTTTGCCTCTGGGAGGTGAAAGAAACTGTATTTGAATTCAGGATCTTGCTGTACAGACCCTTTCTTGACCATCCCTCCAAACGCACCAGACACTGAGAGTGTTCAGCTGCACGAGCCATCTGCTCTTGGGTTTAAAACCTGTTTTCATCGAAAAAGTGATGTGTTCTACGTTTAGAAGCAAAGTCGTATTACTCTTTTTTTTTTTTTTTTGCCAGTCCTGGGGCTTGAACTCAGGGCCTGAACACTGTCCTTGGGCTTTCCTCAAGGTGAGAACTCTACCACTTGAGCCACAGCAACATTTCTGGCTTTTTCTATGTATATATTACTGAGGAATTGAACCCCGGCCTTCATGCATGGGAGGCAAGCACTCTACTATTAGGCCCAAATCCTGGCCCCGTCGTATTACTTTTACAGATTGTATTTTCTCTCTCTAAATAAATTCCTACTTTTAAATTCCATTTTTTTTCTTTCTAGAAGATCAATGCAGAGCTGATCCATTGATGAGATTTCTGAGGGTGGCCTTTCGGAGGAAGAATGCACAGTTAGGTCAGCATCCATGCCATCTGAACCATGAGGTTTATGACCTTGGGGGACTACTTCCTCATCCGTGTCTCATGTCCCTGCTGGGTGGAGTGCATAGTTTAAGGAGATCTGTTTCTTCCTTTAAGAATCTGTTCGAATCGACGTTCCTCGTAGGGTTTCTCTCTCTTCAGCACACATGTGCATGACTGTGCCCCATGGCTCCTCTGATTTCAGGCGCTTTTGTCATCTATGGACCTGCTGGATTTAAGAACCCAGGGCCCATCACTGTCTTTCATTCCAGCCCCAGCTTTCTATTAGCCTTAGGCAGGGAAGGACTTGATGAATTTTGTGATTTTTCGATGAAAACATTTTCTTTTGCTAACTACCTGACTTCCCATGAATGAATTAGATGGTAAGAGTTCATGTGACTATAAAATACACATTAAGGAGAAAAGCAAACATTTACATCTTACCCTGTCATTATTCTGTGCTTGAGTATCTATGAAGAGGTAGCAGTAAAAAATATGAATGATGGATGGTGAGCTGCGCTCTAAAGATAATGTTTGCTGTATAATATAAATAAAATTAAAAGTAACAGGTGCAATATGTATTGGGTGAAGAGGTTCCCAGGCGTTGGTTTCTGTCACTGATTCTAGCATCTAGGATTAGGTCCTTTATGCAACTGGTACTGTGCTGTAACATTAAGCACCACTAATGGGATGGAAAAAAAAACCCGACATACCAATTTCAAATGAACCTATATAAAAATGAACTGCAAGAAATGGAAACAAGCTTTTTTTGTTATTGGGCATTTTGTTGTTGTTGTTTGCTCGCTTTTTCCTTTATGACTATTTTTAAAAATTTCTGTACTTCCTTTCGTAAGTTTATCTGTTTGGGGTTTGGGGAGAGGGAGAGAGCACAGAGATGGAGGGAGAAAGGCTAAACAAATGCAGCAAGGACACTTGCTAGACACCGTGTGGAATATGAACTATACAACGTGTTGGGGAGGGAGTCAGGAGGGAAAAAACTGGGAGAACACAAGATAAGAAGTAACACTGCTCAAAAAGAAAATACTCGTTACCTAACATGTAACTGTAACTCCTCTGCCATCACCTTCACAATAACAGTAAAAATATCTTAAAAGATATATAAAAATATATGAAAACATGTAATTCTTTGGTTCCTGGAAAAGAAAATAAGTTTGGTTTATATCATATTTGATTGTTTTGGAGACAGGGTCTCACTCTATAGCCCAGGCTCACTTCACACCCATGGGCCTACTGTCTGCTCTGTCATACCTGGATCAAACAGTAGTTTGGTAAAATCAGGAGCTATTGGGTGACAGTTTTCTATACAATCTTTATGAGTTGAAGTCTTAGCTTATAAAAGAATGGATGACCAGAAAAAACAGTACTCAGTTCTAACCCACGTTACATAAATAAAAGGAAGATATTGGCATACTATGCTATTGTGCTGCTTTAGTTGAGGTCTTTCTTAGGAATAGTAGGAATTACAATATTAAGAATAAAGCATAGTATGGTTCTTTGGATATCGCCCAAGTCAATTCTGTCTTAGTCACTTTGTTTCTGACACAGTTGTTTCGCAGATGATCGATTGGAGAAGAGTGAAGAGATTTGCTTATTCCAATTCATTTGTGTGCTGGTTCTCTACTACAACTCTCTTTCCTGATAGAATCCAAGTGGTTGCTCTGCTCTGCCTCTCTCTTCTGTATTTGGGGACCAGTTCTAGTGCCACCAATCGCTCATTGCGCCTTAGGGTCCAGCATCACAGATGAAATCCTTCTGTCTCACCAGTGCGTCACTGACTCCACCCACAAGAGTCAATAGCCTCCACTGGCCTCATGGCCTCTCTGGACAGACAATTGGCCATTCAAACATTTCCATTGCCCTACTATTCTTTCATTTTGAGTGACTCTATTATCAGCTGCCTCCCTGTCAGATACTCGAGCTTTGCTCTCTCCAGTGAGAGGCTGACAGCTCTCCTCATCCTTCCATTTAGCTTCTTGTACAAGCTATGCTTGGGCCCAGCTTTCATGTTCCTGCCTTCCTATCTGAAGAGCCTCCAATCTCCTGACGTTTTCTGAGGGATCTGTTGTTACACTTCAGGCAGATCCTGACAGTGAGAGATAGGAGCGTGTTTTCTAATAAAGGAATCCTCACCAGTCCAGGGTGTTGCCAGCGGTCAGGAACATTTCTTGAGGAATAAAGGCTGTCCTGGATGGTGGTACACTCCTAAGACAGCAGGTTCCTCCCTTGTTTTTGTCAGAGTAAAATGGGCGGGATCTCAGGGTTGTCATGGCTCCAAACTAAGGTGTTCTTTCTTTGAAACTAACGTTAACATCAACAACTTCTTCGATGTCAGTCCAGTATGGTGCTGTAGCAACTATTTTCTGATAGTTGCCTTGAATTACTTTTTATTACCTTATAAAGTGAGAAATGACCTCTGAGGGGTTCAGTACCTGTTTGATGGATGCATTCATTTATATGCATTTCAAGAATCAAGAAAAAGATAATGTTTTTAGTGGGAAAAGAACATGTTTGTTCTTTGTTGAGTGCTTTGCCTTTCCAAAATACTGATTAAATGCAGTTTGTATTTTGGACTTCTGTTTTCTTTTAATACTTTACACATAAGCAATTTTGTTGTTAAAAAGGGGGATGGAGAATATCTTTTTTTAGGAAAGAAAAATTTATGCTCTCATACATGAAGTCATAAAATTAGCATTTTGTCATAACTTTTTGAAGTTGAAATAAAATAGCTTAAAAGTGAATAAGCTCAAAGAATTTTAAGCAGCAGGCAGAGCTTTTAGGATGCTGTCCATGAATATGTTTAATCATTAATTCCCTACAGAACTTTCCTTTTGTTTCTTTCTTATGAGAGCTTAAATAATGTCATCTGTCAGGACTACTTATACTGTTTTTTTTCTTTGCTATTTTTTTCCTTTAAAATCTTCTTTTCAAGGCATCATTTGTGCTCTTGCTTTTGTAAATTTTCCTACCGTCAGTAAGGAGCAAGCACATCAAGTCAAGTTTGGTTACAATTTATTATAATATCACATTTACTGTGGTGGTAGTGCTAGCATTGATTTGTGGTTACCCATTTCCTGCTTCCTGATGAATCTCTTTGTTCTTCTTTCAGGATCGAAGCAAATGTAAGTTGAATATATTTGTAGCTTCTAAAGTCTTAGGTTATTATATTGTAAATCTCAAGCTTTGTTTCCCTTCTTAATCATGTGTCAATTTTTTGGGTGAAACGCTTCCATCCTCTTTATCCAGAGGGCAATATCTCAGTGTTTTATAATGTGTTTCTTGTTTATCGCTTGGTGTTACATATTTTCATTCAGTGCTAAATCTAATCAAAAGAGAAATTAATATGTATCAAAGCAGTATTTTTCATAAGCATGCTATTTTATGTCATAAGTCAATTCTGTGTGTGTGTGTGTGTGTGTGTGTGTGTGTGTGTGTGTGTGTGTGTGTGTGTATCAGTGCTATAGCATTTGAACTCAGTTTCATGCCTGCTGAGCTACAGCTACATCTACACCTCCAGTCCAGTTTATCATTGGTTACATTTAATCTCAGTTCCCACCCTGGCACATGCTACTTTAGGCTTCCTGTCCTAAATTACAGGCTTGTGTCACTATCCAGCTTTCCTCCATGGGGATGAACTCTCATGGATTTGTTTTCTGTGTTCAACCTGGCCTTACACGAGGGATCCTTCCTTGTAGTTTGGGATTATACACAGGCATCACTGGACCCAGAAATGGGGGTATCTACCATGTAAGTTATGTCTTTTAGCTGTTTTTTAAATATGAAAGTATGGAAAGTTTTGATAGTGATGACAAATGAACATACTTACATACTTGGGAAAATGATTTAGAATATATTTAATTATAAACGTTAAAGTAATTTGTACAGTACAATTAAAGTTCTAATAAGACAATGCAGTTGCAAACAGATAGAAATTGATTCTTACCAAATTTTAATGATTTCTTTTTTAATCCCTTGTGCTCTGACATAGAATTCCTTCACTAATAAACAGGAATTTATTTCCCGTTGCTCTGGATATGGAGAAAAACTGATGTCAAGGCACTGGTTGATGTGGTATCTGATGAGGACTGCTTTCTAAGATGTACCTGATCGCTGCGTCTCACACAGCAGATGGAGATGGGGATAAAGCATAAACAGCTCCCTTGCATTCCAGCCATAAAACCATTCATCTTGGTCATGAAGCTTCCAGCCTTGTGGCTTGATCACTTCCCAAAGATCGTACCTCTTAAGACCATGGCTGAGGCATTAGATACTCACATGTTCAGATCAGAGCAATGGAGTGCCTCGAGGCCAAGAGTTCTTCCTTGTCACCTTCTTTCTTCTGGCTCATCCCCCCTCTGTTGCACTAAAGTTAATCTGGTTGCTCTCTGTGTCTCCTGGAATATTGTCAGAAGTATGTTAACTCTACACTCATGAGGCAGAGAGAATCATGGAGAAATTTTGATCTGGCAAAGTACTTCTTAGAATTGTTATACTACTTGGCAGTAGAAGCCACCTTTAAGCAACAAAACAAAACAAAACAAAACCCAGAATTGCTTCCTTTCTCCCTTGAACAATCACTGCTCAGAATGTCAGGGGACGCTGATGAGGCTCAGGTGACACAGATGAGGGTCAGGTGACTACAAGGTTCATAGAGTGCATGGAGATGAATGCATGAGAATGAGCATGCGTGAGTGTATGGCTGCAGGACCATTGTCACTGAAACTCTGCTTGAGAAAACCAGGGGCCCATGTTTTCCAACACATTTTGCTTTTCAGTTCAGTTGGGCCTCGGTTTCATGTTGGATTTAGAAGACCAGAAATTCTCTTCGGGGCTAGCAAGTTCAATCTAGCTAGCTTTGATGTCTATGCAGGTGTCCCTGAGAGGTTTTGAAACGCCTTATGTTCTACCCGTGGCTAGGACTGTATCACCATGTCCCAATAGTTCCAAGTTCAACCAATTTGTATTTGAATAGGAAGAGGGCCAAAGTCTCGGCTCCCCTAATGTTGGCTGATGGGGGAATTCCTAATGGGACCTTACTGCAATACTGGACAAACATGGCCAGCCATCTCCACCCCCTCTGCCAACATGTGCAAGATAGAAACAGGAGGATGATTTTAAACATTTAAATATTTTAAAACACGTTTTAAACAAATTTTATGACACAACATTTTCTCTAGTGAAGCTGGCAATCAGTAAGGAAAAATGTCCACATAAAGTTTCCATAAAGTTTTTAACTTGCATCAGTCTGGAGACTGCCATTAAAAGAAGTGGAGAATGTTGTAGCCAATGGTTAGAAATTTCTAGAAGAAATCCCTATTTCTTAGCCATCATCAAAACTAATTAATTAAAAAAATCACTTTTCAAATGACTGTTCAGGCTAAGTAAACTAGATTCATACTATGTTTTTAGGAAGCTACTGGGTGCTATGGTCTGGCTGGTTATAGTCGTTGTGTGTATGTGTGTGTGTGTGTGTAAGTGTGTGTGTGTGTGTGTGTGTGTGTATGCATGTGTGCTTTCATGCTGGAAGATGGAAAATACATTGTTGGTGTAATTGAGAGTGCTAAAACCAGTGTTCATCTTGGGGGGGGAATGTAACAGCCTTGGGGAGGAATTCCTGAAGGTAATAACATCATCAAGAAGTAGAGAATGCTTGGAGCAGAGGAGAGGAGCTGGGGCTAGAGAGAGGTAATTTGCAATGGTGGTTCTCCAGGTTATTAGCAAAAGAGAGATCACGTTTTGTTCAGAGAAGACTTTCCTTTTCAGTGGTTTTACATAAAATTTATTGCAAGAACAGTTGGCCTCATTAAAACGATCAGATTCACTTTTATATTTTGCAATTAGACATTTCTATGTTTGAGGTTTCTCTGTAACAAGACTGCCCCATTTTTGAATCAGTCATTGACCATGTTTTCAGCATAATTTATTGCTCTCTAAGAGTTTCTTGGCTCTTCAGCATAATTGATTTTCTCTCTGGACCTGGCTATGAAGCCTTTTATAAACGTTGACACTAACATCCAACACACTGCTGGTCAATTCATGTAAATTGCTGGTTGGTGTAAAACAACAGCCTTTCATGATAACTTTTCTTTTTTTCCCCCACTATGTGTTCCTACCAACTTCTCCCATTTTACATTCTTCTCTTTGAATCTCTTTTCTTAATTAAAGGACATTTTCTTTGTCTTCTCCATATTACATGGCAGAGAAGCTGTTAAGATGATTTATTGCTGTTTCTTGATGTGATGGCTTGAAAGCAGCACCGTGTGGATTTATCTGTTCAGGAAGTTTGCACCCTACTCCACTCCACGATCTACTTAATTAGAAATGTCGGCTCGTAGATCCTTGGAAACCCTGGCTGTAGCATATTTAGTAACTGCACTGACAGACTTTGGTTTGAGGTACTTGAGCTTGGTTTTAATTATCTGAGGCAAAATATTCAAAAACATGATAATGAACTGATGTTTTAGCATTCTTTTCCTAGGAAAGATAATCAAAGGCTGTTTCCAAAACATATTAACCCTCCTCCTTCCTTTTTCTGCATCCTACCCGCCCAGGGATTGAACCCAGGACCTTGTATATGTTAGATTAACACTTTCTCACTGAGTTAGTTACATATCCTACCTTGATGAATGGTGAGGTTTCAAGTTTAGGTCCAAAATATCTTGGTTTCCCCTGAAGAAATCATGTAATGCCTTTGTGGTTCAAGCTTTCTTTTTTTCCTCCTTAATCAACTTCATAAAAATATATTGACTATTAAGTTTTGCTCTATATTTCAACCTGGGGGTGAATTTAGGAGAGAAATTTAAAATATATTACAAGAAGTGAGATATTCAGAAAACTGTTATTAAACAAAGCATACCCAAACACATGTAATGCACGTAAAACAGAAAATGTACAGCACTTGTAGAGAGCTAGACTTCTCAGGGGGGAAATTATTTTTGAGTTGAGATCATCAAAGATCTACACAGGAAGAATGGAGACTTGTCTTATAATAAATAGTTTGTGTTTAGGAAGGTGTGAAGAACGGAAGATACACTGTCAAGAGGCAGAAGAGATGGGTTTAACCAAATGGCTTTGGGGAGGGACATGAGTCCTAGAACTTGGAAAAAAACAACAGTTCGGTTTGCATTCTAAAGCGAGTGGAGGATAAGCATGAAGACTGAGTTTGCAATTCAGATTGATGAAAGATCTCCAGAGATCCTGAACACCAAGCAGGACAGGGGTCTTGGTGTTTATTTATTTATTTTTAGGGTTTTTTTTTTGGTTTAAGCTTTGGCAAGATGTGGAACCAGGTGTTGCTGCTCCCACTTATTATCTAAACACATAAAATAAGTCAAACCTGTTTGGAGAAACTTGCTTTTCCTCATCTACAAAATGCGAAGAGTGATGAGATCTTTTCAAATTGCTGTGGGAATTGGGGCTGGTGGATGTGAAGGGTAGGGCACAATAGCCCCTCATTAAATAATAGCAAAAGCTGCCCCCGCAACCAAGGGTGCTTAACAGGTGATTTCTAAGGATTCTTCTCTGTCATGCTTCTTTTCTCCTTATGTGATAGATTTGCTCCTTGTACAAGATGCTCAGTGTCTAGGTTGCCTCGGAGGGATTCTTGTCCACCCTCTATTGAGAGCAAGTGTTCTCATCCCAGCCTTTCTGATTTTACTTCCCGGGCATCTGGCCCCTGGGGAACTCACAGTTCAGAGGAAATGGACCATTCTTCAGACAGAGACATTTCCATTGCCGTGTGCTTAATGGCCTGAAAAGGTTTTCATATATTGGTGTACATCGTTGTGTCAGTCCCACATTTGACTTCTCTAAGCCTTTATTTCAGAGCTATCAAGTGTTCACACTACTCCCACATGGCAGTTCTTCCGTGTCTGGCATGGACCAACTTTCTTAGGTTCCTTGTAAGTCCTGTCCTTGCCTGATCCATGGCTCTGCTCATCCATCTGCTCACTGGAGGTCATGATTGAGGGACTTTTCGCCCTTCCATTTTTCTTCCTTTGGTTATAATCTGCCTTTTTAATGTTGGAAGTGTGATTCTGCACACAAATTGTGTCATGGAGGAGATCTATTCAGGCAAGTTGAGCTGATCTTCTGTTTGACCTAGAACCTAGACCAGTGAATATTGCTTATCAAATTCACAAAGCCTACAAGGTCAGATTCAATCCCCAAATATGCTAACTTACTGGGTTTGCGCTTGGATCAAGATATTGGCTTTAAAAGAAAAGACTCCCACAGAAACACTAATAACGTATTTGTTGCCAAAATGCTGAAAATAATAATCTAGCACTTTGGCAGATAGAATGAGAGTCTGTTACCTAACTGAATATACACTAGCCATAGGATTTAATAACATCCTGTCTTTGTATATATCTGAATGAACTGAAAACTGTCCAAATGAAAACCCATGAACGGATATTTAGGAGAAATTTATCCATTATTTCCCAAAGTTGGATTCAACCAAGATATCTGTTAGTAGATGAATAATAAGTAAATTGTAGTATATCTGGATAATGGAAAATACTTTAGAACTAAATAGAAATGAGCTGTGGATGGGGAATCATAATGCGTTTTTTAAAGTGAATCAGTGTGGAAAGTACATACTATATGATTTCAACTACAGCACATAATGGAGAAAGAAAAATTATGAAGACAGTAAAAAAAAGTGAGTGATTGTGAGAGATGATGTGGGGGAAGGATGAATAGACAAAGCACAGAAGGGTTTTTAAGGCAGTGAAACAATTCTCCATGTTGCAAAGATGGACATGTGTCACTATACATATGTCAAAACATGTAGCATTTACAAAGGCAACAATAAACTTAATATAAACAATGCACTTAGGTGATAGTGATATGTGAGTAGAAAACCTCTCCATAATAAATATGCCATTCCTGAGGAGGGCAGGAGGGTGGAGCCCTGATAATGAGGTAGGGCAGAAGTAACAGTAGGCTAAGGGGTCTATAAAAACTCTGTGTCTCTTCTGTACATTTTTACAACAGCTTTGCATGTCATTACAATGTTTAATTTGTAAAGCAAGTTTACAGGTAATAAAACTGGGTAATTATGTGGGTTCTGGAGATTTGTACTTCAGAGTGTAAATCAGTTTATCTATCTGTGATTTCACCGTTGGGAGGAGTAAAGAAACTTCAAAAGTATCGAGTGATTAATGTAGTTTTCTTTTTGTCCGATAAATATTTGAAAATATATTTTTATATTAATTTACAGAACACCTAGACAATTCAGATATAACAAAATTACCATTTCTGCAAAGTTTTTGTTTTTTAAAGCTTTTATTTCTAAAAATATGAAAACTTTAAAATAAATTCTTAATTTGTAAGTACAAAAAAACAAAACAAAACAACAACAAAAAAAACCTCTGTGGATCTTCGTCCTCAGTGTGCTGCGACCCTAAAACTACTTTTAAAAAAGGAAGTGTTCTCACTAATCAATATTTAAAAACGTTATGCACAACTTCAATATAAGGGTAGACATGAAAGCTGCAGATCTAAGCACTCAGCAAAATGTTTAAGGCAGCTATGTAACACCATGCGCTGTGCTCCCGATGTGTGAGTGGTTAAACGGCTAGGGCTCCTTGTTCCATCTTCCCTAAGTTTGTACGTTGCATTTTCAGAAGGGCAAATATGTAATGTCACCTTTATGCTTGTCTCTTGTCTTGAATGCTGTGTGTCGTCAGTCTTAACTAGTCATGTTTGGAATTTCTCAGGCCTCGCTGAGGAAGTCTGAGTAAATTCATTTTCAAGTGATCAGTTTACAAAAGCTGTCGATTGTGGTCTGTTCCTCACTGCTCAGCCCAGGGAAAGCCTGGCTTCCTCTGTAGAATATCTCTTCCCTTGCCTAATGCTTGGAATCACATTTCCGTCCTAGGCTGTAACCCATGCTTTCAGAATTGGAAGTTGGTATGGAACAGGACTTGGGATGTCAGGGAAGGAAAGAAACTTCCCAGCACCCACATTAGGCATCTTACAGCATCTCCTCCCCTCAAGTCCCTCTCCCCAAGTGGTGGAGTTCATTTCCAACACAGAGTCTTGTGAGTATGGCGGATGCATTGTCACCCTTTGTCCATGGCCTCACTGTTTTGTTATTCCCTTTTCCTTCCCCAAACCAGACAAACATATACGAGACCTGGCATACCAAAATAAAAGACAAAGGAAGAAAAGAGCACAAAAGAAAAAGAAATAACTTCACACAGTACATTAAGAAACAAAAACAGAACCCCTTTTACTTTTGTATCTTGGGGTTCATTTTCAGTAACATCATCATATGTGGTCATATGAACATAGCTACTGAGCTTTGGTGCTCCTCTGCTAGACATGTACTAATTATTACAAATTAGGGAATCCATGGAGCCTATGTTTCTTTGGGTCTGGCTTACTTTACTTAATATGACTTTTTTCCGAGTCTTTCCATTTCTTACAAATGGGGTGATGCCATTCTTTCTAGTGGAAGCGTAGAATTCTATTGCTGAGTACACATGTTTTTCTTTTCTTTTTTGTCGGCCATGGAGCTTGAACTCTGGGCCTGGGCTCTGTCCCTGAGTTCTTCAGCTCAAGGCTCCTGCCTACCCCTTGTGCCACAGCCCCATTTCCTTTTTCTAGTGGTTAATTGGAGATAAGAGTTTCATGGTCTTTTTGTTGGGCTGACTTTGAACTGTGATCCTCAGATCTCAGCTTCCGGAGTAGCTAGGATTACAGGCGTGAGCTGCTGAGCCTGGCACCATACACACATTTTATGGGGCATAGTAAACCATGTGAATAGTTCTGTTGATCACTTATTTGCATTTTGTTTCTCTCTAAATAAGATATATTAAAAACTTCTTTAAAAATTACTTTGTCCTTGCTGGGTGCAGTGGCTCATGCCTGTAATACTAGCTACTCAGGAGGCTGAGATCTGAGGATCACAGTTCAAAGCCAGCCCAGGCACAATAGGTCCTGAGACTCTTTATCTCCAATTAACCTCTGGAAAAAGGGAAGCGGGGCTTGGTTCAAGGGTTAGGGTGGTAGCC
Source organism: Megascapheus bottae (assembly GCF_031878675.1). Lineage (NCBI taxonomy): Eukaryota > Metazoa > Chordata > Mammalia > Rodentia > Geomyidae > Megascapheus > Megascapheus bottae. The sequence goes on from NC_143531.1 coordinate 26,190,803, forward strand.
TTGAGCTGAAGAGCTCAGGGTGAGTTCAAGCCACATGACATCCCCACCCCCCCCTGCAAAATACTTTGTGACTTCAGATTAATTCCATATTTTCTGTTCACCTGTGAAGAAATGCTCTATCCTTGCTCAGAAGGCTGACGTGCAGCTCTCATTATTTTTTAAAGCTTTCTTTAGTTTGTCTTCCCCAAACTCCTTCAACAGTAGTGAAGATTTGAAGTAGGAAGTGATGGAAATCTAGAAGCCACTGAGATTACTGACAGGGGAAAATATCAGGAAGAGGAAGTACATTTTGAATAAGCTCGATAAGTAAGAACCAGTAATTAGTTTGAAAAGTTTCCTAAGTTGTCAATATATTATTTCTAGCTGAACTGTGAATGGAGTCAGGAAACTCAGAGAGCAGTTGGTGTTGGTGAAGTAGTCTGAAGAGGGTCTACTTCAGAAGGGAAAACCAGGCTGAATTGAAGTTGATAGACATTCCAACATGTTAGCCATAGAAGGAAATGGAATCGGTCAGCAGAGCAGGAATTCTGATTACTGTGACATAAATTGATGGGGAGATCTGACTTCTGTTGTTTCACTTCATCTTTACATTCCTTTGAGGCAGACATCTGTTCTGAAGAATAAAGGAGTTATGAAAGTGTAACATGTTCTACTTACGAAACATGTGTTTTGTTTGTGTTTATCCTGTACTCTCATCAAGTTGCTTGCTGGTGGTTCTCAATTCTTAGGCGAATGGACACATAAAGATGTGTCCCCACAAGCTCGTATCCAACACATTTCTTATATCAGGAATGGCTTGCATCTGTATATACTAAGGACATATTATTTTTCTGTCCATCAGTCTGTGTCTATCTATCCCATTTCCTAAAAGAAGAACAAAAAACCCCAACAAACTTGGTTTCTCAAAAGAATTCATCTTGTTAAACAGTATTATCCCTGTGTTTTAAATGTTACTGGAAGAAAGTCTGGGCCTGGGTGTATTCTAGCTGTGCAAAGGCCAGCCTGGGCTGAGGACTGTTGAGCTGGGCAGGGCGGGGAAAGAAGGAGAGGAAAACCAGGTGAGAAGCCAGCATGGCCACCGGTCCACTCCTGTGTTCTGCTTGGGTTTCAAACAGTCATCTTCTGTTCATCACATGCAGGCCACCTGTTTTCCAGCTATAATAAAGCAAATTGTTAGGAATGACATCTAAGAGAACAGTGTAACTCTGTTGCTTGAGAAACTGAAATGTGGTGGAAACCAGCAACAAACAATATTTTGCAGGGTTTTTTTTTGCTGTTGTTTTTGATTAAAGCAGAGATCCAAGGGAATGATGGAAGGTACATGGGGAAAAGTAGAGTGGGAAGAAATTCAGGCTCCCTTCATTCTAGATCTACCACTGTGGAAACCAGCACCCTTGACACCTGCACCATGACAGGGGACCTTCCTCCAATCACACCACTGCTATTCTTCTGGTTTGCCTTTATTCAAGCAGTTTGGAAATCAGCCATCTAGCTAATGCCGTCCACCAGGATTTTGTTCGGAATACGAGACCTACATCGAACATTATGCAAAACAGAAATCCTAGGGAATAAGAGAATGGTCCTTGAGATCTTAGAAAGGTGGGTTCCAAACTCAGAGGCTTTCATGAACATAAAATTACACCTAACAAGCAGCTTTTTTTCCCTGCAGCAATTTCCACCAAAGAAGAATGCTGGTATAAATCTTGAGTATATTTTCTTTGTCATAAACATTCTGACATGAAGCTCACCATTTTTTTTAATCTCACAGAAGGGGGAAACAATTTGTTTTCTAACGTTTGCATCCTTTTTGAGAAGGGTTTTCTACCATCACAACATTTTTGACAGTGAAGATTCATTCTGAAAACCCATGAGGGAAAGATTTGCAGTTTTCTTTGTTTGGAAAACAACTGACCCACCAGAGGCCCAGAGGGCGGGGAATCTATGTGTGGAATTATTTGGAGAGACCATTCTGCGCTAAGGTGGCGTTCATTCTGCAGAGCAAGTACTCAGGTCAAGATGAGGACGGCTCTGTGGGCCACAGGTGAGCTGTGGCTTCTGAGCAAGTTAATGGAGAACAATCACCGTTAGAACAAGGCCAAGTCGGATTGTTTTAATTATATTTGTAGAAAAACTTTTGTGTTGAATATTAGCCATTACATCTTAGTGTAATCTTTACTATTATTAAAAAGTCTTTCTTTTTAACCAGTCCTGGGATATGAATGCAGGCTGTCTCTGAGCTGCTTTTGCTCTACCACTTAAACCATAGCTCCACTTCTGCTCTTTGGGTAGTTAATTGGAGACAGGTAAGAGTCTCATGACTTTCCTGCCTGGCTGGCTTTAAACCATGCTCCTCGTATCTCAGCCTCTTGAATATCTGGGATTATAGGTTTGAGCCACCAGTGGCTGGCAAAAATCTTGGTTTTGATATCTGTAGATCTGTCAAACTAAAGGCTCTTTGGAATATGTGGAGGCTTAAAGCTCCGTACAGAGCTGTTTCTACCTAGTGGGGAGAAAACTAAGAATTCCTTATATTCTCCTCTGAATGAGATCAGTAGAGCCAAGACCTGGCTCAAAGGAGGCACTGAAAGTTTGTCCTAGGTCACAACATTCTAGTAGCTATCTGTTAATACATGCAGTTCCTTCCTTTGTAGCAGAAAAAGGGAAACTTTTCCTTTCTTCAAAGGTCTCTCTCGATGTGCAGGCTGGTAAGACACATGTGGCCTTCTTTGGTTGGAGGAATTTACAGAGGCAGAGTCTCGGCTGTCACACCATTGGTACCCAATAATGTAAAATATGATGTTACCTGAAGTATTACAGAGAATCTTTGAGGCTCCTGTGCAACTCTTACTGTCTGACAGCTGCATTCTGTGACTCTCTCAAGGACAAAAGAAGGGTTCATTAAGTCCAGAATTTCCCCAGCTAGTTGCTTCCAATCAAATAGGAAAGCTGAGAAAGGACAAAGCCTTCTTATTCTCCTCCAACAATCAGCAGGGTGTTCATTTCTGACATAGGAAAGACAGAGAGTTTCAAGCCTCAGGGACGAGGCCTGGGCAGGAATTCTGGCTGTGATTCTTAAGTTTAAAGAAGTTGAATCTGAAAAGGGTCCTTAGGTGGGAAGCTGGCCCGAGTGCCCATGAGATTTAACCCTGCTGATCAGTCTCCTCCTGATCAGAATGCCTCTTCCCGCGTCAGCATCTCCTGTCAAGGAGGCTTTTATTCTCTAAATCTCTCGTCTCCGCATGGGACAATTTAATTTTCTTTTCTGGCTGCGGATGTTGTGACTCACTGATCTCTAGCTTTGGTGACTTTACTTCCTCCTGCAGGCGCTGGGGGGAGCCTTCAATTAGATGGGTGAAAGAGGAGTCTGCATCCCGAACACATCAAAACCTGAAACTTGTTTAAAGTGGATGTATACAGGATGTGATATGCTTGGGGAAGAGTGAAATAAATAATTTCAGAAAGGCATGGAAAACTGCCAAAGTAAAATAAGCGGAATGGTCAAAGTAAGTAAGGTAGACTCAGCCTCTAACAAATCATCTTTGTGTTGGCACGGCTGCTCATTCCTCAGGACGCAGGGACGGCTGTGTAGGAGACTGCCTCTTTTTAACAGGTGTGAGTGGTAGTGTTTCATTGTTTGAAAAGGCCAGAAGTCTTCCGGTATCGGTCACAGGAGTCAGTCTGGGTGGTTGATGGCTGCTTCACATGGCCTGGACCGTGGGGGAAGCCCCCTTTCCTCTCTTCCCTCTCAGAAACCCTGAATGGAACATGATTGGAAAGATTAAGAATCCTAGGACATGGGGGTAGGCTGTATCTTGGGGATGTCTTTAAGGAAACGAATTTATGGAGTACTTTAAACGTTACAGCTTCTTGGAGGTCTTCAGAATTGGCTATTTTTTTTTTTTAGATTTTTGTCATGAAAATCATGGTAAAAAGAGACCAAGTAAAGCTGTGCTTGGGATGATACTTTATTATTCCCAGGGAAAAATGTTATTTTTCTCTTAAGGGCACATATAGCCACAGATTTATTGCAGAAACTAACTACTCAATACCTTTATTAATAGTCTTTCTGTACTTAGGGTCAATTGTCATTACTGGACTGGATGTTTTGTGACTCTGTTATCATTATTACTTTTGCTCTGTATATAAACAAAAAATAAGATATTCTGTTTTCTCAGGATTTATGGCTCCTACTTGCAGTCCTGACAACCTGGAAGGCAGAGATTAGGGGAACTTCAACAAAATGTTAGAAAAACCCTACCTCAAAGTCAACAGAGTGCTAGCTCTGGGTTGCAGGGGGGTTCTAAATTTAGTTCTTGAGGAGCCTGCATTCTGATTTCCATAGTGGTTGCATTACTTTACAGTCCCACCAATGGCGTATTAGGACCCTCCCATCCTTGCCAGCATTAAATGAGCCCCAAAATATACATGGAAGAAAAAGCAGCCATCTCAGCAAGTGGTACTATCAACAAGCAATAGAAGAGCTGAGAGCCACATGCAGAAGACTGCACTTGGACCTATATCTTTCACCTTGTACTAAAAGCAACTCTGAGTGAATCGAAGATCTTAATGTAAGACCCCAAATTTTCAAACTTCTGCAGGTCAGAGTAAGAAAAACACCGAAGTTATTGGTCTAGGGAATAACGTTCTGAGTAGAATTCTACCAACTCAGCAAGTAGGAGTGGGAATTATCCAATGGGATTCCATCAGATGAGAACGCTTCTGCACAGTGGAGGACGCAGTATGAGGCTGGAATGACGGCCCACAGAATGGAGCCTGCTCTTTTCATATATCTGACAAGGGACTGGTGCTTACAGGGAGCTTAAAAAATTAACCTCTCAAAGAATCCATGACCTAATCAATAAGTGGAGAAAGAAGATCAACAGATACTCCTCGAAAAGGAATACAAAACGGGTAATAAACACATGAAGCAATGCGCAATATCCCTAGCCATAAAGGAAATGCAAACCAAAGTGACACTGAGATTCTCTCACCGCAGTCAGAACAGCCACTGTCAAGAGCACAATCAGGATATGACGTGTTCTAAGGAAAATCTCACACACAAATGAGAAGAGAGGGCATGTTCCTACTATTTGGTGAACTCTACTTGTATCAAATATTTCAAACTAATTCTTTATCTCTATATAATCCCTTTATTATTATTAATTTTGGTATACATGGTAGCTTAATAAGCTGCCAAGAAAAATGCAGTTTTAAATCACCTGGTCTTAAGGAGATTTTTTTTGAACTATGGGACACAAATCAATATTTCCAATTACTATGTCAATTTAGAAACATAATAGAAACATGAAACCAAAAGAAATGGGCTTACGTTGTTCAGATGATTACTTTGTTTAATGATTAGTGTTTTTTTCATTATTGCTAGTTGTTTTGGGATGGACTTTCGCTTCCTTCCTGGATGCTGGCATCAGTTCTCACAGCTACTGTAGACTTCTTGTCCTCTGGAAGTCACAGGTCCATTTATTTTATGTGAATTGAACCATTTTTTCTGCCATGAAATGAATCCAACTTGATCCCACACATAGTACCTTTTTAATATGTTGAATATGACTTGCAAGTATTTTATTGAGAATTTCTCTGTGTATGTTCATCTACGAGATGATGTGTACTTTTCTTTGTGGTTGCATCCTTTTCTGTTTTTGATATGGGATGAGTTTAGGTAGTATTCTCTCCTTTCTTTGTGTGTGGACTTCTTTGAGGATCATTGGTGTCAGCTGTTTTGTAAATTTCTAGAACTCAGACCCTGGGGTGAGTTTCCTCTTCAGCAACTTTTCAATGCCATGTTCAGTAGTCTTCTGCCATGCAACGATGCTTTGAGAATCATCTGGTGATCTTCTTGAAATTTCCTTGTTGTTAATGAACTTAGTAATCACTAAAGTCAAAGCCAAATAATGATTCTGATTTGATGAGGTGAAATCAGAAAAAGAAGAAATTAGGGAAACAGAAAAGGATTTAAAAAAGTGACAATTTACTGGAAAGTGAGTCCTATCCCAGAAGACTTGCAATCTGAGGGTCCCAGAGCAAATACCCCTGCTGATATCAGGGGCCAGGCCTGTCTTCTCGAGTTGTAGTTGGCTATGTGCTGTCTGCAGAGGCAGGGAAGAACTTTTGAGACATTTCCAGTTTTTGAGGACATTGAAAAGAAGGCATGAAGTGTCAGTTTATTGTCCTGATTAAAGGAAACCTAGCCAGGGCATCAAGACTTAGTATGTTCTTTCTGTCTGCTTTTATGATCTTTTTATCTTTTATAGTCTGCAGTTTTACTAGTGTATTGAGCTGTAAATTTCTTTTTCTTTATTGTGTTTGAAAACATTATGTTTTTTGGAGTGGAAGTTGCAGTGGTGGAAAAATTTTATCTGTGGTGTTTTTGGATATCACCTCTCATAAAGGTCAAAACATAAGAATAAAGTTTTTTTTGTTTTGTTCTGTTTTTTTTTGGCTCTAGGTGCTTTCTTTACCTTGTCCAAGCCAGGGCAAGCCCTGGAGTATTTGTCTTTTATTTCGTCCTCTCCTGAGAACCTGGCTGGTCTGGTGGTAGAATTGGATATTTTGTCTTCTATCGTCCATGGGTTAGATCACTTTTCTTTCTCAGTTTTTTTTTTTAATGTTTTAGTTTATGGGTCATGGAGTCTGAACTAATGGCATGGATTCTGTCTCTGAGTTGCTCAAGGTTCATTTCTGGCCTTTTTTTGTGGTAATCAGTTGGAAATAAGAGTCTCAGAAATATTTTTTTTGTCTCTATTGGCTTTGAATAATGATTCCAGACCTCGACTGTCTGTGTAGCTAGGATGGCAGGTGCAACCCCCTGGCACCCAGCTTCTTAGATGTACTTTGTGAGATTATTTGAGAGTATTTTGAAATTCATTGATATTCTTTGAAGTTGTGCATAAGTTTTCTTCAGGATGTCTATTGTGATTTTTACTTGAAATTATGATGTTAGATGCTTTTGCTATTTCCAGAAGTTAATTTAAAAAATTTGAATTGGTCTTTAGCTATTATTGTTCCTTTTTCAGATTTTTAGTTTTTTCTTTTATAGACCAGTAATCTAAACATACTCATTTGTGTTTTCTCTGCTACAGTGTGGGTTTGGATTCCTTTGGCCGTATACTTTTACTATTTGTTGCTTCCTTAGAGTCTTCTTTAATAAGGTTTTTATTGTTATTTTGTGTTCTTGTTGTTGCTAGGGATTGAACCGAGGGCCTTGTAGACTGGAGGCTGGCACTCTACCACTGCACTATCCTTCTAGCTCCAGGATATTGTTTGGGAAAGCTGTTTTCTTATCGGTTGTGTAAAGGTGGATTATGGGCTCATTTTTAGTTTCTTTAAAATTTGGGAAACCTAAGATTCCTGAGATGAGGTTATATTCCATCTAAGAAAAATCAATTTACAATTTAAGCAAATTTTTCTGCTTGAAGATTTTCAGGATTTATAATCAGTATAAAACCGAGCCTGATAGTTATGGGGAAGGGAACTAAGTCGTATCATTGTTTTTAAAAAAGATTTTTCTTTTGTTCCTTTCTACTTCTAGACAGGGATGTCACAGATCATTTTCTCCTTGTCACTTGGCCCATCAAAAGACATTCTGATTGCCCCCCTTAGAACTGTTGGGTATTCTGGTGTCCACTGTAAGGCAGCTGTGAAACAAGCTGCAGTTTCCCCGTCACTAGGACCCACCTGGCCGTCCATGTATTTTGTACTGGCTGCCGGGCGTGTTTTGGCTCCATCTTCATTTTGCCCAGTGGAATGCTTCTTGCTTTCTCTGAGTTCACCTGTACATCTCAGAGTACATTTGTTGTGTATTGTGAACATCTTCTGTAAGTTTTGAAGCAGTAAGGTGTTCAGAATTATTTGTGTTTGTGTTGTCAAAAGCAGAAATCTACTTCTTGAATACCATATGGTTTTAATTTTTACCACCCCTATCCCCATCTTTTAAAAAGTCTTCCTCTGGTAGCAGAATATGGAAGTAGTTACTGGTTAAATTCAAATTGCTTATTTGTCTTCAATTTAGGTGTTATATGAGTTTCCTGGTGTATATCTTCAACACTGTAAGTTAAAAAGCAATTGAGTTATTTCTTTTTATATCTACCACCAAAAATGGTTGGTTCCTAGAAAAAACAAGAATTAATTCAGCCTTTTTTTTTTTTTTGCCAGTCCTGGGCCTTGAACTCTGGTCCTGGCTGCGTCCCTGACTTCCTTTTGCTCAAAGCTAGCGCTCTACCACTTGAACTACAGCACCACTTTGGGCTTGTCTGTGATTAATTGGAGCTGAATCTCATGGACTTTGCTTCTCAGGCTGGCTTTGAACTGCAGTCCTCAGATCTCAGCTTCCAGAGTAGTTAGGATTACAGATGTGGGCCACCTCTGCTCAGACTGTTTTTAATATTAGTGATTTTACACACCTATATTAAATCAATTTCAGACTTATTTACTCAGTTATGCATAGAAACCAGGTAGAAATTGCTCAAACTTTCCTACACCTTGGACCAGGGCAGGAAGATAAGAAAGCAGAGTGTTCCTCATGTCTCCCCTACATAGGTGTTACAAAGATTAAAAGCAATGATAGAGGCAAAAGAGTCATCATTCTGATGGACTTGAGCAAGCAGTCCATAAAAGATACCGTACCATTTCTTTTTTTATGTTTATTTTTTATTGTAATTAATAAAAGGGTTACATGATATTTGCCAGATAGAAGGTGCATTAATTCACATACATTGATACCCTTTCACATGTCTTGATACCCATTACCCTCCCCCCACCCTACCGTACCATTTCTTTTTTTTTTTTTTTTTGCCAGTCCTGGGCTTGAGCTCAGGGCCTGAGCACTGTCCTTGGACTTTCTCAAGGCTAGAGCTCTACCACTTGAGCCTCAGCACCACTTCCGGCTTTTTTCTATGTATGTGGTACCGAGGAATCGAACCCGGGTCCTCATGCATGCTAGGCAAGCACCTTAACCACTAGGCCAAACTCCCGGCCCCTTCTGTACCATTTCTTAAATGACTTTTCTATTTCTGTGACATTACAAGGAATATTATTTTAAATATGTTTTATAAATTATATATATTTTTTACAAATAGATAATTTTTCCCCATCATTACTTTAATCCCACCGATTGAAGAACTTTTGGGTTCTTTTTGTCTTGGTAAGAAAATTTCTCTATTGTTGTTATCCTTTGTAATTCCTAGTGTCTTTCCTTTCCTTTCCTTTTCCTTTTTCTCCTTTTTGTAGATTGTGGTTTTATTTCCTCAATAGATGTGGTGGAATAGGCCATTATGTTACTACACTGTAGTTTATCTCAGTACGCATCTTTGAAACATAAAGGTATTTATACTACCACAGTATGGTTCTACATGGGATAGAATTAAATTTAACATCCTATAACCATCTAGTAACCAGTCTATACTCAAACATTCTTGATTTTCATATGGCAAATTTTTACGGAATGACTTTATTTGCTTGTAAATTGGCATTCTTACCCTAGGAAGCTCACAAATTGGAACACTATTCAGGAGTCTATATAAGGAGATCATGTGATACCATTCATAAACTTTTTCAAGATGTGGGTTCTGGTGCAGGAAAGAAGCATGTACCAACACAGATTTTTGTCTCATTTTAAAACTGAAATAGGACTTTTTTCTTTGAATTGATTTTTTTTTAGCTTGTCTTGGTGATTTTCAACCCAGGCATTTCTCTTTTTTGTGGGTTTTATGTAGTTATGTTTGGTTTTGGTTGTTGATGGTGGTTGTTGTAGCCGGAAGCAAGAATCATATATCACTGTTTAGTTGTCTTCTGGCACTTCTTCAGGTCAACTTCTACAAAAAGCAAGAAGCCCCTAGGGTGGCCAATAAGTGAATACCTGAGAAAGAAGGAAACCTGACAAGACTTCATACAGACTGAAATCAACATCGTGCTGGTATAAGGCAGGAGATCACAGGTTTTTGAGAAGACAGAAACTCTTCTGCTATTGATATTTTAATGTAGGAATTCTGGTGGACATTTATAAGACTGGGCATTAACACAGCAGAGCTGGAGCCTGGCAGCCCTGCCTGTTTTCAGTTGATGGCATTTGTGTTGTTACTGGAGAATACCGAAGCTCGCAAATGCCTAGCTTTTCAAATAGCTCTTTGAATCTGATGTATTTATAAGAGGAGAATATTTTCTATGTCTTCAATAATTAATTTGGCAAAATTCAGTAACACCTCTGCGGGAAAGTTGATAAGGGCAGTGAAGCACTCAGTAATAATTTTAATAGACTAGAACATTTGGTGGTAAAATTGATAAGAATATCTTTAACAGAACAGAGGGAAATAAATTAATTGAAGGAAAGGGCAACAGAACTCTCGAAGTTTAGAGAAATAGGTTATATAAAAAAAGTTTATGATGCTGTTCAATCATCTGTAGGCCTTAGAAAATACAGACTCCATCCACTAACTTGGGTTGGAGCCCAGAATGCGTGAGCCACCAGAGCATGATCGAGTCAGTGGCCTAAGAGCCACTCTGAACCTGCCAGGTGGACTCTGAGGATTTAACTGTTACCATGTCAGGCTCTAGAAGACACAACTCACAGAATATTGTTGGGTATAGATGTGCGTTTTCATGTAAATGGGGTGATATATGCAAATTGCTTTAAACTGTTAGTAGGTTGTGCCTACTCTAAATTCAGGTGGTAGTGTAGTATGTTTCCAATTATAATAAATGCTTGGAAAACATAGCAAACAGCAAAGATACACACAGAAGAGAAGCATTTGGGGGGAACATGCATTTAAGGAAAGATGGAGAATTTATAGTAGGCAGTAATGTGTTCCAATAATAAGACATGAAAAGGGCATATATTCTATAGTAACCATTGCTTATAGGGAAAGAACAGCAAGCGGGGTGTTAGCCGAGGACTGGAGGGAATGAGATGGAAGCTCAACTTGCCTGCAAGCTCTACTTTTGCTTGCCGGCTCTGGGGCTCAGGCAACTCCCAAGAACCAAATTGTGCCTCAACTTCTTCACCGTAAAAATGTGCCATCACCTAGGACTGTTATGAGTGTTAAACAAGCAGAAGAGCAACTCAGGTCAAATTCCCAAATGTAACCTGACATTGTTTTTATTATTATAAGAACAAAAGCGGTTACCTTCAAAATAATCCAGACTGAGATATCAGCTATTTTGAGTCCATATGAAGTTGCATAGGAAGAAGTATTTCATTACTTATTTAAATAAAGAAGATGTAAAAGTATGGCTGAGAGAATGAAATTATCAGTGAAACTGGAGTACAGTCAGGTCTTCATCCTTGGGCTCTACACTTTAGATTCAAGAAACTGTAGACAGAAAATAGGTGTAGAAAAAAAATTATTGAACAAAAGACACTATTTTTCTCATTATTACTTCCAAATAACACTATATGAACTGTTTGCACAACATTCACATTGTATGAGGTATAGAGAAAATACAGAGAAAGTATTATGACTTCAAGAAAATTTAAAATATAGGGGATGATATATGAACGCCATATGAGAATTTTGTTTAATAATGTCATAATTGCAGGAACCTCCCCAAACAGTTTCCTGTACATATTGAGGAATGACTGTATCTTATTTAAAATAAAATAAGATGTTGGATTCAGCTAAGTAAAGGTTGATTAGGATTAGTATTTGTGTGCTGATCCTAGGGCTTGAACTCAGGACCTGGATATTTGCTGTCCCTTAACTATTTTGTTCAAGGCTAGTTCTCTAACCCTCATACCACAGCTCCACTTCCAGCTTTTTGATGATCAAATGGAGATAAGAGTCTCTGGGATTTCCTGCCCATCTTGCTTTGAACGGCGATCCTTAGAGCTTAGCCATCTCAGTTGCTGGGAATGTAGGCGTGAGCCACCAGCTCCCAGCTAGATCTGGATCATTTAAAAAAATAGAACTTCAGCCAATGGTTGAATTATTCCCAACATACAATGTTACATTTTGTATGGTTTAGACACAAATTGTGGCTTTGTAATTATTCTATTTCTGATTTTCCTAGGCCATAATTAAGCATACATTTCACAATGCTTACCACTTGATCACTGTTTCTATGGTTTTTAATCAATGTTGATGCTTGACTTAAGTATAATTATAATTCAGAGAAGGCAAGGGGTTTTTACCCCCTCTATCTTATTGCCTTTACACAAAGACTGACATGTATTTATTTCATTTTAGTTATATTTTCTCTTATAGTTCATATGTGCCTGCTTCTAAATACATATATTCTAAGTTTATTTTGTTTGTATTTTTCTCTTTTGAAATAGTTTTCACATAAACTTATAAGCAAGGGAAAATTAGACAGGAGTCCAATTGACAGCACATTTACCATTTGCAGAAGGATGTGATTTCTAGGATCAAGTATAGCAGGGCCATCTGCTTCTGTTTCCTTCCTAAAGTTTACCCATACTTCAAACTTTTTCTTAAAGCCATGTAATGTTAAGTACTACACATATGCTTCAAAATTGATTTACCATCTACTATATGCTAAATTAGACTCCATACAGGAATATGTAATCCGAAAGAACCTTACAAGTGAAGAATATGAGGGTTGCTGTGTGGAGCAGTGGCAGATGCCTACTTTGCATGAGTTCCTGGATCTCTTTCCTACAATTAAAAAATCTGCCTGCCTGCCTGCCTGCCTGCTTGCCTGAGCCTGCCTGACCCCTCCCTGTCCCCCTCCTCTCCCCCTGTCTCCCCCATCCTCCATCTCTTTATCTTTGTATTCTGTGGAGAAAATAATGTTCCATCATTCTGGTGTTCTGTCTGATTGTCCCACTGTCACACCTGTCAGTGCTAATGTCAAGCATCTGCAGATTTATATCTTCACTTTCTTCCCTTACCTTCATCTTTAAAGTCACAGATCACTTACACAAGTCCACTTCGCCCAGTTTTCAAGGTCTATAGGCATGTAGGTTGGGGTTCCGATATTACTTGAAATATATATTTTTTTAAAATTTTTATTAAAGAACTTTTTAACATTGATTTTTACAGCATATTTAAAATGTCATGTTTAACCAACAAGTATTCAAGAAGGGAATCTATATACAATCATTGGCACTTAGATTTTAGAACATAATTAAAATTAAGCTGAGGACTTGTATATCATAGGTACATAGTAATGCATGTAATAAAACATTATGTCTCTAGAGTATATAGCTCATCGTAGGTTTTTATGTCTATGTAAAATAAAAACTGGAAATATTTTTGATGTAATACATATAAGAAAAATCAAGCACATCTTGGTCCTTTGCAAAGGGAATTCTATAGGGGATGTCATGTACAGATTAAGAAGCAGAACATTATCAGCACCCCAGTTTTCCCTCTCTACTCTGTTTTAAGCAATTTGTCCAGTGACTTATTTTTCCATACATTGGGGTTACCCTGGACACTTCATGGTAGCTCAGAAGCAGAGAGAGGAGGAGGAGGAGGGAGGGAGGGAGGAAATGTGAGATCTCCAAGCACATTGCAGCCTTTCCCTACCCCCCAGTTATATCTTCCTTTTACCAGGGCATACTGGTTAAAAATCCTAACACCTGCCCACAATGCCACACATTGTGGCAACATGGGCTCTGGGGAGGACACTCCAGATTCCTTTTCACTGACTCTTTAGTACAGGCTAGCTTTCAATATGCTTTGCACAACAGCCTATGTTTCATCTACGTTTAGCATTGCAGAACTATGTGATCTGGTTCTCGAGGTCTAACTTCTAGCAGATCAAGGGGAATAATCCTAATTTTTAAAAATAGCTTTTTTGTTTGTTTGTTTCTCTAAAAGCTAGGTGATAGGACTTACTCTTGTAGTCCCAGCTACTTCAGAGACTTGTATGTCACCTAGGACAAAGATTGTTCACGAGACCCTCGTCTCAACAGAAAACTCCAGTTAACCTGTGAAAAGCCAGAGTTAGAAGTATGGCTCAAAGCAGTAGAACTCCAGTTATGAGTGGAGGAGACCAGGGTCTTGAGTTCAAGCCCTAGCACTGGCACCAAAACCAACAAAAATAATCAGAGCCAAGAGAAATGAGCTTATGGCATGAATAGTAGGGTAGCTGCCTGCCAAGCACAGGTCCTGAATTCCAACCCTTGTATTGAAAGTTGAGGGTTTTTTTTATTTTTTTTTATTTTAAACTTAAAGAAAGCAATGAGTCTGGCATTATTGCCAGATGTCAAAATTCATACTGCTATTTGGTTAGTTTCTTTACCTTAGAATGATTCTTGTTCTCTTTGAGGTAAATGTTATCCCTGGCAGAAATGGGAAGTCAAACAGGGAGACACAAAAGCATTGCATCTCAATGTGTTTCCCCGTGATAGCATCTCTACAGTAGGATCTCCAGTTATCTCCCATGTTCTTTTGTGCTCTGCCTCTTGTTCAAACGTGGTTGAAAATTGCTGTAGCAACAATAAGGAATTGCTAAGCAATCTGTATCGTAGGAATGTGGTAAGATATTTATGCCACTGCAGTTAGCTCTGTCTTATCTGCATCAGTGGATATTTAATAGACAGCAAAAGGGGTGGGCACGTACAGAACCTTTCCCCTGTGGGACCAGCACTGATTAAGCATTGAAGGAGCTAGAGAGGCAAGAGGCGAGCTCTTCTTGAGTTAAAAAAGAGAGTGGAGGAGATAGTCACACATGACAGTACTCTAACATAACATAAATTGTAGGCATGGACTGTAACTGTCGTCCAAGGTTATAGCCAATGCTAAAGTGGAGAGAGGCTAGGGTCCCTGGGGATCACTTTGTGGAGAAGTCAACAGAATAGTAAATTTGGAAGATGCTGGAAGGTAAGACTGGCCTTGCAGCCAGCCACTCAGTAGTTGGCATTCACTGCAGGGGTCTCTTCTTCCCAGATCACATGGTATCTCTCTGAGAGACTCTCTCCACCCACTGTTCTCTTCTCCGTGTGTTTCTATCTGTGTGTTCTCAAATCCTCTGGGAAGGACACCCAGAAGATTAGATTCAGAGCTCACTGTAATGTAACCTCAGTTTACATCCTAATTGTATCTGAACAGACATTACTTTTGAAGAAGGACATTACTTTCCTACAAGGACTAGGGTTGGGCTTCATCTTATCTTTGGAGGAATTTAATTTAACACAGAAGAGATGTGGCCAGACTTTTGTTTATCTGGTATGTCTGTTTGGAGTTAGAAACTCTTGCAGGCATGAATATCATATCAGTATAATATCAGTCTAATAACCTATGCCAGATCTCTTCGAAGTCCACTGTCTGAGTTTCCGATTCAAAGGTGACGTTTCAAAATCTGTGTTTCATCTCAGTGTTGTTTCATGTTTCTCTTCGTGGATGTGCTCGGGGTGTTTCATACGGAATTAAGGACATACATGAGAGCACTTCATGTGAATCTCATGTTAACTTTGTCTTCAGTCTGTTGGTACTTCCAGTTCTTTGTCTGAGTTCTCCATCTCTCTTGAAAGACCTGCTGTTACTTTCCTAAATGCGTTCGTCTGCTTTCCGGCACTCTAAGAAAATATATGAGGTGGTTAACTTACCAAGAGGAAAGGTTTATTTGGAGAAGCGGCTCTGAAGGTTCCAGTCTGAGATTAAACGGCTTTGAGGGCCCGATTAAAACAGTGCATCATGGCAGGAATATCTGGGATAGAGCAAACTACCCAGGTCAGGGGCCGGAAAGCAAAGAGGAGGGTCCCAGTCTCCTCCCAGGGGACAGGCCACTAGATCCCACTGTTCCGGGCATCACGCTTGCAGTGAATCGGCCTTCAGAGGGTGCTCAAGCAACGCTGCCTGTCAGGCAGACTCCTCCAGTCTTTGCAGTTTATGAACATTTTCTTAGACTAAATATGACCGTTAGCTATGTGTACCGGTTCAGCTATTCTGACTGTATTTTCTGCACATTCCACATAGTACATGTTGTTTAATGGCATAATTTCACCAGTGGCTTAAAAAATTTTCCATAGGTTTTTTTTTTCCTCATTTGGTTGTGTGTTTCTTGAGTCTGTCTTAGTTTCTCTTCAGTAATAATGATGTTTATCAGTCAACACGTACGAGGGCTTGGTTTGATACTGTGCTCTGTTCCTACGTCACTTCATGAACACACCAGTTCAGCGAGGAAGGAAGGGTTATTTTGTCTACGTCACAAATGAAAGGTAGAGGCTTGCACAGTGTCCTGATGGCAGGGTGTGGAGACTGGGGTTATATGATTGTGTATAGTGACCCCTAGAGCCAATCCGTGTTACTTTTCAGTGTTAGCCTTTGTTCATTCAAATAACTTTAGATAACTTGTGCTTCAAATGCTTCACCTACCTCTGTGATACAGTCTTTTCTGGAAAGCTATTTCTCCAAAATGAATTTCTCATCTTCCAATCTGAACATTCAGATAGTGATGCAATAAAGTATTTTATGGCACACTCAAGATTGTTACATGCTAAGGGAGGGAATAAGGTATATTTTCATAACTTTTGACTTCTATAAAGTACTTTCCGTCTTATTTGCAGCACAAAAAAAGCTTTAAAATTGCATGCCATAAAGAGGGTAATCCTCAATTATTTACGGAATCATCACACCATATCTCATCTTATCATTTCTTCAGAAAGACCAAAAATTTCATGAATATTTTAAAGCCCATAGTCACTGGAAGAGAGGGAGGAATGTAAGTTCAGAGAATCGCAAATTGCATTCCAGTCTGTTGTATTCCAAGTAAATGTTTGATCCTGACATGGTTTCCATCTTGTCTTTGGCAATGACAAGATGGAAGCATTTCCTTGCTCAGGAGTAAGTTTTGCTCTCATGTGAGGAAAGAAAAGAGAAGCAAAGAATCCTGGCTGAAGGCTGGCAGCAGTCACCATGCACTCAGCTGTAGGGGAGAGAGAACCTTTGGGGAAGTTACTTGGTATTTAGAGCAAGTGGTTCCCAAGGCAGCTGCTGAGTGGAGCTGAATATTTTGTTAAATGATTTCCTTCTGTGACCTTTATTACTAATGAATCTTCTTTAAGAACATTTAAAGAGTAAAGAGAAAGGTTTTTTTAATTCATCTTCTTTCTCCTTGCCCACAGAACCCAAAGAAATGGTGTCCCCTGGCCAGAGACCTGCCATCTTTAATGAAAAGCTAGACCAAGGTAGTAATGCTTATTTTTCATTTCTACTTTTCTCCCTCTGTTTAATACACGAAACTATCGATCTCTTCAAGTTACAGCTTTAAGTACTGAGTGACTCAGCAAGAAACAAGCAAATCACTATCTGAAAAGTAGAGGAAATAATTAAGAATGAATGTTGGGGGGAGGGAAACGGGGACCAAGACATGAGAAAGGGTATCAGTGTTTGTGAAGTAATGCACTTTCTATCTGGTGAATATAATGTAACCCTTCTATTAATTACAATAAAAATATATGAATAAAAGTATGATTATCGTATCTAAAAAAAGAACTGTAAAAGGTGAAAGATTTATATGATCTGAAGAGAAACTAGAGTATATTTTGAAACATATATACACTTATGAAAATGTCGTTTATGGTTATTTTTGATACTACCTTTTTATGTATGTTACCGTGTAAATAGAATCTTGTTGAAAAGTTTTACTTTCTTGATTTGGAAATCATGCAATTGTTGGATAGCATTTACAAAGGATAGGCAATACGGTAGTGGGGATTTTAAGGGAATATTGATGAGAAAAATTATTTATTTAGGCCTTAGTCACATGTGTTACATAGTATCTTTTGAATATGCAATATTTTCAGTACACAATATTTTCAGTGTGCAATATTTTCAAATTTCTAGGAAAACCTCATCAAGTTTTTATGAAGGCACTCATACAAAACATGTATTTTTCCCTAGGAAGTTTGAATTATATCATACAGTTGTTGAATAGCATGCCTGATTGTGCTTAACAGATTGCATATTTAGTTGCTAAATTTTCAAATTGCTATGTGATTTATTTACATATGTTGTCCTGAGAATATGAAAACTCATGCAAATATTCTAATGACTTATGCATGTAAGCAAAGTGTGCCTGTAGATGCAGATACACAGTATGTAGATGTTTTATAAATAAAACTATGATTTTAAAAAGGGCTTATTCAGAAAAGTTCCAGACAGGTTAGAAATATGGAAAGATCTATCTATCTATCTACCTATCTATATTTATTGAGTGTTCTGTATTTATACTGCTGTGAAGTCATGACCTTTTTTCTGAATGTGAACATGTATTAACTGAGAATTAATTTCACGACTCCATTCAAAATATCATATACATTTTGTTTTGATGGCTTGATTGTGATGCTAGGGATTAACTTTGCCTAATTGTTGAATTCCCCCAAACCAAGTAAGTATTGAAATAAAGGTAGCACTGAAAAGTTATTAGGCTAAATTAGTAGAAACTTTGTGTCTGAGCTTTGATTTGCATTTGAGTCAGAAATATTGCTAAATTGGATATACAAATTGAGCTCTTGTTTTACTTGTTTCTTAGTTTCTGTTAATTCTTCAAAGGAAATGGAGTTCTCTTGAGGAAATAGTGTCTCCCTTAAAGGAGATTCTGAGTTTTGAATTTTAGGTACTCTATAGTATAGTTTGGTATATACTAAGATGTTAATTCAAACCAAAATATTTAAAAATAGTTAATAGAAGTAGTTGATGGTTGCCTCTTGCATAGAACTGTTAAGTAATATGTTAATGAGTGATATATTAAGAGTAGTATGTTAGAGAGAATGAATGAGGGAAATATGAGGAAGAAGCTGAGGCTGTGTACGTGGTACAGCTGTGGGTAGGTAAGAGGTAGAGAGGGCCTGGGTAGAGGGGAGTGGATGGACTCTGGCAGGACAGACAAAGAGAAGTACCCTGAATAGGAGTGGGTGAGGAGTTCACAGGTCCAGATGGATCTGCTAGGGGAAGGATGGACTCTCCAGGATGCATTCATGAGAGTATTTTTCCTCTCTCTCACAGTTATGTATGTACTATTCAATTTATTGGGCATTTCTTTTATTTATTTATTCCAGAGAAAGTGATGCAGGAAGGGGTTTGAGTGGGACACATTGCATGCAAATATGAAAGCATCACAATTAATATATGCTAACTAAAGTGAAAACACAAAAATGATATGAATAAACTTATTTGAAATGAACGTTGCACAGGAAGATTTAGAGCTAGGGAAGGAAATTCTCATTTATAGTTGGAATTTTTGTCATCTGTTAACTCAGAGTAAAGAAATATTCTTCTTAGCCAGGCATTGTGCTCGTGCCTGTAATCCTAGCTACTCAGGAGGTTGAGATCTGAGGATCAAGGTTCAAAGCCAGCCTGAGCACAAAAGGACCTGAGACTCTTTTTTTTTTTTTTTTTTTTTTTTGCCAGTCCTGGGCTTGAGCTCAGGGCCTGAGCACTGTCCTTGGACTTTCTCAAGGCTTGAGCTCTACCACTTGAGCCTCAGCACCACTTCTGGCTTTTTTCTATATATGTGGTACCGAGGAATCGAACCCGGGTCTTCATGCATGCTAGGCAAGCACTTTAACCACTAGGCCAAACTCCCGGCCCACCTGAGACTCTTATATTCAGTTAACTTCTAGAAAACGGGAAGTGGGGCATGGCTCAAGGGTAAGGTGGTAGCCTTGAGCTGAAGAGCTCAGGGACAGTGCCCAGGCCCAGAGTTCAAGACCCATGACCTACAAAAAAAAAAAAGGGAAAAAAAAGAAATGTTCTTTTTTATCAGGAGAATAAAGTATCATACCCAGACTCAGAGTCTTTGGTATGACGATTCTGCTGGGTGTATGTCCATTGGTTTTGCAGGGGCAACAGAGTGTGGGGAAAAAGGCCATTTAGAAACTCGGTTCATGCTATCGTGCTTCTAGGTTCACCTTTGGCATTCACTTTTTGTTTTTAAGAGGTTATTCTTATTTGGGATGAGATATATACAGTGTTTCAGTAGCCTAACTTTAGAGGCATACTAGTGTCAGTGCTATCTGAAGACAGATATGACGACTCTTTTCCTGTTGTTTGTGATGAACTCATGTGACATAGGGTTACTCTGACAATGAAGTCCGGGGTGTGATTTGTTGGGATGATAAGGAATGGTTTCCTGAAGTCTTCCTTGGGCTCTTTTAACATAAGATACTTCAGTAGTGTCTCATATAGTGTCATATTAGGTCACAATAATTTTAAATTGCTAAATCCAAATAGACAGTTTCAATTGTTGATATCCAAGGTTTTCAGATCCTATTTAATTATTCATGTGCTTTTATATATTAGCAAAATCATATATATTCACACACATATATACATGCATACATATTGTATGCATATAGTGAAACTATTTAATTTTTTTCACAAGTTGATATTTTGTGGAAATAGACTGAATTTCAATTAAAATTTCATATATTTAAATTACTTTTCTTGGGCTGGTAGTTTGGCCTAGTGGTTAAAGTGCTTGCCTAGCATGCATGAAGACCCGGGTTTGATTCCTTGGCACCACATACATAGAAAAAAGCCGGAAGTGGTGCTGAGGCTCAAGTGGTAGAGCTCTAGCCTTGAGAAAATCCAAGGACAGTGCTCAGGCCCTGAGCTCAAGCCCAGGACTGGCAAAAAAAAATTACTTATAAGTTAATATTAAATTGTGTACTCAACTTTTTCTGTAAGAATTAACCTTGGAGAATGAAGATCTAGTGATCTATACATTCTACTTTGAAATCTAGGCTTAGTACAAATGCGATTTTGAAAAACAAGCTGAATTATAAAGCTAATATAGAGTGCTACTTATATAAGTTCAGTAATTCTAAAAAAAACTCATTTTGTTTGCAGATAGCTTTCATTGTGCTTTTTATTGTTTGCTGTAGAAAGCATGTAGATGTAACATGTAATTAGAATGAAAAGGATAACTATCTTGTGATAATTTAGGACTTCACTAAAATTTTATTTTCTGTTATTTATCATATGCACACTAAAATAACAAGAGAAATTAGAGAATCAAAACTTGCAGATTCAAGAAGAGGTGAATGACTCTAACCTTAAATGGGAGTTGGAAAGGCACTCTAAGGCCTATTATGAAATGTATCACAATGCTTTATAAAAACATGGCATCATTAAAACTATGTTGTCAAAGACCGGTTCCTTGGCACATCGTAGGATAAGTCATTGAAAAGTTTCAGGGAGAGGTAATTAAAAAGCTGTTCATTTTTGCCTTTTAAAAAGTAGGCATCGTTACTCTATTTTCGTCTATGTGTGCCAGGTACTTTGATCATATTCTGTTCCCATCCCATTCTCTTTCCTCCTTTGGTCTGGTCTCCTTCACCAGTAGTCTCTCCAAAAGCAATTCTTAAACAGAGATCTGTGAAAAGGAGCTATTATAATTGCACTTGAGAATTTGAATTTTGTGGTATTTAATGACTTGTTATTTGTAAAAGTTCTTGACTCTGCTGTATATTAATTTCTGTAGGATTCTTACTTCATCTTTTCTGGGACTCTAAACCAGAGCATTGTCAGGAATTGGTCACTGCTAATATTCACATTCAACAATCAAGCCTCACCTATGTTTCTGACTTGGTGCCTCTCTTTTGTACGTACTCCGGGCCTTCTCTCATTTGTTTTTGGTGAAAATGCCATCCTGCATGGCTGCCTATTTTTCCCTTATTCTACCACCTGAATAAGCCTAGCATTCTTCACAGAATTAACCTCTCATCCCTCTCCTGCAACCTTCATTTACTTGGTAGAGTGTCATACTTCTTTCATTTGCCTGTCATTTTGTGTTCTTTATGTAATCAAATATATGTGTATATTTTGTATTATTATTATTATACCTAAAATACATTCAGACATGAATTTTCCTTCAATTATAATTTTACAAATCTATATGTCTGCCATTCACCATCACTCCCACTCCTCAGTAACCACATTTTGACTGAGGATGCTTCTTGAATCTCCAAGGTTCCCACTGAAAGATTATTAAAAGGCTGAAAGATTCTTTTGTGTGATGAATATTATAGTTTAGTGTCATATTAGTAAGAACTACCTTGAGAACCTACTCTATTTTCAATCCCTTATTTTCAATGAGAATCAAACCAGAATTCAAATCCACTGATTAAAAAAAGAGCTGGAGAAACCCGTCAGCCTCCCCATACGGGAATGGCCCAGTCTCACCCGCCCTGGCTTCATGCCGTCTTGCACTCGTCATTGGCGAGGATCTGACCCAAGCTGCTC
This sequence comes from Megascapheus bottae, assembly GCF_031878675.1. Taxonomy (NCBI): domain Eukaryota; kingdom Metazoa; phylum Chordata; class Mammalia; order Rodentia; family Geomyidae; genus Megascapheus; species Megascapheus bottae. Next base: position 26,212,966 of record NC_143531.1, read on the forward strand.
AACAAAGTCACTTTTGCCTAAAAGAAAAATTAATGCCATATTCTACGTCTCATACCACATTCAATAGGAAAAATTAATCATTAATTGTCAACCCCTTCATTTATTAAGCTATCAATTCATTGTATGCTTACTATATTCAAAGTGCTATGGTGGGTAAGAGGGCTCCAGAACTTGAGTCTGTTTTTCTGTGTGCACCACACACACACACACACACACACACACACACACACACACACACACACACACACACACATTACATGAGTTCATTCTTGCACATTAGAAGCCAACAAACCTCTTCCATGCTGCAAGGGGTTATCTCTAAGCTCTTTATCATTTTTCACATAAATTTTGACACCTTCTGTGTTCTATTATCATCATTCATGTGAACAGAAACCGCTGACATCTTCCCTGATATACAGCTGCTTTTTAAGAAAAATTTTATATTAATACTGATTTTTACATCATATTTCAATGTCATGTTTAACAAGTATTCAAGAAGGAAATCTCTACATACAATCACTGGCGCATAGTACACAGCTATTTTTGAAGTTTTGCTAGCTGGAGGTTGGCATGTGTAGGGATTTTATGTGTGTATGTGTTCTGAAATGACACATATCCTGCTCTCTAACACTGTCTCTCTAGTCAGGGTTCCTGGATGTTTCTAAATGTTACATGTGGAAGTTCGAACTGGACTGTGACGATTTAGGAAGTTGAGATGAAATTAGGTCTATCTGGATTGAAGTGGAGCCTTTGTGAATTAGGATTCTAAGGGCCATTCTGGTAAAAGATTAATAAGGTCAAGGAAGTTGGTTCCCTAAGATCTTAATAGATGTTTTCAATGTATTAATGTTCAGTTCTTCAGTTTTGTGGTACTAGTATTAAGGGAAATCAAGTCATTAAAGATCAAGTGGTCTGGGCCAAACTAAATTCTTGGTAACTTGACCTAAACATGAATATGTATATATACACACACATATATAACACGCATGCTCTCTCTCTCTCTCTATATATATATATAGTATACATATATAGGACACATATATAGTATACATGTATTATATAGTATGTATTATATCTTATCTTCCTTTCAAATGCTTTTAACAAATGATACCAGTAGATGCCAGACCTTAATTTGACCTTAATTTTCAAACAGAAAGGCCATTTACTAGAAGAACAACATGACATGATACTTGTTTTGAAAGTTTAAGCCCAAGTTTTGAGGTAGAAAGGTCGAGTAAGCACATAAACAATCGTGGCACTATCTTTTACATTGTTTTCTGTTCACATGTACCGGCACGTAACTGTTGCCTCTAGTCTGGTGGCCCCTGTGCTGATGAGATGGTTTGAAGACTTGCATGTGCGTTCCCTGACCAGAAATTATAACTACTGCCAGGAAGTTCCACTCGTCGTGACGTTGTGATTCAATTATGTCATCCTTGCATAAGCTTTGGCATTTGGAAAATTTCAATTTTGTTTTTATAGATTTTTTTTGATGTTATAGATCATCAGAAGGTTGTGAAATATTAACTTTTTTAGCACCAGGGAATGTTGGTTACTGTTTGGTTACTAAAGTCTAAAATTCCCCGAGTCTGTGTTCTGCAGTTACAAGCGACTCAAACTATTTTGTTATATGATACTGGGTATAGTAAATATTAGCTTCCCCAAAGAAAAGGAAATAATCTTGAAATATAACAAAAATCATCTTTTGCATGCTTTATGGTTTAAAATTACTTAGACTTCTTAAAATGAGATAAAAGTAATTAGAAATCAATAAGATTATCTGAAATGAATAAGAAAATTGTCATATTAACCATATTCATTGTATATTAATCATATTCAGTAGACACTAGTAACTTTTTAAAATATGCAGTTAATATCTAATCAGATTAGACTCATCGTGGCAGGGTCAGCCTAATCTGCTGAGTTTTAGGCATCAGGTAGAATTTTCTCATAGCTGATCAGCTGTAGAATGACCAACGCCTGAGCAGATTTGAAAATAATGATGAGAAAAGTGGAGTTGTTTCTTTCCTTTGGTAAAAATATTGTTTTTAATTGCATTTAAAAATCTTAAGAAAAATTTTCTAGAGAATGTTAAAGTAATTCTTTTTTTTATATTTTTTTATTGTAATTAGTAAAAGGGTTATATGATATTTGCCAGATAGAAGGTGCATTAATTCACATACATTGATACCCTTTCACATGTCTTGGTACCCATTTCCCTCCCCCCTACACCCCCCACCCGTCTAAGTTTTCCCCCCTTCCCTATCAAATTTCAAATATCCAAATACAAATAAATTCAGTATATCAGATAACAAAGTGAGATACTATACCAATATGAGATAACCAAGGGACAGCAAAGGAGATGAGAGACAACATAGTACATTAAGGACAACAATCATTCATTATATGGCTTTTGTTTCACTATCCTGGAGGTCCAAAGTAATTCTTTTCCTAAAACAAATGTTACTATTGAATATACTAATGTGAATTTTTACATGAATATTATTTTATATAATTCTTTTACAGTGATTGCTCTAGTAGGTAAGGAGTAGATGGGGTCAGGGTATGAATACATAGGACAGATTATTAAAATAACACACAAGGCCCTATCCAAAGAATAAGTCCAAATCTAGGACCTGACGTAAGTGGTAGAGAACCTACGTCATAAGCGTGAGGCCTTGAGTCCCATCCCAGAATTGGTCATAAGGGAGTACTAAGTAGATTGTGGTGTTCAAGGTGAAGTTAGCATCACTCTGCAATGTCTTGTCTCAGGCACCATCTCACCTAGAGAAGGTACAAGAAGGAAGCGCTGTTGGTCAATGAGGGTGCATGGATCAAATGGTATACAGTTAGGGTAAGCCTGACGTGGATGTGTGTAGACCCCTGGATCTGTAATAGTCTACCCTACTCTCCCATCTCAGCCTCCAGGACAGTAGAGGGCTGGGGTCTGAGGGGAGTATTTACTTTCAGTCTGTTGCTTTCTTGCAGGTAAGTCAGAGCTATTCATAAGGCATTTTGAACAGAAAGGGTGCCAACTTTAGGTTGCTTTCCCTCCACAATAAGAAGCTAATTTCCAGATGCACACATGCGTTTCTTTTTTACCTTATAATCTTTTCTTCGGGTAGTATCTGTTCATCTTTATGAGGCAAGTTATGGTAATTCAATACATGTATACAGTATGTATTAATTGAATCAAGGTAGTATGCATTTCTGTCTCTTCATTAACCATTTTTATGTGTTGGGAGTTCCTGATAAGTTTGAATTACTCTATAAATTATCTTAACTAACAGTTATCCCCAAGCATTAAAGAAGAACCAGAAGTAACTTCCAGATACTTGCTTTTGCTGCTCCCTTATTGAAATTATTTCCATGTCTTCCCCTCCTGTCCTTTCCATTTACTAGTAACTACTATCCCATTCTGTTCTGTGCTATGCATAGACAAGCTTCCATGTAAAAGTCAAACCATGTGGCTTATTTCACTCAATACAATGGCTTAAAATTCCATCTATGTTGCTGCTAATGACAGGTTCCTTCTGTTTTATGGTGATAGTATTCCATTATATTTACATATGTGCTCTTTATGGTCGATGCCACATTTTTCATATCCATTCTCTCACTGAAAGGCACCTGGGTTGAGTCTGTATTTTGGCTTTCATGAGTAGTGCCACACGAGGGGATGCAAGAATCTTTGTGGATAATGATTTCATCTGCTTTAGATCTGTACCCAGAAATCGAACGGCTGGATCACATGGCAGTTGTATTTTTAGTATTTTAAAGAATCTTCTTACTGTTTTCTGTAATGGCTGTACTAATTTACATTCTTAGCAGTTATGCACAAGTTCCCTTTTTCTCCTCATCCTTGCCAGCATTTACTATTTTATGTCCTTTTTCCTGATTGCCATTCTGATTGGTTCAGATCTTTTGATTTGTATCCCTTTATGCTCCTAGAACCTGGCAACTCTTCTCAACATGCTCATTTGCTCTGTGCATTGAAATAGACAAAGTTAAAATATTGAGAGGATATTGAGTCCCCTTTAGGCTATCCCATGACTTCACAAACCTCAGCCTGACGTTCAAAAGATCATTTTACTGCTGGCTTTATCTCAAATCATCCCAGCTCATTTCCATCCAACTTCTCACCCACATATTGTGCCGTAGCCCACAGAACCTGACTGATCTGCTTGTATGTGACTTACCTACTTCTACCTTGAAGAATCTGCCTTTACCATTACCTATACCTAGAAGTTGACTTCTCCCATATTTCAGTGTCTGCATTTCATGGATAGCAGAATATAAAAGAGGCCCTTCTTGGTAGTCAAGATGTTCTAGGTTCAAATCCCAGTTGAACTTATTGCTCTCTGACCAAAGACAAGCTACTGAACCCTCAGTCTTTCATGCTGCTACCTACCTCAAAACCCATGAAGATAAATATTTAAATGAGACAAGTAACGTTAGAATACTTATTAATATATAATATGAGTTTCGTATAGTCTTTATAATGGCGTTATAAAGTCTCAAAACTCACTTCTGTGAAACTTGGCTTACTGGAGACATGTGAACCTGGGTTTGCCTGAGTACCTCACAAGTACTTTGCTATTTAGTGATCTGCGCATTTAAACCACTGTGTACTTTAAACGTATTTATTTCATTTATTCTTGTATATGTTCATCTTAAGTAGTTGCATGAAGTCGTTCCAGTTCCAGAAGTCAGTTATGAATACAATGCATCTTGATCAATGCACCCCTTCTGTCATTCTACCCACTATGTATTATTATAACCACTGTCAGCATGGTAGGTGCCATAACTGGGGTTACTGTGAGGGCAAAACTAGGAAACAAAAGTGGTAACAGGATTGGTAAAGTTCACCACTTGTAGTGCTCCTGTCCTGTATAGAACGTTAAATTAGGGGCATTATATTGAATGTCTTACAATGACACACGTATATTTGGCAGGTAATGGCCAGAATGACAGTGAAGCCCCCGTTAGGGGAAGGAGCTGGTGGAAAGTGGACGTAGTGAAGTCAGAGAGAAACAGAAAGAACTTTGGGACTCCACAGAGTAGTGACAGAGTGAGATGTGTGGGCACTGCCAGGCTCAGGAGGAAGCTGTGTGTGTCTGAGTGACTTCTAGAGAGAGCGCTCCGATGGAGAGGAGCGGCCATGGAAGATCATCTTCTCTCCCTTGCTTGCTCTCTAGTCGTGGCTTTCTCTGATTTTGATAAATTCAAGCACATAACAATATTTTCTTGGGCGAATGCATTAAACTGTTGCAAATCCAGCAATCAAAAGCACTCTCAGACATAGGATTACTCTTCCTGAAACTATCAGGAGAGATAAAATTACTTCTAGCCTAATTTTTGACCTGGTATAAATGCCACTAGTAACAGCAATTAACCGTGTGATAAAATTTTTATTGTCCAATTTTCAAAAGGGAAGTTTGATACCAATCTAATTGGGGATAAAATAGCTGGGCATAGAGGATATCTGTATAAAATATATAAAATCAATATCAAATACATAAATGATTTTGGAAAGGATCTATTTTTACTACATTGACAGTGAATTATGTTTCCCATTATCACCATATGCCTCCTATTAAAAGCATTTATATTTTTTCAGTAAAGTTGCTAAACTATATAGATCAGTATTCATATTTATTATAATGCTCATATAAAACTTTGGGCAGATGTGTCATTTTTATTTTTGCTTATGTGTGAAGTTTACTTTGGGAAGCGTTTCACGATTAAGGAATCTCCTCTTAGAAACCTGTGGATAAAAATAACAACACCGCCAACAAATACTTATTGACCACAGCCCCTCCCCTGTATTATCTGCCAGACATGTGAGGACCTGCATGAGTCCCAGATTCTAGTACTGGCATAACCTAAGGGAAGGGTCGTAGGGTGGCAGGGTGGGATAAGAACAAGTTTTATCCTCAAGAGCCTGCTCTGAATTGGATTCACAAGCAGAACAGACATCATGGCTTTGAGTCACTACATTTTAGGGAGATGTATTAGTCATGCTAACTGCAACACTAACTTGACATTAGCTCTTTTCCCAAGCTCCATTCTCTTGCTCAGCACCTGTTAAGCCTCTGATCCACATTGTTGCATGCTTTTATTTTAATGTACTTTGATTTACCTGGTAGAAGCAGGCATTTCATATTGGTTATTCTTTTCTACATTGGCTTTATGATCTAGCTCTTTTTCTTTTGCTTAATCAAAACGGAGGTGGCTCCTTGTCCTTAAAGCCCTGGGGATCCTAATTTGACAAATTCTGTTTCATACTCTGTACTGGCCAATGTGGTAGCCCATGGGCAAGTGTGAGTCTTTAGCTTGGAATTAAATTAAAACAAAATATAATTAGCAATCTAGTTCCTTAATGGCATCCATCGCATTTCAAGTGCTCATTATTTATCTGTGGTTATTGGCTACCAAATTACCAAGCAATTTCCTCATCTTGCGGTTCTTTCTTGTGGATTCTTCCCTGATTTGCAACTTAGACTTATAGTACAATGCTAATTTTTTACTGAGATTCAATGATAAAACAGAGTTTGATTTTGAACAAAGGGCTCAAGAAGACCGCATCTGAAGTATGGAGGTGATGGAGACAAAAATCTCTGCTTTAGTTAGTGAGTTCTTGATTTACATTCACATAAAAAGATGGCCTTTTCTTGCCTTTCAAATTCTTTCCTAGCCCCTAAGCTAGGAAATGGTTTAATTTCTTGGTGATGTAATTTCTACGCTAAGAAGATCCTGCCTGACTTTCAAGGCAATCCGATTCATAGAGCTTATCCCAGTAACAAAATATATCTTTCTGCAAATACTCTGGGTTCTCCCAGCAGAGGTTCCATGAGCTCACAGAGCTCCTGTTGACTTGAAAGTGAACTCTGACAGTGGCCTGAATATTATTCCCCTAAAAAACAGAAAGGCAAAGAATAACTTCAAGTCAAAGGGGTCTTTATTCTCCCTGAGAGAAAGTTTTCTTGAAAAGTTGTTTATTGATCTTCCTCCTAACAACTGAGTCTGCACACTATAAAATGGGGGGGGGGGGAAGGGTGGGGAGGGGACCAGGGAAATAATATCAGCAATCACTACATTTTTTTTTGTTACCTTTCACGCCATTTGTAGTAAGTCACCATAGGGCTGTGAAATAAAAGCACAACCAGCCCCAATCTCAGTTTTTATTTGGGAAAACCAGAGGATATAGTGGCTCAGAAGACTTTTGAGCATGGGCTAAAACAGTAGCTATGCCTAGATTCATGTCAGTGAGGAATGTTGAAAGCAAGTGGACAGAAGACACCATGACTGGGCCCGCTGCCCTAAATGCAGAGCATGGCTGGAGCTCTGGTCAACCGGCCACCTCCCTCAAACTTGTAAGTAAGAGAAGTTTGTTTTCCCCATAGATCTACAGGTTGGGACATCCAATCTGGGGAGGGCTCACACGTCCCCAGCATCCCTTTTGAAACATTATTCTTCCATTCCCGGGCTCTGTCTCCATGGCTTAAGGCTCCTCAAAAGGTCCTACTTCTTAATAGCATCCTACCAATGCGCATTTGGAGGACTGAGAAGCAGTTGTGGCACAGCCAAGGCGGAAAGCCCTGTTCAAGAAAGCACAGGGTAGTGCACAGCCACATATGCTACCACACCTACTATCAGGAAGGAGGATACAAGATTAGTGATAGTCATTCACTCTTCTTTTTATTTTACTATAATCAAAACTTTGAAAAACTGACACCAAAATAGGAAAATCATTGTTGTGTACCTTACAAAATCAAACATAATTACATTATCTTGTAGAGTCCCTGAACTTCTGGTAAGGCTTTGTGAGGAAATGTAAATTCAGAAAGTTGTACACATTAATGTTGCTTTCTTCTAAAGGAACAACCTTCTGTGAGCCTGGCTTTTCCTCCTGTAGGTTGGCACAGCACTGTGGAACAGCCTTCACAAAGAACCACTCTCTGAGCATGGCTGACAACTGTGGTAATCTTGTAGCAACCTGGGCATTTTACATTCATAAAATAAGAATTTGGACTTTGAACTAGCCGTTTCTTTTTATGCTTTTTCTTTTCATCTTCCAAGGATGGATGGAGTAAATCTCTAGCCAAAGGCATGGCGGTAGTCCTCCGGCTTTGCGCTTAGCGACAGCTACTCATTCACTCTTTTTAATAAATGTTATTGGCCTCCTCCTATGGGCCATTAACTCTAGATGCGAGGAATACAGCCATCTACAAAATAGACAGAAATGCCCGCCCTGCTGGATTTTATATCCCAATAAGAGTAGAAGGTAGATGGTAAACAAAAAGGTATACAACATTCTAGAAAACAGCTATGGAAAAAACTAAAGCTGGGCAGGGGACAAGGGCATGTGGTTGTAGGGTAAAGTCACATATTTAAATAAGGATCCCCCAGAAGTCTTCACTATGGAAAACTTGAAGGAGTTGTGGTGCCCAGGTATGGTTCTGATCAAAGGAACAGCTGATTGGGCTTTCATTTGGTCAAGATCATTCTGGTCACCTTTGAGATTAGACCGAGGAGAGACCAGTCCTTAGATGATTGAATGAAACCTGAAAAGAGATAGTAGATAGTGGGACTGAGATGATTGGGTTAAAAAGGACACGTGGCAGAGATGAAGGTCAGTCTTTTCTGTGCAGTATCCTAAAGGCTGAGACTTTTCTTCTTTTTGAGTTACTAGGACTTCAGGGTCAGACAAAGGGAGAAGAACCAGGGAACAAAATGTGAGAGAGAGGAGGAGAATCATCAGAAAAATGACGCTACAGAGAAAAGGCAACGAGATTTTAAGTCTAGCAAATCCAAACAGGAACGTATCTGAGGATGCTACATCATATTTGATAAATAAAAGGCCATGGTCACACGAACAAGAACGGTTTTAACTGGGATGCTTAAGGGGAAAGAACACAATGAGCCTGGGAAGCGGAGAGGTGCAGACACAGACTATAGATTTCCCATTCAAGAAGCTAGATGGATACGGACTAGTGACTTTCCAAAAGCGTTTTGAATCTTCATTTACAGCAAGATGTCCCTGTTCTCTAATCATCTCTTTCATATGTGTATGTACACCAAATATACATAGATAAACAGAACTTTGTAGCATAGTAATGGCTGTGGAAATGTACTATTTTCCATTTTCTTTCATGTGATTGGTTAAAAAGAAAAACACTTGCCAAAAATCCAGTTCCTTGATGCATAACCCACCACAGCATAACCCACCTAATTTGTAATTTGAAGTCGGTGTCATAGACCAGAGTCAGCCCCAAGGATGGTTACATCGATCCACCACTCTCATTCTCTGTATCTGTCAGGTCATACCTACGCCCGGTGTGAAAGCCCCCAGAGGCATCATCTTTTTCTTACATGTGAAATCGACACCTTTCACAAAATGAATGTCAATCAAAAGCTAATCAAACTTATTTTGGCTCATTAAGTCTGTGAACAAGATGGAGGGTGCAGCTCGGCTCTGCTCTGAGCTTGTTCACTCAAGGATGACACCCTACCACTTTGAGCCACAGTTCTACCCTGGTTTCTTGGTGGTTAATTGGAGATTAAAGTCTCATGGATTCCCCCCACCCACCGGGATGACTCTGAACCTTGGGCCTCAGATATCACACTCCTGGATAGCTAGGATTGCAGGTATGAGCCACCAGTACCGAGCTGTTGTTGTTATTATTGTTTTGTTTCTTCTTTCTTCTTTCTTCTTCTTCCTAGGGTGGGGGAGGGGGAAGGCCTGTATTGGGGTTACATTGTCTAAGCTCAGTCACTGATGTCATTAGAAACCCACCACTTGCATATCTCCTTTTCCCAGAAAATCAGAAACAGGTCAAACAGAAACTTCAGTAACTTAGGTTGCTCACAAGTGATGGCATCATATGCATAGCAAGTGATTCTAAGAATTAAAAAAATTCATCATTGGCATAATCAGACACCATAACTGACATACTTTTAAATTAAGAGAACGTGAACGCCTGCCAACTCTCCTATTGTGCTTCACTCTCTGTGACTTCTGTTCTAAGAATAAATGCGTACAACGGTGAATGCTGGTCTGCATGCTGAGGTTTTTATCTGCTTCCTTGCTGGAGGAAAGTGCTTTGATAACACCAAGTAAAACATGCAGGAGGAAGTAATGTAATAAGCAATTTTACAATAAAAGAGGTAGATGTATAAACCTACTTTTTCCAGGACACACTTGGTGCTTTCCAATTTACGCTCACACTGGGCTGCTGGTGGAGGGGTTGGGGCTTTGAAATGCTCAGAGAACTCCAAAAGCCCTGGCAGATGGGGAAGCTGAGGGTCCAGGGGGTGAGCCATATGACAGAAACCACCATGAGACAGTTGGAGTGGGGGAGTGGTTGTTGGAGCTGGTGACAAAGTTGGTCAGGCAGGACTGGAATTATTGTGAGGGAGGTGGATGTTAGAGTGAGGGTGGAGGAAAGGGACAGGGCAGAGAGCAAACGTTTGATTTAAGATCAGGACGTGACTCAGTTTACCAGATATGCTCATGTTTCTGGTTGACTCCGTGGTCCATACACAGTCTCTTCCCAGACTCCCATGTCTTTCTAATGTCTGAGCTCTCCTTCAGTCCTCCCTGCTTTCCTGCTCAATGTGGCAAGAGGAATGTCTAGTTTTGCCCACAGTTCATGCTCCTCCACTGGATCTTTTCATTCACCTAACCAGTAACATCTGGGTTGGGTTCCCTATGGCCCTATCCTGTCCCTGGTGATCAAGGTCTAGGATCCCAGCGAGAAAACATCATTTGTGTGAGTGGCTGGTGTCACCACTGCGCCCTGTGCCTGACAGCTAAGGTCTGGTACCAGATAAACTAATGCCCGGGAAGATTACAGTGGTAGAGCTATCTTAATGATCACCATAGAACTGATTTAAATTTACTGCACAGTTTATTAAATCATATCTGTTGGATTGGTTCCTGCTGCTAAAAGGAATGCTGAGAACAACACGCTATCACATCTCATTTTTCTTTCCACCAGTTATATCTAATCATAGATGTGTACATATTATTTTACAAGTAAGCTATTAATTTACAGATAATGGCATCGGGAAAGCAACAGGTATAGTTCGCTTCCATCCTTTGCTTTTTTCAAAGAATACACATTAAGAGTGAAGATCCACTTAGCTCTTTTTCAAAGTTTTGTTTTTAGGGATGCAAAATAGCGTTGAATTTGGCAAAATTTTCTGTTTGGGAATCTCTGACTAACAGAACCCATGCTCAACACTGTCAATTCTCGTTACATAGAAATCTTCATTTTCTGGGTCATTGCTTCACCTTCACTTTAGAACTTTACATTTGTTTTGTCGGTCATGGGGCTTGAACTCTGGGCCTGGGTGCTATCCCTGAGCTCTTCAGCTCTAGGCTACCGCCTTACCCCTGGAGCCACAGCCCCACTTCCCAGAACTTTACATTTTTATATAGTCTAGAAAGTCAGTGATTTACACTTTCCCATATGAGTTAACATTTGGTAAAAGGTATACCTAATTTTACAAGTTTACTAATTTTTACCATACAGGAATAGTGCTGTTTAATACTTGAAAAATAGTAAATGAGCCAGGTGCTAGTAATTCTAGCTACTCAGGAGGCTGAGACCTGACCCTCATGGTTCGAAGACAGACCGAGCTAGAAAGTCCATGAGACTCTTACCTCCACTTAACCACCAAAAAGCCTGAAATGTAGCTGTAGCTCATGGTGTAGTGCTCTATCTTGGTGTAAAAGAGTTGAAGGTCAGTGCCAGGCCTTGAGTTCAAGTCCCAGGACTGGCACAAAATATGGCAAATTAAGGTATTTTATACACAATAACTTCTGTTGCAATTTTTGTGAATATTCGTGACTATATCAATTGACAGTAATGTTTTCTTCCAGACTTTATTTTATAACTGGATCAATGGTGAAATGGAGTGTTTTTATACAAGAAAGTAGTTTTTTTTAATATAGTTTTTGTTCCTAGTAGAGATTTTAATTGGTACCTCTCCCTGAACATATAATACAAAACAAACTTTTCAAGACTCTGAAGGGAAACCCACTTGGTAAACTTATTCCAAAACATTTTAGGTTAACTGTAGATCCTATCAAGAAAGAGAAAGGAGAAAATTGGAGATAGTAGAAGAGCCAATTCCTGTTAACATTCTTTATTTTTGCCTTACATATTTACTTTGTTTCTGACAACCCATTGAAAGATGTAAATAAGACCCAATCTGGTTTATTCTGGTTTGCTTCTGAACACAAATCCCAGGAAAGTAGTTGTACACGGTTGGTGCATTCTGGTTTCTGCGTGAAGATGCAGTATGAGTGTGCTTGGAGGACAGTGGGTAATTTGTCGTGGATACAGGAGGCGGCATGAGTGTTGGGTTGGGTTCTAAGTCCATCCCTGTTACTTCAGAGGAGGCAGGGAGCCCTGGGAGACTGAAGACAGCACAGGCCTGGAGTCAGTATGGTCAGGAATAGAGGTGGAGAGGTATGCCCCATCTTCTCTTTCTCCCTCCTCATGTTGGATGTGAAGCTTGCACAAAGCTCCTGGAAAGGGAGCAATGGACAAAGAGGTTTTCTGTAATCCAAAATCAATTACTTTATGGATTATTATTATTATTTTAAGTAGAGAAGCAGCTACTTTGCCTTCTCGTTTCCTAAGTAAGTAGAGAAAAGAGCCAGCAGAACCTTAAGTAGGAAACTTGAAATCATCTATGTCAGGTCACCATTACTCGGACTGTCTGTTGTTTTCCAATTGCGCGCGTGGGCACGTGTGTGCGTGTGCGTGTGTGTGTGTGTGTGTGTGTGTGTGTGTGTGTGTGTGTGTGTGTGTGTGTGTATGATAGTAGGCTTGAACTCAGGCCCTGGGCGCTGTCCCTGAGCTTCTTTTGCTCAAAGTTAGCCCTCTACCACTTTAAGCCATGGCTCCATTTTCAGTAGTTTTTTAGAAGTCTCACAGACTTCCCTGCCGGGGTTGGCTTTGAACCGAGATCCTCAGATCTCTGCCTCCTGATTATCTTGGATGACGGGCGTGAGCCACTGACATCAGGCTTCGCAGTTGTGACTCTTGACGGCCCTGTGGACACCGCCATCATCCAGAAGGCACAGGACCTTGTCTGCTGCGGTCATCATTTGGGAGATCAGGCAGGCATTGTGAGGGACTCATCTCCTCCCAGGGTTCTGCTCCCCGGCTTGGTTTGTAGGCAATTTGGCCTTATTAATAGTTCAAGCTGGGTAGTTTAGTAGGAATCAGGACATGGTTCATGGGATTTCCCCCAGGCTCTGGCCTTGTGGCCTGTATAGTATATACTATGTAGGTCCTGAGGAATAAAATGCTTCAGGAAGGAAGATGAATCTCGGCCCTGGTAGGGGTTTCCAATCCACTGTGTTTATCTTTCAAAAAAAATAAAAAGCTACCTGGTGTGAGAAAGGCTAGCAGTTCCCTCAGAGTTGTTCACTGACCTTTGAGAATTTGCTAGAAAACGTGATGGCACAGGAGCTTATGAGATGGAAGAGAGCATGGGGCCTGGATCAGGCTGCCTGGCCGCTAGGTGAGGCATTTGAACCCCGGGGTTCCTGCCTGGTTCTTAGCCTGGCAGGTCCTACAGGCCAGATCACCCATGGATGGTCACAGAATTTCTAGTTAAAATATGAAATGGCAGAATGCGAAGACACACGTGACTTTGTAGAAACAGCTTCCGGGCGGCCTGTCTGAAATAGCTTCCAGCGAGGCAGTCTCTGGGGTTTGGGGGGGCTGGAGAGGAAAGCGATCTGGGTTTTCTGGGCTCATTTCAAACCCCTTGCTGTGCTGTATAAAGAGGTCAACCTCACTGTTCCCTGGGCTAGAAAGGTGGAGCCGGGGAGCCATTTAGAAAGTCTAAATTGGTTTCCCTAATAAAGTGGAAGGGGTATAGAAAGTTTTTTTTTTTTTTTTAAATCCCAGAAAACAGAGGCAACCATTTACCATTCCTTCTCAGGTCCTTTCTGCCAGTCTCCCGTAGTTCTCTGTGGGAGACCCCAAGTTCTTTCAAGATTGTTTCAATGTTAAATTGACACTAAATCAAGAGCGCAGTGAGTCCCCCAGCCTAGTCTTTTTAAGTGAGGAGAATGTTGAAGGCAGCCAGGTCTCCTGTGGGGAGTAGATGCAGAGGCTGGGGAGGCAGCAGACAAAACCACCCAAGAGCTGGAGGGGTGGGGGAATGGGAGGTAGAAGTGAAAAGACTTCACTTTTATTTTTAAATATGTCATCCATCCGCAGAGATCTTTCCCTTGAGATCTTTCCCTCACCGCGTTCCTGGTATGATTTGTTTTAGACGATGGGTATTTTCCCCAGTCCTAAAGACCCCGCCCTTCCCCCCACGATATTAGGTTTAGGTGAAGAACACCCGTGATCATCCTATATCCACCTCAGCTAGTGTCTTCGTGCTCTGCAAAAGATCTGAATCATATTCAGGGATCAATAAAAGATGCCCTATTGTGTCGTAAAAGGATGTTAAGAACCAGACCCTGACTTACCTGTCATGTCATGGTGGTGATCGATACCTGTATCACTTCTCCACCAGATGCAAGTACACGTGCCGCCACCCACTGGCACAGGAAAACTCTAAGGCAATGCTTAAGATGGCGCAGCATAGAAAACACTACTAAATGTGTGAAGTATAAGCTCATTTTGATAGCTAGACAGTCATTGCTACCCACTGTGTATATGTCTGTCAGAATTTAGTACTTAATGGTAAACCAAGTCACATAGTGAAAAGACAAGAGTAGTCTACATTTTTAAAGAATTTCTCACCTGTCCCTGAGCAACTTTTGAATTTGTGACTCAAAAAAATTTTTTTTATCTACAAGAACTTTGAGACTTTTTTAGTAATTTAGAATGTAAATATTCTACTGATCATTCGGTACCATTAAGGTTAAATTACCTCTTTAAGAAGTTTACATGGGGGGCCGGGAGTTTGGCCTAGTGGTTAAAGTGCTTGCCTAGCATGCACGAAGACCCGGGTTCGATTCCTTGGTACCACATACATAGAAAAAAGCCGGAAGTGGTGCTGAGGCTCAAGTGGTAGAGCTATAGCCTTGAGAAAGTCCAGGGACAGTGGTCAGGCCCTAAGCTCAAGCCCAGGACTGGCAAAAAAAAAAAGTTTACGTGGAAACATTAAAAATAAGAAATGTAGGTGGACAGCAGAGAAGGATGAGAAATTGAGTATGAATAAATAATCCTTCAAATGAAGTCCCAACAGAATGATGCCTGATACCACTTGAAATGTCTCAGAAATCTCAGTGCAATCATTTATCCTCACTGTCGTTTTAATACCTTTTCATGGTAATTTAAATCTGGTGACCAACAGATTCAGGTGTTTGCCATGCCTCCATTCCTGGCTATCTTCTTCCTACCAGACTTAATTCTACAGAATCCTCAGCAATCAGCTAAAAGTTCATGCTTAGAGCTATAATAATCAAAACAGCTTGGTACTGGCACAAGAACAGTCCTGAAAACCAATGGAATAGAACTGAGGACCCAGATACTAAACCACAGACTTTTGGCCATCTGATCTTTGATAAGGGAGCCAAAAAATAGAATGGAAGAAAGATAGCCATTCAACAAGTGGTGCTGGCAGAACTGGTTAAGCACCTGCAGAAAACTAAAGTTGGATCCTTCTTTGTCACCCTGCACTAGATTTAACTCCAAATGGATCAAAAACCTCGAGGTAAAAGCCAACACACTGAAAACTTTACAGGAAGGAATGGGAGATACACTAGGTCTCCTTGACACAAGTAAAACTTTCTCAATAAGGACCAAGAAACACAACAAATCAGAGAAAGGCTGAATAAGTGGGACTACATTAAACTGCAGAGCTTCTGTAAGGCAAAGGACATAGCTAAATTAATTAGGAAGCCTACAGAATGGGAGAAGATCTTCATTAACCATGCAACGGACAGAGGCCTCATATCTAAAATATATCAACAGCTCAAAAAATTGAATCACTCCAAAACTAATCTCCAAAGTAACAACCATCCCATTAAAAGATGGGCCAAAGACTTAAAGATAGTTTTCTCTGAAGAAGAAATAAAAATGGCCTATAGACACATGAAGAAATGCTCAACATCTCTGGTCATAAAAGAAATGCAAATCAAAACAACTCTAAGATTCCACCTCACTCCGGTTAGAATGGCCAGGATCAGGAAAACGAATAACAACAGATGCTGGAGGGGATGTGGCCAGGAGGGATCACTACTACACTGCTGGTGGGAGTGCAAACTCATTCAACCACTATGGAAAGCAGTATGGCAGTTCCTCAAAAGACTAAACATAGAACTCCCCTATGACCCAGCAAGTCCACCTCTTGGCATTTACCCAATCGTCCAGAAACAAGGGCATGCTAAATCCACTAGCAAAGTGATGTTCATTGCAGCACTATTTACCATAGCAAAGATATGGAACCAACCCAGGTGTCCCTCAGTTGATGAGTGGATCAACAAGATATGGTATTTGTACACAATGGAATTTTATGCTGCTGTCAGAAAGAACGACATCACCCCATTTGTAAGGAAATGGAAAGACTTAGAAAAAATATTAAGTAAGCCAGACTCAAAGGAACATAGGCTCAATAGTCTCCCTCATTTGTCATAATCAGTAGAAACCTTGGGCTCTCCTAGCAGAAATTTACAATAGAACAAAATCTAGAGACATTAGGCCAAATAATCTGACACTAAATGTAAGGACCTCCAGGATAAGGAAACAAAAGCCATAGAATGAATGACTGTTGTTCTTAATGTACTATATTATCTCTCATCTCTTTTGCCATACTTTGGTTATCTCATGTTGTTACAATATTTCACCTTGTTATCTGATATATTTTATATGTGCTTAATTGGTTATTTGAAATTGGATAGAGAAGGGGGGAAATCAAGATAAGCCGGGGGAGGGTGGGAGGGAAATGGGGATGTAAGACAGGGTATCAATGTTTGTGACCCTCTATCTGGTGAATATAATGTAATCCTTCTATTAATCACAATAAAAAAAAGAAAAAAAAAGTTCATGCTTAGAATCCTAGCTTGTGGGAGATGAAGACAGAATCGTGAAGACTGAGAGGAGAGGAAAAGACAAGAGGAGAGTGTGGGAGAGCAGAGAGGAGGGAAGAAGGAAGAGAGAGAATTAACAAAATAAATTTTTAAAAATATACTTGCTGGGGCCGAGAGTTTGGCCTAGTGATAGAGTGCTTGCCTAGCATGCACAAAGACCCAGGTTCAATTCCTCAGTACCATATACATAGAAAAAAGCCAGAAATGGTGCTGAGGCTCAAGTGGTAGAGCTCTAGCCTTGAGAAAGTCCAAGGATAGTGCTCAGGCCCTGAACTCAAGCCCAGGACTGGCAAAAAAAAAATAAAATAAAAATATATATGTATATATACACACACACATACTTGTAACTTAGAGGATTGAGTTTTCCTGAAGAGGAAAGATTCTTGGGTAAGAGGAAGAAGTGGCAATCTCCTCATCCATGCAGACTTTTACACTTTGAATTCTGGAAAGATTAAAACTAAATTTATTTCCTAACTCAACTACTCTGTAAAACTTGGTGTTACACATTTCTTTCTACTTATCTTAATCAGAGACTTATTTAATTATGGTTATTTTGCTTTTTCTTGATTTCCTTGAGGCTTAATTTTGTGCTTTGCTATTAAAGCTATTTTAGGAAGCTCTCTGAACCCTGTTGGAATGATCTGAAAATTAATCAGTAAAAATAATAAAAAAAAATCTTGCTAAGCTCATGGGTTTTTTCTATAGTCTTCCCACTTCTCTGTTGAACTGGAGCACAGCTTTAATTCTTGGTTGGTGGGTTAATTTTATACATCTTTTGTCTCATTGTTTTTAGTAAGTCTCAGCACATATAGATTGTAGTGAAAAGTCCTCCTACTGATTGGTGGCGAAATACTCTCAGTGTTTCTTTTGAAATGGGAAAAAAACTGTACTATTTTTTTTCTCCATAACAGCTTTTTTTTTGTTGGTTGTGGGGCTTGAACTCTGGGCCTGGGTGCTATCCCTGAGCTCCTCAGCTCAAGGCTATCGCCCTACCGCTGAGCCACAGCACCACTTGCTGTTTTCTGGTGGTCAATTGGATATAAGAATCTCATAGCCCGCTTCCTGGGCTGGCTTTGAACCAGCAGCCCCCTGAGTAGCTAGGATTACAGGAGTAAGCCACCAGTGCTTGGCTCCAAATTAATTTTTAAAATAACTTCTGAACTCCAAGAATGAACAAAACCTTCACTTTCTGATTGAAGCCATTTTCCAGTTATGTGAACGTGTTCTTCTCAGTGAACCATCCACGGCAGAAGCCATGCCATCTTGCGGGATGATATTTACTTCCAGGAGGGTTGGGGGGAAATGCTGAAGGTTTTATTTTCCATGACTGTCCTCTGCATTCATATGGCGTGATGAGGCTGCAGCCCTGCGGTTTCATAACTTACAGGGGACCTGCAGTGCTTGACCTCACATGTACCCCAGTCCCTTTGAGGGCTCCTGAGCATGAGGGTCAGGACAGCTCAAGAGGGAGCCCACTAGATATCTGGCCTGGCCTCCACTGGGGTTTTGGCTCTTGGCTTTAATGCTACACACTACCATATGTTGTTCATCCAGATGGGCAGCCAAAGCCATTAGAATCTGCATTTCTCTCCACTTCAGGTTCTTCACTTGCATTAGGGGCTTTCTGGTTGTGTCCTTTCCTGCTCAGCTTGATTTTTCACTTTCCGTTACTTTAGTCTTGTCTCTTCAGTTTTAATCCTGAAGGATTTGATCTGGCCTGCTAACAAATTTTGTAACTCCTAAGGGCCACTTGGTCACAGTGTCTTGGAAGTATGTCCAGCTCCCGTTTTGATCTGGTTCTTGAATCTGGACCATTTGGTTAGTAAACAGCCTGGAATTCAAATGACTACAGTGTCAGAACCAGTCTTCAGACTTTTGTGAACCCGTTTCTTTCAACTATGTGTAAAACTCAAAATCGTAGTTGTCCAAATCAAGTGATTTCATTGTAATGCATACATTCTGTTAGTTAATGTTTTGGTATTTATTGCTGCGGGATAATTTTTCCAGACTTACTCATTTAGGCCACTTGTCTTGACTTACACATTAAAAATTGCAAGAAAAGTAATGTACCTCCTACCTGGCGAATGTAACTGTAACCCCTCTATGCATTCCCGCGACAATAAAAAAAAGTAACAGGGAACAAATTGCTCATAAAAAATCTTTGGTTTTAGAGTAAGTCTATTGACTTGGAAATATAAAGATGATTCAAGTTTGGTAGGGAAACCCTGGACCATTTGATAGTTTTAGATGTGTCCCTACTATAAAAGTTGCTCAATGGAAGCCACTAAAATATCTGAATCAGAGATAATGTCAGAGAGAATAAATATCCAGTTTTGTTGGCAGAAGCTTAAAATATATTGAATTTTAGAAATGCTCAAAGCCACATCTGTGTTCTTTGATTTTTCCTTTTATTAATACATCACCTATATGTATTTCCTGTATATATAAATTCATAATCTATATATACATAACACCCACATACATATATATAGTGTTCAAACTCAAACTGGGCTTTTAAAGTTTGGATTATGAGTATCTAAGTTCTTTTGTAGTCTTATTCCAATTTACTTTAATTACACTTTTGTCAAGTAATTGGTAATATGGAAGTGCCTTTTTCTTATATAGGAAGAAGGTGAACAAGATATATTTAATTAAATTTTAAATAGAGATGGCTAGATATCAAAATACTTTTTAAAAAAGAAAATAATGTTTCCTAACACTTGGGGACACTGCAATTAAATATTAATGACATGTACTAAACTATAAGTAATTGGCTTTTTTCTTTTAAAATTTTAACTCCCTTTTTAACTGTCTCCTACATTCTCCATCATTTCTTGGTTCTATAGCTATTGAGCTACTTGGGTTTTTCTCACAGGACTTTCTTGTGTCTAAGTAGGGCTGGACATGGGAAATGGGAGAGAGACTTTCATGAAAGAGCTGGCATCATTAACTCAGAAGGACCCCAGTCTGAGAATGTTACAGATCCCAGCTCAGTGCATCAAGGTAGATAGGGATTGAGATGAGGACAAGAGGGCAGTGTGATGCAGGATTCTCTCCCATGTCTCTGTTCGCTTCAACCAGTCTGTAACTCTTATCTTGTGGTCACTAAGAGCTGTGAAAGTGGCAGTGCTGGCTTTCTGTTGGGGATGGCCAATGCCAGAAAAGCTTGAGGCTACCATGAGTTACATATATTGAATCAGATGTTGAGCACTCCTGTGAGTTACGATTAGGTCACTCACTTTAGGTGGCATAATGCTACACACAAGACAACTTTAGCTACAAATGCTCCAGATTTAAGTTTGTTGAATTTTTGTTATTTTAGTCATAATCCACAAATGCATTCTTAATTATTGTAGTGGTGTTTTCACCAGAGACTTCTGCAAATACCTCCTATAATAGTGGTAGAACTATCAAATTAAAATTACGCTTCATGTCTTCAATCAACTTTAAGAGAGTTTAAAATAATCCAAGAATACATAGAAAAATATAAATAATCACATACTCTTCATTTATGAGAAAGGTAGACATACTGAGTAATGGATTATTGATTCAATGTAGAGGAAACTAAGGTTTACCTTGAAACTTCTACCTTCAAATAAAGAACAACTAGAGCCTAACCTCTCTTTAGGGATTGTAATTCTAGGTGAGGCTGGAACCAGTTTAGCACAGATGTGTTACTCATCTTTCCTTAACAAACAGGGCAAGGACATAAGTTGATTTATTCAACAAATATTTATTCATTGCTATTTCTCTGCCTGTATAATCCTAGGTACACTACTTAGGGAAAAAATCAATATTATATTAGTTAAATCCACCCTTGGTTAAAGGCACACTTAATTACTGACTTGGGCTGCTTTTTACGAATTGCATTGATAATACATTGATATAACATTTATATGTTGGAGATTTTATTTCATCTTCCAAATTTTATTTTGCCTCTGTAAGCAACATAGTGATTTGGTGATAAAGCTGTTGGGTGTGTTGTTTGAATAAGGTTTTGACAGAATAAACACAAATAATTTATTGTTGTACATGAGGATATTAAAATACTGATTTGACCATACTGATTGGATTTTCTCATAAAGATAGTTTACTTTTTCGATTGTGCTCTATTATTTATCCTTGTCAATATAACTTTATCTTCTAGGTAAAATAATTTGCTGATTTTATTATATAAATTATTACTGTTTCTTTTATTGAGCAGTGAATTTTGGCTAGTTAGATGATGGATCTCTTTTTTCTGTAGAAATGCTATGTATGTAGTGTATCATTTTTTTTTCATGGGGGCCTGGCTTTGCAAGTCCTTGTGTGTGTCTATATGCAAATGATGTTATCAGTTTTAATAGGCAATATTATGGATAAGTTAAGAAAAGGACAGGAAATGAACATTAAGGAAAAACGTAATAGAATTGTTTATCAGTGATATAATTTAATAATTGCCAAGTATTATTATTGTATTTGTAATATATTCTAGAAATCCTGTATTGCTTTTCTGTTGTTTTAGTGGACATTAATAACAAGTTTCAAAATAAGTGAATACTTCTGAAGTTTTTTTTAATAGAGAACTTTTTTTTTCTCTCTTTTACAATCCTTGTTGAAGGTACCCTTGAGAAAAGAGGGAGAGCAAGAACAAGAGCAAGAATGAGAGAGAAATTCTTGCCAAGTAATTACATTAAATATTCTCTCTGAGGGAAACGTTAAAAAAAACTAGACAAGTGGTAGAAATTGATCGAATAAATTAACTTCTTGTAAAATCATTTCCCACATCATTAGAACATTTGTTTTGAAATGTCGGTAACAGATGAAATAATTCTACTACAGATATTGCTTCAAGGAGAAGCCAAGCCTCACCAAGCTCCAGTACCATTTCAGATGCCAAGTAGCCCATGGCACAGCTTTACACTGAATGACACATTGAACAGAAAAACGTGGGGCTCTTAATGAACCCACCACGTGCTTTTGCATGGATTGAGGATAGGTGTGCACCATAAAATGTTGCAAAATGTAGAGAGCAGTTTCTCCAGCCATATTTGTTACTGATTGAATATATATAGAGTAGTAAAATACCATTTAATGTAATTTGTTACATGATATTAAAAAGAACTTAAGGCCAGCTGAAATATGATATTAGGATATATCACCTGTCTTGGCCTTCTGCAGTAGATTGCTTCACTATTTTATCTAATCATTAACAGAATCTCCTTGGCATTTGTAGATTCTGCTTCTCTCAAAGTCTCCCTCCCTCCCTTCCTTCTTTGTTCCTTCTTCCTTCCTCTCATTTTCTTTCTCCTTCCTTTCTTCTCTTTCTTCCCCCTCTCCCTTTTTTACTTGTCTCCCCTGTTCTCTCCCTCCCTCTCTCTGCAGATGTTTGCTTTAATGTCAAAATTAATGGCCATCTGAAAATTCACTCTTTCATTTTAAGCTTTACACATGTGACCTTCCCTGCTTCTTTAGTCTCTTTCATTTTGGCTCCTGCATTACCCAGGATCCAAAGGCAGTTAATTGAGTAGTACCCACAGCAGAGGGGCAGTGAGAACTGCCTTTTATTGTGCTAATGAATTATAGTTGGCATTTTGTGACTTTGTTCCATGGACCCTTCCCTGATTGGAAAGACCCGAGTTATGTGGAATTGGGTGCTGTAAACAGGGCTTGTTCATTATTACATCAGAACAGCATGCAATGCGTATGCTGGAAAAGTCACTGACTTCACGTCCACGGCTCATTTAAAGAGTCCACAGGGTTTAGAAAATGATGCTAACATAAATATGTCTTTTACCCTGTTTAAAGGGCCATGTAGTTGCAGTCTAAGGAATACATATAGAGTACAACTCTGAGAATATGTAGTCTTATGCATGAAATCGGACGTAACAATATCCAATCTTGAGTGTAAACTGAGCTGGCTGAGCAGCACCTCCCTGTGAAGGTGTAGACTTCGGGTAAGAGGAGCTCCAAGCTTCAGAGAACGCGCTTGGATTCTCTCACTGTGCGGGGTGGCTCTGCAGAGCTGCCTTTGTGTTTTGGGAATATGTCAAGCCATCTGTCCTAGGAGAGCTATTAGAACACTGTGTGAACCATAAACGTGGGAAAGCAGCCATGGCTGTCTAAGCTAGTTCTCTTCTCACCATTGTAGATCCATGACCTCTTCTGGTCCTATGGCTCAAACCCCAAAATTAGATAACTGAGAGATGGAAGTAGGAAGATGGTTAAGAGGGCATTTCTAGTAGCAATAGCCCACTTCTTGAATTGTGTTTTCAGATCCTTTTGTGGTTAAAAAAAAAGAATGAGTGCAAAAGGCACTTTTCAATAAAAGTAGTAGATTCTAAGTAGCACACAGACAACTAGTCAAGTAGGGACGCTTAAGTTAGGCACATGCAGGAAACTATTTCATGCCTGGTTTTGATTCTATAATTTTCCATCTCTTTCTTTTCATGGTTATAGACAAACTGCTAGTTACAAATACATATTTAGGTTGTTTAACACTAGGCATTTTACAGGAGGAACTAGATGCCTTTTTAATTTGGATGCAAAGTTAAAACAAACTATCACATTTGCCGAAGTGCTTCCCTCGAGGAACACAGAAGGTAAGTATGGAAGTGGGATTTGGCATGGGCAGGTAATTTTCAAATGCAGTGTAGCAGCTAGACAATATCTTTATTTGTTTTCCTCTTGATTTCTTGGCTGAGGTTCCTGGCACAAATGCAGGAAATCAAATTAATAGGAACATGTGAGGTTTTAATACCTGATACTAAACTGGCATTTTAAAATTAGTCTAAAAAGAATCAAGTTTAGTTTGAATTCTCAAAGTAAGACCTGTGATTAGAGTTGCCCACCGTGAAGTTATAGGTCCATATCAGAAGGCAAAGATAACGTTAGCTGAAACCAGCCAGTGAGTGTGACCTTTACAAACAGGAAACTGAGAGTTCAAATGGAAGCCAGGTCCACATCCAGATGTAACATTCATCCCTAAATTTGATTTTTAAAGGCTCTTAGTGTTTGAGTGAGAACATAGTGTATTTGGGATCTGAACGTATTGATTCTGGGATGACAGAGGGTTTGTGTTCATTTCTCTTGTATGGCCTGGGCTGACTCAAGAAGAGTGCTCCCTCAGAGCAGGAGAGGTGGGCCTTAGTGTTTCCTGGGTGTGCACTGCATACATAACCCAAGAGATTTCTCAGAGCAGCAGCCTTCTTTCCTGGGCTGGACCTGGCCCAGACCTGGCTCATCATCTTGCAGATGCTACTGTACATGCAGGTGCAAAGTGCTGGCGGTTCCACGATGTGGCAGGCTGATCACGGCACCTACCTTTGGAATTTATTTTCAGTGGTGCTTCTCTGTGTTTCTGGAGCAACGATTTTGGAATACTTGCTTTATTATCGTGAGTTAAGATACAGAGATCATACAGCCTACCTACCCACCAAATTGACATATTTGAATTCAATCCAATGCCATAATTTAAAATTAACTAGAATTATTATGTAGAATTCTAATTAGGAAAAAAGTAGGATTCATTTCATGATGATGCAAAAGAAAAGTAAATTATCCTAAAATAATGTCTTGTAAAAAGTAAAAACACCCATATAAAATATATGAATATCTAGTATATATACAATAGTATGTTTACAATATATATAATATGTATTAGTAAAGTTATATATGTGTGTGCATATATATGTATGTAAAATAGCCTACAGATTCCAACATACACTAAGAGAACTGCATTACTCCTGCTATTGTGAGAAATGCTGTAAGGACAGTATTAAGGGTATTGTCAAGCCTTTGAGTTCTAGTCCTGATTTTGCCTTTGTGGAGTAGCAGGACCCTTCCCTCCCAATAGAATCGTGTACCGGCGGTGCATAAAGCAGATCAAAGCTCTTCCTGATGTCTTGTGAGGTACAGTCACTTCTCTCTGAGGAACCTTTGGTCTAGGGGTTTGGAGAGCTAATTGTGTGTCAGTGATATCTTAAGAGCTAAAATGAGAAGCAGATGAAAAGAAATCTATTTTTATTAGCAGAGAAATGACTTCTTCCTTACACTTTCTTTCTCTTAGCACAACGGAGCCATTTCCTAGGCTGACTATTGAAAAAGAATTTTAAGGATTAGAGAAGATGAATTAATGTCTCTTGGGAAGATGACTCAGGAATGTTTTATATAATTTTTCATTGCTCAGCTAAAGGGAATCATAGGGGTTTGCTTGATGAGACATTCAGCCTGTTCTGGGCTCCAAGGCCGATCTAACTTCAGATCGGTTACCCAGGCTTAAAAATGAAGCTGTGGGGGGACCATTGTCCTCACGTCGCTAACAGTTCCAAATACAGATGAAACACGGCGATGGGGAAAGAGACAGCAACAGAGGAGGTGATTATGACAGAGGAACATGTGGATGTAATCAATGTGCACTAAAGCCACACATGACAGGAAAGCAAAGCTGGCTGTATTGGAGGTGAGGGGTTGGTAGAGGTCGGAGGTCCGGTAGCGGAGGACATAGGAAATGTACTTGGTGCGCAGATATGAAAATAGAAGAGTGAAACCTGTCGAAATTGTTTTACAAAAGGAAAGGGAGATAAGGGGAGCGATGGAGGGATGAGGTAGACCCCAGTCATCGCATACAGGCATGGAAAGAACACCGTAAATCACCTGGCTAATACAAGTAATAGCTGTTGAAAGCTTCCTTTCTCCTAACGTTCTGATGCTGTCTGTGAGATCACTCTGCATGTGTTCTTAGGGAGCCATCTCTTGTAGCATCAATGTCTTCTAGAGTCAATGTTTTCAGAGCCAGAAGAAAACTAAGGGTTAACAGACGAAGGTGTAAATTTGCCAATAAGGAAAAGAGACTTAGAGATAAGGCTGTCTCCAAACTGTGTCAGTGTAATTAGATAAGCAGATTACATTTCAATTTATAGTTTACCTCTGCTTTCAGAACCCGAATAGTTTTAGTGTAATTTCAATCAATTATTTACTTTTTTTGAGATGGAGTTTCCCAGACTGTTTCAATCTTCCTTGCTCCAGTGATCCTCTTGCCAACCTGCTTCTCGAGTGCTAAGACTTCTAGGTACATAAATGATATGTGCATATTTCCTGTGTCAACCATAACTTCCTAGGTGCAGTGGTAGTTGGATTGCTCTTTTCTCCTTTTATGTCTGGATGTACAAATTCTGCTTGGTTGGAGTTGAAGCACCATACACTAAAATTAGACTTGTGATGAGCCTTGAAGGTTTCAGTTGTCATAAACTTACAAAATGAGAGATCTTTCCAGGAGGAAGAAGTGGTAAGAGCAAAAACTTGAAAGCAGGGAAATGCCTGATGTTTCTGAGCCTGTTTCACTGCATCGGAACGCCGATGGTATCACACTGAGTTGAAAAGTTTGCATGGGCTGGGAGTTTGGCCTAGTGGTAGAGTGCTTGCCTCGCATGCACAAAGACCCGGGTTCGATTCCTCAGTACCACACACATAGAAAAAAGCCGGAAATGGTGCTGAGGCTCAAGGGGTAGAGCTCTAACCTTGAGAAAGTACAAGGACAGTGCTCAGGCCTTGAGCTCAAGCCCAGGACTGGCAAAAAAAAAAAAAAGTTTGCGTGTAATTCAGCAGGAATTTAGAAGGAAGAATTAGCTGGTGATCAGAGCTGTCCCTAGAAGACTCCTGAGCTGCCATTCTCAGGGTATGTTGATGGGATTCAAGAGGAATGGTGGTTCTAAGGAGACTCTTACTCTTCTCTCCATGTAATGTAATGTGTCTTTAACGCCAAAATGTTTGATTTTTTTTAAGCTACATCTGTATTTTATTCCCCATTGAAAACTCTAGAAATAACAATCTTTTGCTGGAGAAGCTTGAGTCTTACTTCAGCATTTCAGAGAAGGGTTATATTAAGGTAGTCTTTCTGCTTTGGCACGGACCTTATGCCTAATTCTTTAGGCCTCTAACTTTGTAAATGTCCAAGATCTAGCCTTGAATTATCATCAGCAAAGTTGATCTTTGAACTGTACTTTTCTGCCCAATCATCTTTCCCTAGTCATTGTCCCCGAGCCTTCATCTTGGACAAAGGGCGCCATGGACCTTCATCGTCCTCTGTGCTAGTGAAGGCCTCGTATTCTTTACTACCCCAAGGTCTTTGGATCCTCCACCTGGCCATATCACAAGTTCTTTGTGTAGAATCTTACTTAATTCCCAAAGTAAGTCTGTGGAAGAATTTTTACAAATGGAAACACTGGTGTGTGCGGTTTTTCTAGGAAGCTGAGGCTGAACTGGAAACATGTTCGACTCCAGAACTTGGACTCCCCCTCCTCTGATGTCTGGGTAGCACCCATGTTCACATAGGCTAAAACAGTGTGCTGTAAGAACTAGACCTGGAGATTTGGCCTTGGGAATCCGGGTTCTTTTAACCACAGTAGAAACAGCCTCCAATGTAGAGATACAGAAGTCCTGGCCCTGGAGATGGAAACAAACCTGAGCCTGGATCAGGAAAAGGAAAATAGCCACAAAGAGAGGCTGGGAAGGAGGCATGGAGATTTTGACGGTCTTCCCTGTCCTCATGTTCACAGAGTCACACTGAGGCCTCTGTGTAACGGGTCAGAGCCCCCGGGACAGCTACACTGCCAGCGCTCCTCCGAGAGAGGCTGTCCTCTGCCGCACTGAGATGCTGTACCCAGGCCTAGGAAGATGGGTAATGGCAAATGCACATCATGTTTAATGATTTCCATTATTTATGAAGCCCGTGCTTAAATACATGAGTGGACATTCTTTGTGGGTATTTATATCATCTGACAGAGCAGCGTGAAAGAGCAGGCGGGCTGTGTTGACCTTCCACTCATACACAATAGCTTGTTTATCGAGCCAATGACTGGTAAGGGTTGTAAGTCCCCATTAAGGGATGTTAGCAGATTAAAAGGTTGATAGATTGCACATGTCTTTGCCCTTTTGTTCTCAAGGCCAGTGCCACAGAGGTCGCTGGACCTTAGTACTTTATAGGTGTTCAAATGGGAGGAACCTGGTTAATATAATATCCAATATCTCTTGCAGATTTTATTTGGCTTCTATTGTATATTCTAGTTGTCATTTCTTACTATTCTATCCTAAGACTTTCTTTAATAAAATATTAAGGATGCCTGCTTACAGTACATATATAAATTTGCAAAATAGATTTTTTTAAAGTCTTGTCATTTAAAAATTTTCTTAGAAAGTGGTGTTTTGACCTTTGATATTTCTTATTTTAATTTACCATGAGTTTCTTCTTCATTTTGGTATACTTAAATTTTTCTATCATTCTTTCGCTCTATCTCTGGTAAACAGAGTTTAAAATTTTCATTAAAATGAAATTATGTTCACAGTTTTACTTTTTACTGCAAGAATAAATTGTGTTTCTTACAGAATAGCTAGGAATTATAAATCAGTTATATACACAAAATATACTTATACACACAATGCATACTTAAATATAAATAATGAGGTATATGTCAGAAATGTTTCTCCAGTTGCTAGTATTATGATATCTACTTTTTATATGCTTATACATATATGCATCATATGTATTAATTTATTTTTCAAATAGAATAAGCATTCTAAATATGAACTAGTTTTGTGCTATTTTATTACTCAAGTCTTCTGAAATTTTTATATCATTTCATTTAGTTTGTGGAAGTATTTTAATGATATATGGTAACCTAATGTATTGTAAGTTTTAAGTCAGCTCCTTTGGCTATATTATTTCTATTTGTTTACATTAATTCACAAAGCTTTAGAGAATAATCTAGCATTTGAGATGTAACACATCAATAATAATTTCTTTAAAATAAAAGTTCTACATGTAATAGGTGAGCAAAAGATACATGAAAGGACCAGGTACAGGGTCTCACGCCTATAATCCAGCTATGTGGGATGCAGAGAACAAAAAGAACATGGGTTCTAGCTCAGGATAGGCACATATTAGTGAACAGTTTATATGTGTATCCCCAGCTATATGGGGTAAAAGCAGAAGAAACACAGACTGAGGCTCGTCCTTAACAAAAGAACACAAAATTATCTGGGAAAGAAAATAACAGCATGACTCAAGTGATAGAGTATTTGGCAAACACAAGATCTGTTCTCCACTTTACCTTCACTTTTCAAGTTCCAGCTTCTTGGTATTGCTTTTTTCGACTGTGGGTTAGTTTTTTTATTTTTTTACTTACACCATCTAAATTCTCTCCTGTAACTAATGTCCTGCTTTTGACCCTTGTGTTACCTATTACTCTACCAGGTATTAGAAAACAAAAACCCAGGTCAGACCTAGAGAGAATGGTAGAATGAGTGAGGCTGCAAGCTAGACATGTGGTTGAAAAGAGTTGAAAGTTTTAAGATCTGTCTCAAAATATGAAAACTATGGTAATTGTTGCTATAGAATTTCTTAGAGATTAAGACACAATGAAAATGGGCTTTACAAATGTGAAATCTATTATTTTTTCTTTATTGAGAATAAATGGATAATTTAAAGTATTAAACATGATCATTTAACAAAATTGGATACATTTTAGAATAAGTGCTTTAAAGAGATCTCCTTTCTGTATTGAATAAAATCTAATAGTCTAAATATTATCCTCTAAATAAAAGTACATTGTCTGTACTAAAATGTCAACTTACTCCATTGTTAAATACATTGTCTCTTTAATTCTCACTTTTCATTTTATTTGTGGGCTTGACTTCCTATAATAGAATGTGTGATTTTAAGTTTCTCTGGACTTTCAAATCTAATCTGGAAGATAAATGAAATTAATATAACTTCATTAGTGTTCAATCTACAGACCTGCTCTGATTATTCTAATACATTAGCAATGTTATTGATTTATGTGTCTTGCTACTTAATTTTAAAGCGCTATTACAATTTTTTTCTGACTTGACCTTTCAACAGATAAAACAGATAGATACTAGATTTCAAGGAGAAGGAAATGGAGGTGTAATAATTCCCCTGATGTCTTTGGCTCTAGAGAGCCAACCCTGGTCCTTCATTCTTTTCTCACTGTCACCTGTTCACTTTCTCACCCACTTTGAAGGTCTTTTCATTTCTTATTTTCTAAGCTTAACTCTTCCTTTATTCTGATGAGTTGTTTCTATAAAGTTTTGCCAACTTCAGTACTTACTCAAAAACACAACTAAAATATATGTATGTATATGTATATATATATGTGTATATATATATATATGTATTGCCAGTCCTGGAGCTTGACTCAGGGCCAGGGCACTGTCCTTGGACACTTTTCTCAAGGCTAGTGCTCTGCCACTTGAACCACAGCACCACTTTGGGCTTTTTCTGTGTATTTTGTACCAAGGTATCAAACCCAGAGCTCTGTGCATGCTGCCACTAGACTACGCACCCAGCCACCATTATTCAATATTTTGAACTAATTACTGGTATTGTTGGACAAGGTCTGTCTATGTAACTCCTTTCATTTCTCTAGTGGGAAGTGGTCACGTGACTAAACCCAAACCCCAGACAGGAAATACCTATATGTGTTTCCAATACCTCAGTACTGTGCATTAACTACTCGGCAGTGATTCATCTTGCCACGGATTAAAACTGTGACTGCACCTTGGCCAATGTATGCAATACACTTTAATGAGAGGGAGGAGACATCAGGTTTGCAGTTTCCAAGGTTCATGCTTAGGATTAAGTCATATTTATTCTGTTCCATTCTCCATGTTTGCTCTCTTCTGTTTTCCACAATTGCCCATAAGATCTAACAGATCATGAAAGGAAGCTCTCTAAGACATTTCAACTAAGAAAAAAAAATAAGTTAGGAAGTTTTCCCTGTTTTTTTCACATATTTTTTACTGTAATTATTAGAAGGGTCACATTACATTCACCAGATAGAAGGTGCATTACTTCACAAACATTGATACCCTTTCTCATGTCTTGGTCCCAGTTTCCCTCCTCATACTAAATCCACTAGCACAACAATGTTCATTGCAGCACTATTTACCGTAGCAAAGATATGGAACCAACCCAGATGCCCCTCAGTTGATGAGTGGATCAACAAGATGTGGTATTTATACACAGTGGAATTCTATGCTGCTGTCAGAAAGAATGACATCGCCCCATTTGTAAGGAAATGGAAAGACTTGGGAAAAAATCGTATTAAGTGAAGTAAGCCAGACTCAAAGGAACATAGGCTCAATGGTTTCCCTCATTGTCATAATCAGTGGAAACCTTGGGCTCTCCTAGCAGAGATTTACAATAGAGCAAAACCTAGATACATAAGGCCACATAGAATGACACTAAGTGAAAGGACCTCCAGGATATAGAAGTTTTCCCTGTTTAACTTTCAGAAAAGATACAGTACTGAGATTGAAAACTTGTTTAAAAAATTCTTTTTTTCAAACTGTGTCTTATTGACTTGCATGACTTTTTTTTTTCAACCCCATGACTGGCTTTCTACTACTTGAGCCACACCACCAATGCTGGCTTTTCTTTGTTGGGTAACTGGAGATAAGAGTCACATGAACTTTTCTACCTACGCTGGCTTTAACCCACGATCCTTAGATTTCATTAGACTCTTGAGAAGCTAGAGTTATAGGAGTGAGCCACCAATGCCTTGCTGGTGCCATTTCAAGGACTCAAGAAAACCTGAATAGTCCATCTGAAATTCTGTATTAATTCTTTGTAATTAAGCTCATTCCCTTCTATGCTCTTCAGAGAGGAGATATTATGGCATTTGTCTATGAACATTTGTGTTTACCCTTGCCCATATATTCATCATGGATGAGTTTAAACCCTTCTCATGATTTTGATTAACTTTGGCCCTTAATCCCCAGTCATTCATTATTTCATCTGTATCTTGTGTTTCAGACCATACGACCAGATATTCTGTATCCTATATATGATATTCTGTATCAGAAGATGGTCAGTATATAATTAATAATACTAGTTTCCCAATAATTCATCTGCTTTTGAGAATCAATGAAATATGGCTATCTCAGTTAAAATAGCAGACAGACTGGGTCAAAGGTAAGCTCCTCCTGTCCTTCTGGAAGGAATAACACACAGAAATAAAAATAAATTAAGTTCATCATCTACAGTGTGTTTCTACTGACTTCTATTTTTTTTTGTTCTCATGTAATTAACTGTGCCACTCATTAACTTTACAGAACCCTTTTAACTTATTTAACCATAGGCTCAGGCTGTTAATTATGGGAAAAATGTAAGCAAAGGGGTTTTACAAATTATAATTTATTCAGGTACCTTAAAGCACTTAACACACAGGGTACAAAATTAGCTATATTTCTCAGATAATTTTCCAGGCACAGGTTAGAAATGAGCATGTACCACACGCATCCACACACATGGTCTTGAGCTCTGTCCGGGGGAATGCGGCTCACTGGAAGCATGATGTGCTCCTCATCCCGGGGGAGAATCTACTTTTCCTGCCAGTGAACATTTGGCGCAGAAATGGTAAGAATGGTGTAACTATGGAGGCAATGGTGCTGGCTTTCCGGGGTAGACCAGAGGGCAGGATGCCTTCCCTAAGTTCTTTTTAACCAGGAAAATAGATGCTGTGAACATTGAGAAAGAAAAAGCTTCCTAGGAAGGATTATTATTATTATTATTATTGATAGCTGAAGAGTTTTAACTTTGGAAATCAGAGTGTGTAAGGCAATGAATTAGGATAGAGAAAACTGAAGTTCTAGGTTAAGTAGCCCTTGCTTGTGCCAACTTCCTGCTTCAGAAGGTGAGTGATGTGTGCTGGGTTCAGGGATCTCTTCCTGGGAGCCTGTGGCATGCTGTCTCCTGAGGGTGGCACTGTGCTCCCTCTGGACCTAGGCAGAAGCCCTGGTGGATTTCCTGACCTCACACAGGCTTTTCAGCAGGCCAGGAAAGGGGTGACACATTTCCCGGCATCTGTGCCTGTTTCTTCACACACAGATGGGCAGGCCTAAGGCAAAAATCTCATGACACAGATGAATATTGTCCCGTCTGATCAAGTTCTCATGGTTGGTGTTTCCACTGTATTCTTGATGTCTTCTTTGAGGTCTATCTTTGTGTACTGACAGAAATAAGAAAGGACTGGTGTCCAGCAGTAGAGACAGAGGGTTCAGGCACTGCATTAGTTCAACTCCATTTCTAAGCCATTTAAGGCATCCTCTTCAGACCAAGGCAGACACGTCAACTGATATAAGCACGTGAGCCCTGACGAACCACATGTCACAGTGTCCTTTCATCTGAAGCTTTCTGTTTTCCGTTTTGAGGTAGCAATTGGCTCGTCTTTGGCTGGCAGAGTTTTGTATCCTAGACTGTTCAGGAGTCTTCCAGAACCTCTTTTGGAAAGATACATCAGATCAAACGTGGGCCATCTTTTCTCCTCACTCCTTGGAGGTATCTTTCCTGGAGCCCTATCTGGCTCCAGTCCAGGCGCTCCAGTCTGGGTCCCTCTAAACCATGGCTCGTCTCCTCACCCGAGCCCAAGAGGCCCTGGGTTGTCATTTCTTCTTCATTCAAGAGATGCAGTTGGCTCCCTTGCTGTTCTTCAATTGGGGTATGGCTGTAGGTGTCCTGTGGGATGCAGTGTGTGTTTTTTTAAATCTTAAAATCTATGTCGCTGATGTTTAATTTGCATATAATATATCCATATCAAGGCTGTCATTCAGTAAGTTTTGAGAAATGTGTGGATCCTCAGCGCCGCACAAAATACGAGTTCCCGGCAGTCATATCTCTATCCACTCCTCACCAGCTCACCAGGGCTCAGGCTTCTGACAGCATTGTCTGTAGATTGATTATAGAAAGATGAACAGT
This sequence comes from Megascapheus bottae, assembly GCF_031878675.1. NCBI lineage: Eukaryota > Metazoa > Chordata > Mammalia > Rodentia > Geomyidae > Megascapheus > Megascapheus bottae. The sequence continues at coordinate 26,246,793 of NC_143531.1, forward strand.
GCTCTCTTTCAGTCTCATCTTATGAAGATGCAGTGTAGAGCTCCTGTTCCTTTGAAGACAGCCTTTTCTTATGTTTATTTATTCATCTTATTCCTTCTATTCTCTCTCCCCTCCATCCCCATCTCTTCTCTCCCTTCTATCTTTTCTTGCCTCTCCTCTCCTCTCCTCTCCTCTCCTCCTCCCCTCCTCCTCCTCCTCCTCCTCCTCCTCCTCCTCCTCCTCCTCCTTCTCTCTCTCTCTCTCTCTCTCTCTCTCTCTCTCTCTCTCTCTCTCTCTCTCTCTCTCTCTCTCTCTCTCATACACATACACACACACACAGAAACTAGACTTTCTCTAATTTATCTAGATATGCTAACCCCCTCTTCTTTAAGCAGAGCATCTGCATTTATCCTGTTGAAATTAATTGTGATTACATTTACTTTTTTTTTTCACAAACAGCAATCAACTCCAGTTCAATTGCCATTTCTCATTTTCCTATACTTTCTCTTATCCTTTGCCACATCCAAATAGCCTATGAACATTTGTTGAATGAGTAAATAAATACAGCCAGCCTCCAAGGTTTAGCGTTTGGCCCAACAGTCAGTCAATATTGACAGGCTGCTCCATCCCTGGGAAGCGGTTTTAATACAAGTCCAAGAATCTCCTCCCTTCCAGCAGACTTGGGCTGAGAGAGGAACCCCTGGGCATGCATTTTACCCATTAATTACTTTTGTGTACTTCCTCAGCCTGGAAGAGAGCGGCCCACTCTCATCTGGGTAGGACTTGCTCTTTGCTGCATTATTAATGAGAGGAACCAGTGCTAAATCCCGCTTCCATGCAAACAGTGAGTGAGACGGGAGAGGACTGAATGAAATGTGAGAGAGGCCCTGAGAAGGTGTCCTTGGTGACACCGCGGGATGGGTGGAGGGACTCCGTGTGTTGTGTCATCTCTTGGGTGTTCTCTTGATGGTCCTCCTAAGAACGCCAGCGCCTGCTGCAGCCTGGCTGCTCACCGGCTTACCATCTGTTTGAGGGGAGAACTCCTTTGGAAGAATAAATCTGTCTTAGAGAATGGCTGTATTTTCCCTATAAAGAAACTAAGCATTGGGGATTCAGTAACACAGTGGGGCCACATCTTATGAAAGGATTGTCAAGTGCAAGAAGCGAGGAGAAATATAAGCTGCCTGTGTCCCAGCAGATTAACAATGGCAGGCAAGTAGTGCTTGCTAACTCCAGGTCAAAGAATCCGTCTTGAGAGTTGATGTTCTTGGTTGAGGCCCACCGGTGGCCTGCAGAGGGGCCTGCACTGGAGGAGTGGTTCAAGGTAGAGCTAGAGGACGGAGACAAAGGGCTCTTCTCCTGGAGGGTGCACATCAAATGCTTGTAGGAGAGGATGTGTCAATCATCTCTTTTGAAAACTCCCGGTCAGGGTCTTTGAAGCATAGCTAGTTATGCAAGACTTCCACTCAAGTGAGAAATACATTAGGGAAACAGGCTAATGTGAGTTCTTGCCAGAGAACAGAGGAACTATTCATCTTCTAGCTTCAAATAAAATGTGAGTAAATTTCATCAATCATTAAGAACAATCAACTCTTCTAGGATCTCGGTGGTAGTTGGAGTGTACTGGGAGTGTAGTATACCTATAATTCTAGCTCCCCTGGAGGTTGGGATCTGGAGAGTTGCAGTGTTAAGCCAGCTAGGACAGAAAAGTCCACCAAACTCCATCTTCACCATAATCCACAAAAAGAAACCCAGCTGGAGGCATGGTTCAAGTGATAGGATACAGGAGAATCTGAGTTAAGGGGAAATTGAGAAACCACATGGTCCAAAACATGACTTTCGGAAGAAATGAATTCTCCTAAGCTTAGCAGAAAAAGAAATTTTAAAATTTATATGGTGAAGGTTGCATAATACTCGTGAATATATTTTTGGGGCACTAAATGGAGGAGTTTTATGGAATAGAAACTATATCTCAATAAATACATCCATAACATCAGTTGTAATGTTCAAAACGCGGTCTGTGGTGGAACATTTGTGTCTGACTTCTTTAATTACTATTTAACAGGACACATAAACTGGTTCCTATTCACAGAATGCTGTGTGATGTGTGGGTTTGCACGGTAGAATGTTCGAATGTTTATACATATGCCTCTCCTTATGTATTTGTCATTTCTTTTCTGTGAAAACATTTGAAATATTTCCTTTCAGATTCTTGGAAGCACACAGCACATTATTGCTATTTGTTATCAACCCGCAGTGCAACAGCGCCCCAGGAAAGTTCCTCCTATTTAACAGAAAACCTGTGACAATGAAAAACCAAGGGTCTGCACGTTGCCAAACTCTTATACCCTGTTTTCTGTGGAGGTCGTGATCCGTGGCTCCCCTCTTAGTTCTTCATTCGTGCTCTCTCCTAGTTTTCCTAGATGCGTTTCCCCCACTCCCGCCCCAGGGTGGTAGTGTTTCTCTGAAGAATTCTTTTCTTCTCTCATTTGGTGGTAACATCGCTTCTTTTTTTCTTGGAAAACACCCATTCATTCTTCAGGACTGAACTGCAGTTCTTCCATTTGCTTTCCCTTTCATGCTCCTATCTCTCTGGTATTCACTCACTCTTCCTCCCTGAAACCTGCCAGGAACAGGTGGGTATGGACAAGAAGACATTTGGGGGCCACCAGGGGTTTCTGTGTCCGGAGCTCAGAATAGATTGAGCACTGGGGACATTAGTTTTTAAAAGGAAACCTTCACTTTTGATTAATGCCAGCATTAAAAAGAAATTTCTGGCTTTGTTGCATTGTGAGAGGGAGAATGTAATGAAAAGTATCCGTGTTAGCAAAATGGTTTATTTACTTCATTAACATTTGTAGCCCTGGCCAACACTGAGCTTCCTGGGAGTTCAGTAAAAATTATTTTTGCCATAAAAAAGCTGTGGTTACAGCACTAGCATTTAATGGAGTTTTTACTTCATGCCAAGTCGTTTACACCTAAAATGCTAGTGGTGAAGATGTGTAAGTAGTTGGAACCCTGGAGACTGAATTTTGGGGTCTAAACCTCAGTTTCCAGCTTCCTCACTCCATGCTCTTTGAGGAGTTACTCAGTCTTAGCTTTCTATCTACAGCACTTACATCTTGAATTTTTTTCTGCAGACAAATAAATTACATTACTTATAATACTTAAAACATTGGTGCACGACAAACACTAAATGTTCACATTGTCATTATTTACATACGCTATCATATTTAATGAACATAAATATCTAGTCTGGTGGAGGGGGGAGTTATACCCAATCGGTGAGAGAAATAACCAAGAAGTGTTTTTTTTTTTTAAATACTCATTCATCAAGTACCTCACAGTGAGAAGAGAGTGTCAGTGCTGGAATTCCATCTAGCTACTCTCTGATAGTCAGTTTCTAACCTCTCTATTCTGGCCTATTGGATTTAGCCTCTCTACTAGTGTTAAATACAGATAACTGACATTCAAAGTATTTATTCCTTTCTCTCTTGATGACAGCTTTGAATGGCTGTTCTGCCCCCTTATCTGATGTAGTTTCTAGCATCCCAGGATTCTCCCAATGGAAGATAGCAGCAGTCATTCTCAGTTTTACCACAGTTACCTAAATGGATATGATTTTCAAAATCCTTACCAGGCCCTTATAGGTTTTACCCGTAAGTTTTGCCACAAACAGTATTTTCCTTTGAGGGTTGCTTTGATTGGTAATGAGCAAGATTTATGCTTCACTCTCACCTGTTTATTGGATATTAGAGAAATTACATATGGAAACCTAGGCCAACAAATAAAACATAACTAGTAGAAACAGACCCAGGAGTAAAAATAATCCAAGAAATGATAGTAGAAAACAACTGAAATACACAAGATAGAAATCAGCGCTTTCAAATAATAGCGATGGCTATTTTTAGATACTTCGTTTACTTTCTGTAATGTACATTTCTATGAATTTTAACACACGACTGATTTGTATACATCTGCGTATTACACAGAAAGCCTATGTAACTTTTGCATACCTGAAATAAGCTGTGGAATTCAAATTCCTCATCACTTCTTCTTCCTTCCCCTGGCAACAGTGAGTATACCCTTCACTTTCTACAGTTTTGATTATATTCCTTATTGAAGTGATATGTAGTATTTACCCTTCTGTGATCAACTTATTTCACTTTCCATAATGACCTCAAAACCAGTCCATTTTCTTTTCTATGGCAGTGTTTCCTCCTTTTGTTAAGACTGAATAATACTCTGTTGTGTGGTCATGTTGTGTTTCTTTATCCATGTATCTGACGATAAGCATCTTGGCTGGTACCATAGCTCAGCTATTGGAATTGCTATCTGTAAAAAGCTCTTTAAAATCTTGATTTCTAGCTTTTTAGGTGGAAGCTTAGAAATGGGCCTGTTGAATAGAATATAGAATAGTTCTATTTAAGTTTTTTTGAGGAACTTCCATATTGTTTTCCATAGCAGCTGCACTGCTTTACCTTCTCACCCAGAGTGTACAGCATTCAAACTTGGTAACTATTGCATCAGATCCGTAATCATTTAGAGTAGTATGGGCATTTTAACAATATTAAGTCTTCCAATATCCATTTTTCAATATACCCCACTGAAAATATTACTTGAGCACATAAGGTATATGAAACAAATGACCTTTAATTCCTTTTAGAAAGTACTATTTGAATTATCATCCATCATGGTGATGATACATTTCCATATTGCTACTGACATGAGACAGCTTGATTGATAAATGGAAATAACTTCTAAAATAGAAGATGAAGCCCGAAAAATGGCATGTGACATAAGAAACTGACTGCCACGCTGTTTCCTTGTGCCACCGCGTGGAAGTTGTACTGATTTGTTCCACCTTGGCAAGGCGGGATGAAGGACTTTTAACCCTTGTCTGGGCCTTTCTGATTCGTTTCCTGTGTGGTTGGTGATCAGATTTAATCCAGGCCATCTTCCTGGTTCATCAGTGTTGGAGAGATCCAAACCCAGGGGATTCTGTGTGTGGGAGGTTGACATTCAGTGCTTGGCACAGGGCCAGCTTTTTGTGTACTGCAGCACAGGCTAAACTTTGTACAATTAGTGATAGAGCCTGCTTTATACACATCCTAAGGCTTCATTTCCACTGATGGCCCCTCAGCACCCCCACTTCTGAAGGAATGGCCAGAAGGTAGCCTTCCTTCTCCAGCCTGCTCCCTCTCAGCGCCTTTCTGGTCCTGCTGCAGGGGAAGAGGTCAAGGTCTGTGCCATAAGCTCTGGTCTCCATTCTTAGCATTTGTCCTTCCGGCTGCCCTCCTGTCACCCCGTGCCCTGCAAGAGGGTGGATCTGTTCACGTCTGCACATCTGCTAGTTGGAGTATCTGTTGGCTACATTCATCTCTCCATAGCTAGGGCCATCTACCTCCTTTAGTGTTGACTCTCCAGCAGCATCCCCCACACGAAGTGAAGAACCTCTGTCAGACTTAATAAACTCCCGATCTTAAGCAAAGCCACTTGGTGGAATAAATGATTGGAAGCATGAGTGTGCTGAACTCTCCATAGGAGCAAGCTTGGGCCAATTGGGGGCTTATTTTTATTTTTATGTACTACTTATATTTTATTATTTTCTTTTATAGCCATCACTGCTGGGTTTAAACAAGAGTGTGAGCTGACATTCAGCAAGAACCTTACTGTAGCACTGTGGAATGCAGTAGAAGGCTGGCTGTTAGGTAAACAAGCCTTTAATAGACATAGACTCGGAGGATTTAACTGTTTGCAAACAGGTTGAAGATCATGGCTTTTTTTTGCCATTCCTGAGGCTTGAGCTCAGGGCCTGAGCACTGTCCTTGGGCTTTCTCAAGGCTAGAGCTTTACCACTTGAGCCACAGCACCATTTCCAGTTTTTTCTATGAATATGTGATACCAAGTGGCCAGCACTCTACCTCTAGGCCAAACCCCCAGCCCCTATGACATAATTTTTTATAATTTAATCAAGATCTGGATTTGAATATTATGCATGATGATGCTGAGATGTAGACTCAGTTATGATCTGACAGGTGACTCTTGCCAGCAAGACAGCAATTAACTGTTAATGCTATTTGAGTTCTCCACTTGCTATCATATAGGATTTTATAAACTGACTTAGGCACTTTTCTTTGTAATGAGCTAGAAGTATATATTCAGAGAAAACGAGACTGTATTTCTTTGGATCTGAATTACTTCACTTAATATATTTTTTCAAAGTCGTTCCATCTCCTTGCAAATGGTACAATGTCATCATTCTCTCTGATGGAGCAGTAGAATTCCATTGAGTATATATACCACATTTTCTTGATGTTTGTCTGCTGAGGGGTGTCTGGGTTGATTATGTATCTTGGCTATGGTAAATAGTGCTACTGACTTTAATGTAGCCAGGTTTGTGGTCTAGCAGATAAATGTCTAGGAGTGGAGTTTCTGGGTTATAGGAAAGCTATATATTTAGTGTTTGTGGGAACCTCTGTACTATGGAAATTTAACTTTCAAGTTCAAAGTATTTGTATATGTAGCACATATGTAATTCTACATAGCATAATGTAATTCTACATAAAATTCAGTTATATATATAATTAAAAATATATATATATATATGTTTAACACTTTGGAAGAGTTCAATGGAAGCTGACAGTGTATGAGTCTCAATATAGAATTGAATAATTTCCAAGTTGCTAATTACACTTTCTGAGACCCCAAAGAACACGACAATTTCCCCAATCCCACCAGACAGTTGAAAAGGTGGCTGCCCCCATCAAACTTTTGACTCCTAGAGAATGTCGTTTCCAAGGGTTTATCTTATTTTCCAGAGATATCAGCTGCAATCCTGAGAAGACTTTTCTGTTGAAATTCATGTCATATTATCCTACAGATCATTCGTTCACCCTTAGAGCTTGGCCATTATCCACCATGTTGTTTTGCTTGGGTAGTTTGTTACGGCAGCAGAAATCTGACCGACGTTGGCTCCTCGGTGTTTTCATTGTCAGTGGTAAGGCCTGTGTTGAACAGTGCCGTTTGTGTGAGTCAGGTTTGGTCTGTGAGCATTCCAGGTTCTATCACCTCAGATTAAAAACTCCATTTCCCCAGTGCAGCTAGGCGCATTTCAAGTTTACAATAGCCCGGTATGGGTAGTGATTACCCTGCCTTCTACAAGTCACACATTTCTGTCACCCCAGAAGACAGTGAACAGAGCTAGACTGGAAGGCTGTAATAGTCACTACTTCTTCATGGATTATAATTACATTCTTGCTTCAGCTGCTGCTTGGGAGAATTCTGAGCCGGGAGCAAGCAAGCCAGCAGTATCCAAAGGGTTTAGAAAACAGTTGACTCTTCAAGAAACATTTTTTTTTCTATTCAAGAGAAAATGAGTATGTGTGAAATTAGAATAATAAGTGCAACTAAGCAGACAAATGGTTTTAGGAAGTCATCAGTACTGTGGATATTTATAAATGGTACTCCAGATAAGCTTTTATTTGGAAGAAACAGTTTGGATCATAAATTTTCTGAGCAGTAAAGCCTTTTGGGGACGATGTTGTAAGCATTCATTTCAGAGGCTTATCAGTGGAGGTTTATACACTGATTTTTTTTTTTGGTGGGTCGTGGGGCTTGAACTTGTCCTGGGCGTTGTCCCTAAGCTCTTCAGCTCAAGGCTACCACCATACCCTTGAGCCAAGCCCCACTTCCCATTTTCTAGAGGTTAATTGGAGATAAGAGTCTCAGGTCCTTTTGTGCCCGGCCTGGCTTTGAGCCTTGATCCTCAGATCTCAGCCTCCTGAGGAGCTAGGATGACAGGCGTGAGCCACCGCGCCCAGCAGGTTTACACACTTTGAAGAGGATACTCAGCTGTGGGAGGTTGGACACAATAACCATTTTCAGGAAAAGGGGAAGAGGAGTAGATAGAAAGGAATAGGAGAGAAACCTGGGCATTTCCTTTTAGGAACAAACAAGCAACTCATGTACTTAGGTACCAGCTATTGTATACTGAAGGCCTCTAATCTGATCTGGCCAAAGCTCGATCAAATTTGTGTGGATGAGGTCTACAGGACGACATTGTGCATGCTGCAAGACCTGGATAATGAATTAAATCAGTCTCTGGGTAATTCAAGGGCAGCTCTGGCACGCTCTGCCCCTTCTGTACTTGCGGTTTCACAGCCTTAATGTTAATCACATTAAGAAACTACTGGAAAATTATTGAGACCCACAAGAGGGATCTAATTCAAGAGACAAACCATAGAAAACCCAGAAGGGAATAAAGTCCTAAGTAAATACTTTCAAAAGGAGAGGAACTCTCAATATATAGTTTGAAGAGACAGATTCTTTCTGAAGCAAAATCTGAATTTTAATGAAGTGAAGTGCTAGTTATGAGAGGGAGAAAGAGCAGTAGCTTGCATTTATCAGGAAGGAGCGGTGCCAGGGCCTGGAGTACCTGTACAATTTGGCAAGGGGAAGAATTGATGAGCCGACCCCAAGCAGGCCTAATGGGAGCAGAAAGTACGTGTTTGAAGTTAATGATACTAACCTTGGCAGGGAGAGATGTGATCTGGCAAAGACAGAAAGAGTCCTGGAGGCAAGGTGGAGGGAGGTTGCGGGGGGGGGGGGGGGGGGGGGGAGTTGGGGAGGGAGAATGATGGAAAAGGTGGATCTGGATCAAGAGGCATGGAGCTCATAAACTGACATGTTGAATGGTTAGCTATTTTGTACAACTCCTTAAAGGTAGGATTATAACGCATTTTGTTGGTGTAGATGCAGATGACCATGCAGTCTCCACTGACTCTTGGCTAGACCAAAGCTCTGTTCTTTCAAAACCATGTACTTAGGAGAGAGTTGTCCAGTGAGAGAGACACTGGCAAAGCCTGTGGTTTCCAGGCCTTGTTCTAGATAGTGTAAACACAAGTGAACCAGCCATTGCATGGTTTTCAGCACTGTGAGTAGAGTTGCAGGGTGTTAAGAAAGGAGAAGGCAAATGGACTGTATAAGCAACCTGTGGATCCTTCCTATTTAGAATGCTGGTACTAGGTGAAAATTTTGTTTCAATTTAAATATTTATTAGTGTATATTAATTGCACAAGCTTTCATTATATCTGGACATATATATATATATATATATATATATATATATATATATATATATATATACACTTTGGTCATGGTCTCTCTATAACCCATTCTCATCTTCCCTCCAACTCTTTCTCCTTCCATACATCTAATAATTCCCCTATATTCATTGCCCCCTTTCATATTCTGAGAGAATACGCTTGTGATTCTGTCTTAGTTTGGTTCCCATGATGCTCCCTACTTCTGGCAAATAGTCAGCTTGTGCTGTTTTTATGGCTCCCTTGTGTAGGCCATTTATACAATCGTATTTGTTTTCTACAAACTTGGTACAATGCTGAAGGTGGGATGCTTTCCTGGAAGTAAGAAAGGCTCTGACCTTCCTGGCTCTTGCCTTGTGCAAGGGAGTTAATAAAGGAAGGAAACCCTGTTAACTCTGGTGGGACTCTACAGAAGAAATCCTGTTTTCATTTTTAGGAAGTCATTAACTACGAGGCAGGTGCAACAGACATTTGTAGCTGTTTTAAACCAGATTGCCAGACCTTCATGAACCATTCCCTCATTAAGAGAAAAAAAACAACAACATTTTTATTGCTCACCTCTGGTTCTTGTGATAGGAGATAAATTTGGTGTGGACTGAGTGGCCGGGAAGTGCAGATCAAAGCTTGACGCTGCTGTCCTGGGCTGGTTTCACGCACCTTTGTGATTACCAGGGGCTGCTGACATTTTTCCATTTGCATCGGGTCCATAACTGTCCACGGGGGTTTTGAGGCATAGTGAGGGCCCTCCATTTCCTCCATCCCCTTCGGGGTCTATGCCATATCCACTCCTGAAAGCTAATCAGGGCTCTTCATCCAAAGTATAATGTCCAGTGCCAGACGTATCCAAGAGACTCATCTCTAATTAACCAGAAAAAAAAAGTCAGAAGTTAGGAGTGGTTTCAGTGGTAGAGTGCCAGCTTTGAGGTGAAAGAATACAAGACCTTGGGTCTACAATATACATATATATATGCATATATACATTTTCTTTATAAATGTGTCTATATCCTTTATAATTATTCTGTAGAACAAGGCCACTGTCAATGTACCCAAAGATAAAAGGAAGTCTATACATAGAAACTTACCATGCTTTGAGTGCTAGACTTGTTTTTTCACATGAGCATCCAAAGAAAGGAACTCACGAGTTCTCTGATTTTAAGTTTGGCTAAGATCAACAAATCAGAATTTCAGTTTAGAGACAAAGAGTCCTGCTGGTGTGTCCTGGTGGTGTCAAGTTTATGGTGGTTAGAATGCAAACACTTGAAAATACATGAAGTTCCACATGCTTACACACATGCATAAGGACATATAAGAATTTACAAATGTAAATTCTTTTAGCATGTCCCCACATTACTCCAGGAGCCTGTAGAGAGGTCACACCTGTATTTGCATATATCAGTTTTGTAGCTAGATTTACATTTCAATGAAATACTTCCAGTTTCTACATATCCCACAGAAAAGAGTGAAAAGATGAATTATTGAGGATGTATACACTAGAATGTACTGTGTTGGAGCTTGTCTCTTAGTTTTGGTTTCAGAGGGGAGGTGTGGTGCTATCTGCATGCCACAGATAGATGAAAATGTCACCTTCCGTGGTTTTCACATTTCCATCATTTGATTGGAGTCCAAAGTTATCTCCTGTCAATGATCTTTCTCTACCAAACAAAAGCACTGCCAGCGGCTTCCTTGTGGAATTTTAGCACTTTCAAGGCTGGAATGTCACATGTGAAAATATTGAGAGAAAGTTCCTTTAGGCAGATACTGGAGTATGTCTTTGAATGGCTGCTTTTTCCCCTGATATTCTAACAGTGCTTTGCTATCATTGAGGCAGGAGGGCTTTCTTGCTTTTATGTCCACAACAGTCACTTGGAAGCAAGGGAACTTGGTTTTCCAGCTGTCGATTTCTGTCGACTTCCACATGTGTGACCCCAGCTGCTCTTGTCCGCCGTGGTTCTTGGTGTTGTCGAAAAGTAGCTGTGGACACAGAGGAAAACATACTTCACCACAGTGAACAAAACTGCTAATGCATTATCGCAGATGTGTAAATGATACTTTCTCTAGTAAGCATGAGGTCTCCCTGAGTGGAAAAGGGCTCACAGATGAAGGGATTGATATGGCCATAAGTGTGCTTTTCAAACCAGCCATCAACCACCTTCTAGAAATGAATGCTACTTTTCTACTTTTGGGAACTGATTTTCTACTTTTGGAAAAAGAAGAGGTGTGGAGTCATGAAAATGGGTTGACCCAGGTCTTGGTGATTTTTCCAGTCTACACATTTATCTCCATTATTTCCCATTATCTGAAAAACAGAGAACACTTATTGATGAAGTATTTAGGGACTAAATTTAGATTCATTTTTGCCCTATCCCCAGTAAATGGCTGGTACCATTGATTCACACCTTTATAGTGGTCATTTTTCACCACGTGTGAAATCATACTAGCTACTGGGCATACTGGAAAGGCTCTTTGGAGATAACAGAGCCACCTTAATTTGAACAATGAAATAAAGAGAGATGAAGAGGAAATCCTACAAGGATATAAGTCTATAAGACAAGCCTTGATTCTCAAAGTATGTCTTTTCATGTCTTCTGTTTCTGACATATTTTTGAAGCTCTGGTTATAAATAAGCATTGCTCTTCTTTAATTTCAGGCTTTTGCACATGCTGTTTCTTTACCTAGAACACTCAACTACTGACTTTTTCTGATGCACCTTCAAAGCCAAACTAAATATCAGTTTTCAGAAGCTTTCCTGCTCTGCACATCCAGCCAGTTCTTCCTCACTGGTGAAAAATCCTTCTCCCATTCATCCTTGCAATGTTTTATTATCCCAGTAACATAAAGACACTGAGACTTCTCACACGGAAACTTCTTCCTCACTGACAGTATGAGTCTATGTGGCAATCCCTCACTTAGGATCAACAGTTCCAAGTCTTAATGTCGCAGGTGCTTTTAATTGAAATAGGATATTAAAATGTGACATTGGCCATGCTTTCAAAATGCTGTTGAGAATAATAGGGAATATTGTCTGAATGTACCATGTTTAAAGAGTCATTAGTTCATTTTTACAGGATTTTGAATAAGTTCCAAACAGGTGCTAGTAGCTTTTGTAACTTGGCTGCCTTCAAGTTATATAAGAAGACACATAAAAATTGTCTGGGAACGATTCTAGCATGTAGTTCTTTAGAGGTAGTGATGACATGCCTTCTAGAAAGTTATGATACGGGAGATTTCAGAAAAGAAACTAAGAGTTTGCCAAATTCCATTGGAATGTGAAGGATAAATACTAAAACTTGATTCACACTTGGTAAAATGTAACAGTGAGAAGTCTGGAATTTCTCCAGAGAGCAAACCAAGAAGAGGAGGCGGTGCTACATTTCTACCAATAGTCTAATATGATTAGATACACAAATCCATGACTGCTGGGCCTGTGAACCAGAGGGATTTTAAAAACTCCTCACACAAGAGGTTAGTTAGCTTTCCCAGGTTGGCTAATCCCTCTGGAAGGGAGTGTGTTTGCCAGCCAATCGGGAGTCTAAACAGGGTGTTGTATGTGTGAAACTAGGGAAGCATCAGCTGTGCTAGCATCTACAAGGGGACTTTTCTGAATGAAAGCATTCCACAAGAAAGGAAGAAAGAATATCTTCCAAGATGTGTTTGACCATGTGACACATGGTCTTAGCTAGGATTAATGAAAAACCGAGCAAACAAATCTTCGTTTGTGTTACCATTCTTGAATAACGTGCATAAGAGTCTGCAGATAGGACAGTGAATATATGGAATTGGCTGGAAAGTAAGAGAGAGCTAACATCATCAAGAGTGATGATACAGTGAATCCCTTTGTCTTCCTCCTCCTCATTCCCCCACAGTGCTGGGCACATGGCAGAGACACCCGGGTTCCATCTGAAAACAAACTCTCACTGGCTACAGCCAAAAAAATAAGTAGTACTGGCTTACAACTAAAAGTTTAAAGTTGAATATCTATGTGTCCATTCAAATGTAAATGAACAAGTAAATTGAGGGATGTAAATAAATCTCCATACTGAAAAATTCCAAATAATTCATGAAGCTAATCTGCTTTCTAGGATACAGAGAGCATAACCCACTAATTAACTCGGGTCTTCATGCAGTACATCATTCCACAAACATAATATGGAAAGGGGACAAGGCAAGTGACTTAATGTAAAAAAAAACATGATAAAGAATGCTTCAGGCTCATTATCAAGGGCAACAACAGTGACAAGGTATGCTGATAATAAGTCCCCTACCCTGAAGTCATGTGGAGAAAATGACACAAATCTCTACGGATTCCCTCCCTGAATCCCAGTTTCATCATGTGAAAACTTCAGAAAAATCTCAAGTTGAGAGACATTCTACAAAATAGCTGATCAGTCTTCTCTAACACATGGCACCCAAAATTGGGAAAGTTCCAGAAATTGTTATAGGCGAGACTTGCCCAAAGAAATACAAATATCTAAATAAAATCAAGCATACTAGACAGGAAGTGTCCTGGGGTAAAAGAAGCCACTAAAGAAATCTTAACTCTGAACTTTGGATAATAATATTGTGATAACATTGGTTTACTGATCCTAAAAAATATAAAATATGTCCTATTAATTGATGTAGAATATTAGTAATACTAGAAACTGGATACGGGGTACTTTATCTAAGACTGTAATAAAATATAGTTTAGAATTATTCTACTCTGGCCATAAAAGAAATCCAAATCAAAACAACTCTAAGATTCCACCTCACTCCAGTTAGAATGGCCAGGATCAAAAAAACTTATAACAACAGAAGCTGGAGGGGATGTGGCCAGGAGGGATCACTACTACACTGTTGGTGGGAGTGCAAACTTGTTCAACCACTGTGGAAAGCAGTATGGCAGTTCCTCAAAAGACTAATCATAGAGCTCCCCTATGACCCAGCAATTCCACTACTTGGCATTTACCCAGTCATCCAGAAATAAGGACATACTAAATCCACTAGCACAACGATGTTCATTGCAGCACTATCTACCATAGCAAAGATATGGAACCAACCCAGATGTCAGTTGATGAGTGGATCAACAAGATGTGGTATTTATACACAATGGAATTCTATGCTGCTGTCAGAAAGAATGACATCGCCCCATTTGTAAGGAAATGGAAAGACTTAGAAAAAATCATATTAAGTGAGGTAAGCCAGTCTCAAAGGAACATAGGCTCAATGGTTTCCCTCATTTGTCATAATCAGTAGAAACCTTGGGCTCTCCTAGCAGAGATGTATAATAGAACAAAACCAAGATACATAAGGCCACATACAATGATGCTAAATGAAAGGACCTCCAGGATATAGAAACAATAGCCATATTAACGAGTGGTTGTTGTCCTTAATGTACTATGTTATCTCTCATCTCTTTTGCTATCCCTTGGTTATCTCATGTGGTTACAGTATTTCACCTTGTTATCTGATATATTGTATATATGCTTATTGGTTATTTGAAGTCTGATAGGGAAAGGAGGAAAACAAGATGAGGGTAGGGGTTGGGGGAGGGAAATGGGGACCAAGACATGAGAAAGGGTATCAATATATGTGAAGTAATGAACCTTCTACCTGGTGAATGTAATGTAACCCTTCTATTAATGACAATAAAAATATATGAAAGAAAAAAATTATTCTAAGGAAAAATAAAACTTGAATACTCTGCATTTTTTTCTCCCTGTCAAAAAGAGAGAGAATAAAACATGTCACAAGAAAGATGAAGAATAGACATGCCCTCTGTTCTCTCAGTGCATTGCTGGAATAAGCCAGTGTTGGAGCTGGGAAGTGAAAGGAGGCTTTAAACCCCATGAGAGGTTGGTTTCTGTGTTGAGGGCAATAGAATGATTTACTCTCAAATAATACAACTTGGAAAGAGAAGGAGAAGTCCACAGGACCCTTCTGAATTACTGTTTCAAGGAAGAATGATATCTAAATGCCTGGATTTGAAAAGTAACATTATTTCTTGCTTATCCTGTATGAACCCATTTATTCACTAATCCAGTTAAGTGAACTACTTGTTGAGTAGAGTATGTTTATATTGCACACAGTCAAGGGCGGTGTCAGGAAATCTTCATAGACATTTGCTTGGAGGTGAGGGGATGAAAGAAGAAAGACGGTGGAAGGGCCAGCAAAATCCTGCGTTTCCATGGGGGGCTATGGACTGAGTTGATCTCTTGTGGAGAATGAGGGCAGGCTCAAAGTGAAGCTTCCCTTTGGGAGACTGAGTCGTGGGTGCAGAGGTAGATAGGGGCAAGGTAGAGGGAGGGTCTATCCCAGAGGCCATTTCTGTGGCTCGTCAAGGAACCTGCCTCCTTCCTGGCCCTTCATCTGTGGACAGATAACGATGCAGGGGGACGAGAGCACATTGCACTCCCTTTCCTGAGCAGGCCTAGCCCAGGGAAACTCAAGGGGACCAGTTGGTTGCCTAGACAGAGAAGGTCTCAACGTCTTTGTCACTACAGCCTGGAAATAACATGACCTCATTCAGAGGAAAAATTTGGCAAGGTTAATAATACTGAAGAGACAGATATTTTATTTGATGGTCAGAACTAAGAGGCCTGGTAGTCTTACATCCATTTTTCATGATAAAATAGGGCTTGAAGAATTCCGATTTGCTGAAGGTCATCCAGCCAATAAATCAGAGAAAAAGGGACTCAATTCTAATCATTTATTTTCTGTATCATGTATGGGAAACACCGAATAAATAATAATCCTGGGATATAAGAATTTGAACATTGGCTGAGCAGCAGTAGCAAAATATGAGGTAAGCAAGATGCTGAATTTGTGGTATGCTGACATGCTCAGGGCCCTACATGAATCATTTTGGTTTTATTGAGTACTTATAGAGAGATGTGTTCGAAGGGAGCTGTATCATCCCTCTTACCAGCCTGGCCTGTTCCCATTTTATGAAGAGTCACTTCATGCACACAAATTTGCTATTAAAATGAGTTTGCTGAGGATCCCTCTCAATTTACAGTACATTCCTTATAAATTAATTAAGCTACTGGTCATAATTACCAATGCCCTTTTCATATGCTGCCTCACTCCACTCGACATGAATTTTAATCTGCATTTTTCCTGCCCTGTTCTTCCGATCTCCATGGGAAATTATTGCTTGAGCATATTACTTACAAGTTCCATGTCCCTTGGTTGTTAGCTGGGGTTCGTTCCTCCCAGGTGAGTACAGTCTCGGCAGATAATCGCATGAAAATGCATGCACTTTTTCCCCTTCTCATATATCTTCGTGGGTTTGCTTGACAGCTTTAATAAGTATGAAGTAATACATCCTAAGCCCAGTCCCAGGTCTTTAAAATTATTTTATAATTTTGTAACATCTGCCATTTCACAACCTGTGGGTAGATGGATTTCCTTTACTCTTAGATGATGATGCTTCGGCAGAAATGAGGGGTAGGATTGGAGCAGGGGCTCAAGGCCGCGAGGACTTTTGTAGAGGAGCAGATTGGTGGCAATGGGTGTAACGTGTTTGGGAAATAATGCAGCATTGAGCGGCACACAGCACACAGGCCAAGTGTCCAGAGAATGCTGTGCTTGCAGCCCGCTGCCCGCCCCCCCATGGTGACATGTTATTTTTAAGTAGGTTTTCCCCCCTCAACATAATTAATGTTCTTCCATTTCACCACAGTTGCAGCAGTTTCTCGTGGCAGCCATTGTCTAGTGATTTCTGCATAGCACCCTTCCGATTCCAGATCTGTGGGGGACAATACTGGAATATTCTCCTAGAAAGAACCATGGACCTATAATACCAGCGATAGTAGAATATTTGAAGCAATTGATTATTAGGCAGTTTTTATCATCAGAAAAGAGGGAAGGTGAATTTCTAGAAATAATTGCTCTGGTAGGAATGGAGCCCCAATGTATTTCTTAGTAAGCAAAGGCTTAGAGAGAATTGCAGCCTACTGACCTTGATGATTTTTGACAGATAATGTATCAATCAATAACCTATTAATCTGACAGTAACTGGGGTAGTCTGTTTGCTTGCCCTTGATTTCCAGTAGTGCTGGATCTGAGAGATCGCTCCTGTGTAGAAATACTTGAGTGCTTTTCATTGTAGAGCACTGAAGTTGGGGGAAAACTCCCTAATATTATTCAAGGGATATAAAATATGTCCTTATTTTTGTCCTCCCAGACTTCATATACTTTCTTTAATTAAAGAGTGAGCAGAAGTATATTTTTCCAGACCTGATAGATTTTTTTTTCTCTGCTCTCTTTTCTTTGGTCCTGTTCTTTAGAACTGAAATCCTCACAAGCCAGGCCATTTTTTTCCTGTTCCTTCTAGTTCTCAGCCCACAGTTATTTCAGATAGATTTCTTTCACAGATTGCGCAGTGACAAGTGAGAGGAGATGCCTGAACTTACCTATTTTTTTGATCTGAGGATAAATCCTAAATGTATTGTATAATTAGGAAATGTCTTGAACTTTGGTCAGACTCCATATAATAACATAAACTTCCAAATAACAATGTCTGTATCAGAACTGATGAAGCACGAAGCCGCTCTTTGTAATCTTCTGCAGAAACTGAAATTGTGCCAGAAATGAATTAGATGATCTTGACTCGATTCATTTAAGATTTCTTATTCTCCCTTTCTTCCCCTTCCTCTCTTCACTCTTCCCCACTCTCTCTTCCTTGTCCTTTTAACTCTGTGGTTTAACTTTATACTGCATAGTAGAACAGATCCAGGCTTTCTTTTTTTTTTTTTTTGGCCCCTTTCTCTTTCTGGCCCCGCTCGCTCCGGCCCCGCTCGCTCCGGCCACCACTCGGTTGGGCTCCGCTTGCTTGCTTTAGCTCTCTGTCGCTTGTTGCAGTCTCATCTCTGCCACTTTTCCGGTTTGGTTGTGTATGTGGGATACCGAGGAATCGAACCCGGGTCTTTGTGCATGCTAGTCAAGCACTTTAACCGCTAGGCCAAACTCCCGGGCCCACAGATCCAGGCTTTCTTAAAGCCTTCAAAATATTTCAGACATTTTTGGGAGAGAGATGAAACTTAACAAGTCATTGTTCTTCTAATGAAATTTTATGCTCAATACCTGTTTTTTTTTGTTTTTTGTTTTTTGCCAGTCCTGGGCTTGAGCTCAGGGCCTGAGCACTGTCCTTGGACTTTCTCAAGGCTAGAGCTCTACCACTTGAGCCTCAGCACCACTTCCAGCTTTTTTCTATGTATGTGGTACCGAGGAATCGAACCGGGTATTCATGCATGCTAGGCAAGCACTCTACCACTAGGCCAAACTCCCGGCCCCTCAATACCTGTTTTTGTCTTCTTTTGCTGTTTGAGCATAAGTGGACTATACAAGTACATTCTCCATGACTTACATTGGGTTCTGCTTCAGGTGTAGAATAAACACCTGGATTTTCAACATAGCTATTTTAGCTATAACGTCATTTTAACTTTCAGTCTTCCCAAAATTAACTACGCCTCCTAATTGGAGATCCTTAATCAAGAAAAAATTTCCATTAGAATTATCTCTTCAGATGGTTGCTTAATATAGAAAGTGGCAGAAAAAATTTATGTTCCTGTGTCATGTTAAGTTGCTAATATTTGATGAGCACAGATGAATGCCAGAAACTAAGCTTTTTATGTTGTTTGACTCATAACATCCTTGTGCTGACCTACAATTTGATAACCCCTTGCTGCTTGTGGAGTTAGAAAGCCAAGTCTTAGGTAACACAGCTAGTGACTGAAGTGGGTAGAACTTGAACCCCACCTTTTACTCACCCAGACTCAGTGTTTCTGAACTGCTTTATTAAGTAGGGTGCTATCCTAGAAGCTGGAGGCCAAAGACTGTTAGATAAAGAAACAAAAGGTTTACTAGCAAGGTGTCCTCAAGTGCTATGTAAGTAACATAAATGATATGAGGAAACCTGGTAAATTGTGACTAAAAGCATTAGGAAAGCCTTCATCGATAAGATGATATTTGAACAGAATTCTGAGAGTTTTGAAAGGGATACTGTGGATAAGTAGGCGACTTTCTGTCTCTGGTAAGGGCATGGCAGAAGTTGACAAGAGAGCAAGGAATCTCAGGGGATGTTTTCTCTCTCTGCCCTGAGACATTCTGTCCAGCTGGAGAAGGGCTGTGAGGGACTGTACAGAAAGCCCTGACGGTCAGGAGAGCTCACGTGGAGTGTCCCGTGGGAGACAGCAAGAACCTCACAGAGTTCTGAAGGATGAGAGGCAATGCTGGGCGAGACCATTTGGGAAGGCCTGGAGGGAGGGTGGAGTTGGAAGTGGACCAGGAATCAGAGCATCAGGTATCCAGGTTGCGGGACAGCAGGGCCAGCCTCTCTAAGGGCAGGCTTGAACACGTGCCTTGCCACAGGGGGGAAGTTACTGTGGCAGCTGGAATAGCAGTGGGGATCCTGACATGTTTTTGCCTTGAATGTTGTATTAAGATACTTAATTTTAATGAAAGCACCAGTACAAGAGTTAGATGATTTTGATGGGAGTCTTAAGTATGGCATTGTGTCACTTTATTTCATTAGAACATCACTTAAGCCATGTTTAATACTCAGATGATACCATCAGTTTTAAAAGACAATTAAGTACAATAGAATGATATATAAAAGTACTTTACAAACTCTAGGATTAGATGGAAGTAAATAGGTACAGGAATAGCCAAGTGGAAAATACTTTCTCCTTTTGTGCTAGAAATTAAATCCTGGATTTCTTTTGTACAAGGCCAGCACTCTACCATGAGGCATGTCCTTTCTCCTCTTACCTATAGTTAACCATATCTTTAAGTAGTTGTACAAAGAGATGACACTTAATGAAGGAGTTTATGGACATCGAGCATCTCCAGCAGTGTCACCTCTTTCAACCTTGCCGCCTGGTTTTCTTTTGAGATAGGATATGATATTTTTGCCCTTTGAATCTTTCCATCCCCAGCAGCTGGTATTTCAATTACTCACCACATCACAGTGTTTGTTTTTTTTAAATTGTTTTTATTTTATTTTGAGGCATGTTCTCTTGTGCAGTCCACTGTAGCCTTGAACTGACTTTAATGGGTTCTCTCTTTGCTTTTGGAACAATCTGATTCTTATTAGCTCTTTGTCATTTATCAAAATCCTTTATCAAAATCCTCAGGGTATCATTTTGTTTCACTCTAGGTGCTAAAAAAATTTACTTTTTCACTTATTGTGCCAATATTTTCAATCTATAGATAGCTGTAAAACTATATTTGAATTATTTTATAGTAATTATGCTATTTATGCAGGAATTTATAGAGCAGAGGTGACAAGAATGGAAATGTTTAATTGTTGTAAATTCCACATAAGGAAACCTAATAAACTTGGTAGATAGATGAGTCAGGATGTTTGATTATAGTAACTATTCAACTTGTATGCTGAGTGAAATGAACTCCAGGATATGGAAACAAGAGGCTTATCTTTGTGGTTGTTATTTCTAGTATACTATGTGAAGTTGTTTTTTTTCTCTTTTGTTTTTCCTCCCTTAGGGTTTATCCCCTGTTGTTCATGCTAACTTTGGTGCCTGGTGTACTGTATTTACATTTATTTGTTTGTTTAAATTAGAAAAAAGAAAGGAAACAACAAGATGATGAGAAAAAGGACAAAGGGTGAACCAATGTAGCAGCGAAATTCACAAGACAAGATGTTAAAAATGAACTTTGGGGAAGGGGAAGTGGGGAAAAAACATGGGAAGTGGTAACAATCATACCACTGACTATCGGACAAATATTACTGTAACCACTCTGTACACACCCCCACAATAAATTTTTTAAAAAACTTTATAAAAATTCACAGTATGTACCTTAAATGTATATAACTTTAAGGTTTTAAATATATTGCTTAGATGACTTGGTTGGTGGTGTAACCGATGAAAATCAAGTTAAAAACTATTTTCAGGTACTCACCTTTCAGATTGTGTATTATCCTTCCCCCTAAAACTAGCACTTTTAACAATAGTAGTGCTATTACTTCATCATTAAAGGTTGCAGTGAAATAATAATCTTTTCTAATGTGTTGAGCATTTTCTGTGACTATAGGAACACGTGTAATAGTTTTAGATGAATGTGCCACACAGCATTCAGTGTGGAAATAGCAAGCAGTGCTCCTGGGATGTCATTGTATAGGGAGAGAAGATCTCATTATCATCACCAAAAAGCAGTATCTGATTATCTGATAGGAAATACCGGAAGAAAATTCAAGAAGCAGCACTGCTAGCTTCTTCATGGAGGAATGGCAGGACTTGTTCTGTCCGTATTATGGTTCTCTCTAGGGAAGCACAGACTTTCTATTTCCTTGATTTTATTCATCCCCAGCTATCTGGAAAGTTTTTAGGGCAAGGGGAGGAATTCTTCTTGATTCTCGCACCTAGACACTAAAAACCAAAGTAATGAATCATATTTTCAAGGAGGAAGGGAAGTAATAGAATATTGAGTTTTATGTTGTTATCTATGCACTTCCTACAGATAGGAAACTTATGAAGGAGAGCTGACATTTAAGGGTTTTTTTGTGTGTGTATATATATGTGTGTGTGTGTGTGTGTGTAAACACATATAAACAGATATAATTGCTGTACATTTTGTAATAATTGGAAAAATGATTTACCATGATGTACTTCTGGGAAAGGAAGTACGTATATCCAGTGAAAATCGAAGTATGAATTTGGATGTTGGTACTGGATTGGGCATAGAATTGAATTGTAGATTATACACCTATTTTTGAGTTACTAAGAACCATATATAAATTTTTATGATTAGAGAAAGGAGCCAATCACTGAATGCCTTAGTAGTGTGGCTTTAAGGGTGGAAATCTTGGGACAGAGTACCTGGACTTGAATGCAGGCTTCTTTGTCCAAATCCTTGCATCTGGGGCAATGTCTACCTCTTCAGCTTATGTTATGCAAATGCAGTGACTTAATATTTACAAAGCATTTTGAACAGATCTGGCACACAGTACTATGTGAGTGCTAATAAATGCAAATAAGCAGACCACTTCTTAATGGAGTAGGAGTATATTTAAAAACTAAGGATGTTCTTTTAGCCACAAAAATTCTATGCTTATTTACACTGATTTTTGCATGTTTATTTGCTGTTCTTCTTCATGTATCTGTACCTAATAATGTATTTTTTATAGTTCTTAGATGATTAGATATTTCTCCTAAATTTTTATACCTCTAAACTATTATTCCTTTCATTTTCTTGTTAGGTACGTATTTTAAACCCTAGATGTGGCAGATTGTTTATTGGACTGTATAAGGAAACAGGCTTTGATCAGGAAGGTGTTTCTGTTGTGCTGGAAATGAGTGACATTGCTGAGAACCTGACATTGTTCTAGAAGGCTGTGGAACTGAAGTGGTGGTGAGGACTCTCTAAAAGTGAGATGAAGATTAGGTAGTTTCCTCCCTTCTTCCTACTGTACAACTACCATCTAGAATATGTAAGGCACAGAGACAGAATATGATCCTGTATGGGCAAGTTTCTTTATTTATGCTTTTATACCAAAAAATAATCTAATGATCTACTTAAATAATTGACTAATCTTATCTCTTATTGATCGAAAACCTCTTAAGCATCACAACATCCAGTTCATTTAAAAATTCTTGTGCAAATGAAGTAGTTAGATGTAGAAAGATTGAGTCTTTTGACCTGTCAGTATTAGTAATCCTTGCAATTATCATATTTTGTCTCCTCCATGCCTGTAAAGTCTCTCTCTCCTGTGAGCTACTAGATTATTACCTACTGAGAAGTTAAAAAGTATCTCTTTGATACTTCTCCGGCTGAGATGCAATTCCATCTCAATCTTGAGTGGTTCTGGTTTATATATGGAAGTATATTTTATCAAGTAATAGAATCTTCAGTAGCTGTTAAGTATATCTGTGTTGGTCTAACAGGATTACTAATGTGTTATTTCTACACCAAATATATTGGTGATGAGAAAGACACCAGGCTTTTTAAGAAGAGTTGTCAATACTTTTTTTTTTAATTTTCCCTGCTGGTACCAGTTATTGGATTCTAAGACCTCTCTGGTACTAGGATTACATTCAGGGCTGTGTTTATTAAGCAAGACCTCTACTGTTGAGCCACGGCTCCAGCCTGTTTAACATGTTTTGAGGTAAGGCTTCACTCACCGTGGGGCTGGCCTGGTCTAGGCTGAGCTCCTCCTGTGTGTGCTGTGCTGGTACTTGTCACCTGCCA
Source organism: Megascapheus bottae (assembly GCF_031878675.1). NCBI lineage: Eukaryota > Metazoa > Chordata > Mammalia > Rodentia > Geomyidae > Megascapheus > Megascapheus bottae. Next base: position 26,270,063 of record NC_143531.1, read on the forward strand.
CTGGTCCATGCCATTGATGTATTGTGACAGGTCTCGAAAAGCCTTTTTTTCTTTTGACCATAGTAGCTTTGAAATGCCTTTTCCAGCCCCCACCCCCTCTAAGTAGCTAGGATCATAAGTTTAAACCACCACAGCTGACTTTTCTTTTTTTTTAATTTATTTATTTATTTTTTATTGTAATTAGTAAAAGGGTTACATGATATTTGCCAGATAGAAGGTGCATTAATTCACATACATTGATACCCTTTCACATGTCTTGGTACCCATTTCCCTCCCCCCACACCCCCCACCCGTCTTGGTTTTCCCCCCTTCCCTATCAAATTTCAAATATCCAAATACAAATAAATTCAATATATCAGATAACAAAGTGAGATACTATACCAATATGAGATAACCAAGGGACAGCAAAGGAGATGAGAGACAACATAGACATTAAGGACAACAATCATTCATTATACACAGCTGACTTTTCTAAAATAACATTTAGAAAACCACATGTTTTGGAAGCAAATTAAGAAATTTATACATTCTTTTTTTTTTTTTTTTGGCCAATCCTTGGCTTGAGCTCAGGGCCTGAGCACTGTCCTTGGGCTTTCTCAAGGCTAGAGCTCTACCACTTGAGCTTCAGCACCACTTCTGGCATTTTTTCTATGTATGTGGTATGGAGGAATTGAACCCAAGTCTCCGTGCATGCTAGGCAAGCACTCTACCACTAGGCCAAACTCCCGGCCCCAGAAATTTATACATTCTTAAGTAGAGAAAAAGGAGACACACTGATGAAAAAAAGGAAATGAAGTTCAGTGTTCAGATCTTCATTTATCACTGAGTTATTCTCCCCCCACCTCGACCCCCACACACTGCTTCTAGGGTTTTTAACTCGGTGTTTGGCACTGTGTCTTCATTTTCTAGCTCAGGGCTGGTACTCTACTACTTGAGCCATAGCTCTGCTTCAAGCCCTTTGCTGGAGATAAGTGTCTCACAAATTCATCTGCCTGAGCTGGTTTTGAACTGTGATCCTCAGCTACCATTGACATGAGCCATTGACACCCAACTTTTTTGTCTTGTTTCTTGAGATACAATTTGACTATGATATTTCTGCCTCATCTTCCTGAGGTCCAGAGTTCCAGGCACACACCCATGTGCCTGCCTGCCCTTTGATAAGCCTTTTCCTTCTTTTACATGTAGTGGAGAAACAGGAAGTGGTCCAGGCAAGCAAGCTGGTTCCTAGATGAGTCAAGTATCTCTGGCAGACTTTGGACCTGGTTGAGTAATTAGTCTGGATGATTAAAGTTCAGGTCTTGGGAAGGGAGGAGTAGGGAAACAAGTTGAAAATGAAGGAAAGGACTTGAGAGAAATAACTTCCTTGGTAAGATCAGACTACTTTTTTTTGGTGGTGGTGGGGTTATAATTTGCAATTCTGTTCAACAGGAAACAGAAAAGGAAGGCATAGTAAAGAGGCAAGAACAATGAAAGCCAAATGGCAATCAGAAGGAAAGCACAGAGGGGGAAAGGCGGAAGCCTGAGCGCTCAGTCTCTTCCAGGGTAGCTCCATGCTGTAATCCTTTCATTGAACTTCTGCCCAGCGCCAAAGCCTGCAGCTGTTTCCAAGAAACCCCCTGAAACATGGACTGGGAAAATGGGGTGGTTTGAGGCAAGCAGTATCTTAAGTAAATTTGTATTATAATTGCAAGAAAGCAAATCTGAGAGCATCTGAATTAGGGATTTGTTTATTTTTCACTCATTGTAAGGAGCATAAATAAATAAACAGCAAGAATGAAAACTTTCCTTGTGGTTAGGAAGGATTTAAGATTGTAATTACTTTGGCTGTGGTAATTTAAGACAAACAGCATTTACGTCAGGAATATGTCCGTGTGTGTATTTTTCTAATATGTGGATATCTGCTTCACAGTTACTGCAGGAATCAGACATGAGGAAAGTTATTTAATGGGAATAGGCTTACTTATTTCACCATATATTCATATTAACAGAACAGTTTTGGTTAGCATATATAGTTGGTACAAGGTGGGGGGAACTTTGTGACATTTCTTTGCATGGACATGATGATTTCATTCGATACATGAGGGTATCCAATGCATTAAATGCTTAAAATGACAGGGAGTTTTCTCTTGCATTCTACTTTGTCTGACAAGCAGCTGTGCAGCTCTTCTGAGGGCCCTGTCACCTTCCACAACTGAAGATGGAGAGTCAAGGCTCAAGAACTGCCCTCTGCATCCCGAGGCCATGGCCTCATGCAGGAATGACCAGTTACCGTTAGCCATCAGTAGCTTCTTCTGAGTCTTGTGTTCCTGACAAGACTGTTTTATCTTTGGCCTTCACAGATCAAAGGAGGGGTCCTTTACTTACCCAAGGAGCTGACCCAGGCTGTGCCATGGTGACTAGACTCAAATTTATCTAAAGGATGACATTCTTTAGATTAATGCATCCAGGATGCAACACTGCCAGTTGAAAAGACTGAAAAGTCTAGTTCTTGCTGCTCTTAAAAATCAGCTAAGAGATCTACAGGACAGTAAGTTATGTACGTCAGAACCTTTCCCTCTGCTTCACAGATATAAATACTTGAATCTGCAGACGTGGAGAGCCAGTTTATAAAAGGTCATTTGACTGGATGGTCCCTGAGGTCACCTAGATATCGACATTCCATCATTGTCCCTGTCAGAATCCCTTAAAATCTTGGAAGGTAGTCCAATTTCAGATGAAAAGGGACCTTTACTCGTTCTTACTCTGTTAATTGTCTAGCTGACTTGCATGAGCCTGTTGGGTTTTTTTTTGCACTTAGAAACTGAGATTGTAAAAGTGTGCAACAGTTTTTGTAAGCTCTTGGGGAAGTCCCTCTAAATATCACAGACACATCTGACCTTAGCAACATTATGTTTAAATATTTGTTCTTTTTTTTTTGTAAATGGTTTTTGCAACACCAGACAAGTTACATATTCCCCTTAAACTTAGTTTCTGGTCAAATGCAATCATTCCTACCTGTGATCCTTCTCTCCCTGGTTCCAATTTCACCTTTCCTGCGGTGTGCTAGGCATTTTCCCTAAGATATCTCAATAATACCCCCAAGCATTGCTCCAAAATGTAAGTCTCATCACTCTCCTTCCATTAGCTTAGCTCTGGCCTGGACTCATCTGTGACCAGCGTAGTGAACAGAGAGCCTTCTTTCCCCTCCTTCTCCAGTGCCTTCACTGACCATTTCTCCTGGTTCTCTGTGGTTCCCTGTCCTTATCCTCATTTCTGTGGCCGTTAACCCTGGTGGAGATGACTCTGACCACGGCTCTGACATCATGTGATGGGTCCTCACAGACACCAGTGCTTCCGTGGCCTTCATTCCACGCCCTCTGTTTTCTTCCCTACTCTGCTGCACAGTTGATCTCTCCAGGCACAACTCTCATCCGGCAATTTTTCTTCTTAAAAGTCTCTAAATGAATCTCTTTGCAAACTGGAGATAGGCCAAATTGAATGCACACTTAACACACAGGAGGGCGCCCCTGTGAATCTCACCCAAGGCCGTGAGGCTCTTAGGTTTCCTCGTGTTTATATTTCCTTGTCATCTTTGGCAAGGAAACCACGGTGAGGTTGTGACCTTCTCAGTGCTCCACATCGTAAGGGCTATGACGTCCATTTGCTCCAGCTCAGGAAACATTCACTCTGAGCCACCTGGCGAGGGGAACGTCTGCAGAGAACTTCTTCTCCCAGGCCGTGCCTTTCTCAGTTCTTTTACTAAGTATCTCCTGGAAAAGTATTTGTGGGTATTTTCATATTTGTTTAGGTCACATTATCACAAATTAATTTACTCGTACCCATGGAGATTTTTTTTTTGCCTGAAATGATTTCTACTGTTTGCCGAATAAGTTTTCTGTTTTACTGCATAATACTGTGTATAGTAAGGCAATGTTTCCCTCTTTCTTATTTATGTGCCTGCTTAGTTCTTTCTTTACTTCTCTCTGATGGTCTGTGACTACAGGCATGGTTTGTTGAGATCCTGTTTATTTTGTTGGTCAGCGTTCACTCCTGTCTTTTTTGGATTATACCTATTCTCTTTCTTTTTCATTTTTGGTACTTCTGCCGTTTTCTGGTGTGAGAGATTTTAGGCTCATCTCAGCTACCTATCCAGGAAGATGTGGTGTTCCTGTATTTTAGAATATTTCAAATCGATGCTGAAGTCGATGCTCAGGTGGCTGGCTAGGACTGGAATCCACCATACTCAGGCAGTGTTTATGCAAACTGTCAAGGTCATGAAAAGTAACAACCACAACAACCAATACTGAGGAACTGCTTTATATAAACATGTGACTATATTGGGGCAACTTTATGCAAAGATCATTTCTGGGTTGGATCTAGAAGTAGATTTTGTTTATATTGAATTATCAACCAGATCTTATACATTTGTATATTTCTGTCTTGGTCAAGTTAAAGTAATATGAACTTTCATATAACTGGTATTGAAATGTTTATGTTTTCAATTGTTTGTTGTTGTTGTTGTTAGTAGGTGATATCCTAGGGACTGGTCATTTATCTCTTAGCCAAGAATGCTTTTGAGTTATTATGCATAGTCAGCCCATAAAGAAATGTTTTTCAGTCCTAGTATATATTGCTAGTGTAGAGGATGACCTACATTGAGAAAGGCACCTTTATATATGCACATATGTATTTTATATAATATATATGCTTATATTTTGTATATGTGTATGCAACTTAAGTCGAAGGTCCTATTTAAAGTTATCTATGGACAGAGAATATTCACTTGTTATAGTTTATGTTATATAATTCTTATGTAGAAGATATGCTCTTGTTCTATTCTGAATATAGTGTATAAAATATGTGCAGAATATAATTCTGTTTTATTCTGTATAACCTCGGGGTTTACCTTTTCACTTCATGTAGTTTCTCAGTCTATTCTATTTAGTTTTTCACATGAAAATTAGAGTGAAACTTCTTTAGATCATTATCTAAAGAATCTTTCAATAACACATTTTAGATTATACATAGGGTCACTGTCACAGTAGAACTGCTAGAACAAGTTTACTGTACACTTTTTGATGTTGTAATGTTACCATCATCATGCCTTTTTCTTGAATCTATTGTAGTTTCCCTCTAGACCCTTAGAGACCTACCTTCCTTCCTTCCTTCCTTCCTTCCTTCCTTCCTTCCTTCCTTCCTTCCTTCCTTTCTTCCTTCCTTCCTTCCTTCTTTCCTTTTTCTCTTTCTCTCCTCTCTTTCTTTCCTTTTCTTCCTCTCTTTCTCTACCACTATTTTGGCTCACATTTTTTTCCTCGTAGTTGATACTCAACCCCTTGAATTAATGCTCGACCACTTGAGCTACATCTTCACTTTTAACTTTTTGCTGGTTAGGTGACGATAAGAGTCTCTTAGACTTGTCTGCCTGGGATGGCTTTGCCAACCATGATCCGCAGAGATCTCCGTCTTCTAAGTAACTGTGTTATAGAGATGAACCATAGGCACCTGCCTTTCTCTTTATTTTATTTTATTTTTTCATATCCTATAAGTGGTGAAATATTTCTGAGTCCTGTCCTTGGCTCTGTGCTTTGGGGACTGCCAAGTCTGTAACCAGAGTTTCTGGGCATCTTCAACACATTTCAAATCTGATTTCATCTGGTTGCCTCCCCTCTCCCTCCTCAGATCCATTCTTCCAAATAACACACAATCCCTGAATATTACTTCTTAAATCACACACACACACACACACACACTGCTCTTTAGCCTTCATACAGCTTTTTAAATTTTCTCTCCTTATTATTTGAGTACTTTATCTGTCCTATCACAAAGAAAAGATCTCAAATGCTGAGCTAGACATGAGGATATGAAAAGGGGGCCGGGAGTTTGGCCTAGTGGTAGAATGCTTGCCTAGCATGTACGAAGATCCTGGTTCGATTCCTTGGTATCACACACATAGAAAAAAAAGCTAGAAGTGGTGCTGAGGCTCGGCTGAGGTGCTGAGGTGGTAGAACTCTATCCTTGAGAAAGTCCAAGGACAGTGTTCATGTCTTGAGCTCAAGCTTGGGACTGGCAAAAAATAATATATATATATATATATATATATATATATATATATATATATATATATAAAGGAAGAATCAGTCTCTTTTTAAACCACAATAGGAAACATCTCATTGCTGATAGTGTTTTCAGACAGTAGGCCCTGCAAATCCTTCCTATGATCCCCTAAGGTTACATATTAAATATATAAAATTAAAGGTTTTGCAGCTCAGTTTGAGCTTCCTCTAGCCATTTTGGAATTAAGTGTTCTTAATCAGTGATAAAGTGCTCAAAATCTGCATTGGTAGTGTCAACACCAGGTGTTTTTGATGTACCTTTATACTTGAGAACCGCATGAGAATACATTTCTATCCAAGGTATTGATGGGGACATCCAAAGCTTTTGTTGGTCTGCATTTTACTGATGTCCTCAGCCTCATGTCTTGCCATTCCATGAGTAAAAACCTCATCTTATACTGCTGGAAAGCCTGTACCTGTCTGCCTGTAAGTGGCCTGTTCACCTCCTCATAACATTATCATTCCTTTTTACCTGCAATGCCTCTCTCACCTAACTTCAGCATCTGCACACACAAGTCTTGACCTGTGACTTGAAATATCAAAGTCCTCACTGAGGTATCCAAGCCTTGCTGGCATCACCAGTGGACTGCAGGCTACACCTTGTATACCAGGGAGTTCTTTCTCTTTCTAGCACCCATCTTTGCTAGCCTGCTGAGCACCTAGCTCATACTCAATTTAAACATCAAAAGGCAAATTGTGTCAGTAGTGTTTGTATAGATTCTACCCATGATCTTTGGTTGTGTAACTAATCACCTAGAACTTTGTGGCTTGAAATAACAATCATGTGTTTAGCTCAAAGTTCTGTCGGTTGGCAGTTTGGCCTGAGACCAACTGGACAGTTGTGTTCACTCACGAATCTGTGGACAGCTGCAGAAACAATGAGGTAATTCTTCTCATGGAGATTGGCTGGATGTTGCATAGAGCAAAAGCAGTAGCTGCATTTGGAAGGAAATCCTGCCTGGGGTCTTACTCGAAAGGAGGCGGCAGGTTCCAAGAATTAGAGAAGGTGCTGGAGAGAATCTGAAAGTTGTTCTTGAGGCATATGTTCAAAATAGTACAGCCTCCCTTTTGCCACCCACAATTAGAATAAGTAAGAAGGTATAACAGCACCCAAATTCAAAGATGAGGAAACAGAGTCCACCTCTTGATTAGAGGTAGGGGGATGTATTATGACCAGTTATGCAATTCACACCTTGGCTATAATGTATGTTAATTGAGAATTATCATTTATAATGTAACTGTGAGCCGGATTCTAATTTACCTTATGAATATGCATCATTTTGTTTTAATCTTCAAACCATCCCATTGCCAAATGTTGCTGTTTTTTTTCTAGCTCTGTCACCTAACGTATCTTCAAATTAGCCTATTCTGGAGTACCCACTGCAGCTGTTCAAGAGAAATACAGATAAGGATGTGATGTGCAGTTAATTACTTGGATTTAGTTAAGTCTGAAAACTATCTTCCCAGGCATAGAAAAATATAGACTCAAGAAACTTAAAAAGCATGTCACCAAAAAAAAAAACACTGCTTTTTGGATCCATGAATTATATTTTTCTTTTTCAGCATTATTGTCTTTAAAATGGATTTTTTTGCTTTCATTCTGTTATAACAGTCGATCTATTTCCTTTGTAATGTAGCATTCATCTTTCTTCCTACTTATGGGACTCCTCACTGCTCACAAGGACTTTCTTTAAAGGACAAAGACACCTTAGGGACACACCCATTGGCCTCTTTCCTAGTTTCATAGGTGGTGCTTTGAGTCAGTGCTCACATGACGTCAGCGTTCACTGTTGGTGTCTGTATCTGCTTGTACTGATTTGCATGACCAGTCTGAGACTTCACCTACACTCACAATTTGATTTTCTCACCAGATCTTAGATGGAGATATAACAATATCTTGCATTGGCAAGACATTGCTATTCTGGAGAGAAGAGCATGGGAGTTAAGTAAGCTTTTGGACTTTCTACCTAGGGAACGATTTTTAGCCTTACTGCCTGTGATTTTTCTTTCTTATGGAATCTGAAATGCTCAGAAATCCATGTTTCCCCTTTAATACAAAATGAGTTTTATGAAAACACTTGGAATTGGACCATTCTGTCTTTTAGAGAACTACAGGGCTTCTTTCTTATCCAAGGGCACTGTGGGTGCCTTACTTTCCAGCTCCAGGTCTGCTTGAAGCCTGGCATCCAGTGTGGTCCTTACAGAGGGGAAATTTGCTTTGTGACCTGGAATAGATGTCATGGAAGTGTGTGTTGCAAAACTCAATACATAAAACTGCTGCTTTTGATACAGTCTGGCTCATGGAGAGATGGGATTTAGCCGCTAGTAATGAGAATTTGATGTGACTGGAAATTGAACAGACGCGTCTCTTTATTGAAGGTGTTGAGCCTTGTAACAATCATTCAGTGGCAGAAGTTATTGTTTCTCACATTACTTTTCAACTACAAAACCTTTTGAAGCCTTATAAGAAAAAAAAATCCCTATCCTTGTTCAAGCAACAACAATGAGATACTGACTTCCTTTCCCCTTGAAGCTGTGGAAAGCAAAACAAGGTAGTGGTAAACCCCTGTTTAAAGACCTTCATTCTTCTCTCTGTCTTCTATTCATCCTTGTTGATCAGTGCTATTCTCTGATGAAATTTCATTTTTCCTCTCCAGTGCCCATGAAACTCTTAAGAGAAATACAAACAGATCAAGAAAAAAGAAAGTTAGACACACCATGACAGGCATGAAATGTACATGGACACTCTGCAAAAAAAAAAACCCACAAAAAAATCCCTGAGATACTTTTAGAACTTTGGATAGATGCTTTCTTCCCATGTGCCTATAACTTTATATAATTTTTTTGTACATGGAGATAAATATTTCAGATCTGTAGGAAAAGATTTTGAGTCCTTGAATTGATGTTAGAAGGACATCTATTTCTTGCTCCATTCACAAATCAACATTAGGAACTTGAAGAAGTAATATAATATTTTTCCATTATTTTTTTCCATTTGCAAAATAGTTTTCCATTCAAATGGAATAACTTGGTGAACTATTATTTCAGGAGAATACTTTCATTTTATTTCTGTTACAGCATTCTATGTTATTCTTTTCTAACAGATAATATATCTACAAAATTCAGTGAATATTTTATGATTTTTAATTTTTGTGTCACCAATCGGAAAAAATATTTTAAGCTCTGATCTCTTAGAATTTCCAAAATTATGCTATTTGTGACATATGTAGAATATGTAATATTTTTCCTAGTAAATCTAAGCATTATCTTATTAAGTACTTTTTTCAAGAGTAAGTACAATGTGGATGGGATAATTAGTCATCATTGTAAAGAAAGTAAGATTGAAAAGGCAAGATGATAGTTATGAGGAGACTTCTTAAAGAAAATCATTAGTAACCCTGTGTGCTTTCAGGATTAAAGATGTGGCAAGGCGACTTTCACATCTTTGCTTCCTTGGTTTCAATTTTCTGTCATCAGCCATGATCTAGAAGCATGAAAACTCCAGAGATAAACAATGGATGGTTTTTGTAGTAAGACTTTTACTATAGTGTGTTACTATAGCTTAGTGGTTCTGTTTTATTATTAGCTACTGTTATCTATTGCCCACTCAGCTTAGCTAATTGGTTGAGCTTATGTGGCGAGAAAGGGGTAAGGAAGGTGTACAGAACTTGCTGATCTCTGTGGTTAGAATCATCTTGGTATCATCTCCACAGGTAAGGCCGAGCTAGTGTGTTTGTGATTCCACAGACAGGCCTGAGGACCCTGCTTTGGCGTGTTCTTAGGGAGGAAGAAGAGACTTTCATGTCAAGCTGACCCTGTTCTGTGCTTTAGCATCCATGGCAGACGCAGAGGACTGGGGCAGAGGTTTTTTTTGTTTGTTTCTTTGTTTTTTAATAGAGTATCCTATTTAAAATAGGTATCCTCTTGAAAACAGAGGTTTCCAGTGCTGAGGTTAAATCTAGCCTCCGTCCTTCACTTCTCTGGTAATCCCAGTAGAGAAAACCCAGCTGGCTATGTCTGCCTTGTGGAGGGAGAAGGGAAGTGCCTCTTTCCATAGCTTGCTGACTGGCCAATGGGTATTATGTGACTTCATGAAGCCCATATGCCCTGAACACTAACGCTGCTCTTCTGGATTGGACCGTTTTGGAATGTACCTCTTCTGCATCTCCATGCCTTTTCATAGGAGTTATAAGGTTTTCTTAAATCCAGTTCCACTTTATATTTCATCACAGAGCTTCCTTTTCTTACCTAGCCTTAACTCTTGAAATCTAGTTTTACTGTTTATCAGAGACCTAGAATGCCTCCCTGTGATTTCAGGATTAAGGTTCATCATGGCGGCATCTAGAGTCTTCACTGGGTTTCTCTGTCCTCCGAGCCCCCTTTGTGGAGGCTGCACATCTGTGTTAGTGGAAGGAGTGGACAATGGCCTCCTGAAGGTCAAGGCCTTTGTGTCTCTCTAGCTCTGTGCAGCCACTCTGATTTTCACACAGGTTCCATTGCGGGGATCAAAAGGTAGTGCTCCTCCATACACTCCTCCTGTTCTCATACTCCGCATGGTTGACCTTGACATCAGAGCTGGAATTCAGCTACAACTTGGATTCATTCTTTAGCTTATCTTCTTCGCAAATCGCTCTCAGAATTTCCTGTCAGCAACCTCTCTTGGACAGCTCCAGCCTTCCCTGTCAGCGACTGTGCGCGTTCGCAAACACGGCTGTCCTTGCCCCAGAGTCTGCTCTTCAGAAGAGTCTTCCAGGCTGAGCAGCTGGGTGCAAACGTGACTCGACTCAGGAGTGATAATGCCACCAGGCTGAGGTTGTGCTCTGAGGTTGTGCTCCCGTGGTCACAGCAGGGCCATTTTGAGGAATAATTTTCTTTTGAATAGTTATTTTGCTATGCCAGTTTTGATGCATCAAGAAAAAGAGAGCAGAAATGGTCTCTTTAGCCAGTCCTCTATTGCCTCTTCTTTTGCCTGAATCTATGAGGAAATAACGGGGCTTTCCCAGGAATCAGCCTAGACGATAACGACTGCAATCAATACTTGCCTGTGCGATCTGCACACCTCTCTCAGGCCCTTATCTTCCTTACTGTAAATGCTACACTGTCCTTCTGACTCAGAGTGGAAATAAAACTGTCTTAGGTGATCTAAACACATTTACCCAAATAACACATCAGCAGAAAATCTCCACATGTGAATCTTGCCCTCTTTGCAAAGTGAACTTATCTTCAGACAGCTTTCTTCCTGTGACCTGGTTGCCTCTGTTTCCAGGCCAGGCTGTTTTTACTCATTGAAATTGACACTAAGTAGAAGTTTGCAATTTTTTCTCAGTCCCTTTTGCTCCTTTATTCCTTATACCTTCCCAGATATTAAGGGCATTCATGTTTTTTTCTGGAATATTTATATTTGTCTTCTTTTTAAGTGATCTTGAACTCTGTGCTTATTTGAAAGTCATGAGTATTCTGCCCACTTCAGGAGCCAGGGACTGAGAAGTGACCTGGCTTAGTGCTGTTGGGTAGGGTAGTGACACTGTACAGCTGAAGGTTGGCAGGGCAGACACAGGCCATAGGTGAAGCAAGGTGCTGTGCTTTTCTAACACATGGGGCCTATACACTTTAGAGGGAGCCACAGCCTTCTCAGCCTGAAGGTTTGGGTTTGGATGATGGCTTGGTTCTTAGTTTGTGAGATAAAGTTCTGAGGCAGTAAGTTTACCTATTAATGAGGAGGAATTAAATTCTTCTCTTCTTACAGCCTACCTCTGTGTATTCGCTGGCTATCCACAGCTAAGAACTCTTGTTTGTCATTTAATAAGATTGTGTGTGTGTGTGTGTGTGTGTGTGTGTGTGTGTGTGTGTGTGTGTGTGTGTATGTGCATATATGTACTTGATGCTAGTAGTCAGAAACATAGGAATGCCTTTAATTGTTTTTTTTCTTTCAATTAGTCTTAATGTGTTTACACTATTAAATCTAGCCCTGGAATCTATATAAATCAACTTTAAAGTGCATTAACCACTATGTAGTGTCTAGTAAGTGCAAGTGGTAGACTTGCATTGTAGTTAGGCTCTCCCCTGGACACCCCCAGCTTGCCCCAGCCCCCACCCGACTCTATGGCTGTTATTTTTGCTAATGTATTGAACATCTTTCACCAGGGCTACTGCTGGCCTGGCCCTCGAGATGTGCAGGTCTGACCACCTCCTGCTTGGGTTTCATAGGTACCAGTCCTCAGAGAGTCCTCAGCTGCCCTGTGGCACGCTGGGAAGAACTGAGCTCCCCACCCCTCACCGGCTGGGCTCTTGTGGTCTTCCACAGACTTGATACTCATTCTCATGGCCAGTATTTGAGGTTTTCCTGTGTTTAGTTTTTCATCTTCTCCTGTTGAGTATGATGGACTCTCCTCCATTCTCCACAGGGCTACCTGGGGACCAGTCTTTCAGATCCTGAGGACTTCCATTTGAAAAATGCTGAGGAAAAATTCCAAGACAAGGAGTTAGGGGGCAGAGCTATCCTAGCATGGGCAAAAGAGACGTGATATATGTATGTATACACAATATGTATATATTCTGTGTATGTATATAGTATACACACATATATCTATATGGATACAAACACATATATTACACATGATATACACACATGTGACATATGTATGATCTATACATACATACATACACACATATACCTATACACACGTGTGTGTGTGTGTGTGTGTGTGTGTGTGTGTGTGTGTGTGTGTGTAATTTGATGCCAGTCCTGGGGATTGAACTCAGGGCTTTGTCACTGTCTCTGAGTTGTTGTGCTCAAGACTAGTTCTTTACCATTTGAGCCACAGCTCCACGTCTGGAATTTTGTAGTTAATTGGAGATAAGAGTCTCATGGATTTTTCCTGGACTGACTTCGAACTGTGATCCTCAGATCTCCACCTCCTCTGAGTAGCTAGGATTATAGGTATGACCCACAGGTACCCTACTTAGAATATGATATATCTATTTTAAGACATACTTTTTCAAACTCTTTCTGATTATGATCTTTGGTAACAAGTGCATTTTTCATTCTAGTGCAATATACGTTATAATTGAAAGCTATGTTCTAATGTGTTTTTCTCTCATTTCATTAGAATTAATTTTCTTTCTTCTACCCACAAAATTGGTTTTATCCTTCACTGAAACCTTAAATGCTGTGTTAAATTTCAGGGTGACTGGATTTAAGGATGGGAGGTAGTTTTATAGAAGATGAAACTGAAGAGGAAAAAAGAATTGTATAATGTCTCATGACCTGGCTAAGCTTATCTACCATTAGCCTAAAAGCTACTGAAGTATTGAAATGAGGGGCACTCAGAAAAGAGAGTTTGCAGGTTTGCATTGATCTCCTGAATGGATGGGTCAAGTGTGATGAGCTAGTAGGATGGTTTATTATTCTAGGTGAGGATATCAGTAGACCTAGGTAGTGAATAAAGAAGATGGCAGAGGGGACAGCCATTTGCTGTGCAGAATATTTGCAGGACATAATGGATCTGGAGTAGATGGGAACGAACGATGTCAAAGGTGATGCTGGGATTCTTGCCAGTGAAGTCTGACTGGTGTTGACACCCATCTTCTGAGAATGGAAATATTGAAGACAAACAGGGGAATGATACATCTTCATCTGTGATGGATGAAGGAAGTCTGGCAGGAAAAGGTGTGTGATGGAGGCATTTATTACTGCAAAGTACAGGACCTTCTGCCATTGGGCAGCTCTGGAAGGCATCCTGGGATGTGCATTAGTTCCCTTGGCTTGTAGGAGAGGGAGTGAGGATATGTATGTATCGTTCAGCTTGCCTTTTGCCATTAGTTGACGAGCAGGTATCAATTCCCCAGACTTTGACTGTGGGTTAAATTCAGTAGACTCCTGGTGAGGGAAAGCACCTAGACCAAGAGATGTAACTTCTAACAGTTGGAAATTGGGCACATAAACATGGACCATGGACCAGGCACTGGCAGCAATCTCAGGGACAAGGTGCTTTGTGGAGGCGAAGGTAGCTATGGCCCCCAACTTAGTTTTGGGTCTATTGCATTTGACTTTAAATTCTCAGACATAGAAATAGAGACGTTAAATTGGATTTATCAGCCTAGGATTTAAAAGCTTGGGGGGATGTGAAGCCTCCTGGGGAGAGGCAGGGATTAAAAAGAGGTCGATTTTGTCTCTGGGAAGAAGCTCCTAGTTTAGAAGAGCTTTTGGTTCAACTCGCAGGAATGCCAGCTGTGCGTGGGCACAGGCAGAAGAATGACGCTAGAATGAAAATGGAGAATGATTCCATGAAAACAGAGCAGAAGTTAGGGAGTTCACGTCCTGAACATCAGAGTTAGGCAACAAGATAATACTTAGTGAAGAAGGGAAAGGTCTGTAGGGCATATTATGGCTTCTATTATGCCGTGACGGAGAGAAGCAGAAGAGAGTGACTGTGTGTGAGCTGTCAAACGAAACTGCCTGTGTTCAAATGCCCAGAGCTGCATGACCGTGAACAACTAGAACACAGATAGCAGCCCTTCCTGCCTCATGGAATTGCTGCGGTAGGAAGAACCGGATGATAAAGTGATCAAAAGGGCATCCTTGCTAACTTCATTCTTCTCCTTCTATTTTACTGAGAGCCAACAATGCCTTCCCCCCCCCCCTGAATTGTCTCCAGTCCTTGATGTTGCATGTCCTAAAGATTTTGGTATAGTTTTTGGCATTATGAACCACCTATCAAAGTAGTCAAAAGCTCTTCCGGTCACTGGTGTTCAGTGAAAAGCTAGTTTCGCTGACATTGTATGTTGGCAGGAAGTTCAAGGTTCCAGTAACTGCCTACTTTCTCCTTCAGAGACTCTCAACTTTCAAGATTTCTGTGTATGGTGATATTAGTGTACTTAGTCCATGTCAAGATCTTAGATTGTGTGACACCTGCTGCAAAGTGGCTGCAGGGCTTTGGTGTTGCAGCCTCAGTACCACCCGGGAGCTGAGCAGAACGTGGGGTCCTGGGTTCTGCTGCAGAGCTCCTATCACATGCACTCCCTGGAGGGCTTTGCTTTCCCTCTCCCATAAACTTTCCATCTCAAATAGCTCCAGAACTCAAATTCTGTCAGCTGATCTCAGAAGACTTCCAAAGCTCCCTGTGGTGTTTGGTGGAACTTCCTGACCTGTCTTCCTGATCCTCAGTCCCCACTGAGGCCCCTCTCCCTACCCGTCCATGGCACATAGCCATGTGCCTCGTCTAGAACCAGACACAAAATTACCCAGGCTTCCAGCCCCTCATAGTGAAGGCAGCTCAGTCAGATGATGCGAAGAAGCCGCTGACTCCAATCCTTATTCCACACGGGGCCGGCAGGGAGATCCAATGCCTTCTTGCTGTCTCACTTCTTGAAGTTGCTTCAGTGCAGTTGGTCTTCTCAGGGCCACATGTCACCGTGTTTCTGCTTCACTGGGTCGGTCTGACTGGTGTTCAGTTTGCCCTGGTGAGCACTCTGCTCTCCTTCCCTTACTTTCCAGAAAAAGCAAACCAATCCTGACACTTGACCTTTGCGTGCTTCCACCGGAGGACAGCAAACAGAAAGGTGAAGAGTCTGATAGGACACCGGGCAGGCTTTGATGTCAAATGTGTACAAGTTGCAATTTGGGTTCCTTCTTTGTCTCCTCACCCTCTCGCTCCCTTCTGTGTCACTTCAGAAAATAAATTAGGAAAAGGGAAATGCCCTCTCCAGTTCTTCCCACTTGTTAATGGACTATCCCTTTGTATTTCGGCTCCCCCTGGCAGTCGGCCTCTGCTAATGCTGTGAGCAGGCTACTTGTCATGCCAGAAGTGCAGACTGCTCCCCCTGGGACATGTGGATGGGTGAATGGGAGCTGGGACAGGAGTCTTGTCCAAGGAAATCAGATGGGATTGCCAAAGATAGGATGTGTGCTTGCTGGGCAGAGACAAGTAGCAACTGTCCACTTCATAAAATAACAAATGTCCACTTCATAAAATGACACATGTCACTTCTCAGCAGAGCCACCACCTTTTTTCCCTTTGTGTTTCTACAATTCTCACACTCCTTGGTTAGAACACTTACTGGACTTTATTATTTCCTACTTTGCATTAGGTATCTAGTACGTGCCGTGCCCCTGGCACTGCATGGGGATTTATCTACAGTGACATTTCCATACACAACCTTGGGAGTGAGATCAAAGTTTTATTATCATCACTTGATAGTTGAGGAAGGCGAGGGTTATAGACTTGAATTTCATCCACAGTGACATAGCCAGATAAGCACCTGGGAATCTACATCGCCCTCTCCAGAGAGATGGGAATTTTGTGAAAGGAAGAACCATGTGGCTTTGAAGTAATAAGTCCTCTGTCACTTTGAAGGACTTCAGTCATTTCATGGCTTGAATGGATACTACGGAGTGTAAGGGATGAGAAAAAACCCAAATTTCATGCCCATACAATTAAAAATTAATGTGCAGATACATCTCTATATACATATATGGATGTGCACATGCATGCATGTATCTACATGTACACACATATAGATATATAATACATAGTATGTAATGTATACATCAGTATAATATATAACCAGTCTTATGTACTGTGTATCTGTCTATTGTATCTGCATGTGTATGAGCATGTGTGCATGCATATATGTACACAGGCACGTGTGTGTGCGATGCAAATGAGAGATGGAGATTCGTACATGAATGTCGTAGCAGGGTGAAGTTCCCTTAGCCCAGAGAGATGAAGATGGAGCATAAAGGTACTGCTGTCCCCTGACTCTAGTCACCTGCCAGTATTGCTCATGTTCTGGTTTGCTCATTTGGAGTTCACAGATCTTAATTATGCCCGACACAGCATGAATCTGCCTGCCCATTCCTTCAGAGAAAACCAATTTGTCCTCCAGACGGTGCCGCCTTCTGGCCCATCAGCAAGAGTGAGAAGCATGACCAAGTCCTGGGCCGTGCAGTCCTCTGAGGGGACCCTACGACCTCCACGACCCACGACCCCTGCCTGGTGCAGGCTGAGACAGCAGGGACTGAGCTGTGTCATGTCAGGGTTTGCAGGACTGGCTCCTGGTGGGTGTGCAGGAGAAGGGTGTGAGACGAGGTTTCTCCAGTGCCCATGGCTTGGCCATCGTGGTGTCCCGCACAGCCCACTGGCCCCCAGAACTCTTTATCTTCTCATTTAAAACCAAGGGGACATTTGCTGTGATGGTAGGAACTCACCACACTGCTCCAGCTCTGCTAGATTGAAAGGAGCCACACCCTGTTGGTTCCATAGCACTGGAGTGTGAGGTCACAGCCCCCCACACCCCCCCTGCCAGGTCACTCTGCTGAAGCCTGGGAGCCAGGGTCAAAGCCAGGCGTGGGGACATGTGCAGAGGGAGGCGACATCTGAACCACTGCACCTTCTCCTCACCTCCACCTGCCTTATCCCCAGACCAGACCTCCCCACCTCCCTATCCCAGGAGTGAGAGAACCAGGGGCCCCCTCCCTCCTGACGGGGTCCCTGGGGTAGAAGAGGCCTGGCACAGAGCTTCCCCGACTCCTCTCTTCACCTGACTAGAGCACATGGCAGAGTCTGGTCCAGGATCCTCTGTGGGTTCAAGGCCACCCTCCCTGCCTTGACCTGGGACTCCTCCAGAACATGCCTGGGCGGATCCTGGGTCCTCTTCCTTCCCCGTCCCCTGTTCCGGGGTGGGGGGCACTTCACCTTCCACGAGGGTGGAGGGCAGGATCCCCCCAGGGGTCACTGTGAGTCCCTCAGGGCCACCCCATCTCTCCCCTCCTGCCCTCAGGGCTCTCATCTGTAATTGCGCAGGCTGGACAAGTGCGTGAATCCTATTAATTCTGACATCCTATCCTTCCCGTGCTGGTAGGGAGTACTCATTGCTGAAGGACAGCAGAGACATGGTTTTATTGCAGTTTAGTATAATAATTAATATTCGCAGTGATGACTCTGGGTCATCAAGGAAAATTACATTGTGCCCAATGTGCTTTTAAGGAAGGACTCATAAACTCGAATACATTTTAGAGTGATTTTCTGTCAGAACGTTGCATGAATGAATGTGTGTCTGTACACATACACACATGCACCACACACACACACAGACACGCACACCACACATTGTATTGGATACTGAAAAAGACAACCCTTCTGTTATTCAGAAAATGTCATCTTAAATAACTTAAATTTCAAGTACAGAGACAAGCTTAGGGTGCCTATGACGCTTTTGAACAGGACATTCCAGCTTCTGGTGGGCTGTTAAAGAGGCAGTTAAATCTGCTCTCTGCTGGTGTCAGTTTTCCATTTTTGTACGTTGTCCTCTCTAAGGTCGAGCTACTGGAATGAACCTCTCCGCACTTGTATATTGATGTAGTCATTCATATTTGGGGAAGTAGACTCTTCTTTCCAGGATGTTCTTGTTTCTGTACTTGGGTAATGACCTTCCTTGAAAGGCTATGGTTCCACTAGTGACAAAAAGCTTCCAGCATGCCAGCCATGGTAACTCCTGCACATGTGTATCTTCAGGATCTGAGGCTAAGCATTGATCGCTGGTGACTGCTGCCTGTGGCTGGGACTTAGACATTGAAGTGTTCCTAGGGCCATCTTGGATGTCTTTGCTGAGAAGTGTGTGATATTGTTTGCCTATCAATGCTGTTGTTCGGGGCTTCACTCTGAGTTTACCATTGACCAGAATTACAGCCAATTCTCCCCAAGGGTCACCCTACATCCAAATCCTCCTGGGCTTCTAGCCCTCTCTCCAGATTTCTTTTTATTTGTTCTCAGAATATTTTAGTCTCAAGAAGAGCTTGGATACAATGGAGTAGGCATTAAATTCATCCCCAAATTTGTTTTCCTGTTAAAGAAATATATTTTTTAAAGTGAGGATTTTTTTCAGTGCCAGTCCTTAGAGATGAGATCTGTTAGGAAATGTACAAGCAGTTTTGTTTTATTTATTTATTTTTTAAATTTCTGCCCGCCAGGGTTTATGTGCCATTCAACACACAGCAGCCAAGTCGCTTAACCTTCACGGTATTTAGCTTTCCTGAGATATAAAATGGGATATAAACTCTCGGACCTCTCATGCTCTCTTGGCTTCTTTGCCCTATGATGTGCTAGTGATCCACTGAACAAAGGACATTTTTCTGTTGCCAAATGTTGCTAATTGGGTTGCAGAAAATGAGTGCAGAGTTTTGGAGTCTGTTTTAAGTGTGGAATGTTTAACTATTGCTTAGGTAATTTTGCTAGGGCTTGGGAGCTGGGAAGCTGAAGGACCAGTTTCTATCCCTCTTAGAGAGGCTCAGGGCACGGTGGCACATTAGGACATTTCACTCTTTGGTTGGGTATTTCATTGTTTGAAAGTCTGACGGGAATGCTCAGAGACGGAATGCTCAGAGACTTCCTCTGGGACTTCAGATATGCTGTTTGGACACACAGATTTGGGGGTAAGCTTTTAAAATATGTACAGTGTCACAGTATAGCTTCTTGAGAGATTATTGACCATTCTGGTTGCCTTGGGAAAATACAGAGAAAGCTCTTAGAAGGAGAGGAATAAAGAATATAGATAAAGGGTAAAAAATGTATTGGCATATAATGAGAACTAGACAGAATCAAAAGTGTAATTTTCAAAGAGTCTTGAATGAAATGAACACAGAAGGTAAAAGTGATACATATCTGAGGAAATGATTACTTGATGATTTGCATACTGGAAAAGATTGCAAATTATTAATAGCCTTTACATATAGAAAGTAAAGTTGGGAAGCTGTGCATTCTCTATGTTTACCTTAGATCCTTCATATTATTCCAAAAGCATGTGTTGCCTATGTAATCTAGAAAATTAATTGAAGTGGGAATTTGGTGCCATGTTGGGTTTCTTCTTTTATATCCTCAAGGTGTGTTAGGACCAAATGGTGTAGACTTTCTTTAAATTAATAAGCTAAATTAAGACTACTTTGAAATGTTCTTTTAGTACTTCTTTGAATACTGTTGCATGTTATTAGTTTAACAGCACTACTAAAGAATGCTTAAGAATTTCTGTTTTCACTACCTAGGTAGGCGTCTAGAATATTCTTATCTGATCATGATATTGTCATTTTCCTAAATCATATGTGACATAAAGGAACCTGGAACGTGGCAATGTCTTTCAGCTTCTCAGTTTGGGACATACATTTCACTCTGTGAGTAAGCAACTTTTAGATGAAATAACTGATTGAGAAATCTGAATGTCTCATTTATTTTCCTTGAAATTTGGAACGTTAGTTATTTGAACTGTGAACCATTCTGTATATCTGTGCTAGATGGAATAACTCCTGTTCTTTGTATAGGTGAGATAACAGTGAATATACTTGAAGGTAAAGGAAGTCTTCTGGATGAACAATTGTCCAGACAGAAGTTGGCCTTTTGGTTAAGAGCAGGGACTCTGAGGTAGATTGATAGTCTCTTTTGCCTGTCTGCTTGTATGTATCTTTGGCTTAGCAGATATGGATTAGGTTCTTTTTTTACCTTTTTGGTTTGTTTTTCTTGCTCTGTTGGGCTCCTTCCTTCCTTCCTTCCTTCCTTCCTTCCTTCCTTCCTTCCTTCCTTCCTTCCTTCCCTCCCTCCCCCCTCCCTCCTTTATTTACCTCCCTGCCTCTTTCCTTCCTTTCCTCCTTCACTCCTTCCCTTCCTCCTTCTCTCCTTTTTTCCTTCTCTCCCTCCTTCCTTCCCTCCTTCCCTCCCTCCTTCTCTCTCTCCATCCCTCCCTCCCTTCCTTCCTTCCTTCTTACTTGGCAGTGCTGGAGATTGAACCCAAAGCTTGTGCATACTATGCAAGTACTGAGCTGCAATCCCTGCATAGGATCTATAAAGTGTGTTCCTCCGATTGTCGATGTTTCTATGGGTTCTTCTGAATGCCTCGGATGCCAGCGTTCAGGACCTGAGAAAGGCATTGCATCCATCCAGCTGCGGCCAGCTGCTTGGCGTGTGGCCCTCTCCCCCACACAGAGTTCTGCCATCCTCTCTTCTCCCCTGGCTTTTCCTCTTCTGATCAAAAGGTTCACTTGTAGGCTCGCTTGTCTCCTGTGGATTTTCACGTCTGATCTCAAGAGCACACTCACCTTGAGGTGGTGAGCTAGGAGAGCATGTGGGGTGTAGCTCTGTGGTGACACTACAGCGAGTGCTGCCAGAGCTGCAGAGAGGATGGCAAGCTCTGCAGACTGCAGGAAGAGCTCAGCCCTCTTCCCACTTCCTTCTCCTCACCATGAGGGGACCTGCCTTGCTCCCAAGAAAACTTCCCCACAGATTTCCCTCAATATAAATCTGCCTTGGTGGGCCTCCCTGCCTGACTTTGACGTCTTGGCCCCTCAGTTCAAATGGCAGAATTTAAAATCCATGCTTTACAAGTCACTGGTAGGTCTTTTTCACATAGTTAAAACATATTTCGAAAGTGTTTCTGTGGTTGTCTACAACACACAGTCCAGGGTGATGACAAGTTGAACATAACCAAAGCCACATAAAATTGTAGGCAATTTAAGCTTGAAGTGATAGTGGAAGATTCAGAGATGAAGGAGAGCAGACATCCTGAGGTGGGGAGAGGACTTGTCCTTCAAGGCTGACATTGCTGACTCTGCAACTGAATTCCAAGATTGACCAAAACAACAACAACAACGAAAACCTGACTACACACTCATTTTGCAATGTAGTAAAATGACCTTTTAGCTACACAGTTTGAAGTTGCACTAATGGATTTATCTCCCTCTGAAAGAAAAGTTCCAATTCATTTTCTGCCTATCATCCACAAATATAATAGATTACAGTGCTAATGGGAAATTAATCGTGTGACATTGGAAATGAGATGGCGTAAAATTCATTGACTTGAAAATAGAAATGATCATATTTACCAAATTTTGCACTTAACCAAGAAGTACAGAAGCAGTGGAGTTAAACCACCATTACAGAGATGTATACTAGCATTTTCCTGAACGACTGAAATGGAAAGTTTTCAAAACATAAACAATGGTAATGTAATGTTTTCTCTTGGGATTAATAGATTTCAATTTAAGAATATTATGCTTTAATTTGTAAGTCTAAACAAGATATATTTTAAATCATGCTCACGTCAATACTTTGAGTAAGAGGAATCCAATTCCCATGAATGTAATTTTAGGCCCCAAATAATGACATTTCCAGAGGGCTTTTATTTCCACCCAAGATAATGAGAAAGAGACTGTTCGGAGTATGTAAATATTCATTTCTCTTTTCTCTGAACATCTGCTACCATTTCTTCTCACCACCAAACCAATTAATGCATATTTGAATAAGATAGATTTATAGTGTTTCCATTGTGCAAAAGATCATTCACTGTGTGAATTTTTATTGGTAGATTCAGTATCTTATTTAATTGCACTGAATTATACTTTTAGAGAGTACTATAGTTATTATTGATTTGGAAAAATGGGTTCGTTGCTTTGTAGTATTCCCAATTTAAGAGGGAAATGAGAGGAGTAAAAATAGATTATTAAAAAAAGGAATAAGTATTAAAGAGCTACAGCTCTAGAAGCCAAAATTAATTTGTAGCCCAAGGAAAAGTACTTTGTAATGTTTTAGTCTTTACTATTTGATTCCACTGTCTTGGGTTGTTTCAGATACTATTGTAAGCAGATCTTTTTTTTTTTTTTTGTAAGCAGATCTTTTGTGTGATTAATTAAGGGGGATAAATGTATGGATTAACAGAAACATACATTTTATTTCAGATACAAGTAAATTAGTCTGCTAGGTTTTCATAGATAATTTTCTAGATAATTTCATAGATATTTATTTTCTGATAAAGAATTCCATCTTCTTTTAATTATTTTATTCTTGTACCAATCTAAATCTAATCAGAAGTTAGAAATCAAACATTAGTTTAAACACAGAAAATTTACCATAAGCATTATCTCTCGATGCTAGGCTTGGTGCTGTGTGGCTGAAATCCCAGGAATTGAGAGACAAGGCAGGCTGATGGAGAATTTGAGACAAATCTGGACTACAGAATGAAACCAAAACCAAACCAACCTGGTGCCAGTGGTTTATGCCTATAATCCATGCTATTCAGGAAGCTGAGATCTGCGAATTTGGAGCCAGTCCAGACAGACAAATGTGAGAAACTTTTACCTCCAAATAACTAGGAAAAAGCCAGAACAGAGAGGTGCTTCAAGTGGGAAAATGCTAGGTATAAGTGAACAAACTGAGCCAGAACATGAGGTCCTTAAAGTCCCAGTACTCGTGCAAAACTAATAAAACAACACAGTAACAAGAGAGGAAGAGAGGAAACACCAAATAACGAAGCAACAAAAAACCCGAACTATAGTCTATCAAGTAAAAAATATCATCTTCAAGTTAAAAAAATATAGAGGGATATAGTGTTCAGTTTGCCCAAGTTTGTGTTTATTATTCCACACTTAGGAATTTTTTTTAAAAAAGGAGAATGGTCAGCAAACGATTTTAAAAAAGTGCCTTTAAGTAAAATATGAATAATGGGTAGAAAGAGCAACCAGAAACTCCAGGGTTGAGATGTCACATACTAACTAGTTAGGTTTTTCTTTCTCAGTAGGGTCTTGTTAGGTAACCCTGGCTAGGATTTAACTTATGATCCTCTTGTCTCTTCTTCCTCGTTGTTGGAATTAGAGGCATGTGCCAATGCACAATATACACAGTCTAAATAGCTTCTTTCTCAAGGCTACTGAACAAATGTTTTGATTGAACCTAATGCTCAAATTAGTCGGGAATACAGTTGAGCTCCATTACTGTGACAAAGTTTATTGACCAGCAATCACAACTGATCTCATTGATGGCTTGACTTAACACAAATCTTTAAAGGTAGAGCATCCTGCTTGGTAGAATCTTTCATGCAAATACACATTGAAAAATATTCTTCTCCACTCGGGAACATTTTTTGTTGTTGTGATATTGTCGTGTAGATATGCAAAATAAATGCCATCTGGCTGTTTTATGATGTCCCCAGACCCTCAGGTGACGGGTAATAAAACAGCAAGCAGCTCGGGGTTGATGTGAACAGCCTGAAGCAGGTCTTGTGTTTCCAACCTGGTGATAATCCGCACTGCTTGACTAGAGAATGGAGGATTAGTGCTGGCCCACATTTGTTATCTGGAAGTTATAGTTAACAACTGAATGTTTCCTTAGGGTGCGGGGTGTGTGTGTGTGTGTGTGTGTGTGTGTGTGTGTGTGTGTGTGTGTGGTAGCGTATTTCTTTTACATATACAAGAAAGTGGCATGAATAGATTGGAATCAATGTGATATAATTTTTTTCCTCCCTCCCTCCTTCCCTCCCTCCCTCCCTCCCCCCTTCTTACCTACCTTCCTACCTTTCTCACTTTCCACCTTTTTGTTTTTTATCTTTTCTTTGAAATATATTAATTTGTCTTTGAAATCTGTATGTATATATATGTAATATGATATCCACATAGACACACACATATATATCAACAGAAAAATTGCTTTATTTTAGGTATAAGTGATCCAATTTCTACCCTTACCTTGTCACTAATTTTCTCTGTGTGTTTAATATAACCAATTCTCTCTTATTAACTGGTTTTTTTAAAATTGTTTTTACTCTTTTGAGAATGTGTATGTAAGCTAACAAGTGTCAAAGTCCTTCAGTATCCACGCTGGAAGCCATGGTATTTGCGTGTGGAAATTGTTTTGCTGGAGAAAGGATTTTTATTTTCCTTCTCCTTTATACTCTTGCCCACATTACAGGCCTGTGAACTGACTCTATTTTGAGGAATATTAGAATTTTAAATTAGCTTGTTGGCCAAGGTGCAACTTACAATATACTTCCCGGTGTATATAATCAAAGAACCCTTCAAGTGATCGCGTGAGTCTTACTTTCTCCAACTGCCAAAGGCATTCATGCATTTCTAATTTTTAATATATATACATGCACATACATATTTACTAGATCATACTTTGAATGTCAACAATTATTTTATACTTTTATGACCTGTCACAGAGTTTGCGATGGCTTATTCTTCATGAATTATCATTTTTAGCACACTCCAGCTTGTTGGCTCCCCTTCTTGCCATGTGGATTTAAGCAATTTAGCAGTAGGTGTCAGAGATCTTCAGTGTTTAGAAACTAACGTTCACAAAGAAGGAGTTGGGGACGGCACTTGTAAGAAGGCTGAGTGGATGATTAGCAATCAAAACCAAGCTGTGCGCTTTTGATTTCTTGCCTACAAAGGTCATACCTAATGATCATATTTGCTTTCCAAAATCTTCTGGTGTAGATGAGGGTTTTGTTGTTGTTCTCAAGGAGTCCAAAGTCATCTGATGTTTCCTAAAGTTAATGAGGGGATGATGAGTGGTGTATTTTCCTAAGAGTCTTTGTATTCTAAAAGCTAGCCTTGAATTCTGTTGTATTAACTTTGAAACCAAGATTTGACAGATTCTGTCTAAATTTTGTTGTAATTGCAATATACGCCAATTTGGAATTATTTTGGAACCATTCCATTTTGCAACAACACTTCCATTTTGGAAGACTTGCTATTTTCTAAGATTTTTGTGGTGTGATTGTTTTTAATTTTCATTATTTCTTTCTCTCTTCCTCCTCCTTTTCTCTGTCCTCTCTTCTTTCCTCCTCTCTCCTCCTCTCCCTCACTCTTCCCCTCTCTTTTCCTCTTCCCCTCCCTTCTTTTCCCTCCCACCGTTTTCCCTCCCTCCTCCCCTTTTTCCCCCTTCCTCTCTTCTCTCCTCCCTCTCAAGACTAGTCCTCTTCCCTTCATCATTTAGGTATTCACAGGTTCTCAGTATCTGCCCAAGACATGACCTTGGATTCCAGGTCAGAACTTTGCTCATATTCTCTCTGATTCTGCCAGGTTCTATTTTTTTCCCTTTCTCATTGTCACCGTTTGTGGAATTCTGTCTTTACTGAACACAGGGCACTCAGCAGCTTTGCCACCCACTATTTTGTTGTTACCTATGAACTGCACTATTGTCTTGTTAATTAAGCATAGCTTCTCCAGCCACTCACTCCCTATTTCCTACAACTTATGAAAATTGTAGACAAAGTGACAGGCCAGTCATTGAAGGCTGAAACGAGTCCCATGGCATTGTTTCCAGATCCTCTGAATAGGGCTAGAGGCTACTAGTGCAGGTAGGCAGATGAGGGTGTGCCAATTTCAGCGATGTCTCTAGTTATTTTCTTGACAGTCTAGTAACTATGTAGTTCCCAGCATGCCCTTGGAATAGTGTTGAATGGAGGTGGGAAGAGAAAGTGGAAAAGCACTTTAAGGGGGGACTGTGTTCCTACAGCCACACTCACCCAGATCAGCTGGCTGCAGTGAGGCGTGCTGAGAGCCCCCCCACAGCATGTGTGAGAAATGTGTGTCACTTCATTTCCTCGCTTCCCACTCTCTGTGCTCAGCGTAACCACATTCAGGAATTCCTGTGCTCTGAAGGATTCATTTCAGGCTTGGAGAAGTGGCTCATGACCTTTCCCTTAAATCTGACATTATTTCTATTTGGCTCCCACAAAGCAATCTCTTTAGACAGCAGGAAAGAGTAGCATTTAGAATAATTAATCACTTAAAAGCATCATAATACTTTTATTGGATTGTAAGTACCTTCAACTTGTTCTGTAAAATTTATTTTATAGGCGTTAATTATTACCTTTTGCGATACATAAGAGTGCATGCTGTGAATACTTCTCAGTTCTAAAGGGAGCATTCGAATGCCACAGCTTAGCTCCTTCACAACCATGGAGCATTCATGGGTAATATAAGACATAGAGTGGGGCTAAACTCTGTACTATGTGCATGGCCAATGTCAGAAACAGTACAGGAAATCAGTGCACACTTCAAATCCCTTAGGTAAAAGTAAAGCACAGTTATCTACTTTTTTGATAGTAGATTGGAGTCAAAATTCATGAAGGCATAAAATACAGTTCTTGTTTCAAAAATATTTTGGCTATGAATAATTACTTTTTCTAAATTGTGTGAAGTTTGACTTGTGCCTAGTGTATTAGGTTTAGAAAAGAAATATATACCCATATACATATATATACATATCTCTATATATACAGAGATATGTATATATATATTCAAATTTACTTTTACAACTTTGAATTTTCTTTTGAAATATATGTGTTTTCTGGTTAAACATAATCACTTCTGGAAAAAAAAATGCTTAAAATTTTAGATGAGATAAATATAAGATAGTCTAGAGACTATGCATTTTTTAGCTGAGATCCTGACTTTTCCAACAAGTAACAGATTTCCCAATGTTTGCTAAGACATCAGATATTTTATGTCATGATTCAAGAGAACATACCTCATTGGAGAATTATGCTGAAAAATGAAGATTTTTTTATCAAGTTTTGATTTTACCACAGAGGTAACCCACAGATAATAGAAGAAAGTGAATCCTGAAAGATGTCATGGGCTTGCTCAACCCACGTAGTGGATTTCTGCCAGAAACAGAAGAGAAAATCCAATGCTTCCTAAACTTTGGTTCCTTTCCCTGCTTACAGTGCTGCGGGCTGATTGATGACAAAAGGGAACCACTCTCAGGATAGACCCCTCCTGCTTCTCCCCCCACTGCGTGCACCCCTGAAGTTCTTTAGTGAGGGGCTTTAGGAAGGCCCAGGAATCACATTTTATGTGCAGAAAACAACAATTTGGCTACTTAGAGAGAAATAAGGCAATAAATTCTTGAAAGGAAGGAACTGACATTGACATAGTCTCCTGTTGAGTTTCAGGTGGTTAGATCTTTGTCTTCTCCCTGCTTAGAAAACTTTCAGTGTGAAGTTTTTAGAAATTAAAACCAGAAATGCTTTCTGAAATAGAAAACGGAGGGGGAAAAATTATCAAGGCATACTCCGAAAAGGAATCAATTAGATCAGTCATCACTGTTTATGAAACATATTACGTAGGAGGTTTTGTGCATCCAGTGTGTTTCCTTCAATGTTCATCTAGATAATTGGGAAGTTTGGTTTGGTAGTATTAGTCTATTAGTAATTGTATTTCTCTTTGCAAAAGTGAGAAATTATTAAGCAACTATATAGTTATGAGACTTCTTGGTCCTGAAAAGTCTTTGCTGTGAAAATTAGTCAAAGAAGGACTAGAAGTAGAGCATGCTTCACACAGACTTGACAGACGGGTCTCATCCAGATCTGAACCTGCAGTTCTAACCTACAGGTGGTAGGTTAGAAATGCAGAATAGAAAGCAGATACAAGCAGTGGGAGAAAACTCTAGGATATCTAGTTAGAACTATTTTAGAGTGAGTTGGAACTAGTCTAGAAATTAAGGAGCCAGAGAAACTTAAGAATTGATGGTGAATGGCAAATCACTCGATGGAGTTTCCATGGGAGAGTTTTATTGGGAAAGAAAGATAATTGAGTACTGAGCTTAGGGAACATCTACACAAATACGATTTATTGACTCAGGTAATTGCTATCAAAATAGTAATTTATTGAGCGAGTGCTCTGTGTTAGTTTTTAGGGACCATCCCTCAAGACAAATTTTCTTGTTAATCCTATACAGTTATAGAATAATTGCTCAGTTCCCAATTGTCTGTATGTAGATTAAAAGAAACACACTGGACTCATGAAATATTATATTTAATATTTTTGTATAAACAGCGTGGATTAATTTGGTAAATCATTCTATGGGTATGCCTTAATAATTCCCTGTCCTTTCCACCTTCATATTCTATTTTTAATTTCTAAATTTCTAAGTAATAGCTTACAGATTACAGATGAAAGAACTGCTCTTTCTTAATTTTGTCCAATACTTTTTTTTTTTTTAAACCAAGAATTGCAACTGTGGTCACTGTAGCTACACTGCCATAAAGTTAGCTTCCATTTCTCAACAGGACTTCTCATGGAGAGCTGAGGATCTGCCCAGAAACAGGGGGCAGGTTGAGGGCAGGGCATAGGACTTTGCATCTGTATTTGGAATTTTGTTTCTATTTATGCGTCATAAAGATTGTTGACATTTATCTGGAGGCAAAGAAAGCAGAAGATATCTGTGTAAGTGGGTGAACTAAACTCTTGGTCACCTTTTCTCTGTCTCTGAGTTATGACTTAACACAAGGGACAGCATCAGATAGCAGACAAAAGGTTGACTTTTAGGTGGGTAAAGTCTGCTGTTGCATTACCAGTTGACTCATGAAATATTCAGAGTTTGGCACTGCTAACAAAGTGTGCATGGATGCCATCATTTGTACGGTCCCTTGAGATGGCATATAGGTGACTGCACTATTAATGCAGGGCTGGAAAATACTACAGAATGAGCTCTTACTTTATCCAGAGAATATAGCTTAACAGTGAGTGGGATTATTTTTGCTAATAAGTCAGTTGTGTTGAATCTGTAAAGAAAAGGTAACAACAAATGCTCCAATAACTCTTCAGATAATTTTAACAAACATGCAGCTGCCTTTCTCAGACCGAAGGTCCTCAGTGGAAATTGAAGAACAAGAATAAAGGTTGGGCTTAGAAATGCACACTTGTAATTCCAACAACTCAGGAAATAGTGGTAGGAAGATGCATAAGTTCAAGAACAGTCCAGGCAAAGGTGGCAAAACCTGGACTCAAAAACAAAATAACCACCAGAAAGGTCTAGAGACCCTGGAGTGGTGGAACATTTTCCCAGCATGCTCAAGACTCTGCAGGAGAGAGCCTTCCAGGACAGGAGAGTGTGGTGCAGATGGTGCCAGGAACAGCTGGTGAGAAAGGCCTGGGGCTGTGTGGCAGCAGAGCTAATTCTGGAGAGGATCGTGAAGAATCCTGAGAGCCTGGATATGCTGCGGAAGTGGGTGGAGAGGCCAGCTGCAGGCTGGTGCCAGCCTTCAGGCCTTCATTGTCCTGGGAACACTGCCTCTGAGCATTTCCAGGCAGGATTTTAAGAGGAGGCTTTCTCCTGTTCTACAGAGAGGGCACAGAGCAGGGAAAGAGTGAGAGCGGCCTGCTTCCACTGGGCTGCAGAGGGGATGGGGAGCCCTGGCAGGGCAGGCTCAGGAGAGGCCATCCTGTTTCAGTGGTGAGTGGACAGAGGAAAGGCCATGACGGCTATGAGAGGAAATACAAGCTGGCTCTGTGCAGCCCCTGTGAGCTTCTCATGTCTGTTCTCACGCAGCCTCGCTTGGGATTTAACATCTGTCCACGGAAACAAAGAGAAAACGAACATAAAAATAGTGCCTTCGCTAATGTTCTGAGACATTAAAGAGAAGATGAATAATCTCTACATTTGCCAGCCCCACTCAGCATTAATGAATATTTCTGTGTGACCGTTTTGAAAAGGAATTAGCTGGCCTGGGTAGAGGATGCAAGAAAATTTTAGGAGTTGTGTTTGGAAACAGCCCACCTTGAGCTAGTCTGCTGGATCCACCTCCCCCCTGCCCCCCTGCCCCCGGTTCTTTTTCCCTTAGTCTGAGACTACAGGATGGATAGCAAATGTGACCTTCCTATAGGCCTGTTTAAAAAAATCATCTGTAGAAATATAGTACTCCATTCAGAAAAGGCCAGGATCATTTCGCTCCAGTACAGATTAGATAACAATAAATCATGCTGCAATAATGTTGAGAGCTACATCACCAACTTGGACTCACAGGGAAATTGCTTCTCATAGGTCCTCCTCCAGTATGCCCAAGCAGCCCATGTGTCTGCCCGGTAACATTTGCAGGTTTCGATGCGAGATAAGCATGTTTTGCTTACGTCTGTGATTCATCCTTCTTCCCACTGACATCCAAGGACTTGCCTAAGTCACAGACTTTACCCACTTTCCCCCTTCTTCCTTTCTTGCTGTCTTCCCTCCCTCTTCTTTTTCCCTTTGGAAGAATGACTGCTCTCTTTGTAATGAACGTCTCATACTCCACTGACGCCATCGGTGTATAGTGTATCTATTAACTTTATTTCCCAACTGTGTCCACTATGCAGTTATCTTCCCAGTCTGCCCGATGGATCTAATTCAAACTAGCCTCACCTCCTTTCCCAAATTCCCACGGTTGTCTTCTAATTTGTCTTCTGGCTTGTTACCCTGGATAGGCCTCAGGATTTTGTTCTACTCCTAGCTGCTGTGAGCCTTTTTAAAACCTATAACCAATTTCATAATATTTCTTTACATCAATGGCTCTTTGACTTCTTGGAGTAAAAGCTACATCTGAACAATGTTCCTGGAAATGCTAGGCTGGCTCTCTACTTCCCTTCCCCTTCCCCTGCTCCCATGTCCCCCCTCCCGCCCCTCCCTTTCCTCCCAGTCCCACCAGCACAGGGCTCACTGGAGCCAAAGGACCTACAATATGACCTCTCCCATGGCTGTTTTCAGTGCCTGAGTATTCTTCATC
The DNA here is from genome assembly GCF_031878675.1 of Megascapheus bottae. Classification (NCBI taxonomy): domain Eukaryota; kingdom Metazoa; phylum Chordata; class Mammalia; order Rodentia; family Geomyidae; genus Megascapheus; species Megascapheus bottae. The sequence continues at coordinate 26,301,460 of NC_143531.1, forward strand.
CAGTATCTTCATTTTATCCTGAGATCTCCTGGCAGTCTGATCAGAGCAGCCTGTGCAGCCACTTTATTTAAAATACCACCTCTTGCATCATTTCTATGATGTTTTCCTGCCTTTAAATTTCTTCACTTTGCAGATCACTCATCAGTGCCTGTTGGTTGCTTTTTTGTTGTGTGTTCCTTGTAGTTGACTGTCAGCCAGTGGCAGCTGGGACTTCCCTTTTGTCCCCTTTCTCTGTCCCCAGCATCTAGAACAGTGGTTGTCTGGTTGTACTGTGTGCAGAGTGCGCACAGCAGGAGACCACTTCTCCCCAGAGGCTCCAGAGAGAAGGCAGACCTGGGAAAACACCTCCGTCATTATAACGCCAAACATCTCAGTCGTTTTAAGACTACACGCTCCTATGGACTTGGTAGAAATTTATTTGCTCCAGCAGAAATTGGAAACTAATTCAGTTTCTGAGCTAAGACATTGCTTAGAGTAAGTTTCAATTCAACGCTTAGTGTCCATGCCTTGGAGATGGCATATGAGTTACTAAATATTTCCGAACTTCCTTCGGGGCATGTGGCAAAAGCAGACATTCCAGGAACTCTCTTTCAGTTGTTGGGTGTGTCTGGGTGGCTTTCCTAGTCTGATCATTAATGAGTAGAAATAACATACATAACTTCTAGATAAGCCTTCTGGAACGTTTCGTGGGTTACTGCAGCTCTGTTTTTGTTTTTATGGGTCTAGAGGCTTGATGGAATGGAATCTCCCTGTTCCTAGCTTCTTGAGAAAACAAGGGGCACATTCTCTCAGCCGGTACCAGTGGGTATGTCCTGTGAACGGGAATAGATTCCTGCACTGGAGCTGCTGAGATTCTAGGGTTATTTTGATTAAAGCTGCAAGATCTTGCTAAGTAGTTCCAGTCAGGGAATCCTTTCATACTCTTAAAATTTATTGGAATGCCTCCCAAAAGCTTGTGTGGATGGGGGTTTTATCTATTAGTATTTATAAGCTAGGAATTGAAATATTTTAAATGTTATTTAAAAGTAGGCATGAGACAGTGGCCCACAGTGGTCACGGTGGCTCACGGTGGCTTGCCATCTCAGTTATTTACTGTAGAGCAGAGATCAGGAAGATAGAAGTTTGAGAAAAACCTGGACAACATGCTAAGATATCCTCGACCCCAATCTTAACAAGTCCAACTGTGATCCCAGCTCGGAGGGAGATACGATTAGGATCATCATAGTCTGAGACAGGTTCTCAGGCCAAAACATTCAATCCTATCTGAAAAAGAAGTATAAGCAATAAGGAGTAAGGGCATGACTTCAAGAATTAAGCACTTGCCTAGTCAGCTCAAGACCTTTAAACCTAGGCCAACAGACAACAACAAACAAACAGCAAACCTATAAAATTAAGAATACCTACACGTCATGGTCGTAAAATACATTTTAATGAAAATGTTTCCCAAAGCAGAAAAAATTTACATATGAACAAGTGTTTTCTAGGTGTTTGTCAACATCTTTCTTGTTTGGCTTACTAGAGAGCTGGGCTGTGATCTCTGTTTCTGCCTGCACAGTTAGGTTTGGTTTGGTAGTTGAGAGCTCCATGTTTATGTTGTTGAGATGGAGAGTATGTAGTAAAATTGTCTCACAATTGTGGACACTTCTCTTGGATGCCTCAAGTAGATCTCAGCCAGTGGTCATTTCTTGAAGGGTGATAGCCATGTAAAACAGGAAGTCCTATCAACAGTGCAAACCTATATTTCCAGTTAACGTACTATCACTCTTCTCTAATTCTGACAGTTGTTACTGTGAAAGGGAACTTAGAAAAAAAATGATGTATAAATGATCAGATTATCTGTTATTTTTCCACTAAGCCGAAATGTTGGTGAGTCATTCTGTATACTTTCCTTTTCGTATACTTGAAACTTGTTTAGAGGCTATTTTAGGAAAATGAATGGGCAACTTTTTATCCCCAGAGCTTGTTTTAAAAGACATAATTGTTGAAGGAAAGCACACAAGGTAATCCATTTTAATTGTGAAGAGTCACAACTCTGCATCTCACTCCACAGTGACATTTTACTATTCAAAAGAATTCTTTCCTACTTTTATTTCAGTTGTAAAATATACCATATAATGTGATAACAGATTATGTTGGACTGCTTTTTACATGCCTATACATTTTATATATATTTAAAGTTTTCCTACATGAGTGCATGTGATATGATAATTATATAGAGAGAAATCCATCCAGAGACAGGAGAAATATCTTCTGTTTATAAATAACAAAGGTGACATGTTCCAAGTCCCTGAGGATTGATTCTGTTTTATTAAACATGGATTGACACTGCTAGAAGACAGTTGTTACTAGTTTAAAATTCAGAAGGGTCCTGAGGTGCATGCTTTTCCAGGGAGGCCTGTTCACTTGTCTCGGGTGTCTGTGTAATTGGTCTCCAGAGCCACAGCCAAGCTGAGCCTTTGCTGTTGGAACTGACACTTACCAGAAAGAATTAGACACTGGTCAACCCACTTCTAGGTGACAGTGGACATCTGTCACCATTTCCTTACCTTGCTTTCCTTCATAAAGTCAACAGGGAAATCTGGAAACTGTCACCTATTTTCTGTGGCTGGCTAATGTTCAGTTCTCAGGGCATACTTATACCTATTGGATATAATGTTTACTTTTAAAATAGAAGCACTCTTCTCTAGATGTTGACCTCTTGTGCTTGTAACCCTACTTATTCAAGAGGCTGAGATCTGTGGGTCACAATTCAAAGTCAACCCAGCCAGAAAAAGCTGTGAGACTCTGAACTTCAATTAACCATTGAAAGGCCAGAAATGGAGCTGTGGCTCAAGCAGTAGCATGCTAGCCTTGAGCCTCCCCCCCCCCCCACACACACACAAAAAGAAGTAAGGGAAAGCTCGAGTCCCTGAGTTCAAGCCCCAGTACTGGCACAAAAAGCAATCAGTACAAGCGTTCTACTCTTAAGGAGTATAGACAACAAATTCTTTGTAAACCATGGGCTTGGGTTCTCAAGAAAGCAGCCCAAAACTGCATGCGTTGATCACTGTTTTATTTTTCATAGCGACGCATTCACATGATTAAAAGCTGGATTCCAGGTTCTTTCTACTCTCATTAGTTATTGACAGGGCTTTGTTAATGTGCGTGGTGTTTAACGGGAGATGAAATCGTCCCAGGCACATTGCTCTTCCCGAGAGGGCTCCAGGCTAAAAGCAGGAAGGAGGCTGTGGGAAGAGCAGACGGAGGAGAGGTTGCAAACCTACCATTGCTTCGCCACACAGGTGGACTTCAAGGAGAATCTGAAATGATTCTGAGGCTTGGAAGTTGTTTGATAAAATAAAAGCTGTAGCAGAAAGAAATGTAACAGAAAAGACTTTTGACCCGTTCTACAACACGTCTGCACTTTCCACGATGACATTTCTTTGTATATCATGTTCACTTCGTTTTTCTGGCGGTATGATCCTTGACAGCTTAAAAATTCCCCCCTTTATGTAGCCCTCAGAATATGGAAGCCTACATGGGGTCGTTTGCATTTCTACATAATCACCCTAAGGAGGGGGATATGCAGGTGTGACAGTTTGTCAGAATGAAAACAGGAAGCTAAAACACAGGTTGGGAGAGGGTCAAATGGAAGTAGATGAACTGAGAGAGGGAAGGTGGGTGGATCAGATGTACTCTTCAACAGACACACATAGAAGTAGGAAAATGGAGGAGGAGTGGTGTTAGAGAGAAGAGGGAGACGGTGGAAGAGATTACATTGATCAAGAGGCAGTGAACGCACAGGCTGATATGTAAACTACCTACAGACAATAATAACCCTTTAAAAAACCAACAACACCCTCAAGGTCAGATGGCAGCCTGCTGGTCTACGCGTGGGGTTTCTTGGTAATGTGATGGCTTACAGCATGTGTAATGTGGTCTTGGGGAAAGCAGCTGCAGTGCATGCTGGAACTCCCTCGGGGTCCTCTCTCCCACACCAGCATCTCCAGCCTCAGCTTGTGAGCATCTCTAAGCCTTGGCGTTACTGTCAGAGAACATCTCCATTCTTTCCTTCCTTTCCTAGGGATTTTTCACACATTCATTTACCTGTGGTGACTTAGGGCAAGCATGTCTGCCAAAGGATGTCTGCCATAATGTTGTTAATAGTAAACTCCAGAAATAATACAGTTATCCTCAGTGGGTTACTGGGTAGTTAATTTTGTGCCATTGCTTTATTTACCTTGATTCTGAGGACGTGTTCATGTCTGATCACCATGTAACATTTCTGCAATTAAGCACAGACATGTGTTATGACAATGTTTAACATAATGTATTAAGTATGAACATTCAGAGTAATTATAGAGCAGAAACATGTTCTGAATTTGAGTCACCAGCTTCATGTGGGCTTGTCAAGAATCAGCAGCTCTTGGGGCTGGGAGTTTGGCCTAGTGGTAGAGTGCTTGCCTAGCATGCACAAATACCCAGGTTCGATTCCTCGGTACCACATACATAGAAAAAAAGCCAGGTGCCAGTGGCTCTCACCTGCAAGTCTAGCTACTCAGGAGGCTGAGATCTGAGGATCGTGGTTCAAAGGCAGCCCAGGCACTGAATAAACTGAGTCTCGGGCCGGGAGTTTGGCCTAGAGGTAGAGTGCTTGCCTAGCATGCACAAAGACCCAGCGTCTATTCCTCAGTACCACATACATAGAAAAAAGCTGGAAGTGGTGCTGAGGCTCAAGTGGTAGAGCTCTAGCCTTGAGAAAGTCCAAGGACAGTGCTCAGGCTCTGAGCTCAAGCCCAGGACTGGCAAAAAAAAAAAAAAAGAATCAGCAGCAGCTCTTATACATCATTTTAGGTAATATAGACCAAAATTAATAAAGACTCAAATGAAACGTTAAAATGTCATGTGGGTCCGTGTTGTGTGTGTCGAATAACAGCTACTCTTGAGGTAAAGGGAGAAGAATCACAAGAGGCCAGCCAGCCCAGGCTACATAGTAAGTATCTCTCAAAAACAAAAACTTCCAAAGAGGTGTGAATGATACAGAGCCAAGGAGGATCAGACTATGGGGTCAAGGCCAAACCATTCATCCAGCACGATGCTGTGTAGACCTTTACATTTTCTAATTCACGTCCCCCAGCTGGACGACAGACGTCCAGCCCTTGTGTTGTGTGTGTGGACACAGAATCCTGAAGGGCAGAAAGCACACAGCGCATTGTGGCAGAGGCATGACTCAAACCCACCATGATTAGTGTGTGGAATTCCTTGATGGAATCTCAGTTTAAAAATCCTTTTTTTTTTTTTTATGAGAAACAAATGGAATCAGGCTGTGTGTGGTCTATTTATATAGAGGATATCACTTCTTAATTAAAACAAATTCTGTCTATATGCATCATCATAGGTACAGCTCAAAACCTACTGAATAAAAGGAACAAACCAAAATTAAAAGCAACAAATTATTTTCTAGGATAGAAAAGGTATGTGATGATATTATTATTATTATTATTATGTTGGTTGTGGGGCTTGAACTCTGGACCTGGGCTCTGCCCCTGAGCTCTTCAGCTCAAGGCTATTGCTCTACCACTTGAGCCACAGTGCCACTTCTAGTTTTCTGGTGTTAATTGGAGTTAAGAGTCTCATGGACTTTTGTGCCCAGGCTGGCTTTCAACCCTGATCTCAGCCTCCTGAATAGCTAGGATTACAGGTGTGAGCCACCAGCCCTGGTCATAGTAACATTATTTTTATACACTCAAAAGAGATAGATATTTAGATTTATAGGCCAGACATATATGAATCACAATTTAACACTAGAGACATATATATATGTGTAAATAATTATATGTATGCTCTTTATATATGCTATGTCACATATATGATCTATATCATATATATCCAGAATGATGTTTAATAACTAGGGAAAGAAGGAGGAGAAAAGGAGAATCAGATGGTCTTAATTGTATAAAACATGTTTTTTTTATTATAACTGAGGTGACAACATCTGAACCAGTTGTGGCAAAATGTTTATCTGTTTCATAAATGTGGTAAGTGCAACTGAGTTATCTTTTCATTTTTCCTATTATTGAAATTTTTAGGATCAATAAAAGAAAATTTTAACAAATACTTCCATGGTCAAAGAAATTTTGGATAACTGAAAAGTAAAACCATTTTCTTTGCTGTAAAACTTTTTAGTCATTAATATATTAATGGAAATTGGAAATTGCCAAAAGGGTAATATCTTATGAAATATTTCTCTAAACTTATTTGACCATGAAAGCGTTTTATTTTATTTTTTATGAAATATCTATTAAGATTTCATGGATATTTTGGGAAATGCTGTTATACATCATAGCACTTAATTTCCCTTAATTGTTTTATGTAATTTAACTTAATTTCCCCTATTAGACTTTCCATCTCCTTGATGTCAGAACCTAAGTCTTACTCCTTTTAGCTAGCAATACTTTGATGGTTTATTTGATTGTTTTTTGTCCTTTGAAATTACTCTGTAGCTCATTATGTTAAAGTAGGTTCAGAGCAGAAAATAGGAAAAGTTGTCCTCTTGTCATTTGAAATCAGACCGAAAAGCAAATAGGACACATAGTTCAACAGAAGTTTAACAATACTTTTCAGAGAAATGGGGAATATTTGTGTCAAAACATTGCAACATCTAGTCACTAAAGATTTCTTCATGCATTTATCTCATTCAATGACTAGACATGTACCTTTGTCATATTTAAGAATTGGATATTACTCAGTGCATCCCATTTCTCAGAGTTTAATCCACAGCAATTTCTCAGATCCTTTGGACATTATACTGAGCAAAAATTCAATCACATTATTATTTAAATAATCAGTTCTTTCAAGGAATTGTGACTCGTAGACATAATTTGAAATCCTTGATGAATAAAGATGGAATTTTGACACGATGAATAAAATGAAGGGCATTGATTAAGCAAGAATGTGTTGAGTGTATACTTTACAGCCAACTTTGTGTGTGTGTGTGTGTGTGTGTGTGTGTGTGTGTGTGTGTGTGTGTGTGTGTCTTTGGGCTTGAACTCAGGGCCTGGACTGTTGGACCTGAGGTTTTTTGTTGTTGTTGTTGTGTTCCTCTACCACTTGAGCTACAATGCCACTCTTGGCTCTTCAGTGGTGAATTGGAAATAAGAGTCTTGCAGACTTTCCAACATGGACTGGCTTTGAATCACTATCCTCAGGTCTCAGCCTTCTGAATAACTAGGTTTGTAATCTTCTAATATTAAGTTGGATATCCAATAGTGAACCATTAGAAGATAATGTCTCTCATTCTGTCATTAATTGGTAAGCATATTGATGACAGATATTGAATAGAAATAACTACCAAACAAGAAATTTAAGTGATAGGTTAAAAATCTACTGCAGGGATAGAGTTAGCTCTTGGACATTTGTGTTTCTTCAAAGCACTTTATGAGTGTCATTCCAAAGTTTTCCCCCTTTATACCATGTTTTATTTGATAAAATTCTGTACCTTTTTATTTAATGATAAAATGTTTAAGTCTTTATCTTGTTATAATTCTGGGGTTTTTTTTGCCAGTCCTGGGCCTGAATTCAGGGCTTGGGCACTGTCCTTGAGCTTTCTCAAGGCTAAAGCTCTACCACTTAAGCCACAGCCTCACTTCTAGCTTTTTCTGTGTATGTGGAACTAAAGAATTGAACCCAGGCCTTCCTGCATGCTAGACAGGCATTCTATCACTAGACCACACTCCAAGCTCCTTCTTATGATTCTTAAAACTGAAAAAAAAATGTTTTGTGGAACTTGTACAGAAGAAAGGGTATATTCAACTTTGTAGTATTTAGTTGTGTGTTTTATAGTAGCCTCTACTTGTATGCTATTTTTAGAGCAAATACATCGAATTCAATTGCGTTCTTTGCCGTCACTGATGGCTTTTCAGTTTCCCTTTGATATATGGTTATCATCTGAAATTAAAAACTCAGTTGACAGTGGATAAATGAGATCCTTAAGGCCTGACAGAAGTCAGAGGACATTTTCTTGAATATGCGTTCCACACGCAATATCAGTTTTCTTTCTATAGAGCATAACCAACTAGCCTGCTCCAGTGTGAATTAAATTTGTGATAAAAATGTTTCATCAACGGTGGCCGCTTTCTCCACTAAACACATCCTTTTAGCAACAGCATTTTAAAGGTGCTTGGTGCACAGAAGAGTAGAAACAAACAAACAAAAATGAATTTTTGGCTTGGAACAGTGTCCATTCTGAAGCTATAAATATCTAATGAAGCAATTTCCCAATAAAACAAGCCATTTAAACTTTCACAGGATCTAAGAAACAGCAATAATCATGGTAAATACTAGTCTTTGTAAATCACTTTACAGTTTTTGGGGGTCCCCAGGTTTACTACTGCTCAGTGATTATCAAACTAAGGTTCAGCTATGGGACATTACCTGCTGAGCTGGAGGGGTAGAGTGGCTCCAGCCCCCTCACCAGCCCCCACTCTGGTGGAGGGGTGCTAGGTCTTGGGTGAGGTCTGTTTTATTCTCATCTTTCTGAATTTTCTACCTTCCTTGGTTTCAGAGCTCAGTTGTTGACTGGTTTGGAGGTTGTATTACAATGGAGAGGTGCTGGGACTCCAGTCAGTCTTTTCTAAAAATATATGTGTAATGTGGGTGGAGGCACGGAAGGCTTAGACAACAAGAGATGTGGAAAGGATCCGTGTGGCCTTTATGCATGCCCTGTAAGAATGGTGTGTGAGATCTGATATGAATTCTGTCACCAAGTGTGAGTGTAGTATAGGGACTCAAGTTCCTCATACACACACACACACACACACACACACACACACACACACACACACACATACATACATATGAAGTAGTCCATACAATTAAAAATTAGTGGACAACCCTAAGAAATAAGTTTGAGCAGATTAATCAAAACTAGATGGCAGATCTGACCACATTATAATCCCAGCTCTTAGGATGATGAGATGTGGTAAGTTTGCAAGCCCATTTGGGCAGAGAAATTTGAGAGACTCATATCTCACTTGCCACAAAAAAAGGCAGAAGTGGCTCAAGTGATAGAGCTCCAGCCCTAAGTGAAAAAGCCAAGTGAAAGCAAGAAGCTCTGAGTTCTATCCCTAGTCAATAGGACCACAAAAACAAAAGCAAAGTAACCCAACTGCATAGTCTAGCTAAATTACATCTCATTTCTTACAGCTACTGACTGGAATCTCACAGCCTATTTACAATAATCTCAAATTAGTTATAAATTCTCTTTTTGTGTCTTCACTTGCTCACCTCCTACTTATTATAAGGTTATTGTATGTTACAAGTCTCCTCTGAGTTAGCTTCTTTATCTCTTTTTAAATCCAAGATTAGATTTGTGACAAAGAATTTGCATGTAACCTGAGTAGCTTTTCTTAAGATCACTTCCCAAAGTGGATATACAACCACTCTGCTGTATACACAATATCTCTGCTCACTTGACATATTCCAGCTCCTCAAAGGGTCAGGAATAACAATCAAAAACATAAATTTTGGAGAGGGAGTGAGGCTGAGCTAACAGGGAGGATAAATGAGGATGAAGATAGCTCAAATAGACTGAAGCTCTGAAAGCTGGACAAAGAGACATGTTAAAATGTTATGTTGGGAAGGGACTGGGAAGGCATGAGCCTGAATAGAATAAATTGTACGCCTGTATTGAAATATGACAATGAAATGCCTCTGCTCTCCAGAAAACTGATGTCAACTAATGAAAAAGCTGTGTAAATTTGAAATGTGGAGTCACTGAACACATATGGTAAATGTAAAGGACAGCACCTCGTTTTAATTGCATTGTCATACACATCCTGAGTGTGGACTTGGCTAGAAGCAGCGGGAGGAACTTGGTCTTGTCAGCACATTGTGATTAGTGGGTGATGTAACAAAGGCCAAGACCTCTTAGCCAGGATGCCCTGAGATGGAGATGGGCCCGGGAGGATCGGGAGCCCTGGGGAAACCAGGCCCACTCTGATGTACCTCTATGAAGATGACCATTCCAGGTCAGTAAGAATTTCCAGGAAGGCGGCATTATTCTACTTTTTCTCATATTCATATATTCTTTCTTTCATTCTAATTTTTATTATCTTCAAGTAATTGTTCAAAGGAGTTGCCATTTAAAATACAATATATCTTAATGTCATCCCTTTCAACGTTCTTATCCATCCCTCCGTTCGACAGCCCTTCCCTCACTCTGCTTCGTGTATAGGATATAGGTATTGGATTCTTTTTTTAAAATATTGGTATTATAAAGGTGATGTTCAGAGAGGTTACAGTTGTGTAAGTCAGGTAATGTGTGTGTTTCTTCTCAGAACATCACCATACATTGCATTCTTGATTGCATTCTCAGCCACTCCTTTGCATTCGTCATGTCCTCTTTCCCATTGATTTCTGATTCCTACTTTCACAAAGTAGATCAAATGTGACTTGTTTTCCCTAGAGCAGCCTTACTTGGTATCTGGTCTTTCTAACCAGTTCCCTTCTCAAGAGGTCAGAATCCCATGAATGTTTTCTTCCTTCCAGAAACAATCACTACATGAAATTAGCTTGTTAAGGTCTTGGTTTTGTCTGTTTCTACCCACTAGAATATTCAGTCTATATAGAGACTGGATGCATCTCCCTCGAAATCCTGTGCTGAGATGATCACTTCTAATTGAATGGTTTTGAAGCTGGGTCTTTGGATAAGGTGGGAGAGCCACTGTGAGTGAGGATAGAGGCCGAAGGGAGCTGTCTTGCTCTCACATCCATGTGAGGATGTGAAGGGAAAGATCATGTGACTCATCTGTGAACCAGAAAACAGGCCGTGGCCAGATTCCGTGGCCAGATTGATGTTTTCATTTAGGATTTCCCAATTCTCTTCTTCAAAGCAGGAGGAGTAAACCCTTCAGTAAATGAAGCTTCCTAGACTATGGCTACTCTATTATGGCAACCTAAACACGTGTCTTCATTCCCTTCCATATCTTTAATGTCTAGAATTGTGTCTGTTATATAGAAGGAAGTATGAGCATCTTTTCATTTAAGATGAATGAAATAAGCTTTCTTTTTTTTCCATTTTAAATTGCATTTAAAATTCCTTCTACACCTTGTAAAGGAAACTATAAATAACATATGCAAGTTTTTATATATAGTATGACTGTGTAAAAATTTGCAACTGCTAAATGGTTGGGGGATTGTGGGTAATTTCATCTTGTTTGGGACAGAGCTTTCCTGTGAAACCTGAGCTACAAAAGCACATGCATGCATAGATTGAGTAGATCCTTCAGACCCAGACATCAGAGTGGTGGGATTGGAGGTGTGCCTGCACACCTGGATCTCTATCACATTTCCATTACAGTATAACAAGCAAAAAATTATATTTATAAAGTAAGTGTAAGAAGCAAACAATAATTTTCAAAATCAGTCAATAACTTTCTAATTCATGGAGTTTGCATTCCGGTGCGTTTTTAGGATTAGAGATCCCAGCTGAGTAGCTGGAACAGCTACAATGAAAGGGAATAGAAAGAGGAGGAGGAGGAGGAGGAGGAAGAAGGAGAGAAGGAAAAGAGGTGGGGGAAAAGAGGAGGGTAAAGGGAGCAGAAAAGACCTTTGAGGAGGTAGAGGTATGATAATTTTCATATGCTGCAGAGAGCTGCACAAAATCGAAGAGAAACATTAGACCTCTACAGGAAATAGTCTAGAAAAAATAGAGAAACCAAGTAAGATGATTTAAAAAACAGTGTGTATGGACAAATAATTCATTCAAAGCTCAATATATTGCTAATCTTTTAATAATATCTAGCTTTAGGGTCAGCACATTGATTCAAGGTCATAATTTCTGCCCCGATTCATAAGTTAGTCCAGTTGGGCCATTAATCAATAAGTGGAAAAATGAGATCTTATCACTCACCTCCTCTGGGACTAGAATGGAGCCATATACCTAATAAAGTGCTTAAATCTTTATAACGAATAAATATAGAAATTGCTCATGATAATTTATGGCAAGTTAGAAAGGCAAAAGGTATTTTTCCTCCTGATGCATCATGCCATTCTTATGTAACGTTTCATATTATCCTCTGCCATTGAGGAGATAATTGTTTACTGGCCAATTGTCCTATCACATGTACAGTCAACTAAATGCATTATCAATATTTACCTTCATATGTTAGAGTTTTTTTTTATAAGTAGCTATGGCACATCAACTTGCTGCAGCTTTGATAGGCACATGTAGAAAGAATCTCAAAGTTTTGTTGTGTATCTAGGTCAGTAGCAACTTGGAATCTCATTTTAATTGCTATGGTTTGAAGTAAAGAGCCAATGCACCTCTTTGTTATGAAAATATGCTCAAATATTCCATGCTGTTCTGTTGCCATGGTTGTGAAATCATTTTGCATTGGGGGAGAGCATGAAAACATTGATATCCCTACTTGCTTCATAATGCAAAAATCTGGGTTGAGAACCACTGGTTTAAACTTTTTTAGTGCACTATCACTCAGGGTATTGCTTTGTAACGAATCTGATGTCAATAATACATGACCATTATTGACTCAGAATTGGTAATTGGCACTGATTCTTGGAAGAGGATCCTTCTGAACTGTGTCTGGATTTCCTGATGCTAAGAATGTTCTCTTCTGTGTGTTGATTACTGACCATTTGCCTTTCTTTTAGGGTTATTGTGAAGGGTGATCCTGTGCCTACTCTTTCTAATTCTCTTTTCTTTTTAAATTTCTGAGCATTGTGCCCCAGTGCTCCTGGGATAAAATCTCAAGCCTTCCTTGGTGAGAGTCTACTTGGCAGATTTTACTCTCCAACTGGAAAATTTTTGAATAAAAAATGAAGCATGAACATCTGAGAAAGTTAAAGTAGGAAGAACTCACTGAACGAACTAAAATGCACCCTGTGGGGCTCATAAAGGAATCTGAACATTTGAATATAACTCTGCATTATAGAGTAATAGAAACTGAAGCAAGATAAGCCTTCATTCCCAGGATTTTAGAACCCTAACTAACATTCAATTTGAAATTACAAGTCTACCTGAAGAAAAAACATTAGGTTAGAAAACTTTAGACTAAGCAATTTGTTGTTTTTGATTCTTTAGTTTCAATTTGTCTGATGGTTTAAAGATATTCTTTGCATATTGATTTTGTCATGAGTTATTGAGACTGAAGGGATTTTACACTTATTTCTTATATACTAATAATGAGCTTTTTGTTTGTTTGTTTGTTTGTTTTGCCAGTCCTGGGCTTGAGCTCAGGGCCTGAGCACTGTCCTTGGACTTTCTCAAGGCTAGAGCTCTACCACTTGAGCTTCAGCACCACTTCTGGCTTTTTCTAAGTATGTGGTACCAAGGAGCCGAACCCGGGTCTATGTGCATGCTAGGCAAGCACTCTACCACTAGGCCAAACTCCCAGCTAATAATGAGCTTTTAAATTGAAAGTCTAGCTCTCAAATGTAAATCACAAACTAAATGTGGAACTAAAAATATGACATAAAATTTAAGAACTATAACTCAATATGTAGTTGATGAAAATTGAAAAGACCTGTCCATTAACAACTAGGCCAAATTTGTTTCTGAATTACCTACAATGACCTTCATCTAATTTTTCCAGATGTAAGAACTCTTTATTCTTTTGTGTTTACTAACGAAACTTACATTGAGGCTCCACAAGTGCATTATGCTTATTTATCCTCAATTATTTGCTACAGCAACTGCTTTTTAGAGTCAATGGAATGAGAAAACCTACTTATGCTAACTTTCCAGGTAGTAGAGGATGTGCAAGTTTAGTAATTTTTCTAAAGGTAATTTGGACAAATTGAAGAGCCAGTGTTTTTCAGGGAGGTATAGATAGAGGATATGATTCTGTATTAGATTAACCAGTTATTATTGACTAAACAAATTGATGACAGTCAACCTCTAAAACTCATCATGGCAGAGTGGCAGTTCATTAGTCTCTGTAGACTAATTAAGCATCTAATTAGTTTCTTACAAGGAAATACCTTCCTGTGGATTATGAGGCTGGCACGACTCAGCAAGCTCATGGATTTGATTATTGGGACCTCACATTCTCATAAAAATAGTGATGTGTGGAGAGCAAGTTTTGTCTTGAAATATTTTTTGTAACTTGTATTTGAAAGATATTTTATTGAACTAGAACCATCACACAAAACGCCGTACAGATTGGAAACTTACAATTTTGTGGAAATTGATATAACTGGATAATCAGTCTCTAGACAAGAGGTACCAATACCAGAAGCTTCCATCTGCCTCCTCTTCAGTCACTGTCATCTGACAAAGAGAACCGTGCCCTGACTTACAACACTGCAGGTGAGCTTTGTCTGCGACTAAACATTGTAAAAAGTTGAGTACCACAGTAGGCGAAGTTTTATGCCCACTCAACACTGTGTTCGTACAGTTCATTGATATTTGGAGAGCTTAGCAACCATTCACTCCTTCTCTTTGCCTAGAATGACTGTACCTCGATGTCTCTATCCGTGTTTTCTTCAGTGGACATTTGCCTTGGGTCTTAGCTAGTATTACTACTGATAATGCTTGGAAGAACACTTGAATGCACATGTAGGGATGCACCAATCAGGATATGTGTTTCTGTGAATTCTTAGTTGATGGTGCCTGACTACTTCTTCGAAAGCAGTTGTGTGAGTTTTCATTCCTCATAGTTATATGCACTGTTGTTTATTTCCTTGACTACTCTGTCCACATTTTCCCAGTCTTCTTCATGTTAGCCACTCTTGGAATGGGGAGGAGTGGTATCTCATGGTATTTTCAGTATGTACCATTTCTTCAGTGATTCATGATCTTCTACACGTTTTCACGTTTCATGGCTATCTGGATATCTTTCTTTGTGAAATACTTCATCAAGTCTTTTGTCCATTTTTCTATTAGAGTGCCTGTCCTTTTATTAAAAATAGGATTATAGGACATATTTTATGTCTCACTTTGAGTCTTCGATGTATATTATATGTATTTTCTTCCATTTCCAGCCACAGCACGCAGTGTTAATTAATCCTTATGCCCTGGGAACTGTAAAATGCTTAGCACATTTATGGCCTTTATTATGGAATAAATGGTGATAGCAAAACTTGGTCCTTTTTCTAACAGTTGTGGTAACCAAGAGTCTTAGATTTTTGCCAAATTTCTCCTGAACAGCAAACTTGGCTTTGGTTGAAAATAAGTGGTTTATAGTACCAGGAAATGTTATAGAATAATTATTTACTAGTCACAACAGTTCTTACCACTATGCATGACTGAAAACAAATTATGAAGTGAATCAAAGAAAAATTTCACGGATAAAAGTAAACAGCCAAGAACGACTTAATCTGCAGTGGGGAGATAGGGGAAGGACATTAAGAAATCAAATGCCAAGGAGTTTATAAACACTGGATTCAGCTAGTGAAAATGTACTGAGGATGTACTGGGCAGGGTTGATCAAAGTAAAATGGCTTTCTGTGTTGAGTAAGCTGAGTAGAGGAGTTAGATTTCTTTTTCACAGAGGCCAGGAGATAGGAACTGTCCTCTTTCCCCTCCAGCCCTCTCTCCCACCCTCCCTTCTTTCCTTCCTTCCTTCATTTCTTCCCCTCCCTCCCTCCTTCTCTCTTTCCCTTCCTTCCTTCCTTCCTTCCTTCCTTCCTTCCTTCCTTCCTTCCTTCCTTCCTTCCTTCCCTCCCTCCCTCCCTCTCTCCCTCCCTCTTTCCTTCTTTCCTTCCTTCCTTGCTTGCTTTCCTTTTTGTTTTTTTGTCCGTTTTGTGACTTGAACTCAGACAGGGCACTGGTCTGAGCTTCTTTGGCCCAAGGCCTCTGCCTCTTACGTGACCCACTGCCTGCTTCTGGCCTTGTCTGGCAGTCTGTTTGGGGTGAGGACCCTCACAGACTTTCCTGCCTGGGCTGCCTCTGAACCACGCTCCTTAGACCTCAGCTTCCTGAGTAGCTGGGATGACAGGCATGAACCACCCGTGCCCAGCTAGAGATTGCCTTTTAATAACTGTGGATCAAAGGAATGGCCACCAACCCCAAGAAAGAAATTCATGGACTAGCCAGAAAAAGCCAGGGAGGAGACTTGCATCTCAAAATGGCAGCTAAAGAATTTGCCACGAGAGCTTTTCAAGAGTAGATATTCTCCAGGACTGCCCAGCCATGAAGTCAAGAAGGAGCCTGCGCAAGCTTGGCCAGCTGAGGCAGTCCGGGATCCTGGGGGTCATGGTTGTGCTTGGACATTTAGAGTAGGTGTGAGCAATGTTCTGATTACACTGGTTGGTTAGGCTTGGATTTAAGCAGCCAGCACACACACTGCCACAGGTGTCTGTGAAGGATCTGGTGTTGGTGCCAAAGCCTGCGTGAAGTGCCCTTGTGCTGTGCCCACTTCTGTTTCTGTGTCTTCTTGTGCAGAAAGTCTAGGTCTCTAGCAGAGGCCTTCAAGGCTGGTTCAGGGGAAGGCGCTGTCAGGAATGGAAGCCACAGCTTTTCCCACCTGAGACCTGTTTCCTAGAGGCTCAGGGAAGACCTTTGTCTCCGTCTCTCATACCTGGGTATCTACACAGACACCAGAGTTTCATGATAGTTCACTTCAGGCACAGAAGCTCCTGCCCCTCAGCTTCCCTGTAATTAGCTGAATCAGAGCTGTCTTCCCTCTCATCCTGTCATCAGGAAACTAGCAGCAGCATTCCATTGCGCAGGGTGTATTATTTGAGTTTACTTCCTGGAAGCCCTGTGCGGTGTGCGGTGTGCGGTGTGCGGGGTGTGTAACAAGGTCCTGGAGACAATGAGTGATTAAATGCACAGATCCAGTTCCCAGAAATTTATTCAGCCAGCACCCGGTCTGTCCCTTGAGTATGATGCTGTTCCCTAATCTCTTTGAATAAAAGACAAACAAGACATGAATATCTTGCAGGCTCTTCTTGCTTCTGGGAGATTATCCTCTTGGCTACAATGTGTTATGGTTACTTAGGGTTAAGGGCCTTGGAACCACAAAAGAAGAGATTAGTTTACCCAGAGACATATGAGAGGCCTTATGGAAGCAGATTGAAGAAAGGTAAACTCTGGAAAGAATTTCAAGAGGAACAATGTCAACAATGTCAGATAAAGCAGAGGAGAAAGAGTGGCTTGGGCCCTAGATAGTAAGGAACAGACAGGAAATAGGTTTTCCCTCCTCCCACCACATCCTCTAACAGGCTTTACTTCTATGAGATCTCTCAGAACAGTCTCAGCTTTTTCAGAAATAATATCAGAACAAGAATGGAGCACCAGGACTGAACTGTTCAGTGTTATAGCTCGGTCATGACTTCTGCTTCAATTGGAAGCACCTATCTCTCGATCTTTCTGCCTCAGGCATGACAGATGGTCTCCCGAAACCTGCAGGGTAGGAAGAGGGATCTTTTCTTTGTTTTATCTCTTCACATTTCTCCCACATCCTTTGCCCCCAAGGCCTTGAGCAACAGCAGAAGATCAGGGACAAGTCACTGGTCTGGCTCTCTAGGAAAGGGACGCATGTGGTCCCATTTCTCAGATATCCAGTAGCAGGTTTTTCTCAAAGGTGGGATGATTCTTGAACACACTGTGGAAATGAGGAGTAAAAAGCCTTGCCTTCCTCTTCCAGGCTAGTGAACCTTCTAAAAAGTCCTCCTACCCAATCCACGTTGTACTCCTGGCATACATGGCTGGTAGTGGGGAAGCAGAAGAGGTGAGGACGGGCTGGGATTTGTGTGCGCAGGTCTGAATTGGACTGTCTGGCAACTCTTTTTAGAATGTATGAATATTTATCACCTGTCTTCCTCAATTTTAGGACCTGAGCCAAGACTCATAGGCTGGTACATTTAAACTTGTAGAATAATTTCTGTGTACAGAACACTTACATACATTGGTTATATTAGATGAAGCCTATATTTTGGAAGTAGACATGTAATGATCCAAACTTGGTTAATATTCTTCATTTCTTTATTTCTAATGAAGCACGTAATGTGTTTTACATGGGGACAGAATGCCTGATGCGTAGAAAGTTGCTCTAAAATGTGGTTCAATCCCGTGACTCGGGGGTTTGAAGAGAAACTTTCCTGGAGTTGCTATTGCAGGAATTGTTCAGTAAGCAGATAGAATATCTAGCACAAGGGGTAGAAGATGGATTTTTGAGGATCCTAACTTTCATAGTAAGAGATTTTAACTTTATTTGGTACCTGACTAAAACCCAGAAAGGAGAATTTGAACTAGGATTTAAAATCGTATTATTTCTAATCACCTACATTGAACCTCAAAATTCTACTTTTCAAGATTGAAAAAGTGAGAAATACAATGGGAATCTTATACCAGCTGGTGGCTGGACTGCCCCAAATCCAGGCTTCCAGACTCACCAGGACTATTTCTCAAGCATGCTAGGATCACTTCCACACCTCCCACTATTTGGTGTTCAAACTTTATTTTTTAATTTTTTTTTTCCAGTCCTGGGCTTTGTACTCAGGGTCTGAGCACTGTCCTTGGGCTTTTCTCAAGGCTGGAGCTCTACTACTTGAGCCTCAACACCACTTCCAGCTTTATTTTTTTCTCTGTATGTGGTACAGAGGAATCAGACCCAGGTGTTCCTGCATGCTAGGCAAGCACTCAGCCATTTGGCCTCAGACTTTATTTTTTTGAGATGTATTTGTGTTTTCCTGACTGTTGATATATGTAAGCATTGATTGTGTTTTTTCTCTGTGAAATGTGCTCTCATGCCTCTGCCCATATTTCTGCTGAGTTCTTTGTCTCTTCCTTATTTAGTGCCATCTTTATATATAGATGGTTGGTTTTGGTCTTGCCTTTGCTTGACCCATATATTTTTCTAACTCTTATCTTTTGTCTATTAACATATACATCAGACTTGCATGCATTTGCAAGATAGTGTGATTCCTGTTTTGTTTTTAGATTTTTATACTTCTAGTCATATTATCTGCTTTCTATTTTTGGTTAAGTCTACAATTGAGATGGCATTTGCTGGGCAGTTGGTTTTATTATGAGTCCCAATTTACTCTATCCAATTCTAATTAAAATTCTTTTTTTAACTTTTTTATTGTAATTAATAGAAAGGTTACATTATGTTCGCCAGATAGAAGGTACATTTCTTAACAATCATTGCTACCCCTCTCATGTTTTTGTCCTCATTTCCCCCGTAATTCCATTAAACATAAATTCAAATTTGAGGAAAAATAATGCATTTTTATGGTATCATCTTTTTGTACTTAAGGACCTTCTTATTTTGTTTCAGATCTTATTTGACAACGTTCCATGCAGTTGTTTGGTTTTCTTTATATTTAACACATCCATGCATTTGGAAATCTACATTTTTTTCATGACATTTAAGAAAGTACTGTTGAAGAAGATAAACACAACTATATATGCATCTTGTTTCATACTAATAATTTACTCTATTATTCCTTTTCCCTATTACTTTTGCTGTTTCTGTGTTCATATCCTAGCATATGTGATTCAACTATTTATCCCACTCACTGGTATTTTTTTGGCTTACCTTCCTTCATCTTGAAACTTTTTATTTTGATTGTTTAAATCCTTTCGTAAGTGCTTCTTCAAACACAGTAAAAGGGGAGGTAGCATTGCAGACCCCTCCCCATTCTCTCCTTCCCTCCCTTCCTTTTATCTCTCTTTTCTTTATTTTTTTCCTATGCTAGACGGGCAAGCATCCCATGATCTACCCTGAGACAAGCTTCTCGTCTTTAGATAGGATCGCATTTGTTTTTCCCAGGGCTGGGCTCGGACCATTGTCTGTCTATCTCTTCCTCCTGTGTAACTGGAATTATAGACTTGTACCTTCAGGCCTGCCCTTGATTATTCCTTAAACAATTCCCAGTTTTGCTCCACTGTCTTATATTTCAGTGATTCATGCAAGAAATTCCTGTTTCATTTTTTTTCTCTTAGATATTTTTTGGTGTGCTATTAGGCTTTGTATTCACCATAAGGGATACCTATGCTGTATTTACAGAGTTCTTTCTAGAGCCAGGCAGGGGTATGTGCTCAAGTGTCCGTGAATGTCATGTGATGGAATTATAGAGCTTTGGTCCGATCATAAGAGTCAAGGTGGAGAAAAAAGTAAGTAAGCAAGTAATTAAGATCAGGGAGGTTATACATTACTCTTTCTGGGTATAATGGGACTTCAATAATTCCTGCAAGCCTAGGAAGTTTAATCTTTCTTAAGAATGTTGAAAAGGAAGGACAGTTCAATTGGTTGTTGGTATCTTTCAGCAATTCTGATGCCTATGGGTTGAGATATACCATTTTTCTGGGAAAAATCTGATTCCATTCCATGTTTAGTGACATAATTTCCTGATGATAGGAATTTGTATCCCTGCTTAGCATGTCTTACACAGAAGGTCGCTAGTAAATAAAAATATTTAAGGCAAAATTGTCCCATCATCTTAATGGCATCAACAAAGAACGGTTGGCTTTTATGGGTTCTCTTAAGAGCAAACCACAGGGTGTGTATAATTTGTATAAGTCAACAGAGTTATTATATGTTCTAGTTTTTATTATACTATTTTGAATTTCCTGAAAAGTTTCTTTTTTTGGTAATTAAGTGGGATATGGTAACTGTAATTTCTTATCCTTGACTATGTGGTTCTATATTGCTTAACCTATATAAGGTTTCAATTATGTATTTTTCTGTCTCTAAATTTGGATTGCTTGTTGAGAAATCAAGTAAACAGCCACAGTTGCTTCCCAGAGAAATTAAGCCTCTGTTCTGATCTCTTAAATAGGCTGGATTTTAAAAATGAAATTGATGTTTTATCTTTATTCTTGAAGATTCAAGGCAGATCACATGTCTAATGAAACATTTCTGCTTTATCCAACTTCAAAGATCTGGATAACCAGTCTTCAAAAAGAGGAAAACGTCTTTCCAAAGTAACTTCTCAAAACGCCTTTCACACTTTGGGAAATTGAAATCATCTCAAAATCAGACTAGACATTTACTGCCATACAATTTGCCTCTAATATTTGACAACTCTAACTCAGAATTTTGTCTTCTAATAATCAAATAAATGTATAAAGATTATCTTCTAATCTGAACTCATTTTAAACTAACTATACCTTATATGAAACATTTTCCATAGATAGGTTCTTCATAATGACAGATGATATTTCAACAAAATCACAGTCATCTGCAGCTTTTATAATTCTATAAATTCTATAATTCTAGAATTCTATAATTCTTTCTGCTTTCTTTACACTCATGGAACCCTGAGGGAAGGGGCTTTTACCCGTCAAATAAGTGACAGAAATCGTAGACACAGGTAGGCCTGAGTTTGAGTATTGCTTTGGCTGGCATTTTTAGACACTGACTTACTTTCCTTAATGAAAAGAAAAATTAGTCTACCAATGAAATACAAGTAACAAGATAAAAACATAAATGCATTATGACTTCAAATTCTTTTAAAGGTTTATAAAATACCTAAAATTTATATGCATGATATGAGCTCTGAGTGTGGTTTTGCCTTTTTGTTTATCAATACCTGCCCCATTGTTTTTGTGTTCCATGGGGCAGAGATCACACAGCTCTGAGAAGTTACCTATGTAAGCATTTCTCAAGACTCTTTTCATTTTTTTTCTGCATTCCAAATGGGTTATGGGAAGACACATGAATGACATTTAAGCTCTTCATTTTTGTGTTTGGCTTTCAATAGGATGTTAGGAACCGTAGAGCTGCTAAGATATGACAATTCCTACTGAGAAATAGAACTATTAGGATGATGATGAAAAAGCCAATGAAGTTCAAAACACACCAAGAATTCAGACAAGGTTTCGTATCATTGATTTAATTATTTATGATATTGACTATCTAACCTAAGGCATTTGTGTTAAGTATATTTTTGATTAGGGAAAGGTTAAGCACTATGAAACATTTTGTGGATTTATGAGTTTCCTTGGAAGTCGTAAATGATTTTATTTGTTCTGTGCAAAATTGGACTTTTACTCATTAACAGATGTAGTATTGCTCATCTCATAATTTTGTTTCTGATGAGTTGTCCAGTTATGGAAACATGTTAGACAGAACTTGGATTTATTAAATGCTGAGACAAATATAACTTGTTCATATTATGTTGCTGGTTGGTTGGGTGTTATGGGCTTCTGGTAATTTCAGTTATATTAGGAGTGTTGAGATTAACATTGACATGGCTAATGTGTTTGGAAAAAGATTCGTTTATGTGGCGTAGATTGAAGCCTACTTGTTAGAGGTCCATAGTCGCCAAATGTTGATGAGGGACAAATTCAGGGAAAAGGGAAACCAGCTAAGACTGCTTCCCTAAATCACATTATCATTTTACCTAACTCTAGTTCTACATCACTCTGATTGTATAGCCTCAATTAGTTTGGTACCGATATCTTCTTTTTCCCCCTTATATTTTAATTTGTAATTCTGTCTCCCCCAGGAGTGACTAAATCTACGTTCTTTCTAATTTGCTTTATAAACATCAGTGATAGAAAGTGATATTTCACATCATTGCATTGAGAGCTGACAGGTAAATCTGCTGTAAGGAATTCACTGCTGTGATAAAGTTAAGCCTTAATTATCTACTTTAATAGCCTGAAGCAGATATGTGAATAATTCAAAGTATGAGTCACTCAAAGTCATTCACACATTTGACATAGCTAGACTTAAAAAGATAATAAAAAGAGCAGAGTACAGGAGAATATATTTTCTGCAAAAGCACAAATATAATATCTATTTCATTAAGGAACTATTTGAAACAACAGGAAAATAATACTCTAATAAAGAAATGAGGGTTTATACATTTGTTTTGGGTGCCTATGGCTTAAGCGTGTAATCCTAGCTTAGGGGACTGAGATCTTCAAGATCCTATTTTGAAGCCAACTCAGCAGAAAATTCTGTGAGTCTCCATCTCCAAATAACTACTAAAATACTGGAGTAGAGATGTAGTGCAAGTTATAGAGCACCATCCGGAGTAAGAAAGCCACATGAAAATGTAAGGCCCTGGGCCTTCTATCCTGGAACCAATGCATACACACACACACACACACATGTGAATGGAAGCTCTCTTTTGCTAATAGTGGAAATGCAAATTAGAACTCATTATAATCAAGACGTCTATGTCTATTTACTACCTGATCTATTACTATAATGAACTGACCACCAGGTATACATATATTCACAAAAGTATATTCATAAGAATGTACAGAACAACACTTATTGCTTTATATATTTCATTTACAGTCAAAAAGTGGTAAATTTGTCAAATATACATTAACATGGGTGAGGACATTCTTGTAAGATCATCGAGCAGAGCAATACAACCCAGAACAACGAGAACAAGATGTAGATCAGTCACTGAAAATGAACGGTAGCTCATGCCTGTAATCCTAACTACTCAGGAGGCTGAGACCTGAGGATCTTAGTTCAAAGCCAGTCCAGGCACAAAAGGCTAGGAGTCTCTTATCTCCAATTCATCACCAGAAAACCAGAAGTGGCGCTGTGGCTCAAGGGGTAGGGTGGTAGCCTTGAGTTGAAGAGCTCAGGGACAACACCGGGCCCAGAGTTCAAGTCTCACAGCACCCCCCACCCCCCCACACACAAAAGATTAAGACAGACAAAACGACTTCTGCTAAAAAATAGTGTGTAATAAATTGTGTGAGGTCAGCTTTACAGCAGCGAGATACAGAAACACGATGAATTATAAAATGCACATTTTCAGAAGCATCAGAAACCTGTTCACACCAGGTGAATGGTGCCTCCAGGGGGTGAGATGGTTTGGAGTACTCAGGATCCATGGTTGCTTTCTGTCCTGGGCATATCTGTATATGTGGGCTGATAATGGAGAATCAGGGTGTTCAGAGAAGAGGAGGTAACCCTCCTGGAAGACACAAAACCAAACCAAGTGAGACAAGACAAAAACCAGCCAAACATGGAGCAATCACTCCACGTAATAAAACTTGAAGAGGTCAGGGGCCTGAAATATGTGGCACTCTATCACTTTTTATTGAACAAAAGTACGGTGTTGCACCCCTCTCTCTCGGCCTGTTTTACTCGGGGCTAGCTCTTCATTTGCTGGGATAATATCCCATTTCGTCTGTGCATATGGACGGGGCTGAGAGGGGAGTTCTCTCAAATCATGGATTCTGAAGGCTCCTGGGCACATTCTCCTGTTCTTCTGTGTGTGTGAGAGCCCACACTGCAGCAGGAGACCATGGCATCGGAGCCCCCTGTACCTTGGCAGCTAGGAGTAGAGAGTCAAAGAGCTGAGGAAAAGTCCCAGGTTTCAAGCAAGGCGGGGAGGGGGGCATGGTCTAAGTTCCTCCCACTGGTCCTACCTCCTAAAGGTACCTCCACCTCCAACTGACGACAAATCCCTCAGCACGTATCATGCCTTTGGGAACCATTATTCAACCTACAGCAGACTGTCGCCTTTACTGAGATTGAAAATAGTAGAAAACATTAGTAGCAAACTCACCGCCCAGGGTGAATTGACAGAAGTACTCTTTTCTTTTTCCCAGGGACATTTAAGGATGCTAATGTCAGCAGGAGGCTGAGAATCCAGGCTAGTTTGCTGACTGGGTCATGGGAAGAAATAAGAAAGTCTGTCCCATCACCAGAAGTGAAAATAGCAGAAACTGACACCTGGCCCGAGATGTCTACGATGCCAAAATTCACATGATACCAATGGGCCTGAAATCAGGGCTTCCAGATAGCTAATGCAAGTATGTTCAAAACTCTAAAGAAAATCTAGGAAAAAATGAGCAAACAGACAGTGAATAATATAACAGAAGAGGAAGTGATAAAAAGAGACATGTTGAGATTCTGGAACTGTGAAAGAAACATGAGTACAAAATTTGAACTTCGAAGACATTGCTGGAAGGGAACTGCAGCAGATTGAAAATGCAGACAGAAAGGATGAGTGGGCAGGCAGAAAGACAGATGCCCCCAAGGCTGATGAATACAAAGCAGAAAGGTTTTTGAGAGGAGTCACCACTGTATGTGACACGATGTCAAAGGTATAATATGTGTGGATTCTTGGAAAAAGAGAGGAGGCAATGGAAGATACATATCAATTAATAAATGATTCCCCAAAGTTCCAAACATGATGAAAATATAAAAACCAGTCAAAGGAACAAAGCTCAAACCACTGAAGAATCAGCTCCTTTTGTATTGTAGTTAAACAGTGAGAACCAAACAAAAAGCAGAAGCCAGAGAGGGGGAAAATACATATTGCATATAAGAAAGTAAAAAGCCTAAACTTCTCAAAAGTAACAAAAGCCAGGAAAACAACAGAACAATATCTTTAAACTTTTAAAATGGAACTAAAAGCCATCAGAGTAGTGTATCGAGTGAAATAACATTTTTCACTTTGAGAAAGTTCTGTGTCTGCAGAATTGTATATAAGAAAAGTTAAAGTAGATTTTGCTAAGCTGAAAAAAAGTGATTTGTAGAAAGGGGTTTGAACCAATAGAGAAAAAAAACTCAAGAGCAACAAAAAGCAAAGAAATTAGAAATAGCTTGGTGAATGTGAAAGTCAAGAAAGTCAATATTCAAGGTTTTTGGTATTTTCTATGACTGGAAACTAGAACAGTTAAAATATGTTATCTTCTGAGATCACAGCACATGATGACACAAACAAAATAATAACTAGAACTATAATGAATAACAAAATAATAATTAGAGCTCTGAAGGATGAAAAAGGTAACTTTTAGAACTAGAAGGTTAAGTATAAAATTATAAAACTACCCAAAAGGCAGTAAAAATAAAATAAAAATTACAAATTTTTTGTTCCCTCTTGTCATTTTGATCACAGCCTCCCTGAGAGTTGTGGTTTTCCTTCCTGCAGAGTGAGGTTGAAGAGTTTTTTTTTTTTTTCAAATACACATTGGTCATTTGTATAGCTTCTTTTGAGAAATGTTTATTCATTTCTCAAATGAATGCAGAATTGGAAAGGTGGTGTCATAAAACTTAGAATTCCAACTTCCTGGAGAAGTTACTTCAGGAAGTGTATTGTGTCATCAATAATAGTGCATTGAAAATAGTTGAGAACAAATGTAGGCCATTTTACTGCAAAAAGCATATCATGCATTGATGAACTTAATTTTTCCCATACTATATGTGTCCATCAAAACACATATTGTACCTTGTAAACACATTAAATTTTTATTTGCAAAAGCAAGTGATTATAAGACCACAGCCAGTCTCCACGTCTAAAGAGCATATGTTGTTTATAATACAAGAGCTCTTGATTTAAAGATATTCATATATGCTGAAGTAAAAAGATGAAGAATAGGTACCATATAAACAGTAATTATTACAAAGCTCGGTTATAAATGTGAGCCACCATGGGCTATTAGTGTAAGTAGCACACTTCTCAATAAATCATGGATCAAAAAAGAAAACCCGAATGGAGTACAGGCAAATCATTCTTTTATTCCTAGCTATTCGGGCGGCTAAGATCTGAGGATAGTGGTTTAAAGCCCATCTGGGCAGGAAAACATCTGTGAAAGATTTATCTCCAATTAGCAAGCAAAAATATGGAGGTGTGGGTCAAGTGGTAGAGTACTAGCACTGAGTAAAAAATTTAAGAGACAGCACCCCTAGCCCTGAGTTCAAGCCCTTGTACTAGCATGAAAGAAGAAATCTCTGAAGACTATAAATGTTTTCATCTCAATGAAAGTGTAGGCAGTTAAATTTAGGAGATGTAGGGAGAGTGGTATGAAAGCAATAAACATTCTAAAATACATATATTACAGGAGACACTCAAAATTTGTGACTTGAAGTTTCACTCTGAGAAGCTTAAAAGGAGAGAGAGTAGCTTAAAATAAAAATAAAAGAATATATACAAGGGAGAAAAATCCATGAAATAGAAAAAGACAAAAAAGGGTAAAAAGAACAGAAGTTGATATTTTTAAAAATTTTCATATTTGGGGTCTGGAGTTTGGCCTAGTGGTAGAGTGCTTGTCTAACATGCATGAAGACCCAGGTTCAATTCCTCAGTACCACATACATAGAAGAAAGCCAGAAGTGGTGCTGACGCTCAAGAGGTAGAGCTCTAGCCTTGAGAAAGTCCAAGGACAGTGCTCAGGCCCTGAGCTCAAGCCCAGGACTGGCAAAAAAAATTATCATATTTTCACTTAGTAAAACTCATTAAGTAAAGGGAAAGTATGATCAATTAACTTTAAAAGAGAAACTAACAGTATTCTATCTATATCCTATAGAACAAAAGAGAGTATTTGGACAATTACCAATTTTACCTATTTTGGAGATAAACTTTACAGTTTAGATGAAATAGAGACTTCCTTAAAATTATGGTTTATTAAAATGGACTCAAAAGACTTGAGAACCATGTGCAGTCCTATATTTGCTAAATAGTACATTTTTACTTAAAAACATTTCTGAAGATAGAACTCCATCCAGATTAGCATAGCTCTAAAGGTGAATTGGAACATATTTAGGGAAAAAATTCCAGTTGTAGCCAAACTCTCACAAAATGTAAAAAGAATGAAGGTTTCACAAGTGACTTACAGAGGCATCTTGACTGCACAAGGAAAGACAACAGAAGCCCATTCCAACAGCCCCCGTGGACACAGAAACTCCAGAACAAAACACGGGTACTTCAGTTATACCTGAGGAAGATAATTGACTATGAGAATCTGGACTTCATCTCAGCATTCTAAGACTGAGTGAGCATTCTAAAATGAATGAGGTATTGCACTGTATTAGCAGAAGAAAGGTAAAACTCTAAGACAACAGGTGTAAAATAGGCACTTGAAAAGTTCAATACTTGTGATAAAAACTATCAGAAAATTTAGGAATGGAAAAGAGTGAACTTAATCTCAGTATGCTCATCCATAAAAATTCCACAACATAGTTTTTAAGGATGAATTTTATTTCTAGCTGAGAATGGGAACAAAGTATCTGCTTTCTATTCAGCTTTGTGCAGGTGAA
Organism: Megascapheus bottae; assembly: GCF_031878675.1. Taxonomy (NCBI): domain Eukaryota; kingdom Metazoa; phylum Chordata; class Mammalia; order Rodentia; family Geomyidae; genus Megascapheus; species Megascapheus bottae. The sequence continues at coordinate 26,329,371 of NC_143531.1, forward strand.
AAATCCAGATTAGAGGCTTAAGTCAGAAGGAGTAAATAAAACAGTCTTTACTTTGGATATATGTGTGTGTGTGTAGACCATTTTGACCAATATAAAATCCACTACAGAAGCAAGTGGGCATAGAAATGTCCCATGAACCAGGGCCAATCTCTATACGTGTACACACATAGGAAATAAATTGTAGATGATTCTTTGTAAAAGAAAATCATCCATTCAGCATAAACCACTAAAGGAATATTTAATAAATATGTGTGACATTTCCATAGGAAAGAAATCCATAACGTTTTACTTAGAAATAAGCATAAATCACATCTCTACACTGTATCTGCCAGGAATCAGCCGCCTAATTGTACAGAAAACGGGAAAGTGTCACATGGTGCTGTGCGTAGGATCAAAGGAAACGGTTTTGATGAATAGCCCCCGAATGTTAGCCCTGGCCATACTGCTACTTAGTAATGGATGTATCTGGTAGGTAATTTAGGTCATTTCTGTAATAAGGAGAACACTGCTTTCAGAGTATTTAATTGCCAGATCTAGTAGAGAATGAATGTTACCTTGTACAAGATCATTTAAATTCAGGAGATTAGGAAACCAGGTTTGGAATTCCAATCTCTATTTTTTTTTCTTTCTTAACCATTTTAGTGATACATCATTTATTTGCTTCCCTTCTGTCAAACTCTGTGCCACCCACTTTGGTCAGATTTCCTGGGGATGGCACAGTGAAAGGAATCCACAGGGCAAACAAGACACGAGACAGAGAGAAACTATGAGATGTCCCCATCACACAGCTAAGGAAACAAGAAAGGCCAAAGTCAGGCAGAAGAGTCAGGGCCTCCGAGAAGGCAAAGCCCTCTGGTATTTACCGAAGGCAAAGCTCCCAGACGCAGTGACAGGCTTAGCCCCTGTGCCAACCATTCCAGACATGGCTGCCCAACCCAATGAATTTCCCCGCAGCCGGTTGTGCTGGCTGTGAGGCAGCAGGGAAGCGGGGTCAGAGGACAAAGCCTTCTCATCTGGCTCTGTTGGTGGTCCATTCAGAACCTCTGGGTACAGTGGTCTGCTCAGCCCCTGCCCAGTGCTCTTGGAGCAGAGCTGCATTTTTAGAGATGAGAGGTTGTGGTGGGAGAGCTGCCTTCCTACAGGGAAGAGAAGGCATAGGAGTCTCTCGTGAAATGGCCGTATGGCGTGGTTCTTAGGAGTGAGGAAGCCATTTGATGTATTCTCTAGTTCTTAGTGGAAAGGTTTTTACAAAATGAAACCTATGGTAACCTGCTCTTCTGCATTCTGGGCTTGCCCTAGAGATTTCATGGAAACATCTAAAATATTTGCACTGTGTTTTCAAGATGAGCTATTTTCTTCCTCAACAGAGGAGAGGAGCAGTGATTTCTGTGATGTTTATGTTTGGAGAACAGTACCCCTCCTCGTGCCAGTAGCCTTTTTCTTTGGGTGGTTTAAGAGAGACAGAAACTTTGAGTCTTAAAGTTGAATACCTGAAGTCGGTTGGTTTGCTTTGGGTACTTCAGTGAAGTACTCCTGAAAACATTTAAGAGAAGATTGAGACCTAGACTCTCAGTGCTTTGTTCTCTCCTCTCCGCTTTCTGGCCTAAGATCAAAGATTTCTCCATCAAAGGAACTATGTATCTCCCTTGATGTCAGGTTAAAATTTTATTGGTGTGTGACTTCAATGAAGGCTGCTTTCAATACCTGGAAAGAAATAGTCTCATCCCCTCAGATCCCATAGGGGACAAGAATTCTCTGGTGACTGGTCAGACATCTTTGCTTCAGTGACCCCAGTGACCATTTAACAACCTGATAAATTCTGCACCGACATTTCTAAGACAGAAATACTTGTGACGGGTTAAAAATTAAATAGATGAGTCCTAATGACTATTTTTGCAATAACTGAACAGAGACCTTTTAAGGAAGAATTCCCTAATTTCTATAGAAATGTTTAAGTTCATGGGTGTTATTGCCTAAGTTTCTTGTTGCAAAATGTTCCTGCATTTGGGACTGTATTAGTAGTATTGCCTAAAATCTAGAGTCTTGACTGCCAAAGGAGGCAACAGTAGAGGATTATTGAAAGCAAAGGTTTTCAACCTTTGGCAGCCTAGTTTTTCATAAATTTGACATGATTTATAGCAAAGTACATATATTTTCATAATGTAATACACATTAATGTTAATAACTTACTGATAATCTTATTTGTACAAGTTATAAGCCTTTGCTCTGGTAATGTGAGATAGATGGGGCAAATCTGTATTAAATTTGAATGTTATTTTGATTTTCCAGTTGTTTGATTTGGTTTAAATTAGCCAAGTCAAAAATGGCAGCCCTCATTCTTCAGCCACCTGTTTCAAGTCTTATTTTCCAAGCTCTGTAAAGGCTTATGTATTCTTCTAGGATATAGTACTTGACAGCCGTAGGCATCTCAGGACAAGAAGGACATTTTCGGATGCTGATAGCCTCTCACAGTGCACAGCAGTCTCAGGTCCTTGTACACGACTGCGTCACTGAAGCCCATTCCCCTAACGAGGTCCAGCTTCCACACCCCCCTTTCCAGTTTATTCCCTATTGCATTCCAAAGAGCCATTGTCCTCTTCTTTGCACCACATTTCGATTTCACATCTAAGTAGCAATCTCCTGGGATCTTTGTTCTATTCAGTGCAAAGCAAGCCAAGTCTCCCTCGAAATTCACAGCCATTTCCAGTGAGCCATCTTGTGCTCCACAAATCTACCCTGATGGCTGCTTGTCACTTTCGGCCAGGCAGCTTCTCTGCTTTTCTGTGGATATGTTTGCAGCCATCCCCCTTTAGCTCTCTACCTTCTGGCTTCACCTGAATGATGTGTGTGGGCTTTACACATGTCCACAAAACGAATGATTTAAAGTTGATTGTAAAAGCAGAAGACCTGATGGGGACCAAGACATGAGAAAGGGTATCAACATATGTGAATTAATGTACCTTCTATCTGGCAAATATAATGTAACCCTTCTATTAATTACAATAAAAAATATAAAAAAAGCAGAAGACCTGGAAAACTTGTGATTGAAAAAAAAGGAAACCTAAGCATTGGGAATTCAGCCTCATGGCTCCTGACGTTGTATACTCCCTTTGTCGTGTTGGTTCACAGGGCTTTCCCCTGGTCTTCGCTTTGTGAGCCTAAAGCACCGCGAGGAGTGAGCGTGACTGGGGCCAGGATTCAGGCTCCCTGTGGGATGAGCTGGTTCTGTCCTGGTTCTGTCCATTGGACGGAGGCCACTGCTCTTGGTGACTGCTGAGTCACTTGGTCACCTCTGTGTGAGGTGATGCAGACAAAGCGTCCGGTCAAGTCACCACTGTTCTTATTATTACAATTATTTTTAGTTTTATAATACTAGGAAATATTGTATTCCTCCAAACAAGATATTTTTTAACAGAATCCTTAACTTGAGGGCTAGCCTAAAGAAAAAGCCAAAACATGACTGTATCATTATCTCTTTTCACACCACAGATAATCTTTTATGTCATTTGATGAAATACTGCACGGTTTATATAAAGAATATCTTACATATATATGCCCATCATTATTCCAAGTACTGTAAGAAGTGTACATGGTCTCATCTTCTTAAAGAGCTTAAAATCCAACGGGAATTCTAAGCTCTTCATTAACAAATCATGCAAATAAATATTTAAAACGGTACAAAAAAGAAGTGCAAAGTCAAAAAGGTCAGAAGTCTTTAATCTCTATACACACTGCTTGCATCTGATTTACTCCTCTGGTTGGTGGCTGCCTTAATACAAACCAATGCACACATTGCTTGTGAGAGTATCAGCATAGTAACCTGTCTCAGAAACAATGAAAGTCCACCTCAGACTGGGCCTACCATATGCTGGCTAAGTGTTCTCCTCTCCAGCTACCCCTGTCTCCTGCCTTTTACTCCCGAAGCTATTAAAGATCAGAGATACTCAGGGAGGAGGTTCTGAGGAGGAATGTTGTCAATAAATTCTGTTTCTTTCCCGCACAGGAACATTTCAGTGTTCGTCAGATAGTGGCACAGTTTAAGACAGAACATACCAGAACATATTTGTACCATGTATTTGATGATTTGTATGTTTAGACATTGGACCTGCATATAATAAAGCTTCCAAAAGCTAGATTTTCACGTAATTGCTATTAACTTTTGGTGCTACCAGGGATTTAACTCAAGATCTCACACATCCCAAGCAGGTACTCTACCACTTGAGTCATGAGCCTGGTCCTTTTGCTGTTGATTTGTTTTCAGATTGTATCTCATCCTTTTGCCAACCTGGCATTAGACTTAAATCCTCTTCCCTCGGCCTTCCAGATGGATGGGATTGCAGGCATATCAAGCTATTTCTGAGGTATGGTCTTGCTGAAGTTTTGCCTAGAATGACCTCAAACTGAAGTCTTCCCATCTTTAGCTCCTGAGTAGCTGGCATTACAGACACAAGCCACCACATCATATCCTGGAGGCACTTATTTTATTCTGTACTCTTAATGTGTAATTTTAGAGGACTGTTTGGTACTCTCAAAAGTCTTCCTGTCACTTTTAGTCTGTCATTATTGTAGGAGCCTGAGTCCCGAGTGCTCTTTCATAGAACCATCATCACGTGATTCGCTGAGTTTCTATCTGGCTCCTTCCCTTTTATATATTGAGAAAATGTGCTGTGCTTCCATTTGAAGAGTAAGTTATTTGAGGGAAAACATTTATTTCTAGACAGTACACCATCCATAGACTCTTTGGAGAGTGGTTTGTTTCTCTGCCTAAATTTCTGAATTTTTTTTTCAATTTTAATGTAAATGTCTTGGACTTTCCTGCCTAGCTTGGCATAAAGCCATGATCCTCAGATCTGAGTCTCCTGAGTCGTACGTATTACAGGCATCAACTACCAGTGCCAATCTGGTCACATTTTAATACATGGAATATATAAGATCTGTCCATTTCCAACATCAAAAAAAAATGTATTTGGAGTGACCATGAAGAACAGAGCTAATGATAGTAAAACTTTTGATTGCAACTCATGTAATGTTTCCCCCACCCACTGATTAAAAAAACTCCACAAATATAAATGAAATAGTTTTATGAATTTTGCTTCATGCATCTAATGATTTAAGGCATCTGATCTCTTACTGGAAATCAAATGCTCGTAGTTTAAACATCAAAATTATCTCCAGAAGTGACTTGGTGACTATCTCTTTTAGCCTTTGTCACTGTGAGTGAACACTCGCAGGGAGGGACCAAGGGAGGGAAGATTGCTTTTGGATCACAGACTCCGCCATCTCAGTCTTTATGCTGTGCAGGGCAGGGAGCCTGAAGTTGCTCTCTCATAGTGTTTGCAAGCAGAGGGGTGCATTCCTGTGCCAGGGGCCCTGCCTCTCCCCTGCCTGCTCATCTGGTTCCCCAGCCTAGAGGTGTCTGTCCATGGTCAGGGGATCAGGGTGAGTCTAATCCCCTCAATGTTTGAAAACACTTCTCAAAGATACCCTAATATTTCAAAGCATGTCTGAGGTCAGGTACTTCTTGGTGTAATCAATTTTATAATCAATACTAACCGAGAGCCTTGGGATTTCACAAGTCGTGGAATTCAAGAAAAGCAACAGACTTGAGAATGGTCATTAATGAGTAGCCCAGTTGGGCAATTTGATTTTGGCTATCTGCTTCAAGAAACGGAAATGCAAATGCAAGAATGTTTTCATTTCCTATGTGGACATATTTGTATTCAATATTAGAGGCATGGCTTCTTTGTTTTCAACTGATGGAATCATAGAGCCAGTATTGTAACCAGAAGACATGACAGCTGGACAATTCTCATCTGTGGTTTGGAGCGACAGCTGATGCAGGGGAATGTGACTGCTAGAAAAAGGAATGATGGGGAATGTGAAAGTGTTTTGAGTAGGGGAGGCAGCTCAGTGACTGAGGCCTGGCACAGTTATCTAACTGCGAGCATAAAAAAGACATGGTCAGAAGAGAAAAGAACTTTTCAGGGAGACATTTCAGCGCTGTGTTTAAAACTTTCAAGATACAGAATATCTGACTTACCCACTGACAGATGATTAGATACAGGGCCTTTAATTAATTTAATTTTTATTTTTTTTTCAGTCCTGTGGCTTGAACTCATTGCCTGAGCACTGTCCTTGGGCTTTCTCCTCAAGGCTAGCACTTTGCCACTTGAGCCACAGTACCATGTCCAGCTTTTTTTTTTCCTATGAATGTGGTACTGAGGAATCGAACCCAGGTTTTGGTGCATGCTAGGCAAGCACTCTACCACTAGGTCAAACTCCCAGCCCCATATTTTATTTTTAATTTTTGATATTAATTGTCAAGCTTGAGATTCTGAGATAGGCATTGGCTTTCCCATTGGTACTATAAAATACCAATGATCCATTAACTGGTCAGATTTTCATCTTGCAGTTCACTAGTGCATTATACTGTCTTTAATGAGTAATAATATTTCCAAGGAGTTGCAAATTCTTGAAAAACAAGGGAAAAAATAAAGAGTTCAGTATAATTTTATAATCTGCATACTCAAGATGTCTTAGCTAGAAATACAGCATATATGTAAGTTACTTTAAAGCAAAAGAAATTTATTTGAAGAAGAGGAGAATTACCCAATTGGCATAAAGTTCAAGTCTGTAATAATTTTAAGGGTTTTGTGTGTGTGTGTGTGTGTGTGTGTGTGTGTGTGTGTGTGTGTAAAAAGTAAGCAATGAAGACAGAATGTCACGAGCCCATTATAATGAATAAAGGAGGCTGTGCCTTGGAGGGTACACATTCTCCGGGGGGTCCCTGCTGTTTGCTGCTGCTGTTGCTGGCCCAGGCTTCTCTGCCCTCGTGGCCACAGTTGGGATAGGGAGGGACAGTCTCTTAGGCCACTGTCTTTGATTGCTGTCAGAGGCATCAAGTCCTGGAAGGCACAGCCCAGTGACTTCTGAGAGGTGTGTGTTCTGAGCCTGGGCACTGGGAAGCAGGCTGCAGGCTGTACTCTCGCTGGGCATGGCATTTCTGGCATTTGTCTTGGTGACATGTGCACTATGAAGGCGGGATGTGTCTCAGATGTAACGGAGATATAGCAAAGGTTCCGGACGGTCCAGTGACCACAGAGCTCGTATCCACACAGTGATGTATTACTATCTGCACTCGCTGATCTCAATAGCTAAGACATAATGCCATAGCTCCAATGACAGAATAGTTCATGTATAATAGGTTCTGTTAACACTGTTGGAATGTTCTGATCCTGATTATTAATTTAAAGTAACAGCATTTGGAGACAGGATGGCATTTTATACTCTTTCCTTCTCCTCTGAACTGTGGTTGTAAGGGGGAGAAATAACTTTAAATATGGCCTGTACATTTCACATTGTGCTGTAAGACTTTTAAAAATGTGAATATTTAAGCCCTTCATGAATATATGTATATTGGTGACATAATAGTCTACTAAGTTCATGTCACACTATTTATTCAAAGATTCTCTATTGTTTAACATTTAGAATAGTTCTATTTTTCCTACTTAATTCTCCGTGTATACTTTTCTCCCCTAGTTTTTGGATTTTTCTAGAACAGAGACCTAGAATTAGATTGCTAGATCATGGATTCATATTTTCTGAGAAGGCAGTACGATAACTTTTTTTTTTGTTTTACTATGAGGATACAAGTTACTAGTTTATGTATTTATCATCCAATAAACTTACCCAGGCTTCCCAAATGTGGCCTATTATACCTGTAATTGATGTGGAGCGTGTAACACACACTAGCCTGAGAGAGGCCATGATTGAAGGGTTCATAATACATGGTATGCCTGGAGTGATTGAACCTTTTTCACTAATGACATGTACTAGAAAGGCTTCCTAGCTGCAACATGGTCGAAGCAGCACTGTAAGTGTGTGTGTGTGTGTGTGTGTGTGTGTGTGTGTGTGTGTGTGTGTCTGTGTGTGTGTGTGTTGTGGGGTGGGGAATTGACATTCATCTCAAAATAGCCGTGACACTGTGCAATGTTTCTTCCTTGCCAATGTGTTAGATTACATGGCTTTTGATCATTGTTTTAATGGTGTTTTCTGGAGTACTAATGAGGTGAACATTTTTACATATGTTCCTTAATGAGTTGTCTCTTCCTTGTGAAATATCCTTTTGCTAGTTCTTACTCGGTAGTTGTATAAAATAGGTTTTAGTGTATTGTATTTGTAGCCAATAATATCATAGTTTATTTCTCTTTTAATCTGTGACCATTTTTTTTCAATACAGTTAAAACTAGTAGGCATTTTTTTTGTAAAAGCATGTGTCAGATGTACACTTGACATTTCCAAAAAGTATATGAATAATGAATTTCATTTACCTTCATTTTTATGTCATATTTGATTTGTGTTGGTTTTCATAATACATCTTGAATTTATATTTATGTCAAATAAGAATGCTTATTTCCAAAAGCTAGGCCATTATCTAATGATGCTTAAACTTTTTTTCTTTATCATTCAATTTTTGTTCTGATTGCATTAGACATTGAATTTTCTAAGCTTTTATGGAGTCCTATATACGTTTATTTCAATTTCAAGCAAAATAAAAATAGCTGTTAAGTTTTCCCCAGCAAACAGGAGGCAGAAACCATGTTTTCCTTTAAATAACATACACTTAGCCCACGACGGGTATATTTGCTGAGTGAAGGAATGCATAAAAGGTGATATCACTAGAATAACTATTTTTTACATTAATTTATACATCCATTTCAAAACCATTTTGCCCCATGTTAAATGTTATGTCACAATAATATATTTATTATTAGAGCAAAACTTATTAGTATTTGTGTTCAGATTTTTTTTATGATCCACAGTTCATTCTTCAAAGGACATCAGGAAATTTTAATAGACTCTAAAATTACTGTCATTTGAATTTTTATTTAAAATAAGTTAATTAATTAATTTGGTGAAGTGATATTTTTATTGTAAATACATTGTCACTCATTACATATCTGTATCTGTATATATAAGTATATTTATCTTTATTTCTCTACAGCTTTTTAATATTTTCTTTACAGATTTAGTTACAAGTATTTTATTGATTTTGTTGTACTGCTGTTGTGATTCAGGTTGTTATTGCTACTACGGGAATTCATATTAATTTGCTTAAAATTTTTATTTTCTTTTTATTGCTATTGTATAGAAAAGTTATTGTTACAAATTCACCCTGCATCCTGGGAATTTGCTTAAATTACTTCATTAATTACCACATAAAACATGTTTATAGTTTTTTTTTTTATGTTTTCTTATTGAACTGGAAACCAGAGATTGAGCATTCTGCCACCGTTAGCATTGTAACTTTGACTTTAAAAGGATGAGAATCACTCAGCAAAAATAAAATTTAAGATTTTCTTTGGCATAGTCTATTCAATTTTTACATCTTCGGGACAGATGAATAGCTGCTGTAATGGCAGGCAAGCAGTTGGTGAGGCTGCTGTTTAACATGCTGGGCCTGTAAGGAGCAAATGTGTTGATCTTTTGAAATCCATACAGAATTTCGTATTGCTTAATTCCTTGCCTGGGGGACATTGTCTCTCCTGGACGCCTCTCCACCCCACCCTTCTCAGCTGCAGCTCTGGGAGTCTCAGTTCACCTCACACCGAGGAGGGGTTGCCTTGAGTGTGCAGCAGGCATACACAGCCCCGTGGCCTTTACTGGGTCAGGATGTAAATGCTTTTCAGGTCTGCGTGTGATAAATGCTCCTTTCAGAATTACTAAGAAAACAGGGACAGGGACCAAAGAACACACTGATACCCGTGACATCAGGTAGCATCCCCAAAGAGGTCACTTTCCTTTTCTTTCTTTTCTTTCTTTTTCTGAGTGTGCCAGATTATAATCTTAGATGATCATGTTCAATTCCATCTAGGCAAACGTCCTGAAGTTGTTTACAATGCAGTTGTGTTCTGTTGTTAGAAGAATGTCGTTTGCGTCCTAATGAATGAAAATACCCCAGTGGATAATGGAAGGCGATGACAAGGACTAAATGAGGCTCCTGTCTGTGTGAACTCTTTGGGATGTTTATCTAGGGGTCCTTGCAATTCAACAGCTTGGAGTAAATACTGGTTCTTGTTACAAGGAGGGAGGGAGGGAGTTCGCAAGTGATGAATAGGATGAAAACAAGTCTGCAATGGTTAAGTCCCCTATGGTACAGTTGGTTTTTCTGCATCATCAGCTGTGGTGTTATTTTTTGATGTGCAGAGCTATTATCCTATTGACTATTGACTTAACACTATATTGGAGTGGGGGGAGCTTTCTCTGTGTAGTGAACATTTGAAAGCTTACTTTAAGGGCTTGTTTGGACACCATGGCCCTGGGACACTCTGTTGACTTCTGTCCATCCACGCCGCCATCATGGCTCTGGACAGTGCCATGCGCTGTGCAGATAGCATGGCACAATGCTGAGCTTTGGGTGGATTTGGAAAGGATAGGTGATAAATCATGGTTTCCTTCTGGGGCTAGAACAAAACAGCTCTCTCAGATGCCTAGTGGCATGACTGATGATGCCAAGGCAGCTTTTGCAAAGCCTACCTGAATAAGAGTTCCATGTAGCACATGCATAACTTTGCCAGGTAACTCGTCAATGTCTGTCTGCATTAGGAATGTGGCTGGAGGGAAGTTTGTTTCGAACAAAGTACAGTGGCTCAAGAATAAGGTTAACTCATAAAGTTGCTATACTTGTTTTGACTTCTACAGTGGCTTTGCAATGGAAGATAAATTTGAAAGTTATCATTCTTGCCAATAAAAATAAGGAGAAGGACCAGGTGGCATACTAAAATATACTGAACAAATGGCATATAACAAATATTTTGATTTAAAAGACACTGCATAGAGAAAAAGTATCCCAATTCTGGGCTTGATCATGCTACTCAAATTCAAATGCTGACACATTAACTAGCTGTGGGCCCCGCTCTGAGATGCCTCACCTTTTTGTTTTGCCAGATTCCCAGCCTACACAGTGTGGATAATGATAGCACATACCTCGCTGGGTGGTTGAGTCACAGGTCCTCAAGATCACGCTCAGGCTCAGTGATTTGCTAGAAATACTCCAGAGTCTCAGAAAATCTGAATAACGAGTACCAGGCTTTTATTACTGTGAAAAGATGCAGATTAAGATCGGTGGCAGGCAAAGGGCTAAGAGAGCAGGGTCCGGGCCATCAAATTGCCAGTGTCCCTTGCAGTGGAGTCACACTAGAGCAGGATTTGAGCTTTCAACCCAAACTGGTGAAGTGAGATAAGCAAGGAAGCCTGGCAAAGCACTGGTGTTCAAAAGCCGAGGGTGGGCGATCCCTGAAGATGACTAAACTCAGCTTCCACTCTTTGGGACCTCAAGCAAAGATAAGTGCACATGCTAATCACATCTTAGATTCAACTCACCTGTTCAGACAAAAACACCATAGGCCAAGGCCTCCTGAGCGTGAAAATGCTTTCCTCCTATTGCAAGAATTCAGGGATTATCATCCAGAAACCAGCCCAAGGCAGGCCCTAAAAACAAACATTTCTCTGGAACATGTAGGGCTTCCATAATTCAGGCCTGATATGGGCCCCTTCCTGCCCCATAGTGATGAGGAATAAATGGGTCAATCTTTCTGACTTAGAAAAGTGCCTGGCATAGAAGTGGGCCTGCCACATATGAGCAGAAATAAGACTCACCCATTATTCTGCAAGTAGAATTCTATAAGCAGTCGAAACAGATTAATTTGGAATAGAAATAAGGAATAGTGGTGTTCTGTGGATCTTTTGTAACTCCCCAAGTGTGTGCTGAGAAGCATTTGAAGCAGATTTAATAGAAATTTTTTTTCTATGAAACACCAACGACTAACATTTTGATTTTTGTCTTTTTTTTTCAGAGTCCTGAAACCAGAAGAACAATAATCGAAGAGTAGAACAATTGAAGAATACAGTAATCAGGTACAAGAATCATTCTCAGCAATTGGCACACGATATTTATTTGAAGTATCAACGAATTCAAACTTATGACTTGTTTTATTAGCACTTTGAACTAGGTTTGACTGTATGTTAACGGTTAATATAGTTGTTTATATCCTAAAAAGAAAATATTTTGCATGTATCCATTAAACTAAGTCATGCTTTATGCTAGGTCTGCGCAGAAATGTAAAAAAAAATTATTAGCAAAAAAAATGATTAGCATTCATTAAAGACCTATTACATGGAGAATTCTCATTAATGAAATAATTTCATATAACTGAATTAAACAGACCTGGTTGATACCTGTGTTCATAGTACCTGAAGTCCAGGGGAGGAGATATTTCATAAGAAAATATCAAATCACCCATGACAGTTGTGCTGAATGCTCTTAGTCCACAGCCCAGTCACAAAGGTGGACAGGGAAACTTAGACGAACCCGCACTGAAGCTAGGATGAAAATGAGACCTGGCGTGGTACCACAGGGTCTTGATGTCCATGATAAGGCACCAGAAGCTAGCGCTCATTGACGCCATGCTTGGCAGTTCTGAAAATAAGTGGCTTCATATCTTATACTTCCCCTCGTCCTGCCCAGCAAGCAGATAATTACTCTGCAGAATTCTTACCAGTTCTTACTAATTCTCTGCCTAACTTGGGTTGAGTTCAAGTAAGTTTGAAATTTTCAGTAGACTTTCTCATGAGCTTTAAATGCAAAATAAAACAAATATATGGGTATATGTGTGTGTGCTTGTGCACCTGTGAGTGTGTTTATGTGCCTTTAACTTAGTATCAAAGCTGTTTTCAACTTTATATGGGGAATAGTTTTGAAAGATTTCCTCTTGTAAACATGGATTTTTTTTTAAAGATTCCTAGCTTGCTTTAGATAGTATGATCTATTTGATTTCTTTGCCCACTAAACTATTTTAGATAATTTTCTAGAATCTTGAAAAGTCAAGCAAGGGTGGAGGTTAAGAATTGTTTGTCTCAGTGGTTTAGCAGATTATTGGATTTTTTTGTCAGAATTATATGGTTGATTGCTTCAAGTCTTGATTATATTTTGCATATGAAAATATAGCCTGAGGTACCAATAAAGAGCTCTGGTATAAGAGCTTGACAATAAAATTTCATATCAGCATTCACAATATTGGTTTGCTTAAGTCAGACAGGCAGAGGAATACCACAAATACATTGTTTGACTCTCCAATAATCTGATTTATTCCTTTCCATTGAAAATGCTTATACTTGGTTTATGCAATTCTCATAATTCAGTCTCCTACAAACTGCCTTAAGTTTTGAGGCAAAGGACCTAGGAGTAATGTCTAGTTGAGAACTCTGTGTCTCAATCCTGTATAAATATAGAGCTGGGCTTTTGTGATTTGTGTTGTTTTGTTCTTGTTTTGGTGCTGGTGTTGGGCCTTGAACCCTGCCTTTCCCTTTTACTTGGCCTTTTTTCCCCCTCAAAACTATAGGTCTATCACTTGATCCACACCTCCTCTTCCACTTTTTGCTGGTTAACTGGAGATAAGAGTCTCACAGACTTTCCTATCCAGGCTGGCTTTGAACTGTGATCCTCAGATCTCAGTCTCCTGAGTAGCTAGGTATGAGCCACTAGTGCCTGGCACAAAATGTGGCTATTTTGTCCTTGAAATAATCAGTGTCCAGGATCCAGAATGATAGAGTTGACTTGTACTAGGGGAAAAAATTCTTGCATAAATGCCATAGAGGACCTTGTTCAGACCAATTCAACATCATTCAATTCTTATTATTTAACAACAAGAAGAAAATGACAAATAATTCCCTAGGATTTCAAAACTTAGGAGCACAAGCCTTGTTTCATCTCCAGAAAGACAAGAGACAGCTGCCTTCTTAATTACTACCCCTCCCATTTGCTCTCTACTAAAGATGCATCTCAAACTTGGAATCTAATTAGAAATCTTAATTGAAAATGTCTTTTTTTAAAAAAATGGAAAAGAAAGGAGAAGAATCGACATGAAAGCAGGGAAATAGGGAGGAAAACAGAAATGTTCATCTTCCATTCAGACTGCATAATTACCTCTATGAAAATTACTTGGCCTGTAGAAACCTGGGTGTTTGGCTTGAAAGCTAACTCCAGCTTCCTTTGCCAACAGGAATTTCTCAGCCAAATTAAGAGTTCTCTCTGGAGCACTTGTATATCAACTCTGGAGACTTTTGACTGATCCGCATTTTAGATAGGATCACAATGTCTTGAATGTTCTAGACATTACCACAGATTATCTGTTTCACTGTCTCTCTTTTTTTGAACCTAAATTATAAGAATTATATAAGACAAGGGTCTTAAATGTTTTGACGTCTGGATTTAATGTCTGCTCCTTAAATGTTGCATGACCCTGGATGCATTTTCTGTACCCAGGCTCCATTTCTGTTTGCTCATCTCTAAAATGAGATTTTAATGTATCTTGCGAATTGCTTATGGTGTTAGAGTGAATGGAAGGGTCCAGGAAGCCAGAACCCATTCCTTGTGCTTATCTACTTGCAGCATCTATTTTACTTCATTACAATTACAAGTGCTGTGTGAGAGCATTCACATATGTGAAGTAGACTCAAGTAGTATCACAGAATATTTTTTAACAAAAGAAGACATGAATAGCAGAAGGAAAGAGCGAAACAAAAACAAGCTTATGACCTTGATAAATGAAGAAAAACTCATGAAAAAAATGATGAGAAGGGTTCACTATGGGGAAAGGAGTCAAAAGAGTTTTCTATCATGAAATGGCAGGATGGAAAAATGAGAAGCTCCAGGGAGAGAAGTACAAAATGGGTGTTATATTGTTTGTACTCATTGAAGATTGTACTCTCTCAGTAGTCTTGTCTGGGTGGAGTGTGAAAGAAGATCTTTCTGTTTACAGTAGGACATGTTGCATCCAGTAGGTTCTCAATAAATATGAATATGGGAATTATGGTTAAACTATTTCCTTTCTTCATTTCTTAAACAGAGGACCAAAGCTTATAAAAGTTAAAAATCTTCTACCAAAGATCGAGAAGGTGGGAAAAGGCACAGGAAAGCCGACTATTCTGTTTTATTCCATACTCAGATACCAGTCACTGATAGACTTCCATACTGAATTTGAGCCCCCGAAGTCTCCTGGGGCTCTAATAGCCTCCCTATCTGATCTCAGACTGGCCAGTTGTTACTTCTGTCCATTATCTTCTTTATCTGAAGGAAGTGCATCAGAGATCTCCTGGGTATGTGTCCAGGTGAACTGGTGATCTAGAACTCCACTCTTCTCCCAGGTTTCTTCATGGCTCTCCTGCCTGAGTGTTCAGCAAGCGAATTCTCCTTTCTTCTTACGCCACACCATTGTTCCTGCTCTTTACACCTTGTCAGTATTTTCATTGCTTTGCCATTTTATTAAGTACATATTTTAAGGGAGAGTGTGTGGTTTTATATGCTGTGTCAGAGAGTAGGAAAACCTTGCTATGAAAGAATATAGCGCATTATCTGTATTCAGTAGCAGCGAGGATGAGAAAACTTAGCAATGCCTTTATCCTCACTGGAGATAACCTTGGGCCCTCTCTGAACTTCTCTGGAGAGCCAAAGTGAAATGAAAATCTTCAGACATACACATTTATTTTCTTTCCTGTCATAGAAAAGCAGAAGATAAAATTTTAATTAAATGTGTTATCTGTCTTGCTTTGAAATTTTAAGTTTTTTTCCAAAGAAAAATGCATAATTCAACATCAGGAACTGCAGATAATTCAGCGGGTATTAATGTGAACCTGGAAAATGGCTCATTGGAAGCAACCCCTTTGGCTTTGTGAACTAATAACGTGTGATGATGTCTGTGTTGGAGATGTCTAGAGGATATAATCAGAGCTGCAGCTTTATTTTGGTTGAGTCCCACGAAATGTGTCAGGTCTTCGATGTACATGTGTCATTCGTGTTCAGAAAGATATTGAGACATTATGTATGGCTCAGACCCCACTTGTTCAGCTCTGTTCTTGAGTGATATGAAATGCGAATCCATCACCCACACCCGATCATTTTTTCTCAACGTCTGCTTTTTGGCTAGGTGGGGGATGGGTTATTAGGAGTCCTCGGTTTTGGAATATGTACTTTGGTAAAATCTTATTTAACCATTTTGATTATTTTGTTTGCATTTTCTCTTGATGGTGGTGATTTTCTGTCCCTCTTCTTCTTCCCCCATCTCCCCTCCCTGTCCTCCTCCTCCTCCTTCTTGAGTGTTGTTTGGGTATGATGGTAGACTCTGAAGTAGCAAGTATTTATCCTTAGAATGGGCTGTTCCACATTTCTGCTAGGCCTTTAATTGGTATGCCAGGAAGTTTGAGTCCAGCTAGGCAGTAATTCAGCTGGGTTTGGAGTTTGCTGTTGCCATGGTTACCTCCAGTCATGCCTAGCTGCCCAGTCCTCCAATGTTAGTAGCGCTTAGAGTGGGGCTAGGTTGCTAGAGACTTCGGCTCACTGGACTTCAGGCTCTTCCTAGAAGTTTCTACATCAGAGGAGGACACTATATTTCTATGCCTCTGTCAGTGGTTGGTGGCCATGGTCTCTTGTTTGCTCACCTGGAGGCAAGAAAGCACAGCATATTCTCCCCCTCTCTCTGTCTCTCTCTATCTCCTCTTGTCCTATTTTCAGCCTGGAATATAGGCATGCTCCTTGATTTCAGCTTAGAAGAACTGTGATGCTCTGGTCCTTGGAAGAGTTCTTCCTCCTCCTTTCCCCCTGCCTCCACTGCAGTGACTATATCACTATTACTGTTACTACGACTACTACGACTGTTGTTCTTTTACCTGTAGCTGTGTGGACAGGTTATTTGTATTCTGTAAAGAAAATTATTTCAGTGGTGCTTTATGGTTTCCCATGGCTGTTCTCTTCTCCTTCCTATGGGTACCAGCCATAAAGGGGTACTTTCTCCAAATACCTGCTTTGCACCCAGTCTTTCCCAGGAGCCCCTGGGTAAGGTCCATGGAGACCGGCCTGTTAGTCACTCGTGTCGTGTCCATCAGGACCTGGGTGCTCGCTTGCCTGCTCACGCAGAGGTAGCCTTTAGTGACTCAGTCAGTGGCCTGGCTGACCTGTGATTCCCAGCTGGTTTGGGGCCTGGCATTCCTTCCTGGCATTTTCTGCCCCGTGGAGGCATTCGTTTTTCCTTCAGGTCGGCCGGGGTGGTTTCCCAGAACTGTCAGTTGTCATCAGCTGAGGAAAATCTGTGACGTGATACCTTCTTCCGTTGTCGCTTGTGGGTAGAGCAGGGCCAAAGTTCTGCCTCTCTACATCTTCACCAGAGGTGGAGTGGATGTGTGATGGAGGTTGTTCCTGTGGGTAGTGTGTTTTCTCAGTTTTATGCTGTCTTTGCTCATGGGACATTTTCATTTTCTTGTCACGGTGTTTATTCATCATTTCCTTTATGGTCCAGGCTTTTGAAGTTGGATCGACAAACATTCCTCCATGTTTCGTTTATAAACAAGCCTTTTTCTTAACAGGAAAAAAAACCAAGATGAGATTGTGAGTGGAACAGCAGGCTTCCACCCCAGGCCAGGCAGCTCACCGTGTTTTCAGCCTGTCCATGCCTGGACGCAGAGTGCATGCTGTTCTCTGTCATGCCAGGGTGCCGAGGGGAGGCTCACATCTGCGTGCCATGGAATCCTGTGCTTCTTGTACTCAGGCTAGCACTTTACCCCGTTAGCCACAGGGCCACTTCAGATTTTCTGGTGGTTTATTATAGATAAGAGGCTCACAGACTTTCCTGCCTTGGCTGGCTTCTCACCGAGATCCTCGGATTTCAGCCTCTTGAGTAGCTAGCATGGTAAGCATGAACCACCAGTGCCTGGCATAATGAACATTTTATTTTCAGCCCATATGATCTATTTTCAGTTCTCTAAATCATCCCCCATCACTCTTTTGATTTCCTGGATCTCCTTCTACGATAAGAATGCCCTCAAGATACTGCAACCCTCAGTCAGGTATTGCTTTCTTCTTCCTAAGTGACGTGTGTGTGTGTGTGTGTGTGTGTGTTGGTACTGGGGCTTGAACTCAGGGCCCACCACTGTCTCACAGCTTTTTCACTCAAGGCTGTTGCTCTTCTACTTGAGCCACTTCTAATTGTTCCACTTCTAATTTCTTGCTAGTTAATTGGGTAAGTCTCACAGAGTTTTCTGCACAGGCTGGTTTCAAACTACAATCCACAGATCTTAGCTTCCTAAGTAGCTAAGATTACAGGTGTGAGCCACTGGCTTCCAGCTAAATTGCCCTCTTTCAAGGGCAGGTCCTAAGTCATTTATTTTCCTGTTTGTTGACAGCTGAGCTGATCATTTGAAATGGAGTTATTGGTTAGCACTTAAAAAAGAACTGTGCCAAGTGTGGCAAGTTTTACTTTCATAGAATAGACCTCTTCTTTTCTCTAGAACTTCTTAAGTGCCTTCTTGCTGAGAACAGGAAAGCAAAACTAAGCAAAACAACATGAATAATAGCTCTGTAATGTGTATTCCTCTAGGATTTGAATCAATGTTTTAAAGTGCCTGAGATATATCTGAAATCCCTTGTTTGTTTAAGCATCTCAGCCTCTCCTATTTTCTCTTTCTCTCTGGTCCTGTGGGAACAGGCCACTTGACTCTGGGCAAGGCCTGCTCTTGCACCAGTAGTAGATGGTACTCTGAGGTAGTGAGGCTTTCCCTGTCGCTGCTCCCCAACCTGGCTGGAGTTCCCCGCTTCTCTTATTCTAGTCAGTCCTGCTGGACTGGGCCCCTCCTGGCTGTAGATGACAGAAAGGCTGTGTTTTGGTCACACCTTCTCTCTGTTTCTTGGCCTGAGAAGCCAACACCTCAATCTCTGTGTCAAGGCCAGAGCAACGCTGTACAGTGTTGGTTCCTTTCCCTGCTTGTCTCCACATTGAAAGCTGAGTTGTCTTTCCTCATGTCCATTCATGCAGATTAAAAGAGGGGACCCTAGGCTCTGCAGTCCATGTCTCCCTGTCTCTCCACATGGTTTTTCCTCTTGTGCCTGTCCCCATCCATCCACGTGGTTTGCTTTTTGAACTCTTAGGAGAATTCTCTGTGAGGGCCCAGGGGCCGTCGGAATGGAGGCTCCCCCAGACTTACAACAGACGAGATATTCTCCTGCCGTTCAGCTACACGCAGCTAATCCTTTGTGTCTCCATGTCTGCCCTCTCCCTCACCTTTATTTGTGGGCTTCTGGTGCTAGCTTTATAGATGGCAAAAGTATCCATTACCTGACTTGCTCTAGAATGTTGCCAACCTGCTACAACCCAGTAATGGAAAGATTAAAGGAAAATGACTTAGCACATCTAGTGGCCTCAACCCTAATTGTTTTTCCCCTTTCTCCTGTACTGGAATAATCAATATCAAAGCTTGATCTCTAATAGAAAGAATTAAGGAAAAAACCATTTGAAATAATTAAGTTGCCCTATTTAATAGTTACACAACAGTTCCCTTTATGACAACCTTTTAAAGGTAGCGGTCAACAGAGCCTCCTTGCTCTTCTTGTATCTTCTGTTCTTTCTAGTACACCTTCTCAGCCATTTTTAACTTCTTTTATCTCCATTTCCATACAAATTTCTCCAATTTGATGGCAACTGTGTTGTGTGACCCCCATAGAATGAGCATGCTATTTGAAAAGTGCCAAATAGGCCAAGGCCACACTGGCCCACCCTCCCTCACACCGCCTCTGAACGCGAATTCAGCTCCAGAACGCTGCCTCGACCTGAGATGCTGCTTCATTTTCTGCTTGCCGAGGAGTTACTGCGCCATGCTACAGGTTTCCCGTGATGACCCTGTCACAAATTGTCCTTCATGGTGCAGGGCTGAGTGAGGGGGTGTCCTGCTCACAGGCAGAAGCAAGCCTGAGGATCACCTGATCCCCTCGCACCCCTGGTGGAATGGAGTGTCTCATTATTTTCCCCATATATGTGGATGTGCTTCCCTTCTTTAATTAACCATAATCTCCTTATGTCACTTTTAAGTGCTTGACAGATTGTCTTTTACAGTGGAAGATATACAGTTCATTAACAAATTCCTGTTTTTACTGACTGTTGAAACATATTGTTCTGTGTGTGTGTGTGTGTGTGTGTGTGTGTGTGTGTGTGTGTGTGTGTGGCAAAAGGGCTTGAATTCAGGGTCTAGGCATTATCTCTCTTTGGCTTTTTGTTTTGGTTTTGCTCAAGGCTGGCACTTACTTGAACCACATCTCATGGACTTTCCTGCCTGAGTTAGCTTTGAACCATGGTCCTCCGTTCTCAGCTTCCTGAGAGGCTAGGATTACAGGCATGAGACGTTGGCACCAGGCTTGTTCAATTTTATATAACTCGAAATATCACGACCAGACCTTTCCATCCCCCGGGTCAGCAAGGGGCACCAAGAGCATTTTCCTGACTATTCTGAGCATTTGCTCCTCGCTGTTCTGAGTGGGCCCAATGGTATCAGAGCAGCACGGAGCCATCACTGCACTTGTAAGTTGTCTTAAATATACTTGTGGTATGGGAAAACTATTGTTTATTTTCCTGCATGAGAGCCAAACCAGAAACTTTCCAAACTGACCCAAAGAAGGAACTCGACAGTAACCCGGTGAATACTCAACTTCCACCTAGACAGACAGTGGTTTCTGGAGCTTGTCATTAACTCCTCCTGAAATATATGTTTTGATGACCTAAATCACTCCATGGAAGGATGCTAGTGGGGTATCAGAAATTGTCTCCGAATTCTGGTTTTGCACACTTATTTACCCTTAGTGAGCTAGTTTTGAGAGGTCAGTTAACACTTCAGTGAGGACATGGCACTGAATTTCCTTATGTGACCACAGCTGTGTTTATGACCTTGTTCTCACAGGGCCTCTTGAAGAATGTGGCCCACACACGCATGTTTATCCTTATCAGAAAAGAATTCTACATGAAATAGCAATGAAAGAGACCTGCGTGCATTACCTTCCTGTAAATCATCATTTATTAATAGATGGATGTGCTGTAATTGATGGTGGAAGGCTCTTGTCTCAGAGAGTATTCCTCCTTACGTCATGAGGAACCAATCAGCATTTATCTGCGACTTTATTGTAATATGTCCTAACGATGCTTTCTGGATTTAATGTTTGCCAGCTGAATTCGCAGAACTAGAGCTGCATGTGCAGTGCAGCCACTCTGTGGAGGTCACAGAGTGTGGAGCTGTTGACTTGGGTAGACCTGGGTAGCTGGCGAAGCACATCAGTATTCCAGGCCCAGCTCAATCCCGGCCGCCTCATTACCCAGTGCCCGGCAGACACTTAAAGATTTTTACACATTTTAATTCAGCTGGTAACTTGATTTAAAACAACATTGATTTTCTTTTTCAATTCATTCTTGGCCATGTAGATCATGCTAAGTATCAAAATGAATTTGTAACTATTTGAGACTGTCTGTCTGGCAGGACATTAAATTGGGGGAGTAGCTTTCTTTCCCCCTTGCTAATTTCCATCCATTTGCTCTTACTTTCATGTCCTCTTGAGCTTTGGCTTTGAAAAAACTATTATTCATTCTTTTCACCCTGTACCCCAAATCATTAAACAATTAAATCAAGTGGAACAGCAAGAGACTACAGCAGCCGGAAATTCCCGTTCCGCCTGTTGAGCCATCTTAGAGGAAGAATGTCAGGCCAACTTGCCTTTCTGTGGTCATGTGAATGTTCTAACAAGGGCCGAATGAATGGACGGGAGCCTGCCGGCACTCGCTGTTAGAGTAGGTGCCTATGGACTGAAGAGAAAAAGCATTTGTTTTAGGATTTGGGAAACACCTCCTCAGCCTAGAGTTTTCAGGGCAAGTATGTGTAGAACAGATTGGAAGGAAGTGTATTTGCAAAGTGGTTGTGTTTTCAGCAGACTGTTAACTTTCAGCTTTATACTGACCTCCAAAGTAACTCACCTGTCATTCCCCACGCTTCCCAGGTACAGAATTTCAGAGTGGGGTAGCAGATACTTCCTGGATAAGAGAACCTGGAACATTAGACAGCGGTGAACATTGGTCATGGAACTCAAAGAAGAAGGAGCGTCTGAAGAAGGCCAGCACTTCCTTTCTCCTGCTCAGGCAAATGACACCGGGGACACTCAGTTCACGAGTAAGCACGCACGCTCCTGCCCAGCCTTGAGGAAGCACACGGGGTTCGTGGAGCTGTGTACCCACAGACAACTTGGTCCTAACAAATAGCAGGGCGTTGCCTTTGCACTCTTTGTTGTATGCGCTGGGGCTGTCGGGCTTTCTCGTAGATGAGATTGGTCATAATCTATGGAATGGTTAAACATCAAAGTTCCTGAATGCATAGGAACACACTTCTTTTTTTATGTGGCGTTTTATCTGTTTTTCTTATTACTCTCCCAGTTAACAAATCATCTCAGTATCCATTAAATGTAATGTTTACGTGGGTCTAGACAGGACTGGGTGATTAAGTCATGTAACTTAAGATGGCCACATGTTTAACCACTTTTTGGAGACGTATTTTGGGCATTAACGTCAGTGAACACTTGAGAAGGTGTTAAGGAAACCTTCTATTTGGTATTTATGTACTCTTGCATCATTTCATTTTGGAAACGCAGACATTTTTATTCTCAACAGCATTTGAGGTATCACATTGGTCTTTGACCATACAGCACTAAATCACATACCTGGAATAAACACAAACATTTGGTAAGGATTTGCATTTGACCATTAGAACTAGTTCAGTTTTGGACTTGAAAGTAATTTAAATCATGCTTAAGAACTTACTTTCTAGTATAATTTTATCTTTTTTTCCTTCCAGAAGATTTATCTGGCCTAATTGTTTAACACTGCCAAATATAGATATATCTAACCTCATTTCATTTATGTTTTAAAAATTATCACTAGAAAAATGTACCTGGTGGATACATTTTCAATAAATTTGGTTGTGAGGGCTTATGGCATAGCCGAGTTAATAATTTATAACCCTTAAAAAATTTAGACTATTCAAATTTCACAGTGTCCTTCTACCTTTGTTGAAAAGTCTAAAACTGTTAACCATAGCACTGTTAAATGGTCATCAGAAAAAAATGCCTATTTGCAAAAATAATGTTAACTTCATGAATAAACATTACTTTTATTGCAGCGAGGTGGCTTTAAAAAATACATTAGTGACCAAATGTCAATACACTTTAATAGTGTCTGATGAATGTAGCAGAAAAATAAACAAGGAGAGTTTTCACTCTCCTTGTATGGTTTTCACTAGCATGATTTTTCCTCCTCTGTTCTATGCTGCTTTGGCCATCCATGAGTTGTAACAAATATTATCCCAGTTTTGAACCAAGCCCTCACCCATTCTCTATTGTTTATAAGTGGAATTCTTTTCATTCGTGGCCATTGAGTATACAAAGGGCCTTCTCTGTGATAGCTCCACGCGTGTGTTATATCCTTGGATCACATTTGCCCCCTCTATGACTCTTTCTTACCCTCTTCCCTACTACACCTTTTTCAAATAGTTGCGAATGGCTCCCACACTTTCTCTCTTCAGGAAGTTCCCACACTATGTGACCATCCACATCCATCACCTTCCACAATCCTTCTCCTTCTAATCACCATCTCCCACACTCCCTCCCTCCCTCCTTCATCTGAAAACATGAAGTCATGCCATATTTTTTTCTTCAAAAAAAAAAAACCTTATTAGAAAATGGAGTGGAAACATTTACCTTTCCATTTGGTAATTCCATTTGGAGTTGATCCTGCCAACAAATTAGCAGGAGAGCTGGCACCATTACAAGGTCTGGACCACTTAGCAGTAGACATCCCTTTAGTTCAGGATTTCTTCTGAGAGAGGCTCGGAGTTGCTTGAAGAGGGATCTATTCAAGGAAGCATTTTGGTGAGGTTCAATGTTCAACCTCTCTCTGTAGAAACAGACAGTGGAAACTAAGCTTTGTATTTGTCGTGGCTTATGAACAGAGTGTTTCTCTGATTGTTTATAGCCACAGGACACCATCAGTTACATTTGTCCAGTCTGGGACGAATCCTGTGGATTCCTTGACACAAATGAAGACCAATAGCTTGGGTTTCCTTACTCCCCCTACCAAGCAGGGTATTTAAATGTCCAGTCATGTGAAGCAGGAACTGACACGATCCTAGTTTTGGTAATGAGTTAATTTTTATAACAATCTGAACTAACCCGTTTGTTTTTGTTTTTTTAATAGGCCTTCAGAAGACGCCCAATGAGCCGCAGCTGGAATTTATCCTAGGTAAACAATTCTATCTTCTTGATATCAGTCATTTTAAGAACTTGTGTAGTAGTTTGCAGGTTCAATGTGCATTCCAAGTAGCATGACATTTCACTTCTTTTTTTTTTTTTGTGGGTCATGGGGCTTGAACTCTGGGCTTAGGCACTGTTCCTGTGCTCTCCAGCTCAAGGCTACTGCCCTATCCCGTGAGCCACTGCACCACTTCCAGTTTTCTGGCGGTGAATTGGAGATAAGAGTCTTATGTTTCTAGTGCCCAGACTGGCTTTGAACCTCAATCCTGAGATCTCAGCCTCTTGAGGAGCTAGGATTACAGGCGTGAGCCACCACACCCAGCAAAATTTCACTTTTATGAATGCTGTTCTAAATTTTTAAATAATTATCTTATAAAAATGGTTATTTCCCCCAAATTATTGTACTGGGGTTTGAATTCATTATCTCACACTTGCTGGCAAGTTCTCTGCCATTTAAGGTACAATTCTAGACTTTTTTATGTTTATGAGGTCTCACACTTTTGTCTAGGACAAACCTGGACCCTGATCCTCTTTCCTCCATCCTACAATCTAGCTGGGATTACAGGAATATGCTACTATGTCCTGTTTATTTACCTATTTATTTTTGAAATAAAGTCTTGATAACTTTTGCCCATGTTTATCCATGATCCTCTCACTTCTACTTCTCACATAGCTTGGAGCCCTTTCATGCACTACTACACTGGTCTCTATTTTCTCCCAACAGTTTTCTGCCCCAGGCTAAGGGATCTCAGTGACAGTCTCTCCTCTCTGGCAGATCTCATATCCAGGACTTTTCTACTACAAGGACTGCATTTTGTTGCTGGTGAACATTATTGTGAATTTGCTGTTGTAATTTTCTGTTCTTTGGGTGGGATTCTGGCCACATGGAGAGTTTTCCTTTGTGTTTCTTTACTCCCTTTCTGCAAACAAGTATTCCCTTACTCTTCATTATTGAGTGTGTGGATGGCTCTTTGTCTCCTGAGAATTTAACATTCAATGTAGGGTTTGACTTGTTTAGCCAACTGTCAGCTGTAGAAATTTGTAATTCTGTCAAAGGATGGATTAAAACTGTGTGCCCTGAGTCTGGTCTGCCATTCCGGGACTGAGGGGGAATTGCTTTGTACTTGATTGAATTATGACCACAGTATGATCACTAGGAAATTAGTTGCAACAATGTATTTAAGGGGGCTAAGAATAAGACTCATGTGAATTAAAAAGAGAGGATGTATTGGCTTCCCTTTATTGCTCAGAAATATTTTTAAATTATGTTTAAGTATGACTTCCAAAAGAATTTCAATTCATTTTTACTACAATGCTTCTTGATTAATAGTGCACCTTGCATTTTTCTCTTCCCCCATCTACCCCAATATATTTATTTATTTGTTTATTTATTGCCAGTCCCGGGGCTTGAACTCAGAGCCTGAGCACTGTCCTTGAGCCTTCTCAAGGCTTAGTGCTCTAACATCTGAATCACAGCACCATTTTTGCCTTTTTCTATATATGTGGTACCAAGGAATTGAACCCAGGTCTTCATGCATGCCCGGCAAGCACTCTACCACTAGGCCAAATTCCCAGCCCTCTGATATGTCTTATTTCTGAGTTTTATAGCCAGATGCCCTCATCAACTTAATGTACAAAGATGAGATGTATTTTAATAATCACATCTTTTTTGTATTAATGGAGGTATTTTCTCAAATTTAAATATGTTCATATAACTACAGTGATTTTTTAGTGGTACGAAAGCCTAGTTATTTTAAGAGCGTAATTTCTTTAGTGATGGTGCTGCAAATTTATATCCTTTGCTCAAAGCACTCAATTTTGAAGTATAACTTACTGAGATAATGATTGGATACAATTTATATTTTGAAGTTTATTTTTTTCTTTATGATGAGACTAATAGAGCGGTACTGTGCTTCCTAGTGTTTTCCTGTGGTTTCAGCTGGGGAAAGAACTGGCTTTCAGAAAGAACAGAGGCAGAGTGGCAGAGGGCAGCTGTTACTCACCAAGTGGCTCTCGGGCTACTTGAGCATCTCTCTTTCTCTTTTAAGAGAAGAAATTCCTAGTATTTCGCCTGTGTGTTAGGGCTTTCTGGAAAGAAAGCTTGTTAGAGCAGAGTGATGGGTTTTGAAGCACAGGCTTGTTTGTGTGTGCAGGAGAAGGGGTTTGGAACAGGAGGGGCAGCACTCTGACTGGAAGCTGTGGGAAGCAGACTGGCAGGAGAAGGCTCGCCCGCGCTGAGCCCTGCCTTGCGCTGCAATGCCACTAAGCTGCGGGTGGAAAGATATAACCGAGTCCCCAACGCCTCCTCAGCTTCCGTAGCAGCTCTGACACTCGAATCTTTGGCTTTGAATCATAGATCTCAGAGAACCACGGCAGGGAGAATTTATCCATAATAATGTTCTTCCAGTTTAAGAAACTTCAGGGTTTTTTTTTTTCTTCCTCCCTAGATTTATTCAAAGATACGCTAACATGCTTAAGTGCAGACATTTGTTATCTTATCAAATGGCAAGAAATGGCTGATGTATTGACTAAAGAAAGTCACTTAGAGTCTTCGGAGAATTATATTATTGATTGATACATGCTCCAAGCTGTTTGGCTCTTTAACACTTTGTCAAACTCAACTCTACACACAGTAGGTGAATTCTTACAGATGACACCATATATTGCTGTCATTTTTGTTCCTTTTCGTTTTTTTTAATCTCCCAAATCCTTTGACTTCATCTATCTATATTTAACTTCTATTCATTGCTTAATGAATAATGAGAGAAAGATCACTTCTTAAAATATATTTACCATTGTTTAAAGATAGACCTAGTTATTGATTCAAAAGTAAAATAAGAGCAAATTCTAGGAAAAAAATAAGAACAAGGAAAAGAAGCTTTCCCACTCCAATTTTTAATTTTTTTTAAATTACTTTTAAGTAGTTGTGTAAAAGAGTTGTCATCTAACAAGGCAGTTCCTGAGTACACTGCATCGCGATCAAAGTCACCCCTTACTTACCCCAATTTTTTTAAATCATTTTTTACTGAACTATTCAAATAAGTTGAAATTTTGCATGGCCTTGTTTTTCAAATCAGGGTTATAGCCAATATTGTGTTTCTAGGTGATATATTACCTTGCCTTAGTTGTTTCCCATAAACACTTGTTTCTCCCGGGCACACCTGCTGGCACACCTGCTGCATAGAACCACTATGCCCTGTCTGAGATTCCCTGTCACCACTTCATTCGAGTAAATGCAGTGAGAGACATTTAGTGATCAGCGTATAGTAGCTGGCTCACAATGACGTGATAGAACTACACGAGCTTGGACTAAAGAAGTATCTCCTGTCTACTTTCCTTCATATTGCTCATGGCTGACTGCATTTAAACTAATTGACCCTTAAAACTACAACTCTGTATTCACAGTTGTTTTCTTGGTCTTTTAAAATGGTTTTTCTTGTTGGGATAATGTATAGAGGGGTACAGTTACATTCGTCAGACCGCGAATGTATTACTTCTCGAACCTTGATACCCCTTCTCGTGCTTTTGTCCCTCTTTCCCCTCCCCCCACCCCCTCCCAATCATCTTGTTGTTTTCTTGTTTTTAATGTTTGTGTGGCCAGCCATGTTGTGTTCTTAGAAGGAAAAATGAAAACCAAGGGGATTACTCATGTTTTATCTTACTTCTTAGTCCTTTGTGAATGTTGGTATGGATACAAAATTGGTGATTCCATGCAGTTTGTAGAAAACTAACTTTGCTTTTCACTCTGCACATCCTATCCTCCAGAGCGTAGGTCAGGTAGCCGTTAATATCATGGACAGAACACTGGAAACACTCCTGAGAGGAGATCTTTTTTTTTTTCTGTGAAAATGCCTGACTTAAAACAAAAGCCCTGTGGTTATGCAACCCAGGATACATTTGTGCCAGATAAATAAATGCTTGTAATTCATTTTTATCACATTAGGTCTTGGTACAATAACAAAATGTCCTTAGGTAAGTTCCCTCAATTATCCCCTGATTTACAGTCACTTTGCTTGTTAAGGCTCGGTCCAAGAAATTGCTGGCTCTAAATAATTAGTTCTTGTGTTGGTATTAGATTATGTCTACTGACTCGGGATTTTGTAGACAGAGCCACTGTATTTCTAACCATCAGTTAAGGAAAAAAATATACATGATCAGTTTCTAGTTTCTGGCATGTGAAACTGTACAGAATTGTTCCCCAAATGACAAGCCACATAGAAAATGGATCTCATCTATTCAGAGACATATTCTGCTACCTGCAAAGATCTTTTCTAACCTGCAAGTCAGGTCCGTCTATATGTTGTGAACCATTATAAGTCAGGCATTATTTTGCTTTTTTAAAAAATGTAAGAAGGTCTAACTTACCAGCTCCCTATATTCACACTTTTACTATCTTACTGCCTATGTTCTATAAATGCTAATGAAGCTCTGACATTTTCACAATACCAATTGGAGAGTGGAAGATTTTGGGACATATTCCTTAGTATTCTCACTTTTTACATGATGTGTTGGGCCAGCTGACAGGACTACCAAGGACAGAAATATAGTTTTGTATTTACTTTAGTGATAAAAATAGTACTTCTCTATATAAGATCCAAGAGAGCTTCAGAGCAATAAGAGAAATACCTGTGACCAGCAGTCAGGATTCATTATACATCAATTGCTGTTTTCTTGATTCTTACAATATGCTACATCTTATAGAATGCACTATATTCCACTAAAATTCATTTTCTGGGAGGCTTCAAAGACAAAGCACTGTGCCAAGTTCTAAGGGATGATGGGATTGGAGATGATAAGCCTTTGATGCAACACCTGATATTTGTTCTTTGCAAGCTTGATGTCAAGCATACCTCACCATCATTCCAGCAGACTATAATATAAAGAGCAACCAACAGTTTATTCAGTGCTTTCTTGTTTGCCATATGGC
The DNA here is from genome assembly GCF_031878675.1 of Megascapheus bottae. Lineage (NCBI taxonomy): Eukaryota > Metazoa > Chordata > Mammalia > Rodentia > Geomyidae > Megascapheus > Megascapheus bottae. Next base: position 26,358,455 of record NC_143531.1, read on the forward strand.
ATTCTAAATAATTTACATTGATTAATTACTTCAATTCACACAACTTCTTAATGAGTAATTGCTCTATTCTCAGCCCTATTTTACAGGTAAGAAAATGTAGACATGAGTTGATAATGAGCCTAAGACTTTAATTCAAGAGTCTTGTGTCCAGAGCATACGCTCATGTTCTAGCTTTACTCGAGGTGAAGACCTTAGAACCACCAAAGTTATCTTTCCCTTAGACCCATGCAAGTTGAGTGGCAGAGTCACTGTTGTCCTATTCTGCAGCTCCTAAATTTAACCACCAGACTGTATCCTCTTGCCCACTTACTGATTTCTACTTCCATAAATGTCCAGGGGCAGTACAGAAACCATAGTATCTGGGTGCTGGTAGCTCATGCCTATAATCCTAATGATTCAGGGGGTTGAGAACCGAAGATTGAAGCTAACGTCAGCCTGGACAGAGAAGTCCATGAAACTCTTATCTCCATTCACCCACCAAAAAAACCAGAAGGGAAGGTGTGGCTCAAATGAGAGAGGGCTAACCTTGAGTGAAAAAGCTAAGGAATAACAGGGGCCTGAGTTTTAAATCTCAGTACCATCACAAAACAAAAACAACCAACCAACCAACCAACCAACATAAAGGACCATAGTAAGGACGGGTAAATTGTGATAAGGGAGAAACAAGTGTTAGCCCCCTGTCATGGAATTGCTGGACAAATAGAGATTATGACACTCTTGTCATTTGCATCCAAAGCAGTAATTTCAGAAAATGCATTGAGACCAGGTCTTGAATGGGGAGTGAATCTCAGTTCAGATGGTACATGTGAGAGAATTCAGGCAAAAGGAGCAGCATAACACCCAAGAGCTCATTTGCCAAGAACGCCCATTTACATTTCTGTCTTATTGCTTATATTTCCATTCTCAAATAAATTAGAGCTCTAGAAATAATCCTGCAGTATTTTACAATTACCATATACATATATATATATATATATGAGGAATTTGCTTTAAACTTGTAAATGAGATCTTTAAATGCCATCTTCTTGTTCATAAGTTACATTTATATATGAACACGTGGTTTTTATTTTATTTTTTAAGCATTTTAGGATTGTGCTGGATGAAAATGGAGGAAGTTCAGGTCATTCTAGGCTGGACATAAGGACTCCGTAGGTACCACACCTCTTACACTAGCCTGTGTACTTTCCATAGGCAAGAATCTCCCTGGTGAGTCTTTCTTTAAGCCATCCTCCGATTGCAGTTTTGACAACAGTAGGTCCCTAGCAGCCCAACTGAATGAATATTTTTCAGAGCAATACTTTACTAGGAAGACAACACCAAAAATGGACATAAGTCATAAAAGTGGATTTGTATTTTAGGCTAATTCAGGCATGATTTGGGAAGGCTATTTGCTCATGTCCTGAGAGCTGGAGGAGCCATGATAGTAACACACCAGCATCTGAATCTTATCTTTGTGACTCTTTGGCTGTATGGCCTTAGGAAAGGTACCGGGACTCAGCACCTCTTCTGTAGAATGGGACGTCCATCCCTCTCCACCCTTGAGGTCAGGTGAGGAGTAAATGAGCTCACATCAAGCCCTGGTGTAAGATGTATGATAAATGTTGTTGATCATTATGAGCATTAACTTAGGTCAATTACTAGATCACCCCCCGTGGATCCACCCTAGACAAGGAATCTTGGTCCTGAATTCTCTGTGTTTCATGATTGTCACATATTTTGCAGTGTCTCTCCACCCTCACTATTTACCTCTCATACAAGAGTCCAGCTCCTGGTGCCTAGGCCCTGGTACAAGGATATTGGAGAAACCTAGATTTTAACTCCAGAGACCAACACCTTTGTGGCTGTGTATAAAATGTACAGAAATGGAGAAAGGAAGAGCAATAAAAAGTTATCTAAGATGTGCATACTGGTGTTTGTACTGCTGAAATAGAGATTTAATTGAAGAAAAGAGACACTGAACCAATTAGACTACCTTCCCAGGCCTGTCACGTGGTAGTAGTTTTTGGAAACCATTGACTTACTGTGCTCTGCATGAGGGTCATAGACTTTCCTCATGGACTCAGTGCTGGCTGGTACTCTGTGTGGCAGCGTTATCCATCAACGAGTGAGGAGTGTGGGAAACTGGGCTCTGCTTGCCGCTTCCTCCTACAATCGTGTTGCTTACACTGAGCTGTAGCACCATAAAACATACACATGATTCTTCTTGCCATTTTGCTTTCTGAGTAACATACCATCGTAACCTCTAATTAGGATGTCTTTGGCTAGAAGTAACATCGTCCTGGACTTAGCTGATTGTGCCTTCTTGGATAAACACATTATTTGTTCCCTTTCTTTCTATTTTATCTGTTTCTTTCATTCATGACAAATAAACCCAATTTAGTTTACTTCTTTCTGTGTAATTTTTTCCCAATCATTTTCCTCCCTCTGGAAATGAGCAGCGTGCTTGCCTCTAGCGTGTGTCTACCTCTGCAGTGTGTTATTACTCATGGGTAACTGAGGGATCCAGGCTCTCTGAACGTCGTGAGGTCCTGAGGGTAAGGTGCCCTAGAGGATATTGTCTGTGTGGCTGAAGTTTGTCAGTGAGCCTTCCAGTTGGGCAGTTGGCACCCGAGTGTATCCTTAGGAAGCTGGGAACTCTGCTGTGGGAAGGAAAAGAGACCTAGTGAAGTGAAAGATTAAGGTTAAAAAATCCCTCTGCACTTCTATTGTAAGAGTTTGTCCAATGGCTTGCTGGGACTTTGATCTCTTCCAGCTAATGAAAAGGAGCATCTTCATTTTCCAATCAGGGAAACTGAGTCTCTGGAAGGTTGTGTGAGTCTTTGTAGATATCAGCTTTAGTTCAATGCAAAATGTGAATGCCCTCTCACAAGTAATTTCGAGTCTCGTGCCTTTAAACAAATGCATGGGCCTTTGCTTCTAGAAGGTGGAAAGCTCTCTGCCACTGAGCTTTCTACTCGTGTTCAGCTGGCTACTGGATGTGTTCACTTGTGCAACTAGGAGATATTTGAAACTTACAACAGCTAAAGCTGAAGGCTGACTTCCGATCCCCTTTCCTCTCCCACAAAATACTGTGCTGCCTCATGCCCAGCTCTGTAAAAATATACCATGATCTCTACCTTTTTCCGTTACTTAAATATCCAAAGTATAACTCTGTCCAAAGTCGTCCTTTTTTCTCGAAGCTTGCATCATCGTCAAGTTCTTAGCTCACTGGCTGAAAATAGACTCAGAATCGAACTTCTGCCGTATCTCACCACCAGTGCCCTGAGCCACAGCGAGCTCCTTCATGCCTAGGCCGAGAGGATGAGCCTTGCCAGGGCGTGGCCACACCTCTCACCACTGCATCACAGTCCCTTCCTGACGAACAGCCAGCTTGACTTTCAAAAAAATATAAGCATAGCCACTCAGGAGTCTAAGATCTGAGGGTCACAGTTCAAAGCCAGCCCAGGCAAGAAAGTACATGAAACTCTTATCTCTGATTAACCACTAGAAAACTGGAAGTGGCACTGTGGCTCAAGTGGTAGAATGCTAGCCTTGAGCACAAAAGCTTAGGGACAACACCCAGGCCCTGAGTTCAAGAATAACAACTATACACACACACACACACACACACACACACGTATATAATCATATATGTATATGTAAACATGATTTCTTCACATCTCTAGTGAAAACCTTCTAGTGACTTCTATTGGCTTAGAAACAAAATAAATGATCACATCATACATGAGTCTCCCAGAAGCCCATCAATCCTTACCTGTCTTTCACTAATGTGGCCTACTCTGTGCCAGAAATTCGTGTATCCTTACTGCTCTTCACCACATTTGTGGCTCCTTCTCAGCTGGTTCCTTGCTGTATTTTAGGGAACAGCTTCAATGTCAACTCATCACGGAAGCTAGTCCTACAACATTCTCTGTTTTTTCACTGTTTAGATTCTCCCCTCCTCTCCTGCCTGCCTGCCCCTCTATCCCTGTGCATCTGGAGCCCTGGCTTTGCCATTTCTATGTTCTAACCTCCAGAGCCATGCCCCCAGCCTTCTGCGCATTCACTGTTTTTTGAAGATGGTCTTGCATTTGTGCTCCAGGAGTCCTACACTGAAAAAGTTCTTCTTTTTCTTCTTCTCACATCACTGGGGTGATAGACATGCTACCATGTGCCATCTTTACAATTGAGAATGAGGCTCACAAACTTTTTTGTCCAGCTGGCTTTGAATTGAGATCCTCTCCACCTCTAGAGTGTCAGGATTACACCCAGAGCTCTCATAATTTCTAATTTCTCTACATAGCTGTAAGAACTCTTAAGGACATTTGCACAGCAGTGAAACAGAATTGGGCAAAAGCCATTGTAGATATTCAGTGTATAATCCTGTGGCTCAAAGCTTATATGAATTCCAATGCTTCATCTTGTATATAGGCGTATATAACTGTATCTTATACAACCAATCAATATATTTGTAGGTGCTCTGGAAAAGATTTGGTAATTATCATTAACATATTCAGAATTTAAAAATCTGGATGAACCTCTGGTGATTATTTTAATGTTACTGTTGATTGGCCCATGTGTAATTAATGCAATGATGTCCTTACTTAAAAAAGAGGATCAGATTTATAAAACTGATGATCCTAAGCACCCGGTATAACCCTGTTTGTACTGAGGTAAATGAGTCAAGGATTTGACTAGGCTAAAAGAAAAGGGGTGAGTGTTAAAGACTGGCGCCATCTTGAATGCACTAAGAGCTCCCCGCCCCATTGTAGAAGGCCAACAATGGTAAAGCAGACCAGCCATCTTTGCCCTTCTAGGGAGGGGTAACCTTATCCCCACCCCTCATGAGATGGGATATCTACTGGGTTTGGGGAGGGGGCTACTTTGTGTGGAAATCACCCAAATTCTCATGCCAATTCCAACTAAGGTGATAGGTTAATTCAAACACGGAGCTGTAACCTTATTGGCTGCCTGCGTGTGGCTGGAGCTGGCTGTGGTCCCTCTGTGTATGTAACTATCCCATTGGCCACCTGGGTGCAGCCAGGTTTGACCGCATGGCTTTGGTCCTTAAAAACCCAGCGTGAGAACCACTCGGGGTCACAGTGTCAGCTCCTGAGTCTGCACTGTGTCCTTGGCCGGTCAGTTCACCATCATCTACTTCTCCAATAAATTCACCTTTTTATATGAAAAAAAATCTGGATGAAAAAAACAATTCCACTACTGGCATGTCATTATTTGCAAGTCCCATTTAGGAAGGCTAGAGTCTTATTGGCTTTGAGGTTCTTCTGGAGTTCCCCGACTTGACGAATCCATGGGGGCTGAGCTGAGCAAATATGCTTCTAAAACTTGACCATGTCTCCTGCTGAGGAATGGAGTTACCCTGTGTCAGACTTGATGCATCAGATTCTCCACAATGTCACTTCGAGTTTGCGTTAGGATTGCAGCCTCAGCAGGCATGTATTCTCTCATGGACATGTCCTTAAGACTAAACACACTCCAATAGCAACAAAGAAAATAATAGACAACTGAAGTAATAGAAATGGACTGGGCAGAACATTTAGGCTTGCATTTCAGCACATGACATTGAGGAATTCAGCACCAGGGCAGAGTTTGAGGGCAGCCGCCAGGATGCAGGTCTAGGAGCCTTCAGATCTGATTTTGCCTCTGGCTACCTGTGTGAGCCTAAAGAAATTCTCACTGCGTTGTTTTGCAGATTAAATTCGACAGCTCACCGGAAACACTCAGGTGGTACTAGGTGTACGAGAAATCACTCCCTAGTATTATTTTAGTTTATTATTTTGTGTTAATCCTTCCATCTGTCTAACACCGATTCCTTATCTATAAATTATGGATGATAGCTTCCACTTCCCAAGCCATTTGAGCTAACTCTCTGAAATTGAGAAGCACATTATTAATACAATATTGGGAAGTGAATGAATTTTTTCCACACAAATTTTATTGAATCTTCACAATCTTGGAATAAATATAATTATTTCCACATTCAAATAAGGATCCTGAAACATTATAAAAATCCAAAGTCACACAATCGTGACAGGAAGCTATTTCCTTGAACTTTTGGTTATTTACAGGGGGTAACGTAATTGCCAACGAGACCTTCAAATTCAAGGTACCTTTCCTTCTTGTCTTACCTGTCTACTAGCTGTCCTGAGATAGCCAAGAAGGCTCTTCTATTTAAAATGTTGTTATTTCCTTTTACCTTCCAAAGCTTTTGAGTACAATGCATCTCGATCAGTGTACTTCTCTTTTGGTCTGAAATTTCTCACATACCAGGCTCCTGAACTTTCTGGGTCCAGGTAGTGGCTCCAGATATATAGATACACAGAGAGCTCAGGTACCCTGGACTGTTCTTTGAGGAGAGCAGATTTCCAATGTTTTATGAGATACATGCTTTATTGCTTTCCCTCTCTTGCTTCAGTTGTCTGATCTTGTTTGACAGTGAATTACAGAATTACCAGTGTCAGATTGGGTGCCTTAAAATTTTCACGGAGAAACTTGAGAAATTGTTTTCATAGACTTGTGTAGTAGTAGGTTTTGCTTCAAATAATTATGTCACTTATGCTCTCCAACTAACTCACACCTGCATTTCACCTTCCTTCTCACCCATCTACTCCTCCCCTCCTCCTCCACACTCACCTCCCCCCCTCCCCTTCCTCTTATGTCTTGTATCCTAGATCACTAGCATCACTAGCCTTTGCTTATCTGTCTAAACCTTGTTTTATTTCCTGTTAGTCAACATCTCAGACAGAGCCATTGACCGTCTCAAAGCTTCATTCTTTGGTCTGAACAAAGGTAGATATATATGTGTGAAGGCTCAAACAAAATAGGAAGTTTAGCTTCCAGCTCTTCAAAACCTGCCCTCTCCCAAAGAATCATCAAGACACAGAGAATAAAGGGACAAGCTAATTAGCCCCCGGGTGCTACTTTTTTCTAGGCCTTCCTTTCCCCATATTTCCCAATCTGTCTTTTCAATCTGTTTTTCAGTGCCATATTTTAACTTTACTAGTAGAACTCAGTGTTAGAGTGACAAGTTCTTAACAATCCTTGAGTTTACACCTAAATTCAACCCATTTAATTCATAGGAAAAAAATACTGGAATCATTTTTTTTTAACCTTAACGTAATGAAACATCATCATCTAACATGTCATCTCTAAACACAATAGGTGTAACTCATGCTTCTAAACATTTTGGCTTGAGATCCCATGTGTGAAAATGGGTTTCTGCAGAATCTGGTGACACCCAGGCCTGTGAGGCAGAATGCTGTGTGTGAACTCCTCCCATAAACCTTGGCCTCCCAGCAGGCTTGTTGCTTCCTGCCAGACAGGGGAGCCCTGGGGCCCCTTGGGAGAATGTCAGCCCTCAAAGCTACCTTGGCTACCAGGCACCTCCTAGATATTATTGCATGGCCTCTGTTGGAGTCTGGCAACCTCGAGCCCAGTGTCCTCATCCGTCCACCTATGGTGACACAGCTTGCAGATGTCTGGTGTGGCTGAACCCGTGTCCATGTACCAGCTGCACTAGTCGTCACATTCAGACCAGGGAAGCGGCCTTCTCTGGTAATCACAGGAGTTGCTGTATCTACTAGTGGCCTCTGCCTGTTACCCGCAAGGAGCTCATTTGCTCCCAGAGCAGCGACAGCTGTATTTTTTTTTTCTTCAAAAAGAGGTGCACTCCTGACCCCTGGGAAAAGGCATAAAAGGTGAAAGGTTTAAGACTTCCTCAAGAATGTTCCCAGCCAGGTGTGGTGGCTCCTCAGGAGACTGAGATCTGATTGTGGTTCGATATATATATATATATATCCCGTATAGAACATGCCATATATATATGTATACAGATTTCCATTAACTGATGTGTGATCTCCTCAGTGGAACCCGTCTCCCCCCCTAGAATAACATTTTCTCCCTGTCTGAAGAAGCACATATGTTCTTGCTGAAAAGAACAGCAGAGAGCTGTGAGCACTTGCTTCTAAAGTGGAACGTGGGTTTGGAACGCACACAGAAAGAGACAAGTCTGTTCGCCAGGCAGGCGACGATGCCATTGTGAGGTATGCGATGGCAAAATCCAAGGAGACAAGACACACAGGCATTTGTAATTCAATTGCCTGAAGATGGAATCTTAGCCACCTCGGTAATTTTCATGAAAATAAGACAAGATGGGATTTTCTGAGGATTGACAGGAGTGGAGCAGAGGGAGCAGGGGACAGGCAGGAGGATGGGAGACTTCTGGTACTGACAACAGTGATTTGAAGAAAATTTGTTCTTTTCATATGCAAATCAGCTGTCTGCTGTGCAGCTGGCTTCTCACTGTTCCCGGTCCACTCAATCCAGAAGCCTTCCCCAGAGCTCCTGTGGCAGGCAGCCCTTACTTCCTCCACGTCCTTCAGTGGCACCAAATTGGAGCCTGGGTGTCAGGTGTGAAGTGGATGTTCTAGCATCCATAATGTTCTCTTGAGATGGATGTTATCACCTCAGCCAGTTTTTCCATCCTTTAAACAAGGCTGGCATGTTTCTATTCAATATGCACATAGGCTCACATAAAATTCGCTGACATCGTTTTATATTGTTCCGGGATGGGACAAAGTGACAAATCTGATTTCAGGGTGTATTTTCCCACCAGCCTGAATCCAGCTTTTCCCATCCAGGAAATCTGTTTAGTTTTATAAGCGAATCCATTGTAATGGAATTTAGGGGCACCGGGGCTCAGATTTCAATATAGCAAGAATTTGAGAGCAATATTTCTATAAGAAAAGTGTCTTAAAGTCGCTCTTATAAATTATGACCTGTATTCCTCAAGAACCCTGTCATCTGTTTCCTCCTCCCAGTGGTATTAAATCCATCCTTTCTTCAAGTTTTATTTGGATTCTATAATCCATGTGTGGAATGTCTTACCCATCTCCTTACAAAGCTAAATCACCTCTGAATTTCCAGAGGTCCAGGCTGAATAGAACAATAGTATTGAAAAAAAATTAGCTCAAACCCTAGCTACTGAGCTACTGGAAAAATGAGAAGATAGTTTCATCCTTGAGCTAGCCACCAGAATTGGTAGGCATTGACTCATTAGCCCAACGTGGCGCTCTGAGGCGGGAGTGAGCCGCTTCTGGGCACATAGCTAGACGAGCCGAGGCCTGACGGTGCAGACTCACAGGAGAGAAATTCATTTCCTGCCTCCCCCCACTTTATGTGGTTTATATGTCATCTTAGGGAAGGATATGTATGATATTCACACCTTATGGCTGTAAATGAGCAAGTGTATGAAGCAGCATTAGTTTAGTGTCCCAGAGCTCCACCTATTCCATTGTTTGTGTATTCATTTCTTCATTCCTTGTATAGTGTATACGTGTATCTAGGAATATGGGCATGAGCTACCACTGCCTGGAGATTTCTTACTTTTTAACCTTAAACACTGATTTTCCCCCCCATAACCATCTAGAAATCTAACATTTCTACTGTTGTCACCTATTATGTAAATTTTGTTTATAGAAGGAAAGGCCCTGAGTTTTGAATTTGGGACATTATTTTATTTCTTTAATTCAGTGCGTATAAATATAACAACAAATAAGAAAAGATTTAACATGTTCAAATCCATGTCTTCATGTATATGTGCTGCCATTTTGTCAAGAAGCATAGTTTATGCTGGCAGCTGTGTACAGTTCCCATACTCTTTAGGGAAATGTGCATTTATTCAACTATTCCACACAATGCCCAAGGGGAAAGTAAAACATGACTGGTGCACTTCTAGAAAGACTTTAACTTGGCTGGTCAACTAAGGGGAGCAGCTGTGGCTTGTTCTTTGCAATGCGCTCTTGTCCAGTAGAGGCGTGTCTAGTGAATTGAGGAGAAGTAACTTTCAGGACCCTTGTGTTACAGAGTGATGAGAGGAACGTGTGTTAGAGGAGAAATTTGAGAAAACAAATAGGAATATTATCAGATGAGGAAAGGTGCAGAGAGCAGGATGCTCAACTGAGCAGGAGCTAAAAGGGCCATAGCTGGCAAAACGTTGAATGTATTCAATGAGTGAAAGACTCGAAGTCTGCAGAAAATTCAGGATGAATGTGGGAGGATTGTTATGCATGGTCATAAATTAGTACAATTTAGAACTCCATTCCTAACCTTAAGCAAATCATCAAACCTGAGTGGAATGGTTCCCCATGGCCTGTGGACCTGGTATTGTATGATGTCACCATGAAGTAGGAATGATAGTTTATGACACACAATTGAATGTTCATGTCATAAACTCCCCTGGAAAGTATGCAGCATTGTCCTGTAAATCTCCTCAAGGAATCCTGACTGTAATTGACAATTCCAAAAGGAAGGAAGCATAGACACATAGAAAAGCAGAGGAAACTAAAAATGTGAAAGAAGTTTATACTTGCAAAGTCATTAGGGAAGGGAGCTATTAGGCTTTAAGTGTTGCAGTTTTTCAGTGTATGATGTAAATTGATTTAAACTAAATAATCACTGGTTTAGAATAGTAATTGAGAAACCAAATAGTGGAATTCATATTGGACTGGAAAAATATTGCCCTATCAATTGGTTAGTAGACTCTAGCGTCTGGAGGAATGCAAAGAGAAAGAATACATATGGGACATTTTTGAGAACCTTGATTCAACACAAAGGATCTGAGAAGTGAATTTAAAAATAAAAAGAACATATTTAGGGAGCAAACATCTTCCCCAAACCTCAAGGCTGATTCTGGCCCAGTGGTGGCAGGGTGAGAATGATATGGGAGAGACAGGAAGCTGATAGTTATTCCTCTAAGGCCCTGTATATGAGGCCACACTCCTATTCTGGGTAACTTTGTCCTTGGCCTTTTGGTCTCCCATTCCCCGGGGAGTAGACAGGAAGACCTCATACCAGGGTCAGCATTAGCCTCTGCTAGGCTCCACAGCAACTCGCTGGACCACGTTTTAGTCATACTCATTTATCCTGTGAAAAACTGAGTGAAAGGAAGACACCAGTCATCTGTGAGCTTTCAAGAACCAGAAGCAGAGCAAACACAAACTCATGTCATGAGACTCTCTGATGCCCAAACTAGAAAGAGATAATTTAAAAAAAAATCCATGAACTACAGATACCTCGTGACTAAAGTTGTGAACAGTCTTCAATAACAAAAAAACACCAGACGTAATCTCTCAGTCTATAAACCTAGTCGTATTCCACACCCTAATGAAAATTATTAAGTATGTAGGATGAATGAATTTCAAAAGGGATTTCATTTTGACGTTTAATATGTATACATATACATTAATCAAATTTATTCCCTCTCTTACTCTTTATTAATGTCTTTTCTAAAAAAAGTATGCTATTTTCACATATATAGTGTATATATGTGCATGGATATATATATATATATATACCCATACATGTATACATGTACACATATACATATAGTGTACACCCTTATAAATGTAATAGATTTCTGTATATTAAAGTCACTTTTATCTAGATCATGTTTGTTTAATTGCAAGATTAGTAAGTTTGGGTGGATGTAGTAGATATGAAAGCCCAAAACTTTGAAGCCTGAGGCAGGAGGATTGCAAATTCAAGGCTAGCCTGGGATACAGAGTAGCAAGGACTTATGAAAGAGGAAGAGGAAGAGAGAAGGCACTGAAAGAGGGGATAGAAGTTCTGTTTGTTGCTTTTTGATGAAGGCAGGCAATGTTGTGAGCAGAGAGAGAGAGAGAGAGAGAGAGACAGACAGACAGACAGACAGACAGACAGACAGACAGACAGAAGAAGCCTATTTATGAAATGGGAACTCTGCTTGATTAAAGGGGCTTTGGCTCTTTCCCTCAAGGCTGGTGATTTGCCACTTGAGGTATACCACTGTGTTCCCATTTTGAGCATTTTTTCTGGTTAATTGCAACTAAAAATCTCAGACTTTTCTGCTGTTTTTGCTAGTCTTAAATCTCAGCCTCCTGAGTAGCTAGGTTCACAGACATGAGCCACTGTGCTCTGTTGCCTGGCTATTTATTACTGCAGTCTGTATGACTGCTTTAAGACACAGAATATAATGAAATGTAAATTACCATGATTGCTCTTTCTTTCCTCAGTTACAGGGGTATCTGAACCCATGCACAAAACATTTTAACTTAGTATGGATTTTCTCTGTGCTCTTATGAGGTGTGAGACTGAGAGTTTTCTCTGCTGAAATGGAGAAATATCTGCTCACTTCTGGGAACTAACCACAGACCACAATCCAGTCCGATAAGAACTTAGTAAAAAAGTGAGGCCCCATGCAAGGAGTTTACAGGACAGGCATGAGACTATCCTCAGAAAGTGTGACAGCATGGCCCGAGCTTGGGAATCCCAAAACCAGCTCATGTCATCCTCATCTGTTAATGTTCACCATGTGCAGAAAACTGGGGAGGGATAAAATTAAGCACATTCAAAAAGCAACAAAAGGAAATGATCAAAATAGCTGCCAAACAACAGCGAAATTTAAAGTAGCTTTTCCCTTCCTCTCTATGATATGTTGATGGTATTGAAAGCTCACATCAGTAGTTTTTAAAGGTGTAGTTCTCTTGGATTGAGCAAGAAAGGGTAGTGACAGTGCTTTCCAGACAGGGAGGGTCAGCAGACCAGGGAGCTAGTCCTGGTCATGGAAATACAGTTCGTAATGTTTCTAAGCTTCTAGTTGTTGGTTTGTTTTTTTCCCCTTCTGAGTCCTGGTGCTTGAACTCAGGGCCTAAACCCTGTCCCTGAGAAAAGCTCAAGGCTAGTTGAACCATGTTTCCATTTTTGCCTTTTTTGGGGGTCAGGGGGTTGCTTAATTGGAGATAAGATTTTCATGTACTTTACTTCTGTGATGACCTCAAGCCATGATCCTCAGATCTTAGCCTCCTGAGTAGCTAGTGAGCCTCTGGTGCCTGCTAAGCTTCTAGTCTTTTAATATGCAAAGCTGAAGTAATATTTTAAAGTATCCTTTTGAGGAATAAAGAAATGGCAAACAGAATGCCTCAAACATAATAAGGGTGAAATCAACTGTGGCTTGTTTTCCTGTCACATGTCCTCTGCTAAGCTCTCCTATATTGCTTGAGCCATGTGGGTTGAATAAGACAAATGGAAATCAAAATACCGTCTCCATAGAAGAAATTGGATCCCAAAGTCTGGCAAAAAAGAAATGCAATATTTTTTTTGCAAGTTATTGCTTAGCTATTAGAATTGAATGAAACCCTGGCTTGTTTGATTTCCAAGTGCTTGGGTTTTCTATCTCCTGAGATGATGAGTCTGTAAGGAATTGAAAGGTGATAATTATCTCTAGGATTTCCTTTGCTTTCAAGATATAAGCCTATATTACCTTTGTTCCGGTCACTAGGGGACACAAACCCACAGCAGGGCTTAAGCACACTGGTCCTTCTCTTTGCTGGCTGTGGTCAGCTGGGTGGGGCAGAGCTGAGGGAGAGCCCTACGTGTTCTTGTGCTCTTGTTCAGGCTCTGGGCTGCTGCTAATGGAGGCTCCATTCCTGGGAAAGCCACTAATTGAGCCACACTTGAGCAGCCATCCCCACTTAAGAACTCAGCTTCACAAAGTGAAAAATTACGATTTCAAAACCAGCAGGAAGGTGGAAGGAGGAGAGCAGATACTGGATTGCTGAAAAGAGAGCATACTTTTTTTTATTAAAGAATTTATTAATGTTGATTTTTACATCATATTTTAAATGACAAGTTTAACAAACAAGTGTTCAAGGAGGGAAACTCTATTTACAATCACTGGGACTTAGTATTTAGAACTTAATCAAAATTAGGCTAAGGGTTTGTATGTTTTTTTTTTTCCTTTTTCTTCAAATTAGTAGGGAGATATGTGAGAGGAGAAAATACTCAAGGAAATATGGTATGGTGACTGCTGTCTGTAACTTGAGCCTGATGTCCCAAGAGAAAGTTCTTTAGATTTGTGGCCCCAGGGAAGAATTACCCCATCTTTACCTTACTGTGCTTCCTTGGGCTTGGCTTGAATTCCAGACAAAGGGCTTTTTTAACCCTTCCTTGGCTTCCTTTCCTCCTGTCTGAGCTCTGATGCCACTGTTGCTGTTTCTGTCAGTGTGTATGGAAGCAGAAGCCAGGCTGGTGACAGAGAACCATGCACTCATACATTTGAACTAACACAACCAGTGCCAATACAGGCCCTGCTGGTCTTCTGGATGTAGCCCAATCAATCAATTTCCCTCATCAAGGAGTGTGAATTAAAGCCCACCGGGGCTTCAGGATGGATTAAAGTCCCTGGGTCCCTGGGGCAGTGTTACAGATCTTTCTCTTACAGTCCAGAACTTGCAGGAGCTGCAAATGTGGTCAGTGGAAATGAGCTCTGAATTCAGCTCCCCAGCACGTGACTTCCTATTTCTGTAAGGTACTTCCAAGAGACTTCCTCTTGGAGCTGCCAGAGTCCCAGGACTCAGCCTTCTGTGCCTCTGGGCCAAGTTTACTCTCTAATCTGGGGCAGAGGGACAGACGTGTTTCCCTGAGCTATGGTGTCAGTTTCTTTTCTTTCTTTCTTTCTCCTCTGCCACTGCCAGCATGCAAGGATCTTGTGGCTCCCGGCCGTGATCGGAAGCTGAACACACTGGTGCAGATCTCAGTAATCCACCCCGGGGAGCAGAGTGTCACAAGATATTCCTGCACGGAGACGGTGGAGGTGAGCTCACTCTCCTGTGCTCTGTGCCCTCCCTCGCTCCAGCTCTCTCTTTCCTGCTCCCCCTCTCTCTCCATCTCTCCCTTTCTGAGCATGTTACTTTGTGGTCTAGAGCTGTTATTTTCCTGTCACTAAGGAAGCAATGCATACATGTGGTTATCAAGGGCGCATGAACCTTGTTCTATCACCAGAATAAACCCAGGGAGAAAGTGGCTACCCATTTTGTTGAAAGACTTTTACATTTCTTTAGCTTAGCACAAAACTTTTCATATGGAATTCCTACCCCCCCCCAACACAACAGATTGGAGAGGGGTTTTAAATGAAGTGGAGCGAACACGTTCACATGGGGGGGGGAACTTGTCAAAGGACTCAGGGAAGTGTCCCTGTGTTCAGTGGTTTTGCTCTTTTCATTTCTTCCTGTATTCTTCAGTCTGATTTGTAGAAGCCACGTTCTCTGCTGTGTGTGGGCGTGTGCATATGTGTGTGTGCCTGTGTGTGTGTGTGTGTGTGTGTGTGTGTGTGTGTGTGTGTATCTCTGTGTGTGTTTGTATCTGTGTTTGTTTTAGAGGATGAAGTTTTTCCAAGAAAGGTAGGTTGATGAACTTGAGATTCTGTAATGTTTCCAGGCAAAAGGGGCCTAAGATCACTCACCCAATGAGAAATTTCCTATTTACATTTCTGGTTAGTGATAGATGGTTCAGATGTGTCAGGAGGAAACTTGTTATTGTGTTGGATCGAGTTCAGAAGAGGAAGTGTTTCCGTTGTGATTATTGTGTTCAGATCACATATTTCACGAGGTGACTGAGGAGAAAGACTTGCTTGAGGATCCCCAGCTGGAGAGAGCTAAGTCACCACTCAGGTTTGCTTGCTTTCCTTAGACTTGTTAGCCATGTCTGTCTGGCATAAGGAGAGGTCGGCTGGACCATAGTTAGCCAGCCCCAGACAGCTGCCTCCAGTGTCCCTAAAGCTGCCCGCTTTGGGACCAGTGGTGGAATAAATGATTCAGACTCAACCTGAGTCACTTCTGTTACGGGACTGACCTAGATCCTGCCCCCTCCCTGATTCTGAGCTTTGGAAACTTTGAGTTCAGTGATGTTGTCGTGTGCCGTTAACACCATAGCTGACTTAACCAAAATAACCTCATTCATATCGCTCACTTGACTAACATCGTAAAATTGTTCGGAAGAGTATTTTCAAGTACTCCTCTGGTTTGTCTTGTGTCTGTGCCAGTCCTGGGGCTTGAACTCAGGGCCTGAGTGTTGTCTTTGAGCGTTTGTGCTCAAGGCTAGTACATTACCACTTGAGCCACAGCTCCACTTCTCTGGCTTTTTTGGTGGTTAATTGGAGATAAGAATATCATGGACGTTCTTGCCTGAGCTGAGTAGCTAAGATTTCAGGTGTGAGTCACAGCACCTGCTCTGTTATTTTTTTAATTTTGCCAAATTTTAAAATTTATTTACTTATGTAGTGATACATTTTTTTCTCTTTTTTCTAATTTTTTTATCATGGTCAGTGGCACATATCAAAAATATCTTTTTCATAAAAGTAATTTTTATTGAGTCATTTCAAAATTTTATATTTGAATATGTATTGCTATATTTTGCCAAGTTTATTTATTGTGAATCCTCAAAGAGCCAAGGAAAACTGCATTTTGCTTTTCATGGAAAATAAATAAATGAATGAGAGAATAGCATGAGCTTTTAGAAACTACCATAGACAATTGTGTGTGTCTGTGTGCATGCCTCTGTGTGTGTGTGTGTGTTTGTAAAACAAAGTTGGATGTCAGCTCTTTAAAAATGCCTTCTAATTGAAACATCTTGTGTACTACATCCTGAGCTAGTATTTCACAGTTCATAACATCCTATTTAGTTTCTTTCATTAGGTTTCAAATTGGTCTGGAGAAAACAATTCACAACTGAACCTCAAAACACAAATGCTGTCAGAACATAGGTTAGATAGCATAGCATTACTAAACAATTCTGAGAGAAGGACTTGATCAACGTGTTCACCTACCTGCATAAAGTATAGGTGGTAAGTATATAACGAGATCGCTGTTAAGTACACTTGTCCTTGATTGACATCAGGCCTGAAAGAAAGGTTAGGCGTAAAATAAAACTCATGTTTTCAAGGCTCATCATTAACTGCTCTGACAAGACAAAAGTCCGTCTAGTGTAACAACTCTCACAGCTCCATGGCGCCTCGCTCCAAGACCACCATAGCCGTCACTGGCTGTCTAGGGCTTCCTTGAAATGGAATTGCTTCCCAGAAGAGCGGATCCCGTTCCTCATGCTTGTGCATCCTTGTAAGCTGCTGCCTGCAGTTGCTGCTTCATTGAATCCAAGTTGTCTGCATGTGCTATTTCAGGGAACAAGAGATCCGCTGTTTCTGACTGGTGTCATATTCCCCTCCGAGTACCCCATCTATGAGGAGACCACAATAAAACTAGCCGTGTACGATGTGAAGGACAAGTTCCACGACACTGTAAGTGCCTTAACTGCTTTTTCTTTCTTTGGGAAAATGAAGGACTTGTGCTTTTCCAAATTTATGGGCTTTGGAAGCCACTGGCATTGTTTTTTTTCCAAAGGGGATACTTACTGGTTCCATGTTTATACTTGTCCTCCATTTGTGGTGTTCATGTTCGTCTGGTTGGCTGCCAAAATGGGAGTTGGCTGGAGGAAAAGCCTCGATTGAGGCCCATGGTCTCGTGGCCCACAGCTTTGTGGTGCTCAGTTTTGTGGCTGTTGTTATCACTGTCGTGTTGATCTGAAGGGGTGATATTGTGGGCAGAGAGTGGGTGGAATCATTTCAATAATATTTTACAAGTTTTGAGATATCGTGATTGTTCAAAAAATAACCCAGGCTGGATAACATATTTTACTCTTAACAATTTAATATTTTAAATACTATATGGACAGAAATCTCAATTTTTAATGTCATTGTTACTGGCATCCAAGTGAACAGACAAGATAATAAGTCTAGGAAGAAACTTTAATTGATCTCTTTGCATGAAGGCCATGAAAAGTCCCACTGGTCTTTTGCTTTGGTCTCAGTGGAAATTTCTTCTAGTAATTTCCACTCCCACATGGCCATTTAAGTGATAGTGACCACTCTTACAATCCCTTGGCAGATAAGAATGCTACTATGAAGATATTGATGAGAAGGAGGTCGCCTCCCACATTAAATCTCTCCCAGCAGAAAGAATTTTAAGGCAAGGATGGGAGATTCACTGGTCAACAGTAAAGGAAAAGGAAGGAAGACCTTTGGAGGCAGTAGGCTCCAGGAAGGCCATAGCTAAAACTAAGAGAGGCTATTGAGCTGAGGAATCGCCTCGTACAGGGCAAGTTTAGCCTTACACCTTGCCTTTACACTGCTGATGTTGACTCCTGTACAACACGAGGAGAAGGAATTTGCATTCCATCTAATAATGGGAATATTTAATAGAGGAAAAGTAATTTAGACCAAAGGAATTTCCTCTCAGCACCAGTAGATATTCGGTTCTCTAAGGAACATTTGAAAACATTTATTTCTGTATATAGTACAGATTGTCTGAAAAATGCATAGTACATGGTAAAGTTATAAGAAGTTATATGAAGGGGGGTTCTACAGTCTGGATTTATTTCAGCTACCAGCTCTGTGACTCTAGGAGAGTTAATGTTTGGATCTTTGATTTTCTTTATTATTCTATTTGTTATTGTTATTATTATCAATATTTTTGTTATTACATTTATTCTGCCACTTTGTGAGGTTGTTACAAGGATTGAATGAGCAAATGCATGGAACTATTTACAAGACTAGCTGCTTCAGAATAATTAGCAAATGTTAATTTTCTACAGACATTGTTTTTGCTGCCAACTCGTATTTCTCCATGCACTAAAAGTCAAATTAGGGACCATTAGCCAAAATCTCTATCTGTATTTGGTGTCTTTGTTTTGCTCAAGTGACCCTACTTTTACTGCTTCTGACTTTTCTGAGAAAGAGATAAGAGCTAGGGTTAAATCACAGCTGACAATGGGGAAGCAAGCAGAAAGTGTTGAGTGGAATGTCCTGCAATGCTGATGATAACATCCAGTCCTGCAGTAGTCCCACCATGTAAGTAGAGCCTGGAAAGGACAGTTAGGGCAGCGCTATATTGGTATGGAGCCCAGGCTGTCCATTATGTGCTTGAGCTTGTTCAGGAGCAAAGGCTCCTTCTTCCTGTACTCCCTTCTCTGTGGAGATAAACAGTGCTCATATGCATTAATTATGTTTCTTGTTGACTTCAGTGCTGAGACTAAGTATTTGGCATCTTTCAAAGACTTGCTTCCCTTATCAGAAGTGCTATCGCATAAAAGCACAGGATCCACTGGAACCCCTGCTATTAAATAAGAATTTTGAAATTCGAAAATACTTGAGAAATGCAAACAGCTTTTTGTTTAGCAAATGCTGTGAATTAAACCATAACCTTTTCCCCTAAAATAGCTAGCGATTAGCTTCAGTGATGGAAGGGTAAATAGAAGCACACTTCGTTAATATTCTAATGGCCCCCACAGACACATGGCTCCTGCCAGCATCTTCTCATGTGGCACCTTTTCCTTTTGGGGTAGGGAGATAAAGAACGTGGCCCTCCAGTGCTTATAATTCACAACCCAAATGCTTTAAGATTGTAATATTTTAAAGCACAAGCGGCGAGACTGTGAATAATTCTGTGTTTTGGGGTGACTCATGAATTATATGTATGTAGTTCAAGTCTATTTGATTGATCATTTTAGACTGACTCAGAGCAATGCAGTCTTTTGTATTCGTTGATGACTAATTAGTTAAGGCAGGTGACTAATCTGGTTGTGTTTTCCTTTTGAGTTTATTATTTCTTACAGTTTGTGAAGCAGATGTATTACTTTGCTATTCTGTATTTATTTACTTACCTACTGGTAGTAGATGTGTTAAGAGAGAAATAATGGCCTTCTTTTCCTTCTGTGTTCTCCCATTCAGCTATTCCTTATTACCTAGTTGTTGTTCTCATACGCTTCTAAATATCTAGGCCTGAGATCGTCTTGGTGATGACAGCAGAAGTGCCGCCATTGACTCACAGCCAGTGGGGAGGGACGTGGAGCTTGCTGGTTTGAAATGTTCCTGGTTCCCTCCCATGACAGCTCAGCCTCACCTTGTGTCCTGTAGGTAGTGCTCGGTGGGTGGGAAGGAGTTTGATGTAGGAGGCGTCAGGGTTGTTCTTAAGATTGGAGTGACATTTTGATCCTTTTCCTTTCATTATGAAAATTTTACTTTTTATTGAGGCCTGGGAAATTGTTAAACCTACTAAATTATAATACGAGGAATGCCTTGCCCCCTTTTTCTAGTTCAGTAGAAATATTGGGTGAGAGTGCTTTCTACTCCACTGTGATGGTGGCAGCTCTCTTACTGTTTGGCATCCACAGAGAGCAGCCCAGAGCAAAGCCTGCCCACCTTCCCCACTCCACTGGGCACTGGGGAAGGCTCTCATTTGAGCTCTTCACTCCCTCTGCTTGGAAGAACTGAGCATCATGAGGATGGGTTGAGGAGAGTGGTGGAGGGAGCTGTGTGAGTCTTTGTGTTGAGCCTGCAATGTAGACAGACTGGGGTTTATTATTGTCCACAAAAATCCAATTTGGTATGGATCTTCTCAGAGTGTTTATACAGCTCTGTTTCTTTGCCAGAAGGAGGCAGAACTTGAAGGATTTAGGTTAACACAAATCGGGAGGAGAGCTGCCACTCTTTTCTAATTTTTCATTTCTTTCCTTTCTTGGCGTGGGGATGGAGGAACTGAAGGATATGCCAGGAATCAAACCCAGGGCCTTGTGCATGTGGGGCGGAGGCTCTACCGTGGTGCTCTACTTACAGCAGCAGAAACTCTTCCAGGAGCCCTTTTTGGGTACTGTACTAGAAATGTTTGAATTGCTGGTATATAGAACACATCCCTGTGATTATAGGGGGAAAAAAGCCCCCATAACATATTTTATGGAGTCTTGGTAAGCCAAACACCCAAATCTGATGAATGTTTTTAACCAATTAAATTTCAATTAAAAACAAGTGAAGAAATTGAAATTAAAGGCTACTGAATAGAATTCATCTATGTGAGAAAAAAAACTATGCTTGAGCCAGGTAGAGTTTATTTTACAGATGCATAATTGTTCAATATTACTGTGTCAATCAATACAATCCATTTTGTTAATAACTAAAAGAGAAAACTCAAGGCTAAACAGATATTGGATAGTGTGATGACATGGATAAGAAAGCAAGAAATTGATTACTAGATGATAGTAAAAAGTATATTCCAATAAATAATGTAAATATTCTCAACAATTAAGTGCTTGAATAATTTTAGATATTATGTTAGCCATACCATTATTATTCTTGAATATTCACTACAGGTGAGAGGAACAGAAATGAGAAAATTATATTACTTATACATAAAATTTGAAGGCAGGAGATAAAACTGTTTTCTAATGATATGAAAGTTCAAAAGAATTTAGTAAATGAAAATCCAATATGATTAGTTGGTTAGTTGAATACAAGTTGGTTGGATGTAAGTGAATGTATTTATGAATCAATAACTTCTTCCTTTATAGAAAAGTATAAAATCTGGAAAACCATAAAAGCTCATAGGAGAATATGCGGAAAGATCTGTAAAAATGGGTAAATCTATTTGTGTTATAAGAGAGGAGCAATGGAAAATGGCCAAATTCAGTTTATCAATTTAATACAACTTTAAATAAAGCCTCCTTATATAGATAGGGATGTTGAGGACTAAGTAAAATCTGCTTAAAGTTTATGGGAACAATCAATACATGAGAATAATCAAGGAACGTTTGAAGAGTGTAAGGCTTACCTGATTAGACATCAAATATAACATAGGATCACAGTAGTTAAAACTCCTTCAAGTCTAGATCATAGGAATGGACACACAGAGATACTGGCTGGCCTGTCCCACCCAGGCAGAGGCAGGCTCCAGGGCCTGTGATACCTATCTACAGTTGAAATGATTTGTTATTCAGAATTTGAGAAAAAAAAGATGGTGACATAAATACACACTCAGAAGAAAATATCATAGTCCCATCATATTCTATATACAGAAATATATTTCAGGTGCATCAATTAAGCATGGAAACTTAAACGACATGAAAACCCACACGAAATGATTCAAAACATGCTGTACATTATACAGGCAGAACAAAGGGATTTTTCTAAAGAATGCAAATACACAAGAGTGTATATGCTAATTTATGAGTATTTGATGATAGAGATGCTTTACATTGGAACATACCGTAAACAAGAGATATAAAATAGGTATGGAAATTATTTGCAATTTAGACATTATTGTTATCATCCCCATAATAGGTAATTATAATATAGAAAAAAAATGGTTAAAAGTTGAACAAAGAATTAAAGCAAGTGTTCAGACAAGGATTCTAAATTAAGGGGAAAAACCCAAGAAATTTGGAAAAATATTCTACTTGTCTTTCTGTGGAGACACAAAATTAGAATACGAGGTGGCTTAGTTATCTACAGTAAGACTGGTGAAAACTTTAAAGACCATTAATGGCAAGGATGTGGGAAAACGTTACTCATATATTACTGTTTAATGTCATTCGTTTAATCAGAATAAAAATAGTCTACCAGGAGAAACAGAGTACAGGTGTGTGATGTGGGAGATGACTGAGAAAATCATGGTGCAGCCACAAAACAGGATAGGAAGCCTGTGGGGAAGAAGGATGCCAGGAAGGGACTCCAAAACCACACCTGAACAGAACACGATGACTTATAGAATGGAGTAAGACAAAACGTTTCAGAGAGTATGTAATGTCATTTAAAAATACTAAAAATGTGTGTATGTGTATGTCTGTATACATATTATATAAATATGTGTACAGTTTTCATCTCTGGAGTCTATAACTGAATTTATCGATTATGAGTAGAGTGAAAAATTCAGAGGCATCTCTGCCATATGTAGAACGGAGGAGGAGAGGAGCACACGAGGAAGCCAGAGGAGGAGTGTGAAATAACATAATGGCAGAATGGAGGTATCCCTCAGGGCTGGGTTGTGTCCGTAGTGGTTTTTTCCTGAGGGAAATCTGCTGTCTGATGTGGGGCCCATGGCTAGCGGTCGCCTGTAGGAATGAAGGCCATGCCTGGAGATGTGGAGGTAGGTCTGCAGGGGAGGAGGACAGTGAAGACCTGAACTAAGTTGGGAGACACTCATCAGGTGGGTGGGAGCTCCAGCCTCAGATGGGAATGCACCATCTTGGCAGGGATAACAATCATGTTTTCAAGTAAACAGTTTTTACCCACACCCCAGTCAAATAATCTGATAGGTGGCTCCATCATGACATTTGTAGATGAAACTGAGGCCCCGCATCACAAGATGGCCTGTTTCTGTTTCAAGTTATTTCCCTCTGCGCTGGGATATTTACCTCCTTTCTGAAGTCTCAAGTTCTGTGCAGTTGTTTTGTGGCTTAGGCCCTTGGCGCCTGGCTGGCCAGGGCGTCTGTGTTGAAGAAGAGCAGAGCAGCTGCAGGAACCAGAGCCTACCCGGGACCTCGCCAGTGTGCTCGCTGGTGATGGATGCCTCCTGTTGGCTTCCTATTAGTGCTTGGTTCCGCAAAGCTGAAATATGATACATTGCCAAAATATTTCTACTGCTCCGAAAGGAGCAGAAGCAAGTCATTTAGAAGGTTAGTCTGCTTTGGCTAGGAATAGCTTTTAATTATGGTAAGTTTATAGACATTGCACAGTGAGAACAAAAGACAATTCTAAAGAAACTTAGGCCTTCCTTGCAGTGATTTGAACGCAATGATAATTGCAACTAGGTTGAGGCTGGTATTTAAATTCAGGTAAAACTTATTTTTAAGCTCACCAAGGAAAGTCATGTGTGTAGCTCTAGAAGGTGATGTCATATGCTGGGAGGGGACCTCTTCCTCAAGGGTTGACTTCTCTTTGTCAAGGGCCAGGCTAGTTAGATTTCATAGCCTGGAGTTGGGCAACTTTTGAGATAATCATTGGGGCAGGAGCTCTGCCTCGTCCTTGGGAGCTCAGTGTACGTGTTCAGGAAGATACAGTCTTTCATATCAACTAGGGGGAATGGTTTTATTTTTATTTTTTAAATTATCTTTAAATAGGTGTATCTTTAAATAGGGTGTCAATCAAACATGTCAGTTTGTGAATATGATGCCTCTTAATTGCTGTCACCCCTTCCTTCGTTCTCCCTCACCCACCCCAGCCCTCTGTATCCCCTCCAGTTTTCTGGTTCCATTTTCAAATCTAGCCATTGAATATTGTGATTGTATTCACCCATCTTTTCTCTTCATCTGCCCTTTATCCTTCATCTTCCCCTCTCCTGTATGAATATGTTTTGGCTTCTCAGGATTCATAG
Organism: Megascapheus bottae; assembly: GCF_031878675.1. Classification (NCBI taxonomy): domain Eukaryota; kingdom Metazoa; phylum Chordata; class Mammalia; order Rodentia; family Geomyidae; genus Megascapheus; species Megascapheus bottae. Next base: position 26,382,463 of record NC_143531.1, read on the forward strand.
TACTAGACTGTTACTCCATTGTTTAAAGGAACTATACCATTAGATTCTTCCCCTGTATATGCCGTGTTTTACTCAGTTTTGTTTGTGTATATTCACAGGACTATGTATGTTTCATACATGCTTATAATTTAGATCTAATTTTCATGACAGAAAACACGCACCCTTTGTCTCACCAAGCCTGACTTACTTCCCTTAATGTTTTCTTCCCCCAGTTCCATCTATTTCCCTACAAATGGATAATGTTATTTTTTCTTGATGGATGAGCTATGATGATGAGAGCAGACACTGTTTAATCAAATCTGGAACTTAGAGTGATAGGTAAAATTTTACAAAATACACTGCATTTTCTCCCACGTGGGTGTTTAAGAAAAGAATCTGATATTCATATGACTGACTGTCTTGAAAGCAGATGCTAAGGAAATATCAATTGAATAGGACTTAAATAGAAGCAATACCTCACCTACCACAGCCCTTCCCCCAATGCAGGGAATTCCAAGCATATGTTGTGGTGGCCACATTTGTTTGCTTGCTCTTCTCAGATTTCAGCTGAGACATAGTGAAATGTGCAGAGCATCTTGACTGGATCTCAGAAGAATCAAGAGACAGGCCTCAAACTCTAGCCTTTAGCTACATCATTTAAAATGGGAGCCTCTACAGTGAGTAGTTGTCACAAAAATGTATGTCTTGTGTATGAAGTAAGGCTTTACACTTTCAATCATAGGCTCAGGTTCATTTGCAGTGAAAAATAAAGCTTTAAATATCCTCAAGTCAAGATTAATATCCAGAGAACATTTCCAGACAGAAAAAATTTGGTTAGTGTGAACTAAAATGCAGAACTCTTGCTTACCCCGTGTTTTGTTCGTCTTCTGCTTTCCACAAAATGCATGTGGGCATAAAGAGTTGCTTTCTCTTGGCATTGTTTTCTTCCCCTTTGACACCTTAAGAAAGTATTACAGAGGCAACAATAACAAACTGGGGATGAATGATTGTACTAGCCTGGCAAAGACAATGACGATTTGGAAGTGACATTTGAAAACTCACCGAGAAAGGCACACGCTGGGTTTCCTGTCACCATTGTGGGAAACCAGACACACGCAGTCTAAAAGCCAGCTGTACTAGACAGGCTCTCCAAACTAGGATCAAGATCACAGCCCGTTGTCCTCTTTCAAATTCCTTCCTAACCACTGTGCCTCATTGCAGGCCAAGGACACTAGAAAGACAGAAGCTCCAAACTTCCATCATTGCTTGGGTCCCATCAGCTTCTGCAGCTGTGAAATGGAGGCGTTGATACCTACTCTGCCCCTTGATTCAGAAATGGAAAATAAAATGAAATAGAAATGCATGTGCTGGCAATATCTACTGTGCCTATTAATTCTGTATTCAGGGATTTCCCTCCCAGCCCCCCTGTCCCCCCCGCAGCAACGCTGTATTTCCAGAAGAGGTCTTCATGGCTTGATGGGACCAGAATCCACAAGGTTGTCCCTGTTACCTGAGCATGGATTAGTCTGATATCTCATCTATATTCGGGTCAGGTAATTTTTGGCTGGTCAGGAGCCTGTGCTGAAGCTTCATTTTGATATCAGCAGAGCAATGAATAATGACTTACATGTTCCTATTATAATTTTAGTATTCCACTATTCTGATGCCCTGCGTTCTGATACTCTTGACAGTCATGTCCTGACTATTTCTTTCTAAAAGGAGAGGAAAAATGACAAAACATGACTTTCTAGGCACACCCACGTTTTCCATTGTAACACATCTGCCCATTACACATGGCAGGTCTGTCTTCTGAAACCACACGTGAAGAAGAATGAAAGAGAAAAATGTCTGCCTCCTTGAGATCCACTTGTCAAACTCTGCTTCCTCCCAGTGGAACGACCAGTGATCCTGCCTGTGCTTTGTCTCTCTTTCCACTTTAAGTCATCATCCAGTCTCTATGTAAGGAATTATTCCAAAAGCACCACGTAAAGTGATTGTGTGGAATTTGCCTTCTTTAAAGGCAGTTGTTAGTAGAATGCTTCTTCTGTAGCCTGACCTCATGAAATCCATGAAAATTTAATTAGGAGAAACTGGTTAAAGTAACTTTTGAGACCACAATTACCTAAAAATTGTATTAAAAATTCCTCTCTCAAGCTGGGCACGGTGGCTCACACCTATAATCCTAGCTACTCCAGGAGACTGAGATCTGAGGATCAAGGTTCAAAGCCAGCCTGGGCAGAAAAGGACCTGAGACTCTTACGTCCAATTAACCTCCAGAAGAAAATGGGAAGTGGGACTTGGCTTAAGGATAGGGTGGTAGCCTTGAACTGAAAAGCTCAGGGACAATGCCCAGGCCCAGCTGTAGGGCAATAGCCTTGAGCTGAAGAGCTCAGGGACAGCGCCCAGGCTGAGTTAAGCCCCATGCTCCCTTCCAAAAAAAAAACCACTATAAAAATGTTTTAACCAGTTAGATTCCTGAAAATATCAAAAATAGAAGATGCAAATGCCATTACTTAATTACACATTGGACCAGAGTAAAAATGGAGACAGTGCACTACAGACTAAGCTATATCTACCATTCCCCCTTTAATAGCAGGGATACTCATTTGTCATAATCAGTAGAAACCTTGGGCTCTCCTAGCAGAGATTTACAATAGCGCAAAACCTAGATACATAAGGCCATATAGGATGACGCTAAATGAAAGGACCTCCAGGATATAGAAGCAAAAGCCATATAATGAGTGATTGTTGTCCTTAATATACTATGTTATCTCTCATCTCTTTTGCTGTCCCTTGGTTATCTCATATTGTTACAGTATTTCACCTTGTTATCTGATGTATTGTATATATGTGTATTTGGTTATTTGAAGTCAGATAGGGAAGGGAGGAAAACAAGATGAGGGGTGGAGGTGGGGGGAGGGAAATGGGGACCAAGACATGAGAAAGGGTATCAATGTTGGTGAAGTAATGCACCTTCTATCTGGTGACTATAATATAACCCTTCTATTAATTACAATAAAAATATATGAAAAAATAGCAGGGGTAATTCTATTTGGGATCTTATAAAGTATAAAGATGAAATAAATGACAAAGTGTTAAGATGGAAAAGAAATAGGACCGGGATGCCTAGATCTACAGGGATGCTTTCACCATTATTAGAATATCAGAAAATGATTCATAGGACCACTTTGAATCACACTGAGTTTCTTAGGCTCCACATACTTGCTCATTTAGTCTTTTCTAGGTTAGTGATAAATTGATATCATCCTTCCTTCCTACATAAACTTAAGACACCAACAGGAAACCCACCTTAATCACTGTAATTAAGTAGTTCTCAGATCTCAGCCAGGCCCCTTCAGCTCCCAAATCTGTGCTACTCTTAGTCATTCTATTGTAAAAGCAACAGAAATAACATGGCAAATAATATCTAATGTCTAGGTTTCTATTACATTTTTGCCTCAAGAGTACTTTTACTTGCATATTTCAAATCTCCAAGAGAGAAATGTAACATTTTTATAGAAATATATTTGTCTGTTTGTATTTGGAATTTATTAACTTAGGTTTCCAGAGCCTTAAAAGGTCAAACATTGTTATTCTATTCATCTTTTCAAACACATCCTCCTTCATGAAAGGGCACCAATCTATGGAATATAGATGCAAACACAGAATTTGTGACACTTACAGGAATTGGCTTTCCTATCAGGCTTCTGTACATTCTCTATACTACAATACATTGAGTCAGATTTTCAAAATAGCCATAGTTAGAGCCTGCAGCTATTGCCGCCTGATCCTTGTTTTGGCAAAGAAAAGAGACGATTCAGTTTCAAGCTGTCTGTTTTTCAAGTCCAGTGTTCTGTCTGGCCTTGTGTGTATATGTGTAAGTCTGTGCTTATATATCTTGTAGGCAGTTTGGTTGTCCTTGGCTCAGAGGATAGGCAGAGGTGGATATCTAAATAAGCAGTTATGTGGGACACTATTTGGGGGACAGCACCGTAGCAGGAGGAGTCGGAGTGGTGTTCACTTCTGAGACAAGAACACTGTCTTCTGCAGAGGAAATTCCTCTTTCAATTTTTAATGATCATAGTTAAATAGTTGTATAAGAAGGTTTTGATTCAGCATTTTAATTTATAAGTAAGATGCATCTTGATTAATGTCACCCCTTTTATCATTGCCCCCAATCACTCCCAACCTTATCCATACCCACAGTGTTGTATTACATTTTCACTCGTGTACATTGAACTGCATGATTACATTTGCCACCCTTCTCCTCTCCATTCATTTGCTACCATCCTCCTGAATTTACCACCTGCTGGCACGAGTTCCAGGTTCCTGGTATTCATTCTGTTAGACCATAAGTTAATTGTTCAAAGGAGTTAAACCACTAGAATTTTATGCCCCCAGCAGGTAAAAGACTCTAGTTAATATGTTTGTTTTTATATGCATGTGACCGCACATCTATCAACATATGCATTTATAAATTAAATCTAGTTTCCACCCATGAGAGAAGGAAAGATTCTCTTCCCCCTTATTTTTCGTCATTGAAAATGTGTGCAGGCTCTTGTTCAGAGGCCCCCCTTCCCACAAGCTGTGAGAAACCTCCTTGTTGAAATGGAGTAAGAACTTAGTAAGAACCTGACTGCCCTGATTTTGCTCTTAAGCCTCACTATAGAACCAAATGTATATAATGTTTTCTGCCTCTGTAATTACCATCTGAGATGTTCCTTTTTTTTTTTACCCTCCACCCCAATGCGCAGCATTATATATAATTTGGGAAATCACTGGGAGTCTGAACTGTTTTATGACGGTGATTTATTTTAAAGGGAAATATAAAAGAGATTTAGAACTCTAGACAAATCCTTGGGGCCTCATTATGCATGGGTTACTGTGCTTCATGAAAGTGTGTAGTTTCTCAAAGCAAACTGCTGGACATTGTCCCAGAATAGTCCTTGACTATTATGGGGACATTTATTTATATCAGGAAGACAGACACTTTGGATGAAGAGACTTGGGTCTGAGTAATTATTATCTGTTTATCATCTTGAAATATTTAAGTACTTCAATTTTAATATTTAGTCATTAATATGTGTATTATCATTGGTGTGTCAAGATACTCTGAATTCCTAGGCACTAACCAAAACTATGTCTTTCCAACTTGTGCATCCAACTCCGAGGAGTGAGGAGGGAAGATTATTTTGGCTAGTATTGACTTCTGACTTCTTTAACTAGTGGTCAGGGATATGGACTGTCAGAATCAGATGCCATGAACACTGGAACATTCTAGTTAGTAATGGATATTGCTTCAATTTTGATGGGCTTTTGAGACTCTGAGCTGTTGACTGGTTTATGACAGTCTAAAGAGAAGTCTGGTTGATTATATTCCATCTTAGCACATAGTCTGGCTATTTTGTCCTCCTTTCCCTCCTTCCTGATGTATGTATTGTTTTTCTCTACTTCTCCTCCCTCATTTGGCCTCTATGGTCTTAGTTTCCGAGTTCTAAGACCCTCAGTTTTACATAGGATGTTAACCCGTGAGCAGTTTCTGTCTTTCTGTAGTCCCACCCTGCTCTATTGCTCAGCACCTCAGCTGGTCCCCAGCAGATATGGTTCCTTCCTTTCTCCTTTTCAGCCTGTGGTAAATAGGAGTGGCCTCCTTCTCCCCCTCTCCTCCTCTTTCTCCCCCCTTTTCTCCCTTCTCCAGTTCTTGTAAATCATTTTATTGCTGTTGTTAAGGTGCTCTACAGAGGGGCTGTCACTTCATAAATCATGTGATGAGTACACGGCCCCTCTCTTTGCTCCCCCATCCATTTTCACTCCCATCTCTAGCTACGTTACATAGATCTTTTAACTCACAGTGAATACTGAGTCTGTTCACCCTTTCTCCTTCCCCTTTCCACATTCCTCAAAGCAAAAACATACACCACTACCATACCACCATCAACAACAACAACAAATACAATGACAACAATGAACAGGCTTCCATTTTCTGAAGTTCATTTCAATGAATAGAATTTCGCATGCTCTGAGACATGGGTGTTTCTTATGACCCATCCCTAGCAGACTTTCTTAAGTGTTTTCTTACTTTGATCCTATTTTGTTCAACCAATTTGAGTAGACTGTTTTTGCATAATCACTACCTAACTGATACAGCAAATTGACCATATTTTTAGCTTGTTGATGACGTAGCTGTTTGCGAAGGGCCATGCTTACAGAATTCCTCTCCTTCTTTGTTAAACTACAGCTCTATTTATCCTGTTTTGAACTCTGATCAATTCTCAGCCCATTGTATTCCTATGGAATCTATTCAGGATATCATTTTTAGTTGAACTGAACAAAATTCACACTGAATTCTCTTATTTTCATTGCGTCAAGCAATGTGTGAAGTTGTGAAGTGGCCTGCAGATTATTGAGGGACAATTAGCTTACGTATGTTAGTTCTTTTATATAATTATATTCCACTTTATTTGCCCTTTTCATTTGGGTGATTTATTCTCATGCTGAAACTTAATTAATGACTCTTTAAAATTAGATATAACTGGCCTTAATACTGTAGTGTTAGAGCCATTTATTTTTAAAATATTTTATGCCAGATTTATGGTTGTCATTTTTATAATGATAGGAAGACACTTTTAAAGATTATTGTTGAGTGAAGGTAATTATAGGGTCAATTTATAAACTGAGAATGGAAGGCCTAAATGGAATTTACTCTGAGTAAGTGAAAAAAAAAAAGGAATAGGTTTTTGTGATCAGGATTAATAATTTAGAAAGTTAAACGCTTGAAAATTTTCTATGTAAAAAAAAACAATCTATTGAGCAATCAATGATCAATTGTATCATCTATGATGATACTTTGTGTTCTTCTACTTCACTGAATCCAGGTTGCTTTTGCAAAGCGTACACGTGGTAATCACTTGCTCTGTGAAATGACTGACATTGTGGACACGCATGGCAATGCGGCTTCAACACTTGTTCCTCATAGGGTCAGAAATCTGATAAGTCCCAAGTCTTGATGAAAGATGGGCCTGCAAGTGTTCAGATCCTTTGCATGGCTTCCCCCTGACACTTGGAGGTTGTTTTCTTGCAGTAAATCATTTCTGTGGAGTATAAATAATAGCTTTCTTCACTGCAGAAGCCTACTATCCCTTCCCCACCAGCCAGGTGATTTTACCTCTGCTGGTATCCATTCTAGAGAAGGCTCAGCTCAATGGGGTACAAACATGAAATGCTTTTGTTTTTCACCAGTCTTTGCTCCCCTACCGTGTAATGTCAAATCCCTCTTCCAATCCCTTCATAATATCCCAGACTTTCAAGTCCTTTTTCCATTACTCACATTCTGCCCAGTTGAAACCCCAATTGTGATTCTCCTATAAAACTTTCCTTCCTAACACCAGGGCCAGGCTGGAGAGTCCATGACCCACAGGCTGAGGCTGTGGCGCGGTGTGCTTAGCTCTTTCTTGTCTCTGATGGTAGGGGTGGGGGCTAGTCTTCAAAACCCCCTCATCTCATTCTCCTGATGTGGTAAGGTAGACCGAAAGGAAAGGGAAGGAGAATGTTTTCCTTTGACATGACGGGTGCCATCGTGGCCTTGTCCCAGTTGCTGCTGTACACTTACTGATGGCCTAGTGACATCTCTCATAGGGAAGATATGAGAATGTGATAAAAGGCTTGGGAAGAGAGGTGTCCTTCCACACGTTTTTCTGCCCCAGATTCTGTGGCCACTCACCTGGCCAGCCGTCTTCCTGTGTGGGGCTGTGGTAAGGTGATTCCAGTCCAGCAGTCGTTCCAATATGTCTATTTAACTACGGGAACTCAATATTGGAAGGGGAACTCGATATTGGAAGGATGCGTTGTAATACTAAGGTCGCCTGCTTCTGTCTTTTGTCATTAAAAAAATTTGCATTTCCTCCACATTTCACGTGGGAACTAATGAGCTGCTGCTGAGATCCCAATATTTGATGGCCATTCTCTTAGATTTTTTTTTTAGTAACTATGGGAGAGTATTTTCCATTAAGCCAGGGATTTTTGGCAAGAATGTGTTTCTCTTGAGGACGTGTCTCCTATCTCCCACTCTTTAAAAAAAAAAAAAAAACAGAGATGGATTTGAGAAACCAGAAGGCTGAAGTCTGAAACTCAGGAGCTCTGTTGTGTTCCTGTCTATTTTGACTTACCACTAAACATTAATCACCAACTTGGAACAAAAGGAAAAAAAAGTTCAGTTGAAGGAAGTTCTTCTATATTCCCATGGGCAAAAGTACTAGAGAAAGATGTTGGAGAGAAAAGCAGGGAAATATTGGAGCTGCCTCTCTCCCTCACACTCCCAGGTCCAGCTTTCTTCTCACAAGTCATTGCTCACTACTTCCAAGAATGAAAGTAGTGTCTTGCATTCTGACCCAATGCTTGCCTGTGCCCAGCAGAAGGCCTGTGTAACTTCATTCTTCCTTGTCTCAGATGACTCATGATGGGGAGTGCAGAAAAACCTCCCTGCCCCAGTTTCAGGGATGTTGGAATAAGACAAATGAGATATTACTTGAAAACCTTTTGAGGAGAAGGAATGTGATGTATAAATCTGGGGCAACTTTATATATGAGATCCCACCTTAATCTTTCTTCTATGAGGAGATGTCTTTGTGCTGTTCTAAATGTAATAGAAAGATTGCTGGATCCCAGTGAGTTTCACATTCTTGGCTGTCAGTGTGAGTTGATTTTTTGAGGGGGATTGTGGGGCTTGAACTCTGGGCCTGGGCTTGCTAATGCTCTATCACTTTAAGCCCCAGCGCCACTTCTGGTGGTTAATTGGAGATAAGAGTCACATGGACTTTTGTGCCTGGGCTGCTTTGAATGGTGATCTTTAGATCTCAGTCTCCTGAGTAGCTAAGATTACAAGCATGAGCCATTGGTGCTAGTGAACTGATTATTTTTAAGCAAGCAACATGTCTTTGTGTTCACTTCCATATCTCACAAATGTGGAGCCAAATAATATTATTCAGTACTCAGCAGCACTTTGGTAAGTGTTTGGATCTGTATATTGGCAAGGGAGTAGAAGCAAACCTTCAGGGGCTTAGTATAGAAAGAGAGCAGCTCAAGGAAGAAGAATGCATCCAGATGACACTGGAAGAACAAGATAACCTGTGCATCCAAACTGTAGAAGGTAGCACACCAAAGATGTGTGCATTGTACGTACAATGTGTGTACATTGCATAAATATTTTTCAAAGTATTTGTGGGACTACTGCATTATACATTTTCTGCCTTATATTTTATGAACTATAGTCATTTTTTGTGAACTGCCATAATTAAAAGGCATTTCATCTCTCCAGTCAGCACAATCATCATTTTCAGTCATTTTGAAAGGTTATATCTACCTTCCCTACAGTATGTAGCTCTCTGACCTGGATCTTGTGAGATTTTCAGAATTAACACACACATTATCCTATCCCTCAGTGACCTAAATTCTTCACAGCCCAGAAGGGAATTTTAGCCTTAATTACTTTCAATGTATCATAAGCACATTTGGCTTTGTAATACGAACCAATGCTGGGAAATAAAAATGTTGGAAATGTATTTTCAGAGTAGCATTCCATGAATTTCCCAGGTCTCAAATGTTTACTTCCATAGTGATAGCTTTTGAAACACCTTACTGTGACACCTTTCTATCTAGCATGGAAGAACAGATGGTTTACATGAACAGCTGGCTTTTCAGACACAAAACAGAGTACTGAGGAATATTAAAGAGCATAAATGAGCAAATTTTATACTTTGACCCTGCTCTTATGTCTAGTAGATGGTCCATTCCTTCACCCTTCTGAACAGTGGGTTCTGAAGTAGTTCACTGTAATTACTGCTTGGGTGCATTTTTGTTTATGTTAACATCAGGGTCACAATTCATATGGATATCAGAATCTCAAGGTAATTTTATGGCTAAAATCCCTCTAAATAACACTCATTTGATTATCTGTTTAAAAGCCCCTCTTATATGTGCCATTAAAACTCAAAAGTAAATATTCCTGTAATGCTCTAGGACAAAGATTTGAAGTTCTTTCTAGAAGCAATGCTGTGTAATAATAGTTACCACAAATGTCTTTAAGAGAAATAGGTATAAAAACTGAACCTAGGTAAAATAGGATTCAAGTTCCGCATGACTGAATAAACTTTGACATGAAGAATTTCCTGCCTAAATGAGTTATTTTAACTCAACAAGTTGTTTCAGTAGGTTATAAGATATTGAGATCTGAAGAGCCTTGAGAAAAATTGAATCCAAATGGTACAGCATTGAAATAAGGTGGACACCATCGATGGATTATTCTGAGACTGATATCTCTAAATATTATGTGTTGCTGATGACAGTAAATGGAAAGAAAAGACACTTGATATATTTTTTTAAATGAAGAGAGCAATGGTATTTGGTAATAGTGACAATCGTAAACAAATCTTGACCCAGGACTCACCACCGACCAGTAGCTGTGATTATCTTGGTGTTTCCTCTGTGCCATGGTGACACAAGAGTGGGTTTTACCACCAATGGTAACTGTGGCTGCACCAGAGGGATGTGGCAGGGTTACAGACAGCGTGTTGCCCTCTGTGTTACACAGCTAGTTGTGGAAGGAATGGGATTTTCCAGATCTTGGGTCCAGAGACTGCTGTTCACAATATTCTAAACAGCCTTTCAAGAAAGTAAGCGAAACCTTTCTGTATCTGCAATCTGGAAGGTTACCTCCACGCCCAAAGATAATATCTCTGTGCTTGACCCATCATCCAGTGCCCATCGTCTGGAGCTCTAAAGATAGCCAAGATCTTCTTTTGATGGCTTCTGAACAGATCTTTCCAAATCCAGCCAGAACAACCATTGCACTAAGAAGGTCAGAATGGCCACTTTGACATGGATGTTATCTGGAAAGATTACTTGCTCATATTGATTGTTCCAAACAATAAGTGTTTTCAAGTAGCTTTAAAGTAGGCCTCTGAGCATTGTTCATTTGAGACATGCCAGTTTTGCTTTTAAGTATCTATCCATGGCAGTGTTGAGGATGCAGTGAGGATACAGTTTCTCAGCCTACCTTTAAAGAGTTGGGGAATTGCGATAGACATTATTTTAAGTGAAGTAGTTGTATTAAGGGCTTTCAATTTCAGAAGTCAGGTATGAGTAGAGTATACCTCCATCAGGGTCATTCCCCATCCCTTTCTCTCATCTTTCCCCATCCCATTCTTACCCTCCAATTGTATAGTTCAAGTTTCACATATTGTGCAGTGTGTGTGTGTGTGTGTGTGTGTGTGTGTGTGTGTTTATAGACAGTGTTTGATCATCTTCCTCCATTCACATGCCCCCTCTTGTAACTGTAGATGAAAATGCACTGAAGGCTAATGCCACAAAAGACTGCAGGAAAGCATCCTTTTCAATATGCTGTTCATGAATATGGGGCTTTATAGAAGACGAGGAAGTACTTCTCATCACTGACACAGTATCACTTCCTAAAATCCTTCTGTAGCTCTCCAGTGCCTTCTAGACTGATGGATCGATTGGCAGAGTTCCAGTGTGTAGAAATGTATCCACGACTACCCTAAAACCCATGATCCTGACCAGTCTTTTGAGTTCTGGGGTTATAGGAATTTTTCACCTAGCTTCCATCTAAATTTCGAGTTTCTCTTTTTAGATCTTCCATTCTCACACAACTGGTTTGCTCGTTGTTTGTCTCTCTATTTTGCCAGTCCTGGGGCTTGAACTCAGGGGCTGAGCACTGTCCTTAGGCTTCTCAAGGCTAGTGCTCTACCACTTAAGCAACAGCATCAGTTCCAGTCTTTTCTGTGTATGTGGTACCAGGGAATCGAACCCAGGGCTTCATGTTTGCAAGGCAAGCACTCTACCACTATGCCATGCTCCTGGCCCAATGATCTGTGTGTGTGTGAGTGTGTGTGTGTGCATGCGCACGCGTGTGTGTTCAGTCATGGGGCTTGAACTCTGGGCATGGGCACTGTCCCCGAGCTCTTCAGCTCAAGGCTACCACCCTACCCCTTGAGCCACAGCGCCACTTCCCCAATGATCTTTTTATGTTTTAAGTCAGCGTCCACTGGTCTATACTCTCCCTCTATCTTCTTCCTAGTCTTTACATGGAATTTTAAAATCCTATTTGGTGAGAATATCATCTTTTTACATGTTATGTTCCTTATTAAGATTATCTTTCCCCTGTGAATTTAGTTTGCAATTCTCACCTCCTATCCAGCAATTTGTAATTTAAAACACTGTAAACCAACCATTTGAGTCATCCAAAATTTTTTACACACTTACCAATCTGAAAGATTCTAGAAGATAATAAAGGTTATAGTTTATATATGTGTAGTCCCAGTAGCCTCTATCAGAGCAAGTGCTTTCAGGAAATGTACACATTCCCATGAAAACATCCACGGAGACCCTGGAGGTTAAGAAGATGACTTAGCATGTAGAGAACATGGTTCTCCTTGTGTACAGTAGAGAATTTCTTCCTGAAAAGTGAATTGGCCTCTCTGGGGATCACAGCTTTGAGTTCAATCAGCCTCATGCTCTGATAAGCTGAATGGCTTTGTGAAGTGTGCGTGATTAAACACTGGCTGCTTAGAATGCTTTGGTCTTGGCAGAAATCAGTAACTTTCAATCTGCTTTTCTTGTTACATAACGATTCCCTGTAAGAAAGTAATTGGTCTCCTTAGTTAAGAGGGTCATGAATCTTCAGAATAGATAAGAATATAGACATAATAAGTAAATTGACCAGATACGGATTATTTTCTGTAAACCATTCCAGCTTCCCCTTCACCCACCATTATAACTAGAGTGGGAGTTTTGTGAACAGATTTAGCATTAGCATAGGCTGTCATTGTCAGAATATAGAATAATTAATCACTAGGAGCAAAGAATCAGTGAGTAGTTAGTACCATACATCTAGTTATCTACATACTTATAGGTAGTGAGTAGACATTCTACTTCGAGAAAGGAGGAGCAGGAGTGGACATTCCATTCAACTTCCCCCTGCACTTTTGCGTCCATAATAGATCAGGTAAAAAGCAATTACAGCTCCTCCTACAAGGATGGAGACTATTTTCCCACCTTTGGAGTATGGCCTGTCCTTACATGGTGTCCTTACATGGCGTATTGATGGGTAGAATACAGTACAAGTGACACATCGTGGTTTCTGAGCCTTTGATTTATGAGGACTTATGGGTTTTACTGTTACCCTCTTGGAAATCTCTCAGCATCATGGGAAAAGCCTGAAGGAAAACCAAATAAGGAAAACATCTTGGATGACCCAACTTGTTCATCCTTCCTATCTGAGAGCCAGGCATGTAGTGAGTCTAGCCGAAGGCATCTTGTCCTACTCCAGCCACTAGCTGACCCACTAGCTGACCCAGCAGGACTAAGAATCAACTTACAAAACCATGAAGAAGAGCAAATCACCTGTAGGCCACGAGGTGCTGGGTTGCTTTGTTAAGTAGAGCTAAGGAACTGACACATTAGCCATGTGTTATGTGTATTTTGACGCAGTTCACTGAAGTCGGTGTGCAGGAGCATACACCATTTACCATTACAGTCGGAATCACAGCAGCATCTAAGTAAAGATGAATGGAAACATTATTCCAATGAAGAACTGGGCCTTTCTAATTTCAGTCTCCTCACTTGAAAACTTGTGCTAATGTAATTCAAGATCTTTCTTGATTATTCCTTTATAATTCTAGCTCATTTTGGTAGAGGAAGTCTCTAGAACTGGAATTCATGATTCTAATGGTCCTCTTTGTGCTGTGCCTAACACATTCTGGCCGGCTTATTCCTGGACTCCCTGACAAACACAAAAGATGCAAAGTGGAAAAGGAGGAGAGTTTTCAAAGGATAGAAATTCTCCTACTCAGCTCTTCCTGTGAGAACCCTGCTCTTCCTACATCACTGTGTATGCCCATCCAAAGCTATCTATGCCAGAGTTATGGGATAGAATACTGCTGGCACCATCAGGAAAATAATATCTGCAAGGTGTCTGCACACTTGCTGAATTTGTAGGTGTGAGTGTAATTGCACACATGTGCTGAGTCTATGTCCCCAGGCTCCACAAAAGCCTGTTACACATGGTGTCCAATATGGTAGATTAAATATAAGCAGATGGGATTTGCTGTTGAGATTTGTCTTCGGAGGTGGTTTGGGGCTATTGTGTCTCAGGTCTCTGCAGTTGACTGATCACATGCATTTGACTTCAGTTCTTAGCTGCTTTCTGGATATTTTAGGTTTGGCTCTGTGACCTTGAATAGAATTATGTCAATTAAATCGAAACAGTGAAAAAAATGACTTAGACTGCCAGGAAAGTTAGAGAACACAATTTTATTTAGCATTGGAAAGAAATCATTACAGATAGAAAGGCAAAGAGAGCCTTACAGAGCCCGAAAGCACAGTAGAAAATGTTTCTCATGAAGAAATTGGGGTTCAGAAAACAAGGTCACATGCTCAAGGTCACAAAGCTAGTCAGTGATGTTCTGGAAACTTTTAGAATAAGCATCCTCTGTTCTATTCTTGTATAGCATTAGAAATTAGATCAGAGGAAGATCTATGGGCTCCAATGTTATGCTCGGTGTAGCAGACATGTTACATGTTCCTTTGTGTGATACTCACGTGAACAGACACAACCACGGGCAGCTGAGGGACAGCAGGCATCACATTGCCCTCCTGTGCTTGTCGATGCATGCCTGGGGTAAGCATGTGTGCATATGTGTGTAGATAGATAGCCAATAATTAAAGATAAATGATATTTACACAAATATATTAGATAGACAAATAGATGATAGGTAGATTAGATGAATAGCTGATAAAAGAGGTGATAGATAAATGTTAGGATAAGTGGGTAAATAAGATGAACAGAGATAACTAGACTGATGGAAGATGATAGAAAGAGGACAGTTAGATTGGATAAGTAGATAATAAAAGATAGGTGATAGATAAATGATAGGGTAGATAGGCAGGTTGGTAGGTGGGCAGATAGATAAATAGATAGAGTAGAGATAGATGGATAATAGGTCATAGAGGATAGACAGATGGATAGGCAAT
The DNA here is from genome assembly GCF_031878675.1 of Megascapheus bottae. Taxonomy (NCBI): domain Eukaryota; kingdom Metazoa; phylum Chordata; class Mammalia; order Rodentia; family Geomyidae; genus Megascapheus; species Megascapheus bottae. The sequence continues at coordinate 26,397,486 of NC_143531.1, forward strand.
TAGATGATGAACCCTGGCTTTCCCAAGGTAGTGATTTAGTCTGGCTGTCACAGACTATGGAAAAACCAACCATCCCCCAAAAGAATGAGAAGCGGAAACAGGAGAAGCAGTTTCCATGCTGGTCTCTTACACTTCTGAAAGTTCTCCTGCCTCAAGGCATGGTGCACCCAGTGTTTTGAAATCTGCCACATCAGATCATTCCCCTCTTGCCCATTCTGAGCCTTTTGGAAAATAAAGCGGAAGAGCATGGAGTTCCCCCTAGAGGCTAAAATATGTGTTTGCAACTTAAAAACAAAACAAAACATTGCAATGTAAGATATCCCAGGGATTTCCTAATTTCCTGATGCATGCGTTAGTATGAACTTGACTTACTGCCTTTATAAACGTTAACAAAAGAAAGTAGAAGATTTGCAGTTTTACTTCATTCACCCAGAGTTTGGAAGGACGTTTAAATGGGTAAAAGCATTTAGTAACTTTTAAGCTTTTTAACGTGTGCTCCTTGTGTTCTGTGCATGCATTCTCCAAAGTGAAGCCATGGGATTGAGTTATCTGGATGGCGAGGTGGGAAAATGCCACCACACATGTCCTTGGTTGCACACCCAACAGAGTAGACAACCTGTCATCTGCCAAAGCTTCCACAGATAACGTAGCAGGTGACAGTTCAAGGACGCTGCAGTGTGTACTCAGCAACAGGCAGACACCCTGTCCTCTGTCAGGCACCATTAGCTCTCAGAAACAAACCCTGATGAGGAAGGAATGCTGAGGGTGGGAAGTTGCACTTTCACGGGTGATTAATTCACAGAAAGTAACTTGAGAAGTGGAGGATTTCTCTCGTTTCTTTTTCACTCCCTAGTTTGTACTCTGCAAGTGACATGACACAAATTACCACAAGGAAGCTGAAGTCTGATCCTACTAAAGTACTGATCAAAGTGTGAAATTCATATGTAGATATATGTTTGAGAATAATGTATATATAATATGTATGTGTATTACATAGACACCATACATAATTACATTCACCCAAACATATGTATGTGCCACTTGACAACAAAACATGTTTTCATATCTTACAGAATATGTGTGTATATAAATAGTATATGTGTATCTATCTATATTGAGAGAGGGGGGGAGAAGAAGCATTACAAATGCAACTGGAATCTGTTTTCTGTGTGTTAGATCTGGTGATAGAAAACATGAGGATAGAAGAAAAGAGCAGAAGAAAGTTTTTCCAGGATGTCTCACCTTCTCCTATTGTCTCCCTGCTACCTGTTCTAGAAGGCCATTGGGAAATATTTACAGGACTTTCTTCCTCTTGGTTAGGCTTTGCTGCCAGAGCCTCTTGTCCTCTAAAGGAATTCCTGTGCTTTACAGAAACACAAGGCAGTCTTTGGAAACACAGTCACTGCACAGACAAAGGAAAAAACATAGTATTTGGCCAAGCAGAGTAAGGAAACTACTGTCTGGAAAATTTTCCTGTGCAACCCAGCAGGAAATAGTCATTACTTTTATTTTAAACAGCAGTATCCACAATCCTCTTCACACAGATAGCCTCGAAAATGCAAAAGGAAGAGTTTTTCTTTTGGATGGTTTGCTTTTCCAATTTTTAGTTTATGTAAGGTCATAGGCATGTCTCTGATAGTGTACAACATGCTCTAGTTTAGGAATTATCACGACCCACTGAACCGCAGACGTGAGCTGTGCACAAAAGATCTGACTGTCAAGAGCAGTGTTCGTCTTGCCATGTCACAGACTTCGTACATGTGTGTTTTGATAGAGTGTGTCAAATATCTGTGAGAGAACTTCATTCTCTGGAATTGGAAGCAGTGGCGATGGGTTCTGGATCCCCCAGTAGAGTTTGAACGTCAAGTTCAAGTCTCAGGTTGTCCTCTGATCAATCAAATGCTAAGAAAACGTTGCCTTTGGGAAGTGGGGGCCCCACTAGGGTAATGAAATTCATAGGAACCCTCTCAAGAGGTAGATATCAACGTGAGTATTTAGTGTAGGTAATTTTCAGCTAGATGAATGTTATCAAGGGAGCTGAAGGGTCAATAGCTCTCTTGCTGGGTGGCTCATCCTCTAATCCTAACTACACAGGAGGCTGAGATCTGAGGACCACAGTTTGAAGCCAGCCTGGGGAATAAAGGCTGTCAGAATCTTATGTCCAATTAACCAATAATAAAGGTCAATATAGACTTGTGGGTCAAGTGGTAGAACACCAACTTAAAAATAAGCAAAAATATGAAGTTCTGAGTTCAACATCCAGTACTGGTACAAAGAAAGAAAAGAAATGAAGAAAAGAAAGAAGATAGGAAGGAAGGGGGAGTGAAAAAGAGAGAAAGGAAGAAGAAAAGAAAAGCATAACTTTATAACCGTCAACATTCCTGCTCTTGTAATTCTTGAAAAATAGTAGTGGATTCAAAGTTTATGATTTTCATGTTGACAGATAATATCTTCTTGGTAGCAGAGTACCTAACCAATTTATCTCCTGAGGGTTTCTTACGTTTTGAAGTTCATTGGCTTCTGAATAATATGTTTATTTCCCACCATACTAAGGTAAGGATTAAAACATTATGAAGAATTAGCCTAGGGTAAAAGAAGGGGACTGAGATTTTGAACTATGTTGATAAAATTAGTGATGTGGAAGATAAACTTAACTGTTGCAGCCTATATTTGGAGTTATCTTTATGTTATCCTCCAGAAACACAGGCACAGATGATCATCCAGAGAATGAGTCTGATTCTACGCTTATTATTTTGCCTACATAAAGCTAGGGCATGCCTTCTGTTGTTGAGGTACCATTACAGGCAATGTCCCCAAAGGCTCAGAGGAAAGCTAATAGAGCAGTGTGCTCTTTACAGCGGAAAGTAACATCCAGCCCTGTTCTGCAGGCTCACCACTCATGGCAATTTTCCTTCCATGGCTTGTCGCATCTAAGCACACAGAGGTCATTTTATTGTAGTAACAGCCTGAATCTTACAGCATGATTATCTTTAGAGAGGCAAATGAGAATCTGTTAAGAGAAGTTCTTTACCTGTCTTATATTGAAGGGAATAGACTATTTCCCAATGATCAGATGGATAAAATGATGGATTTTATTTTCTTGAGCTTCTTTGACATATTGATTTCAGGAAGATCTATACTTAATTGAGGATATAACTATTATTATTACTATCATTATTTGCCTATTTGTCAACTATTGCCTAAAGATAAGGCATTATAGCTTCAGATTTTCTCTATGACAGAGCACTGGTCTTGTTTGTATGATGTCACCCTGCACCACCATAAAAATAAAAATAAAAAAGTATTATTGATTTCTCTAGAGAAAGAAAGAATCTAGAGATGTGATATTATGAGGAAATGATTTTTTATATTAACATAGAAAATGAGTAGTTTTTTCTTTCCCCCCTTACACAATTCTCTCTTCAGAGTCATTTTATTGATATGTATGGAGCCTTTATAAAATATTTTATGGTCATAAATGATTGCTGCTGAACCAAGGCCGATGTGTCATTTTTCAGAGTCCTCATCTTTTGCCACTGCAAGAAGGAGAAAGACCGATCAGGAGATTTTCCTTGTATCAAAATCATTGTCTAGTTTCTAGCTAGTAGTTGAGACAGGCTTTTGGTTTTTCTTCTCTAAGAGAAACATTTCATGCTACATTATCTTAAGAAAGTAAATTTTACTTTCTAAGACTCTTGATCACCAAGTAAGAGGATGACAGGCAGTATAAAATGAGCATCTCTTTTATGTTAGGTAAAAATTTGGAAAGTGATACAAGCATGTTCTTTTTATCTCTTGGATGTCATTTGCTCTTGTTCTCTGGGGAAAGGAAGCATGTAAGCTGAGAATGGCCTACGTCCCATTCAGCGATGTCAGATGCGCTCTCTCAACTAAGACATATTGCAGATAATTGACTCGAGTTAATTTACTTAAACACAGGTTGTAAATAAATGACTATCGCCATGACAGTCTTGGCGACAAGACAGGGATTGCAGCAGCACGCTAACAAATAGTCAAACGCTGCAGAAATTTGGCAGAGATCTGAGTCTTTCTTTCAGAAGGAGTGTAAAAACCCTAGAAACTTCACATCTGCTCCACGTTCCTGGCAGAGCTGAGCTGTAAACACCAGCTACCCTGCCCAGATACAGCTCTGTGGGCGGGGCAGGCTGGGCTTAACCTGACCTGAATTCCTAGCTAACAGGCTAGAGATTCATCCTTTGAAGAAAAATAGCTCAGACCTGGGATAGGATTCCTAAGGAGCACCCGAGAGGGGCACCCCTGCCTGGTGAACACCTTGAGGTGAGGTTGTGGAATGGTCTCCCGGGGTAATTGATAATAAAGTGATTGATGGAGTGGCCGGGGAGGCCCTTGGTGAGAAGGCTCGCTCTGTTTCCCACGTTGTCCATCCCTGAAGGAAGGCTTCAAGGTACAAGGGTATTATCCCCATCACGGAGCTCATGCTGCCTCTGTGGTTGAGTTTGTTTTAGTTCGATCAAAATGTGCGGATGTTTTGATAGTCACATAGTTTGTCTGTGGTTTTGTTTCCTAATGGCGCAGCAGAAGGAAAGCACTGCCATGTTTACCTGCTCTCACATTTCCCCGTTAGTTCTCTGTCTTTCCTTAGAGGAAATTGCTACCCCTTGTGATGGGGCTGCTGGAGCACCAGACCCCATATCCTCTGCCCTTTTTAGGAGCGTGTCCCCTTTTATGAAGTACCTCTGTGGTTACAGGTGTGCCCCCTTCCAGAAGAAAGTATTCCCTACCACATAAATGGCTTCTTATTTCATTTTAGTCTTTTATGATACTGGAGAGGGGTGCAGGAGAACAGGGTACATTGAAGTAATTTACTCAGATGCTTCAAGTAATAGAATATTTTAATAATATTTTTAATTAAAATTTAATGTTTTTCATTTTGACTTTCAGGTTGGCAATTAAAGGCAACAGTAACTTTGCTACTTTAGTTAAGGGTGGGAAAAATAATCTGATTTAATTGGGATTTTTTTTTGACTCATGAGGCAAGTGCTCTGGCTGATTTATACTTGGTTTTCTCCAACCTTTGTGCTGTGTGTCCATGACCTTTACGCACGGTCATAAAATAGCCAAGGTAGACGACTTCAAAAGAAAGGTTCACCAGGGCTAATGTGGTTCAGAGTTTCCTGAGGTGCTTTTGAGCTGGGGGTGGGACAGCCCCAGGTAGCAGACACAGGTAGTGGAGCAAACGCTGTTCATTGTATGGTGCCTGGGAAGCAAAGAGAGAGGGAAGGAGAAACTGGTTTATCACAGTGCACACCGAGGGCATGCCACAGAAACCTCAGGCGTCTGACTGTTTCACCTTTTCACCATCTGACCACTGCCTCAGCACAAAGCTGAGCACCAAGCGTTTGTCATAGGGTCTTTAGCGTTCACTCCGTACCCAAATTTAGAGAATGCTTATAATGGTCAGGATTTTATTTTAATCCCTAGAGTGATGGGCAATGAAAAATCAAGTATTTGGAATATGTGTAACTCTTCTAACTGAAATCGGAACTCATGCCATCCTGAATCTTTTGAGTCCCTTGCCTCTATCCCTATTAAGCAGATTCTTGAAGAATTTTGGTTCCAGTGACTGGAACACAGTGGATATTTAAGAGATATTTGTTGACTATCTATACAAGTTGAAGTTGAAATATCAATCATATCTATCACCCCTGTTTAATCTTTAAGTAATCATATGAATTTATAATGCGATGACATTAAATGAGATGAAATGAAATGAAATCAAGCAACATAGCAGCATGTTTTCCTTATTGTATTAAATGTGTGACTGGCATCCTGAGACTACAGAGTAGTTAAAAAAATGATATTGTTGAGCTGGGTAACTCAAATGCTAAGGGGCAGATCTGGCAAGCAGGAAGCCCTGCATTCAAATACTAGAGGAAAACAAAACAAGGAGTTTAAAAAAAAAACCAACTCACCAACAAACAGAAAACTCTCTAACAGAACAAACAAGGTATGTGTGAGTGTTCTTATGAAGGAGGAATGCGCTGTCAGCACACAAGGGACTTGGAAACTTGAAGATGCTAGAGACTTGGGATGAGTTTATTTATTGTCTCTCGCATCTCCTTTCGAATGGGTAGGGCTCTGTGATGAAACTTACTCTATGCCTGGAAACTCACAGCTCACCACTTTCAAGATTCTACCTTTACAATTTAAAATGTTAGCTGCTATTTAATAGTGTGTGTGTGTGTGTGTGTGTGTGTGTGTGTGTGTGTGTCTGCACACACATGACCCCGGAGGCTTGGTCTCAAGGCTGGGGTGGTGTCACTGAATATTTTGATAATGGCTAGCTCTCTACAACATAAGCCCCAGCTTCATATCCAGCTGTTTGGTGAGTCAGTAGAGATAATTATCGCATAGACATTCTTACCCTGGCTGGTTACAAACCATGATCCTCAGATTTCAGCCTCCTGAATAGTTAGGATTATAAGTATGAGCCATTGATGCCTTGCTGAAGCCAAATATTTTAATTGTCTAGAGAGAATAGGGTGTCTAATTTGGTCTACTTTGCTGAACTGTTAGAACCTTAAATATATATAGGAAAATGTATTGTGTTTAAATAGCTCCTGAGTCCTCTCTTTTAATATTAAAAAGTGCAATTTATTCCTCCGCATTCTCAGCCTTAATTTACATTTCTGGATTAGCATTGTTCTTCTGGATAATATTTTCTTGCCTTCTGTTTACCTGAGTGCTAGTTTATCTTTTACTTTCTCATTAACAGACAACATTTTTTTTGTGGCTCCATTTTAGCTTTTGCTATTTCATGTTACTTTACATTTTAGGATATTTTTCCTTTTGCTCTATCTTATTCTTGTTCCAAATAATAAATCTTCCTAAATTATAGAGTGATAGAGGGCATGAGTCGAAAAGAATGAAAGTGAAATATAGTAAAGCTAATGACCAGTTTATCCTCGAGTTCTGATGATTGAACTTTGTAGTTAGGAAACCCACAGGGCAGTTCCTCTTGGAAAAGGAATGGAAATACGTTGTTGATGCTTTAGTTCATAAATTCTTAGAAGCCATGCCTATTAAAGTAAGTGCCCAGCTCAGCATCAAATTGATGATGATAAGGATGTATAATCAATTAGAGCCACTTCTATATATTCCTTTTTACCATGCCTTCCCTTGTCACTACGTGCATGGCTCAATGAGAAAGACATGCAACTGTATGCCTGCATCAGCAAACTCAGATGGACAGCTGAGATGAATCATAGTTTGTCCAAACTGCCACAATCACATAATACCAAAGCAAAGATCTACAAGCCATTTCTTTTTCTGGATCCACTGACTCATCTGTGTATGTCACAGAAAATGGAGGGTTAGCCATTATAGGGGAAAATCAACTATTATGGATTCTTAATCCATGTAAGCAGAAGGCTTTCATTTATTTGATTATTCTAGCTCTTTTGGTCATTGCGAAAATAAATCAAATGTAAATTACTATGATTCTGTTTATTATTAAGACCATCAGAATTTATTTGAATTGATGAATTGAACCACTTAAGTTTGTGTGAACTAAATGAATTGATTATTTACCCTTGCTTGGTTTCCATGTTTTCTAATTAAGATGACCATGTTGCACGTTTCAGTATCTGTTGTGATCAGGTTTGTGTTACTATAACAAAATGCCCAAGGCTGACTATTTTATAAAGGAACCATGTTTATAATCTCACAGCACTTCAGGTCTAAGAGCAAGGTTCCAGCATCTCTGAGGTTTCAAAGCATTCAGTGCAGGTAGAAAAGTGGATAGTAGAAGATTGTTAAGAGGAGAAAACACATGTACAACAGACCGAGGATTACCGGCTGTCTCATGTCTATTCCCAGAATGACCAGTTTTAGTCCATTCCCATGAGGGGACAAAGGGCCCACCGTGTTTCCTTAGTGTTACACTGGGAATCAAGTCACAGGAGCTTTGGTGAGATAAGCCATATTCTTCCATAATGCTCCCAGGCTATGTCTGCTCACATGTTTGCTATTTCCAGCCCAAGGTGCACACATATTGTATGATAAAAAAGGCCTCTGGCCTCACCTGGAAGGTTACTTGTTCTTTTAGAGTGTCAGGCATTGTTCTCTAAATCTTTATTTTGTGGGCAACGTTATCATTCAACAATATCACCCCCATGGAATTTATTAAAATCAGGGAGTAGGTTCCTAATACTGAGTATACACACTTTCTGTTGAGAAATGTCTTCTTTTTCTAGAGACCAGTCACTATCCTTGTGTCTTGTTACAGAATTTAATTATCTGCTTGTATATATAGTCTCTTTCCCACTAAAGGATATTAATGTTTCTGATTCCTTATAATACATAGATGCCTCCATAAATATATTTTTATTATATATCTTCTCCCAAATACAAGGATGTAAGTTGCACTTCAGTGTTATTTATTCAGTTGTGAATTTTTAAAGCCTGCATAGCGTCAGCATGATGGAGGTAAGTTAGCTCAGGGTAATTCAAGGAGAGCTTCCATACCACTTCGCTGCAAAATCTCATGAGATGGCAGTCAAGAGAACACTGGGTTATTTTAAGGTACTCACTTAGAAAAAGTATTGTGATGTTTTTCCTGAATGACACAAAATGTGGGAAGAAGTGGAAATGCCTTTTATGCCTTTATATTATAAAGAAAAACTGTCTTGAGTAGTAAGGCTTTCTCACATTATCAGATGCAGTTATGTCCTCACCCTTAGACGACTGATGGGTGCAGGGCAGAAAGTCACTCTTCTTGTTGCACCTGATCACTTTCCACATTCATGCAGATTTGTGCTTTGTAGAAACTACATCATTTTGGGCTGAGATACCTGAGAACAGATGGTGGGAAAAGGAGAGCTCATCACATGAAACCTAACCATGTAAAGATCTCTCCTTTGCTCCACTCTATTGTAGTTTGACAGAGTTCTTATTAAATACTTTACGTGAAAGCATACAAAAAACTTCCGTGTGTGTGTGTGTGTGTGTGTGTGTGTGTGTGTGTGTGTGTGTCCATCTCCTAGATTTCCTTGCTTTACAGCTTAGTTCTGGCTAACTATACATTATTGCTTTGGGGTGTATAACTCTCTTTTTTGTGTATAAATTTTTGACTTTTGTGATTGCTCCTCTAAATGCACACTGTTTGTTCTTCTCATGGGAATGGAATAACAGCAATTTATAACTGTTATTATGATGATAACCAAAGTATGTTCCATACCCCCCCAAAACAGCTTCATGGTGGCATCTGGAATGTACAAAAAATCTCATGTTGATAAATGTCATTAAATTTCAGCTTGTTACCTAGAAAATGCTCGATGAGCTCTGGAAAGGACAGATGTGCTCTTAATATTTTCAGTAATTTTATGTTGAATATATACAGAGCCTGCTGCCTTTGCCTGTGCCTTCACCTTGTATTGCCTCTGAGTCCACCAACAAAAGGAATAAAGAAAAGTAGTCCTCATGGTATTCTAGACACAAAAGAAAAGGCTAGAATGATTAAATGACCAAATTTTATAATTAGTTAGTGGGTGAGTTAATACTAATAGCCAATTATTGAACTCTTTTATTAGCATTCCAGTTGACGAGAAGCTAAATAAAACAGAATGTATGGTAAATAAAAATGGACATAAAAAGCATTCTGAGCAGTTTGCTGGGCTCTCAATCAGTATGATGTCAGATCAGCTAGCAATTCTGCATATGGAAATCATATTTTTTTTCCAAAAAACAGGCAAAACTCCAATTTTCCAGTTTAGTGAAAGGCCAATTTATATTCACTTGATTTATTATAAATTTTCAGGTTTCTTTTTGCTTTCACAAGTATAGGGATTTATGTGAAGTCAAGCCAAAGATATCTTATACTCCATTAGATAAATGTTCTATATCTATCTATTCCTTCATCTCTAGAACATCAATATCTTTGTCACTATAAAATATGAAGCCTGCCCCATAGAGTGGGCTGTACATTTTACTCAGATCTTAAGATCCCTAGTGAATTGAGCAGGCAGAGTACCAATTCTTTGTTTCCTGTTTGGTTGGGTTGTACTGGAAAATATATTATCTGGCTTCAGAAGAACATTCTGAGATCAACAAATCATTCTGCATTAGCTCCTATGCTGGTAATATTAAAATTTCAATTCACATGTTTGAAGTGGCAAGATATAAATGAAACCACCTTCTCACAGATGATTCTTCTAATAAAACTGAAGAATGAAATCTTGCCATTTTCATCAGATTGTGTTGATTTCTGTTTGACACATTTAAAATCCTCGTCATTCTTTGTTTTGCATTTCCCTACTACTAATGGGATTTCTATCCAAGTCTTTAATGATGGCATTCACTTATAAAATGGTTATAAAAGGTTTTGGAATGAAGCCCCTAACTATTCCAGCTTTAAAAGCATCCGCATAAGTAATAATCCATTCAGTGTTGGTGCTTGCTTTTTATTGGTAATTAAAATGATCTGAAGTCAAAATGAGAGTAATTAATAAAGTTCAGTTTCAGAGATTAAGACAGTCAGCAAAGTAGCTCAGCCCACTATTAAGGAACATGAGTGATTTTGCAGCAAAAATAATTATCTATGCAAAATGTATGAAACCTATTTTGAAACTGTTATATTATGAAAATATTTCAATTCTTATAAATAATTCCCAACAGTTTTAGCTCATCATATTGTACAAATATGGAACCATTCTTATAATCTGCCAGAAGAGGCAACAGTGCTCTTGCTTTGGCTGAAAATATGATGAATATTTTTTCCTTCAAATAGATTCTCTGATCTGCATCATATATAATTACTGAGGAAAACTAAGTACCTAAAGAGGTGGGAGTGTGTGGCAAGAGTGACAACATGGCTTGGAAGAATAAGGAGAGGGTTCTCATCACCTAATACTTCAGTTTCACAATTGTGTTTAAAAGTTAGATGGAATCAAGCTGGGCATGGTGGCTGATGCCTGTAAACCCTAGCTACTCAGTAGGCTGAGATCTGAGGATCATGGTTCAAAGCCAGCCTGGGCACTAAAGTCCTGAGACTCTTATCTCCAATTAACCACTAGAAAACTGGAAGTGGCCCTGTGGCTCACGGGGTAGGGCGGTAATCTTGAGCTGAATTGCTCAGGGACAGTGCCCAGGCAGAAATCAAGCCCCATGACCCACCAAAAAAAAAAAAAGTTAGATGGAATCAAAGTTACAGAGTTCTTGGAGAATTGATATTCTACTTGATTGCATGCACACTGTGGACATTAGGTGAATGTATTTTTTTTCTTTTTTTCTATGTCTTCAGGCCAGTTTTCCGTCTTTCCCTTTGAGGTATGTTTTTTAATTGTAAAGGTGATGTGCGGAAGGTTACAGCAAAGCCGGGTAATGGGCACATTTCCTTTTGAACAGCGTTACCTCTTCCCTCGTATTCTCAGAGTTTTCCCCTCCTGACCCACCTCCCCCACAAGTTGCATAGCTTTTTTCCTCAGTGTCTGGTGGTGAGTATCACTGCTGAATTACTTCATCCTTTGTCCATTTCTGTGCTTCCCCTCATCCTCCCCAAATCAGATGAACTTACATATAATACAAAAAGTACAGAAATCAGAAACAGTCCGCATCCTCAGGGCTCGGGTTCGGGCCTGGCCACTGTCCTGCTGCAGCACAAGGAATGTGGTCTTCCCACCTAGGCCTGAGAGAAAGAACCTATTTTTCTAACAGAAAGGATCCTCCCGTGTTCATTACTGAACACACTCCCAAGGCTGAGCAGAATGCTTGTGCTCCCTAATCATTCTCTGAGCCCTTGGGTGTCTCTGGAGGAGCTGGAGGAGCTGCACTTACGGTTATCTGCACTTATGCTTTGTTTTACCTCTCTCTTTTTGCACAGAACCGTGGGTATTAAGTCTGTATCAGTCAGCATCCCAATAGGAAACAGATGGTACTGGCAAATTAGGATAATTCCAGGAGGGTTTATTTACAAAGGGACTGTTTTCAAAATAGAAACGCAGAATGGTAACCTGGTTTAGTGATGGGAGAGGTCTTAGCGCTCCTGGGTCTGAAGGAAGGGAACAGAAGGAGAGAGTTGAATGGAGAATGTCAGTTCAGCCATGGACATAACCAGCCATGAGTTTCCCTCGCAGGAACATAATCAGAGCATGAAGATTTTGACTTCCCTTTTCCCCAGCCCTTGGGGCCTCCATTTTCCTGTCAGGGCCCCATTGTGGGAACCCAACCAAAAGCCAGAAGACAAGGCAAAGTCCCCTGGCAATAGTCCACAGAGCTCAGTCTCCAACGACAGAAGGCAAAATCGAAAAGGTTAGTGCTAATGAACTGGAGAAGCAAGTAGAAGAGAATTAGTCTTATTTGACACAAGTTCTAATATGTGCAGATTAGAATCTGGAGTTACACTTTTTTGCAATAACCATAATAACTAAAATAGAAAATATTTACTACTCAGGAGAAGTTGAAGTATTAAAGACTTTGCTTTGTTGAAGCTGAAAGAAGGAAAAACACAATTCAACCTGGTAGATGGTTGACCTCATGTCAAGGCAAATGAGAAGATGTCTATGTGTGCAGGCCACTCAATTATAAGAGCTGCTTTTATGTATGAACTTCTAGGAACATTGGGTGGTAATTCTCTCGTTTAATCAACTGAATTTTTAAAAAACCTAATTTGTTATGTATAGGTCAGCATCATAGGTGCTTGGGTTTTGTGAAAGAAAAGTTTCAGGCATATACAGAAATCCTTTAAAAACATTTGGAAAGCAAAGCGTAAACAGTTCAGGGTTTATCAGGTTGAAGTCAGAATTATAAGAGCAAGCAGATCTCTTGTGGAATACAAAATGAGAGATAATGATATTCAGTACATTTTTCAAGGAGTAGTCTTTGAGAAGTGTAAGGTTACATATGCTGGTTTTTCTTACCTTGTCATCATGGTTTCACATGGAAAAGATAACCCTAAGAAAAAAAATCAAAAGACAAGTTGTAGGGTGAGGAAGACATTTACTGTAGGAATAAATAGCAAAGGCCTAAGACCCATTACATATGCATATAAAATACATAAAGGGCACCTGTAAAAACAACAAAAGTCAGAAAAAGATTTGAGCAGTACATTACCAAAATTAAAATGAGTAGTAAACATTTGAGAATGAGCTGTGTTGGTCATCAGAAAAGTGTTCATTAAACTACATTGGAAGGGTGGATGGACATTGTCATGATATTCAATGTACATATATGAAAATGGAGGTAAGGAGGGGCTGGGGAGAGGGGGAAGAATGGCGAAGGGGCTGACACTGATAGAGATGCGTTGCAATTACCAACTGACATGTTGAAGTGAAACCCTTCGTAAAAAAAAGAAAAAACAAAACTTGATAGTTTTCTTACATACGAAAAAATGAAGCTACGATCAAGTAGAGATATAATTATCTCTCTACAGTTGACAAAAATAAAACAAGCCTAGCAATTTTGTGACATTTTCTTACAATCGCGGGGAGGGGGTTGTCTGGGCCCGAGCCCTTCCCGCTGTCACGGTGGTCTTCATGGGGTGAGTGGGGAAATCACCATCACTGTCTTGCACCTCGTCACTGCACTGCGCGGCAGTGTGCACAGTGAACGAGGGACAGCAGCACCGTTGTTCCCACGCACTGATGTCTCCACGCAGGCTCCTAACCCAATTATTATTACTCCAAGCCCTACGCTACGACTCTACCCATATTGATCATCCCTACTTTATCTTGAAGGAAATCCAAGAATAAAGAGGATCGTTGTAGCGTTGTAAATATCGACCCCATTAAAAAAATCATCCGAGGTCTCCAAAACACAGTAATACCAGCAAAGACGATGTAATTCTACCATGTCGTGTGGAACAACCCACGAAAGCACACAGTGCAAGGTGGCCATGCTAACATTAGCTTCCAGAGGTCATGTGAGTACACTTAAGTTGGTGCAACTTTTTAAATCTCTTAATGGAAAATTTCCCCAAGAGCTGGGTCTTTAACATGGGACGTTAGCTATGAGCCCATTTATGGGCTAACAATCTCAGAGTTGTTTTTTTTTCCATTCTCCAGTAGAAAAACTTTTCTAGACACTGAGTGGCCCATAAAGACTACGATCAAGGACTCTAAAGATAGAGAAAACTTTGAAAAATCCAGTACTAGCTGCCAGGGCACTAAGTACTGACCCTGGAGCTCAGCTGTGTCATGAGACCCAGATTCTTAGGGCGTATGTGTGTATCTTTCCCATGACCAAACTTTCCACTCATTTTTAAAGAGTTCCTCAGCTCCTCCTGGAAACTTGGTGAATAGATAGCACTGGACACCTCTTAACTTAGACGCAGACATTCTAATGAATCTTAACGTTTCCAGAGATGATGTCTTATTTCCAATGTGTACCATGAGAGATGAATCTATCTTCAAATTTTCGACTGGTAGATGACCACGTGCTAAGCTCACCCTAAGCCGATGCCTCTGCTACCTGCAGTCGTGCTCGAATTGGACCCGGCTCTCAAGAGATCTGAAATCTCTGTTGGGCTCAGGTCTCCACAGTGGTCCCCTGACAGGTTACTAGAGCTGCTCGTAATAGGGCTTGAACTGTGCTGGCCCTGGGCACTGTTGCTTGGCTTTTTCTGCCCAGGCCTGGTCCTCTACTGCTTGAGCCACACTTTTAGCTTTTTGGAGATTAATTGGGGCTTTTCTGCTCAGGCTACCTTGCCACTGTCATCCTCAGATTGCAGCTTCCTGAGTAGTTAGGATTACAATAATGAGCCACAGACACATGGAAAATATTTTTACCTTTTAAGAGTTGGGCTTTTCTTTTTTTTTAATATTCACCATGTGAGAAGATCACAAATAGTAGAATATTAGTTATTTGGTACTCAAATTATTTAAATAATCCCTCAAATCATTATTATCGCCTGCCATGTATACATTATTTTCATAGATGAAAGTGGTTATTCTTACGGGAAATTCTATTCAATTTATTCTCTCAGCATCAAAATGTTGTGTCTAAGTTTTCAGAGATGAATGTGACTCCGGTGGCCATTCTTCTGAGACCCACATACTTAGCTTGATCCTCACTCTGGAAGTCCAGAGCTGGTGATAAGACCCTAATTGATGAATGGCTCCCCCACGCCTGCCCTCTTGCTGCCTGCTCTCCATGGATTGGATGCTATTTTTAAAGCATCAAAAAGATCACATCACTTCTTGGCTTAAATCTCTGCCAGAGTTTCCTATTGTAATTATAATGTGAACCCTGTATCCCCGCAGTTCTCCCTCCAGCCTCTTTCCTCTCATTCTCTTTGAGCTTTTAGTCACTTGGCCCTCAGGGCCTTTGCTCTTGATGCCTCCTTGACCTGGTACACTATTCTTTTTTAAATCTTCTCTGAGTTGTCTTCTCCTTATTCTATGGTTCTGACCCGGAGTCATCTACCCTCATCGCTGTAGGTAAAGAACCCTCCACAAGTTCTACTTTATGGCATTGCTGCCTCTCATAATTTGACCTGCTTCACCCATTTGAATAGCATCTCTCTGATGCTAGAATATGATTCATAAGGTGATTGATTATTCCATATGCATGGCATACCTGCACCTGCCAAAGTAGGGAGAGGTGTGAGCAGGTGGGAGCAGGCAATCACAGGGCACGGGGTGGCAGGGTGTAAACATCACATCTGCAGTGACAGGCTCCGGTATTCAGCCCTCTTGCACAGGATACCATCCACCTGACATGGATACCCACTCTGGCAGTGTTTCTTAAACACTTGATCTCTGGATCCTTAACTTAAAAATTCACTGAGAGTCTTGAGGGCTTTTGCTCACAGGTGTCATTGGAGTATAGATAGTTCTCAAACTGAAATTCAAGTCCTGAAAATCAGAGCATTTATGAATCCATAGAAAGTGATTACTAGTTAATCTATTGTATGTTAACTAATATTTTTTTGAAAATTATGCCTTTAAAACTCCAAAGCATCTACTGAGAATGTCATTTCATTGTTTTACTTCTACAAATGTGTTTGTGGGAGGCAAGGCCTGCATTGTATTTGCATTGTCTGCTTCTCTGTGACCTTTGCATAGGACACATCTTGTAGTTTCTGGAAAACTCCACTGTACCCAGGTGAATGAAAGAGTGAGAGATAGAATTTAAGGCATTACCTGAGTATTATTATGAAAGCAGCCTTGACCTTACAGATTCCCTCATTTGAACATCCTTGAGAACCACATCCTCTGCTGGCCTCTGGTACTCATGATGCACCTTGCTCATTCTACACAATTAAATACTCGGTCTACTGGGATTGTGCTCTTGAGTTTCCTGTCAGTCATTCAAAATTGTGAAAACATTAGTTCCGATATACGTATTTATCACTCCTTGCAAGGAGGAGCCCACAGCCCTGTATTTAATGGCTTTGTCAGTAAAGATATCAAGTTATTTCCACAGAGGACCAGGGCCCATGCCCGGGGTATTTCTTTTGTTTCTCATTTCCCAACACATCATCATCATGGCTTCCTCTATTGCAGAGAACCTGGGAACTGGCTTCAGTTTCTCTTTGTGTCTTCAGTGTAGTGGTCTTGGATTGTGATTGCCGTTGGAAGCTATAAGCAATAGTTCAGAGAGCGGGAGCGACTTCAGTACATAGCAGATCAAACCGGAAGCCTTAGACCTCTCCTTATTAACCATGCAATCTGGAGGAATAGTTGCTTTTAAGCTTCGTGTTCCTGTAGGTTGAAATTAATGTGTGAGCCTTAAAGTGGTAGCAATGGAAAAGGATGCTGAGTGCTTAGCCCTGACCCACCCAATGAAAGGAATGCAAGCAAGCATTGCATTTTCACACTTCTGGGGGTGAATGGGCAGCCAGTGTCAAGGCTCATTACCCACTGAGGCACTTTCCTGTAATGAGAGAGAGAGAGAGAAAGAAAGAGAGAGAGACAGAGAGAGAGAGAGAGCGAGAGAGAGAGAGAGAGAGAGAGAGAGAGAGAGAGAGAGAGAGAGAGAGAGAGACAGAGACAGAGAGAGAGACAGAGACAGAGAGAGGGAGAGAGGATATCTGTGTTGTGTTGGTAGTTGGAGTTATTAGAATACCCATCTCAGTTTTGGCTAAAGAGAGTCAATAACCTTTCTTTGGCTATCCGTGTTGATAGCCCCTTCTCTTCATGCCCAAGCAAACATTTCCCCCAGTTCATGAAATAAAACCCCATGCTTTGTATTTTTATTGTATAAGCCAACTGATCTTTATGCAGTACCTAACAATATTTTGACTAGAGTCACGAAGGTCCAAGTTGTTCATTGTCTCTTGGAATAGTCAATATCACAGTAGTTTTGAAGCTACCTAGATATTATTTAGCATTATGAAGTTGGGACTAATGGCTTCCGGAAGCAAGAGATGAATGGACGTGCACTTGTGTTGATATTGCTGTTCTCTATGTAATGGCTTGTTCATTAACTCATGACTGTGATCCTAATTGGAGGCTGTTAATACGTAATGATGGTAGTTTTTTTTTTTGAGTCCGGTGGTGTGATAAATTGTGTCTGTGTCTATTCCCTAAGGCTAATAGATTTTTGATTTTTAAATCTCTCATTAAGCAGCCTTAGGGAAGACAATTAGAATCACCCTCAGTCTGGCCTCTAATGGAGGCACAGTGCTATGTCCAGCCTTCAGAAACAACATCTAATGCTCAACCTAGAATTCACTTGGTGAAGAAATCTTGGACTAATTACTCAAATTTTCTGAAACCAAATTTGCACACCTGACAGATAAAGCAATAATAATGTGGCACAGAACTGTAAGAATTAAATGAGATAATGCGAACAATATTAACATACGTGTCCTTGAAGTAATTGAACCCGAGCCTATATGTGCTGGTTTTTACTGTACTTTTTGTCATCTTTACTTTCCAGTTATATGATACCTTTCTAGGTTAGAAAGTTTCTAGAATAGCACAGACTCCATTTGGGTCTACTTGATAAAGCTAGTGGGTCAGCCTTAGTGATTTTCTTTCCACTTTTCAGAATGATGGTGCACTTGTTTTTGCCTGCTGAGGTGGTAGAGAAGGAGAAAGCAGATGGAAAGAGTTATGGGAGAGATCTGATGGATGATGAATGTAGGATGATAGTTTTTGGACTGAGCTGTGTGCCTATGTCACATATTGCGAATGTCTACTATTAATTACTAATGCCTGACATTACTGACTTCTGCATATGAATCTTCGAGTGTGTGTCAGTCATCGTCAGCACTGCAGGGCACACATTAGGAAAGCAGCTTGTAAAGAGGAAAGGGTGACCAGAGTTCAAGGTGCATGAGATGAGTCTCAAGCCATGGTCAGTTATTGGTCCTGTGTGTCATGGCAGGAGTGCTTCCTAGTTATACTGGGAAGTGAAAAAGAGGAACGTTCGTCTGTGAGTGAAATCGTTGATGTGAAATTCGCTGAAAGGCACTGGGAGAGCCTGCGTAAGCCAGGGGATCAATCTGATTAAAATAACATGTTGCCTCTGTAGACATGATCAAACCCCTTTGAACAATGAGCATACACTGGAAAACAAATGACAAGGATGTTGGAGAAAAGCAAGCACCTCTCTGGGGTAACAGGCTAGAGGGAGGTAGAGGTAAATGGAGAGGGCGAAGAAGAATGAACATGGTCAGAATACCTGGTGCACTTATTGAATACTTTCTGAACTTAATGAAAGCACGTTGCCTGCTTGGAAGGCCGTGGCCAAATGAATTTCTCTTGTACAAATAAGCGATGCGAAGTGTAAAATGTAGGGAAATGACTTCCCACAAGGCTTCACCTTGTGCTGTTTTCATTGCTTTTCAGTAGCACCAAACCTCTTGCAGGGAGACCTGTGGGAGCATTCTGGAACATACTGCAGCAGCGCCTCAGCGGGCAGGGACTCTAACTTAGGCAGAATTACCAGCTTTCGTCTTCAGTACTTGTCAAGCACTTGTGCTTTTGCAACTCAAATAATTCCATTATTCTTTATTCCAATTTGAAAAAAAATGACTGAGACATGTCTGGACATGTGAAGGAAATGCACTATTATTAAATCCATAGCTCTTTAGAAATCTGTCCCTTTTGCTTTAGGCACATGCACAGCACAGAGCTTGTCTTACACGTAATATAAGACGAGCAGTAGTTCTGGAGGAGCTTCACTTTCCTAGCCTAGTATTCCTTTCAGAAAGATCCAGAAGAAAGGGGTAGGGTAGAATATTGCGCTCCCAGAGCAGCTGTAGAGTATTGTTTGGCCGTGAAAAAAACACCCTATTTCTTCTTTACATCAGAAACCTGGATCTCCTAGAAAGTTTCCGAGAGAGGAGGGGGATATCTACCTATATTTCTGCTCTTCCATAGTCTTTTACTTGGCTGCAATGGATCCTGTAATAATTGGAAACAGTAGTAGAAAAAATGTGGATACTGGCAGGAAAACTCAGATATGCACCTCTCGAGTGCCATTTGTACTCATCCTGAACCTGGAGAAGCACATGACTCCTGTGTGACTGGCAGACTTCCGAGGAGTGGGGCATTTATAAAGAGACATTAGGAGTCCTGAAAGCCACCAATTAAACATAAGGGGACCTATATCACCAAAGAGCTGTGGGGTAAAAATTCATGCTTCGGAGAAGTGGAAAACTTCTGAGATTAGATGCGTCTAAACTAAACTCTGCTTCCCCATGATTTAACTCATCATCCCTTCCTCCCTCCCTCCCTCCCTTCTGCAGTACTAGGGTTTGACATGAGTACCTCACTCTTTAGGCTGGACTTTCTACCATTTGAGCCACATCTCTATCCCAACTGCCCAACTTTTTGCTGGAATCGAGTGACCTTTTTTGCCTCGACTGGCCTCAAAGAACTATTCTTCATACCTCAGCCTCCTGAGTAGCTAGACTTCAAGATCTGAATCCCCTGGAACCTGGCTTAATTATTATGTCATGTTTAGTCTTAGAAATCTAGAGAATATTGTATGCCAAATTTTGTACAATATCTGTTGCCATTTGATAGTTGATCACATTTACTTAGTAATGGCCAAAACAATATTAGTAGTCAATAATTATTGCATCACATATGAGTAGTATTTAGGCTTTGAAATACACGCTATTTATCAAAAGAACCACTGGTCAGTATGGATTTGGTTAACTGGTGTGGCAAAAACTCAAAATTATTTTCATTCTCTAGCCACAACAAAATCTGCTGTATTGAATATCATATTCTCATTCCTTAACCACATGTGGGCCAAGTCTTTAGACTAACAGCCATATTCACATATTAAGTTCAAGGAGCCAGACGTGATGGATACCACTGAAACCACAGTATTCAAGAGGCCAAAGCAGAAAGATCAGAGTTTAGGTCTAGCCGGCAAGACAGAGACCCTATCCCCAGACTTAATGAAATCGGAATCGCAGAAGTCGAGGATGTTAGCTCAGTGTAGTTTCTGTTTAGCCTGTGTGAGACCCTACCACAAATAGAGAGAGATGGGGGAAAAGGGCAAGGGAGGGAGGGAGGGAGGGAAAGCGAGAGAGAGAGAGAGAGAGAGAGAGAGAGAGAGAGAGAGAGAGAGAGAGAGAGGGAATAATTAGTGAATTGTGAGAATGGTATAGTAAGTACAAGCAGTGCATTCCCTGGAAATACCTAGAAAACCAAAAGCCAGGCAGATTACATTCTGTTTGAGGACACCATCATGCTATTGAAATAGAAATAACTAAGTCAATGAGTTTTCCAAGGAAGAGTACTTCTAAGCAGTCACGGATGGCTCACATCTTTAATCTTAGCTACTAGGGAGGTTGAAATCTAGAAGTGAAGTCCACAAGACTTCATCTTAGAAATAACCAGCAGAAAGCAGAGCTGGAGATATGGCTTAAGGGCTAAAGTGCTAGCTGGGCAAACAAGCCAAGCCAGCCCAGGATCTGAGTTCAACCCCCAGTACCGGACAGTAAAAGAGTACTGCTCAGCGTTGACTGTCTGGAGCAATGACTGCCCCTCTTAGACATTTTTCCCTTTTAGAGTTTCTAGAGAATAGGCCATTGCCCACATGCAGGGCTGCTGCTACTTGGAGAAAGAAAACCTTCAAAACCTGATGCCATTGGGTTCTGTGAAGTGAGAAATGGAGACTTCAGGGCTCAAATAAGAGGTCATTGTTTTCCCCTCAGAGAAAGTAGCCTTGCTGAATTCTGGTGCCTTACAGGAGGCTGTAGAGATAGATGAAGGCTTAGAAAAAGCAGAGTCAAACTCCCACAGTCTCACAGTGATTAGAAAACCAGAGAGAAGGGCCAGAAGCTGGCAAGCAAGGAAGCCCCAGAGGGAATGCCGAGCTGATTGTGAGGACTGGCAAGCCATTTCTCACCTGGGGTTGTCACACAGCCTCCCTTTAGCTAGAAGTCTGAATATCAAGGCTTTGCAGAGCAGAAGGGAGCACCCAGCAGACAGAAACCTCCTCAGAAGCTCGGGTTTGCATAATTGTAGCTGAAATGACAAATGTGAACCAAAGAAGACTTTATTTACCTATGGACGGCTGGTCTCCCTCTGAAGAGGTGGCCTGAGTTTTAGGCTGTGGGGGCCACAGTGCTAGAGATATAGGGTACTGTGCTACGAGAATCTTTGGGCATCTCAAAGGTTCCAGAGCCTTCAGAGCTGGAAACAAAGACCGGCCTGGGCTTTTGAATAAGTACATGGTGTGGGAAGGCCATATCACCGTGCGCCCAGGGAGTGTCTTTATCCTGACTGCACAGAGTAAGTACTACCGATTAGGTATTTAAGTACTAGGAAGTCACAGTTCCAGAGTTAGAAGGCTCAAGGTCAAGGTGCCTTAAAGGTGGGCTTCCTCTCAGACCTTTCTCCTTTGTTTGGAGCTGGCCACCTTCGGACTGTCTCTTAACATAGCTTTTCTATTGTTCATGCTAGATGTTTCTTCTAGTTCTAGTCTCATCCAGCCTCTTCTAACAGAATTCCTTCATGGAAGGTCCCATCTCTAAACAGTCACATGCTTTGTTACAATAGTATGGGCTTCAGCATACTGTGGGAAATATTCAGGCAAGTCTTCATCCAGTTCTAGCCCTGATAGATTCTGTATTAATCTCTCACATGATTGAAGAACACAGTCCTTTCCTACCTCACACATATTTGCTCAGGACAGGCAAGGGGTTATTGGAAGACATCCCGGGGAACGTTTACAGCTGCCAAATATCAGGACGCATTATGAAGTAACTTCCTAGCCAAAAAAAAGTAATGCAAAGAAATATCGGCTATTCAGTTGAGTCTGATGTGTTGTTTAAATCCATGTTGCATCTATCTATCTAGATATAGAAAGAATGATGGAAAAAGTATTTATATGCAACATGTACATACACACACCCGACGATGGGTCACAGCAGCCCCCTGGTAATATAGTGAGGCAGCAATGGCTCTTGGATAATGAAAAGGAACAGTCCAGGAATCTTACTGCACCTACTAATTTGTAGCCAGTGAGAGCTCTCAAGAAATTCGGAGTGCAGGGCGTTCTATAAATCAGCATGGATACTCTGGTGGGGTCTCTCCTGTCATCTGTTTTGGGTCCTGATGAACAGTTTGGAGTCCTACGGAGGAGAGACCTAAGTGGGAGAGACAGTGTTGGGTCTGCCACAAACGAAGGAGGGTTAAGCTGGATGTTCAAGGGCATCATGTTTTCACCGTGATTTGTGACAGCTTTTCAAGCCAACGGAAACTGTGTTAAGGATTAAGGAGCCGTTAGGAAAGCCTTGGGTATCGTTTGGCGTAGGCATCCTTCCCAAGATCCTTGACCTGGTGCTCTTGCTGTTATCCCCAGACCCCAGCAATTTGGAGAAACTTAGACCCACGGCCCTGCATCACCCAGGGAATTGGGGGGATTTGTTAAAATGACCCTGGAATTCCTGGGCTCTCCAGTGCTTCACGTTGCTGCTTCCTTCATTCCCTGCCAGCCCCTGTTCTCATGAAGGCCAGAGTTGCTTGCATTTCGTTGGCTTATCTTGCATTTCAAATGAACTCAGGCTCCATTGAAGTTTCAAGTTTATTCTGGTCTTATTTATCTTTTTTTTCTGAAGTGAGAAAGACAATTGTGATTTTTTTATTTCCATTTAAAACATTCTCTTCTCTCTTGAGAGAACTAAATTCTAGCTCCACATTAGCTTTGAGAGATCTGGGGCAAGGAGGGGCATGTATATTTGAATATGTTACCCCTAGACAGCTTTAACAGATGGCCAGGATCCAGAGTCACAAGTCTGTTGGAAATACATGTTCACTTCTTGTCCAAGGAGGTGATTTTTTTGTTGTTGTTTCCCAGAATGATTATAAGAACAGCTTCCCAGGTAACTGGTTATTGGGCTTTCCCCTTCCCCCAAATTAAAAGTACTTTTCAAAGGAATGCAGATGCTAAAGACTTACTCTGAAGCCCAGAATCCTCCCGTGAGAGGGGCCGGTGTGTGGTCTTGGTGCTCATTGAGGGAATACTTGTTAAGCATGCATGGGGCAAGTCTGTCCTCTCCCTTGAGAGTTGGCTCATTTTAGAAGAGACTAAAGGTGATTGGCTTCGATCCCAGATATCTCTGTATTCCAGAAGGACATGATGGGCGTGGATCATTCTAAGCAGCCCACTCAAGAAAATCAGGAAGTCTGAGAACCATAAAAGGGCAGATTTATTGTACTGACTGAGCAGGTGCCTCTGTTGATGATTAAACCACAGGATCTGAATTGACAGCATAGGGAGAGAATGGAAGTCTAGCGCCTGTATGAAGCTTCCGCACCCCCTTCTACTAAAATCCTATAGAAGATGTTTGTTTTCTTTTCCATAGGTTCGAACCAGTGTCCAACCTGAACTCAAGGATCCCCCACCAGAAGTTGGGGTAAGAGTTTTGTTTTTTAAAAAAAAGGCTCCCACATTGTTTTTGTTGTTGTTGTTGTTTGTTTGTTTTGAAGTTCATCACTTGGGTTTTCTCTGGCTTCTTTGTCTCCTTGGTAGCTGAGAAATGCAAATGAGTTATATTAGCAGGGTGGAGCAATTTGAGAAAGTACCGCCACCATCACACTGAACGCCGTGGATTATTCCACTCCTGACTTCCTCAAATCATCCATTCTTGAACGAATTCATCTATGGCTCAGCTGGCTAGAAAGTTTCAGTTTCTAGCCAACATTTCTGGGCCAACAAGAGTCTAAGGACGCGACAGGTGTGAGCTGCACCACTGGGAGAGGAGGGCAGAGAACCAGCTCTGGGTCGCTGATGCCAGGCAGGTAGACAGAGGCATTGCTTGTGCACAGTCTGGAGCCAGAAAGCCCTGCAGAGGAGGCTTCCTGAGGCCCCTGGGCTGTCTCCTTTCTGACCATGAGAAGCTGGAAGAATGGAAGGGGTGCATTCTGCTTAGACCAGCCTAGAGCTGGAGGTGTGTGGCTGCTCCTGAAAGGGAAAGCCCTGCAATTTGTGCATTCACAGGAGGTGAAAGTCTGAAAGTAAGTGACGTCTCCAGGGCCCTGGATCAGTTGAAAGGTCTGTTTGAGCAGGCACCAGGCAGCCTTCTAGGGAGCATGGAGAAGGAATACTGGGTGCCCTCGTGTCTTCTCATTGCCAACAGCCTTTCCCAACACGTTCCAGTTGTGAGTTGAGTTGACAGGGCTGGTGTGCTCGCGCTCTCTCTCTCTCTCTCTCTCTCTCTCTCTCTCTCTCTCTCTCTCTCTCTCTCTCTCTCTCTCTCTCTCTCTCTCTCTCTCTCTCTCTCTCTTCTCTCTCCCTTCCCTTCCTGTCTCCCTCTCCCTGCCCCCCCCCATTGCTCACACCACCTCCTATTCTTGGGACCCAGTGAATCTTCAAGCTTTGCTTCCCACTTTCCACACTGCTCTCATTCGTACTACCAGTCTGAATACTCAGACCACTTGGCCCTGTCCTGTAGTTCCTTAAAGGGCCAGGTGAGTTCTCCCATCGTGAGGCCATCATAGCCTGGCACAGGATCCTGGCCTGCACTGGGCATGCGCTGCTGCCACTCACTCACTCCCCACTGTACCCTGGCAGCTACACCCAGTCAGCTCCTTCCAACCAGCCCACCTGTGCCCTGAGAAGGCTCCCCACTCTCATAGTGCATCCTTTCCAAGACCTTCATAAAACCAAAGGCCATTTGCAGTTGGTAGCTGTCAGCTGGACTAGCGCCTTCTTTTTTTTTTTTTTTTCCAAAAAAGGATCCATTTACTTATAGAACTTCATGGAAGATGAGCTGTTTTAATTTGTCTCCTGCCTGTCCCTAATTGAAAAGGACCACAGAATTGCTGTCACCCATTTTATTCATGCTAAACTTAGAGTAGTTCATTGTCTTAACTTTTGCTGTGGTTGTTGTTTATTGTTCTGTCCTGGCACTGTTTGCCATTGCAAGCTCAATCTTGGCATGACTGAAGACTTTGGTAATGGAGGAAAGAACTACCGTATGCGTCCTATAGGCACTCTTCCTTTACCTTATTTTACCTTCCTGTTCTTGTTCTTTTTCCTCCTGCTCCTGCTCCTCCTGCTCCTTCTCATCCTCTTCCTCTTCTTCCTTCTTTCTTCTTTTTCCTTTGTGCCAGCACTACAAATTGAACTCAGGGCCTTGCACTCATACTTGGCGTTTTCATTCAAAGCTAGCACTCTACTACTTGAGCAATACCTGTCCTTCTGGCTTTTTGTTGGTTAATTGGGCCTAAGAGTCTCTCAGGCTTAAAGCTGGCTTTGAACCGTTATTCTCATACATCCTGAGCAGCTAGGATTACCGGGGGGAGTTTCTGGTGCCCACTTCCAAGCCTTTCTTGATGAATTAGTCAAGTACCTACCAATTTATGCTCTTAGATGTTTTGAAATATACACATAGTAAAGATGTAACTCTATAGTATCATTAAGCAGTTGTTAATTTGGCAGGGATTATTCATCAAATTCTAATACATTTCTTTCCATTTTTTCTTTCTGGCATCTTTTATTTAATGTTAATAGTCTTTGCATTCTTTTTTCCCTGTTATGGGAAACCATAAACTCATATTTGATATGTCTAATAGTGAAGAAACAATACCTGGGCTGTGAAAAGGCCTATCTCATAAATTATATGTATGAATACTGTATATCAGACTTACAATATCTACTTTGGCCCTTCAAAGCATAAATCATATTTATAGGGTTTTATAGGAATAGGTCAGACATTGCTGATATATTTATTAACTTTGAAACTAGCAGTATCCAATAGAAATTGGACATACCACAAAAAGTATGCTACATAAGTAATTTTAAATTTTCTAGTATCCATGTCTATAAAAAAATAAAAGTATATAATGATTTGAGTTATAATAACTGGTTTATTAACAGGATAATTATTTCTAAAATTAGGATGTATTTTTCTTTTTACTTATTTTTAAATTGTATTTTATTATCTTTCAATAGTTGTATTGATAGATTATAATTCAACATGCATCAATGGCATCTTGATCAATGCCACCCCTTTCATTAAGTTACTTTTAATATATTTTATTTAACCTGAAGTATTTTCATCAGAAAATGCAATCAATACAAACTAATGCTGTATCACATGTTTTTTTATTTGTGCCAAGTCTTCTAAATTCAGTGGATATTTTACACTTGGAGAACATCTGAACTGGAGTAGTCCCATTTTAGGGGTTGAGATGAATGATTTTTCCTTCTGGTAGCATGGCTCTGGACAGGAGTTGGAAATATTGGGGGAGGAGCCACAAATTAGAGTATAAAGGAAGCCCCCACCCCACCTGAGCAAAGGCCTCGTGAGATCATCGTGAGGGAGTAAGGGCCTCTGACTTGTTTCCATTCCCGATGAGTCTGGCAAGGTAAGCCGATTGTTCATTTACCCTCTGCCGAGCCAGTCCAGAAATAGGAAGAGACGGCGCACACTTCCTTCCACCCTGGCTGTACCTGTGCACGGAGTGGCTGACATCCTGTGTCAGTGTGTCAGTGCTGACCTACATTGGGGTGTGTGCACCAGAATGATCATTCTGCATGTTGGATTGTCATGGCCAGGAAAGAAGAGACCAGAGCCTTGTTTAGACAGGAAGCATGTCAGAAAGAGAGAGAGGGGGGGGGGGGGAGAGAGAGAGAGAGAGAGAGAGAGAGAGAGAGAGAGAGAGAGAGAGAGAGAGAGAGAGAGAGAGAGAGAGAGAGAGAGAGAGGAAAGAAAGAAAGAAGGAAAGGAAGAAAGAAAGAAAGAAAGAAAGAAAGAAAGAAAGAAAGAAAGAAAGAAAGAAAGAAAGAGAGAAAGGAAGGAAGGAAGGAAGGAAGGAAGGAAGGAAGGAAGGAAGGAGGAAGGATTGCCACTTACCCAGTATAGGAGGTGGAGCAGGATAGGATCCGAGGCTGCTGTGAAGAGAGGCAAGAAACCTGGGTTCTAACTCGGCCTCTCTGCTTGTTAGTAGTCCTGTGCCCATGTGAGCTCCTGTTCACTCCCACTGGCTCCAGGCCCTTCCCCGGCACGCATGGCAGACTCACAAGCCACACCGGCCTGTAAGTACTCTGCACAGCACACATCTGAACTCTCGGGAATCCTTTCTCCTAATAACCACAGGACCTTGAGTTTTATCTCTTAGTTTTTTAATCTAGAATGTCTTTCTAACTCTATTTCCTCTGAGTTTAAATTTATTTCTACTCATTTTCTTTCTGCACTGCAGGCATTTTTCCTAGACAATTTCCTCTTCCTTTATATCAATGTCTGCCTTTTCCAGGATACTTGAGGGGGACAAAAGACACTTGGAAAACATCTTCGTTGGGGTGCACTACCTGGATCACTCTGCATCCTAAGACTGATGACCTCTTTCCTGTTGTTTTCTGAGAGTGTACTGTGTTTCCCAAATTTCTTGATTTCTCAAGATAATAACTATGAGAACAGAGACCCAGAGTTAGGGTGATGTGTAGAGAACCACAGGCTATCAGGGGAACCACAAGGAAATGAGAGCTGACAATAATGGCTAGTATCTAGTGAGGCAGGAGTCAGGAGAATTCACAGATTGTCACGTGTGGGTAGATAACTAAGTCATTACCATACTTTAGACATCTGAGCTCCAACTTCAGCAAAGCTTTGTATTTTATGTCTTTATCCTTCCCTTGATAGAAGCATCATCAAGTCGATACAGGAAAGACTGCCCCTTTAATTACATTTGAAACACAATATTTGTAAAAGTTTTTCCTAAATTCCATGATTACAGTCACAGGGAGAGCAAAGATAAAAATAGCTCTGGGTTGCGATGATTCTATTCCATTAGCATTAAGTGCCATTTTTTCCTCCATGGGAATTCAGAGCCCAGGAATAGAGAAGACTTCATTCTTTTGCAATTGTCCCATCAGGGATAGGAAGCCTTTGGCCAGCCAAGGGCCATTTGTGTATTTATAGCACTTGCAAGTTATACTATATTATCAGTAGAAGGGCTGGAGGCATGGCTCATGAATATTGCACGAGACTCACAAATACAAGATCCTGAGTTCCAACCCCTGTCTGTATAGGCAGACAGCTCTGGACAGCTGACAAAGCACAAGAAGCAGACAAGTGTGCCCCTTTATGTACTGAGTGATTTGTGGGCCATATTCGCCAGTGGGCCATACATTTCCCACCCCTGAAGGATGATTTGTTTTCTAATTGGAAGGTTCAGGAGGGTCCTAGTTTTATTTATATTAATGTGAAGCGAACTAAACTGCTAAGGGAAATGTGTAGGTACTTTTCTTGCTTGGTGTCGCAGTGTGAAGCAGTGATCTACCATTGTAAACTGTGGAGCTTCTGTTCGTGTTTTCAACGTGGGATCCCCCAGTACAATTATTTTTACAACAACTAAGATAAAGCATGCCTCGAGATGCTGTCCCTGATTTGACAGGTTTTCACAATGCAGTGCCCATGATACCATTACCCAAATTAGCTTCTATCACGCTGTATTATTTTTGATGGCTCCGCTGTGAGCATGTCAGCGTGGAGCTGACAGGGCCATGGCAGGGGTGGACGGCTGGTCATCCCTTCCACCGTCACCGTTCCCTCTGCTCCCTGCTTTCCACAGGCAGCAGCCGTGCCTGGAGCTGTGGATCCCAGCTTCCTCTGCCTTACACTGCTTCTGGCTGGGAGATGGAGTAGCCAAGGTCCAGCTTTCTCAGCAGCTCCTGGTCGAGTGGACAGGACACACATCCAGTAGCTCTGATCGTCAGTTTGCTTGCAGCTAACTGTGCCATATGGCGTGTCTGGAGCTTCAGTCTAATTATAGCCATCCTACCTGGCTTTGCTGGGTCAGATGGAATTTGGGCGCCACTTCTGGTTGAAAAATGCTCCATGAAAGCTATGATGTGCAGTGATTGCTGGTAACTGTTGTTGTAAACTGTGGAGCTTCTGTCCATGTTTTCCACATGGAATCCCCCAGTACAATGATTTTTAGAATAACTAAGATAATACGTGCATCGAGATCTGGTCTCTGAGTTGACAGGTTTTCATAATGCAGTGGCCATGATACCATTACTAAAATTAGTTTCTGTCATGCTGTATTATTTCTGAATGATTCTCTAATATCCATATGGGCAAAATGTAAACATTGTTACTTTTTAGAAAGAGAAGAATTAGGGATTGCAGCCCACCGTGAAATATGTTCATTTATTTAATATTTTTTGGTGTGTGGGGGTCTGTGGACCTGAACTCAGGGCGCTATCCATGAGCTCACTTGCTCAAGGCCGGCACTCTACCACTTTGAACCTCAGCACTCCCTCTGGTTTTCTAGAGGTTAATTGGAGGTAAGGGTCTCATGGACTTTCTTTCCTTGGCTGGATTTGAAGGAGGCTCCTCAGCTCCGGCCTCCTGAATAGCTAGGAATAAAGGCATGAGCCACCAGCGCCGTCTAGCACTGTAAAACTTATAATGTGTTAGGAGCTTTGGATTCTAGTGAGTGACAAGCAGAAATTTGAATTAAAACCCTCTATCATCAATGAAATAGAAAGAGAATGACACATTTCTATGAATGACAAAATGCCTGAAACAAGTATACTATAATAAGAAATTGAAAAACTTGGGGAAAAAAATTATACCAAACAAAAAAGCCAGACCCAAAGAAACATAGGTTTCATGGTTTCTCTCACTTGTATTAACTATAATATAATGTAAATAAAATGTAATATAAATGTAAATAAAGCCCAATGAACAGTAAAAGACAAATAGTTACACCTGAACATGATTGATTAAACAGCAAACTAAAAATTCACACAGTGGGAATAAAGAAGGATATTCTTAGGAAGGGATCACAAAGGACTCAATAGCTATGTTTATATATATATATTTTCATATAAAATGCTTATTGAAGGGGGAGGGAAATGGGTACCAAGACATGTGAAAGGGTATCAATGTATGTGAATTAATGCACCTTCTATCTGGCAAATATCATGTAACCCTTTTACTAATTACAATAAAAAAAAGAAAAAGAAAAAAAAGAAAAAGAAAAAAAAAGAAAAGAAAAGAAAAAAAATGCTTATTGAAATTAACTCCAAGAAACGGAAGAAGCTTTTTTTATTATACTATTTGCAGTTCTTTATTTTCCTTCCTTCTTTCCTCTTTTCTTTGATTTATTCGCCCCTCTCTCTTTCTATTTCTGTACCCTTTGTCTTGTATTTAAGTTCATCTGATTAGGGGAGTAGAAAGGGGAGGCCCAGAAACAGTGTGACAAAGGCTGAACCACTTCAGTGAAACCCACTAGACCCTATGTTGGAAATGAACTATACAACTTGGAGGGAGGGAAGTTCGGGGGGAAAACTGAGAGAGAATGAGGGACGGGGTGACATTGTTCACAGGAAATGTATTCATTACCCGAATCGTGTAACTATAATTCCTCTATATATCATCTTTACAATAATTTTTAAAATATTATATATCTACATGCTATAAAATTATTTTGATTTTTTCTCATTTCAGTGAGCTGCAGTAGTTTGTAAACTGCATAAGGAATACTTCTTCTGCATCTGTTAAATATAACTTACTTGAAAGCTTTGCTGTGGCATTCATTTACTATTGGTCAGGGAATATTTTTCACATGTCTAGTCTTGTCCTTGGCAGGAAAGTTTATCAGAAAATAAATCTTATTTTAGATCTCCAAACCACATCTATTTGTGAGGGGTAAAAACAAGCAATTAAATACAAAATATTGGATGGTGATTTGGGCCAGTGGAGAAAAGGTAAGGATAAGAATAGAATGATGAGATGATTAATTTATTTGGTTCTTATATGTCTGCTTGTGTCTGCACTGCCTTGTGAAAGTGTCTCCGTTTCTGCAGATTTTGTGGGTAAAGCTCTGAACAATCTTTTCTGCCTGATCCAGTCTCAACTCAATCATAAGACCTCCTTCTTTCCCTCATACTTTTCATCTTATAAAGAGAATCTCAGATTTCCTGAGCTTTCTTTATGTCTAAACTAGCATTTAGTTCCAAACAAATTCATCAGAGTTACCATTCTTAAATATAGATTCCTTCCACTTAAGAGGTGAATGTGTTCCCAAATGTTTGCGTTCATGTCTTTCTGAAATAGCTCTTTGAAGGTTGGGGTTTGAAAATTGAAATTATACAATTTCTATTCTGAGTTCTTTTTATAGCTATGTCTGACAGTTGCTCAATGTTAAAAATCCAGTTCACTTGGGTACCTCTGCCTGGCTCATGCCTATAATCCTAGCTACTCAGGAAGCTGAGATCTAAGGATCACAATTCAAAGCCAGCCTGGGCAGGAGACTCTAAGACTGTTGTCTTCAACTAATCACCAAAAAAAGCTGCAAGTGGAACTGTGGCTCAAAGTGTTAGGGCTCCAATCTTGAGCACAAGAATCTCAGAGCCAGAGTCCAGGACCTGAGTTCAAACTTCAGGACCAAGACCAAAAACAAAAATCTATTTGCTCTCAAACTCCTTGAATCCATTTTCTCTGACAAGTGAAGTCTGGCAATAAGCCTGTGATGAGAGAAAGGCGGTAAGAAATAACCTTGACCTCTTGTAGAGGATTACAAACTGCAAACCTGCAGAAGCATAGGTAATGGTATGGGATGGATAAAGCTATTGTTCTTTATCTGACCCTTAGGGAAAAAACGATCAATATTATGTATGTTCTTTATATAATATTTGGACTTTCCATAGCCAGCAATAGCAAAAAGAGATAGAAGGTTCTTATCCCCAGACAGGTGAAAATAACAATTTTCTTTTTTACATTGAGTAAAAGAGCAGAAAATACAGGTGATTTGATACCCCATATATTGTTTAAAAAGCAATTTCAGAAAGGATAACTGAAGAAGCACCTTTTACTGGAATGTATGGGAATGAATTTGTCTCATGCTATTTACTCCAGAGACAACTAAGGAAACAAATGCTTTTGAATGTTTCTGTGATGGAGGAGAAATATAGCCTTTCTATTTATATCCTGTCCAGCGTCCCACATAAAAATAGCCCCAAGTAACAGATTTGCTCATATCTGGAATATAAACTTGTTGCACTCAGTAATTTGAGGAAGACCAAAAGAACAGCAGCACTGGTAACGACTGAATTCATCAACTTTCCTTTTACTATAATTTTCTTTTGGAGAGAAACATGTGACTAGTGGAAGAGTCCTGCCTGGCATTTTTAGCATGTAGTTGTTTTCCAGGCTGGGGATCTCTTTGTTTTGAATACAAAGGGTGTGTTATTCACCCTTCTTCTCCCACCTTCTGAGGAAGATACATACTGTTAATAATTATATATTTGTCAGTGAAATATTTGTCAAGCTAACAGATTTGGTATGTTATTTGTCTAAAGACTAAATCTGTGTAATTGGCGTGACAACAAGAATATTAAGAAGTTAAATATCAGAAGTTAATGGAAGTCATGTTTTCTTTCTGATTTTCAGAGAAGCTTCTTGGGCTCTGCCATCTTTCAAGTTGGAGAGTTACTGAAGTCAAAGGAGCAGCTGCTGTCCCTGAGCTTGAGGTGAGCTTCTTTGTAGAACGCTGTTCAAGTTTGGGATGTGCTGGTTACATTTCAGAGTCACAGTTCTTACAGATGTTAGATGTCAGCCCTCAAATAGCTTGGGACTCTGTGTAACAAGTTACGATGTACTAGCAATAATTCAGGTTCACGTTCAGGTTCATGGTGCACGTTGGGAAAGAGTAGGCACTATTATTATACTAGCACTGAGGTAATGAAATTCATTTTGAAAAGTACACACACACACACAGAAGTACATATAAATTAGAATGGAGTTGTTACCTAATTATACACTTACCAAAAGTTATTATTATTACTATTGTTATTATTATTATTATTATTTTGGTAGGTCATGGGGCTTGAATTCTATTGTCCCTGAGCTCCTCAGCCCAAGGCTACTGCCCTACCCTTGAGCCGAGCCTTCTTTCCCTTTTCTAGAAGTCAGTTGTAAGAGTCTCAGGTCCTTTTGTGTCCAGGATGGCTTTGAACCTTGGTCCTCAGATCTCAGCCTCCTGAGTAGCTAGGATTACAGGCGTGAGCCCCCAGCTCAAAGGTTATTTTTTAAGTCTGTTTGAAATGTTGTTGTGAGAAGCAGTATTGTAAGCTTTAGTAGAGAGTTATCTGGGAGTATTCTAGTTTGTTTTGCTACTGTGATATTCAACCTAAAATGTTGGCATTTAAAATAATTTCATTAAAATGAACAGTAAAAATGTAGCTAATTCTGAGTCTGAGCACAATAATTTTAATATCAAGGTTATCAAAATAACAGTGCTTAGAAAATCATTGACAAATACTAAGAAGAGTATTAAAGGTGATGAGTATTAAAAGAATTTTAAAATTCTTTGAAAATTTAGTCTTTAAATTTTTTATAAATTTTATAATTTAGTATACATAAAGACTATTGCATTCAAGTGGATAAAAATAATTTATGGAATTATTTGTAAATCTAAAGAAGCTTTTACTATGAAGAAGCAGGGGGGCTAATTTGGGGACCAGAAAAAATGACATTCTTGACAATGTCTCTCACAACATTCTTGACAATGTCTCTCACAACCATTTGCAACAAGCAATCTATTTCATTAAATGTATTTGATTTCTTTTCACTGCCTTTACCTTGTTACATGACAAGTTTCTATGGTTTATGATGGCATTTATTCTGCTTTATCCTCTTTCTCTCTTCATATTTATGTATTGTGGTTTGATAGTGTTTCATTATTATAATAGAGAATTATTGTAATGTGCAAGCAGATAAATGTTGTGGATTCTAACAAGGCTGCTACCTTCTCTCTAGCTTCCTTTTGGTCTTAGCTCTTAATCATTTTGTAGTGCTGGGGTTTGTTTGGGAAAACATAAAAATCATTATGGTTTGGAAATGTTACACCCAATAAGTTTTCTAATATATCAATTAGAAGTGTCAAATGATCTCTTGAAAATACTAGCTGTTCATGTCACTGATAACGTACCTTATTATTTATTCTGTAACTTTTACCTTTGTAACTTCCATTACCCAGTGATCATTAATATCATCATAGTAATAATGCCATAAAATATGATGATAATGAATAATAGCATATGATATTAAAGATACAAGATTATTCTAAAATTTGGATATGCAGATACTTATTTATGCAAAGAAAATTTGTCTCATTTTCACTTATTACACTTACCATTTTTGCAGTAGTGCTCGCTCATCAGAGTAAGACTCTAATGATCCAGTGTGGACATATAGGATTGTGAGTTATAATCTGCAAATAAATGATCTACTCTGCTTACTTTGAAATTCTCCCTATCTGATCTATCAGTTATGTATGTGTGTACATATGCAACAATATATTAAGTATGTCATAGAGATTTTTTTTTGCCAGTCCTGGGCTTGGGCTCAGGGCCTGAGCACTGTCCTTGGACTTTCTCAAGGCTAGAGCTCTACCACTTGAGCCTCAGCACCATTTCCGGCTTTTTTCTATATATGTGGTACTGAGGAATCGAACCCAGGTCTTCATGCATGCTAGGCAAGCACTCTACCACTAGGCCAAACTCCCAGCCCTGTTATAGAGATTTTTTTGAATGACTTTACTACTGTACTGGGGCTTAAACTTAATGTCTTATACTTTTGCGTAGTTTTTTTCACTAAAGGATGTTTCCACCCCTTAAGCCACACCTCCATTTCTGACATTTTGCTGATTAACAGAGATAGGGGTCATTCAGATTTATTTCCTTGGGCTGGGTTTGAACTTTGGTTTTCAGATGTTAGCCTTAGAGATAGCTAGGAGTAGGGGCTGGGAGTGTGGCCTGATGGTGCTTGCCCACCATGCATGAAGGCCTGGGTTCAATTCCTTGGTGCCATACACATAGAAAAAGCTGGAAGTTGTGTTGTGGCTCAAGTGGCAGAGTGCTAGCCTTGAGCATAGGCTTGGGGACAGTTCCCAGGCCCTGTTCAAGCCCTAGGACTGACAAAAAAATAAAAAGAAATGCCCAGGAATAG
The DNA here is from genome assembly GCF_031878675.1 of Megascapheus bottae. Taxonomy (NCBI): domain Eukaryota; kingdom Metazoa; phylum Chordata; class Mammalia; order Rodentia; family Geomyidae; genus Megascapheus; species Megascapheus bottae. Next base: position 26,432,842 of record NC_143531.1, read on the forward strand.
GCTGAATAGGCTTATAGAATGTTTTGTGGGTAAGTGTGGTATACATATATTAATGTAGGACTATTTTTCTTGTAGACCAAATATTTGTGCCTAGGGAAAGTAAGATCAAAATTGTGAGGTTTCAAGTTATTTTTGATGTTTTGATTAACCTCCTTAAACATACATGCATACACACACACACACACAGTAGCTCAAAACTCAAGTTCATGGTTTCTACAAGTACTAGAATAACAGCAAATGAAAAAAAACATCCTAGTGATCATTGCTGAAAATTATTAAAAGGCTGTAATAGAAGTCATTTTGTAATAACTTAACATAGAGATTATACAAATAGGAGATTCATACAGTAAAGACCAAGTATGTAATTTAGATGTGGCTTGGAGACATACGTAAGCCCAGATCCTGGTTCTCCCACATTCCCGCTGCCTTCTGAGAGGTCTGAGCCGCAGCGTTCGTGTCTGTGATGGTGACAGATGTGGGATTCATCTCACAGGGTTTATGGTGAGATTACAGGAGCTACGAATATGAGATGTTTACCATGGTGCCTGGTGCTTCATAAATGTTAGTGGTTGTTGTGATGATTTTATTATCATCAGCAGCATCAGCAGCATTGTTTGGTTCTAGGGCTTGAACTCAAGGCCGTCTAGTATTGTGTCTCATACTGTTGCTTAACTGTTCACTCAAGGTTAGTGCTGTACTTGCTCTACCACTTGAGCAACACTTCTTCAGACTTTTTGCTGGTTCATTGGACGTAATTGGTCTCACGGACTTTTGAATCTAGGCAGGCGTTGAGCCTGATCTCAGATCTCAGCTTTCTGAGTAGTTAGGATCACAGGCGTGAGCCACTTGTGTCTGACATCTCCTTACTGGCTCCCCTCTGTTCTCCTCTTTCCTTTTTGAGAAGGTCTGAGAGGTGCACTGTGCACAGACTGTCTGAAATAGTATCCACCGAGAATCTAGTGCTTTTCATCTATTTATTTCCTCTGTTGTTTCACTAGATTTTTGTTTATAATAGAAATGTCTCTTTAGTTATACACTTGCTTTTCTTTTTGTCCCTGATTTATTTCTTATGACCGTGGAAACCAATTACACTTTCTTAAATTGCATTGTTTGAAAGGTACTAGATGTGTTGGAATCTGAGCTGGTGTGGAGTTGCCAGTCACCGAGGCACTTGCCTGCTTGGAGTACACACCTCCACTTATGCAAGAAAAGCCTGAAGTCTTCCTTCTTTTCAAATGCAAATCGTACGAAGTTGCTGTCTGTACACAAAGACTTACCTGCTTAAGAAGTTGGAGAGCTAGTTTAGCTTTGTAGGTAATTATATTTGACCTGAAAAATTTGAATTAGATCTCTTCACATTTGCCAAAATCCCTTTTTATTGTTATTACTGTGCTTCTACTGCTCTGGACATATTTACTTGGGATCTTTCCAAATGCTCTTTTGCAGCACTGCTATTTTCTTCAGTTTTTAGTTTAGGTTGTATGAATAGAGGATATCCTATATTAAAAAAATAAAATGCTCTTATTTTACAATAAGATGACTCAGAGCCCTCATTAGCCTTGCCCTAGAAATGTATGTTATCCATCTAGAAGACCCTTATTTAAGTCTACAAATTGTAGTCTACCACTTCTGGTAAGAGAGAGGTGATCTTGAGGCATGCCAATGAAATTGTTTAGCACTCTCCTCCTTGGTCGCTTCCCATTGGCTCCTCAATTTCCTGTGGACAGCCCCTATCTTCCTGTCTTGATTTTAAGTAGATCCTGGAATAAGGAGATCTGACCTGTCTCATTTAGCTAGTTGGACATCAGTAGTCACAAGATCACAAACTGTAATTGTACTTCCCATGATTTTCTCTTTTTGCATTTCTCTGGTTATAAATTGTCAGTTCTACTCCATATCCGCACACGAGAGGTACGGAGATACCGAAAGCAGAGAGAATGTCCCATATTCCTCCTAACAGAATGCTTCAGCCCAGGAATTCCTGCCCCAGTTTATGAAGTGGAATTTACCAATTCCTTTTGTGTATGGCACCCTGTGTGTCTCGTAACGTATCAGCAAAGCTATGGCTAGAGAGGTAACTCACAGTAAGTTAGGTATAAACAGCTGAGAAAGAGAATGTCAGAGGAATAGTGTTTTCTTCAAGGAAGATAAAGAGCACTAAAACCTATCACAATTAATGGGATAAATGAGGAAAGAATGTAGTGAAGACAAAAAATAGGAGGAGGAGGAGATATTGTGTTTTATGTAACTATAGTAACAGCGGTGTACTAACCCCTTGCTCTTCTCTGAGATGGCTGCTCTGGTCTTAGCCGAGAGATTGACCAGTAACACAGTGTATCCTCTTGATTCGTGTACTTAAGTCTCTTAGATTGTCATAGAAAATCTTAGGTAGTAAGAATTGTTCTTTAAAACATTGCCTTGCAGTGGTGATTTTTGTTGCATTGTTGGGCAGTTTTACCATTTTCTTAGAAAGATGGGATGGAAATTTACCAAATCATGGAATAAAGGTTAGTTGGGTCTGCTCTAAATGTCATATTTCATGTTTAAGAAAACAAATATAACTTCCTTGTAGAAGCAAATTAGATATTACCCTTTATTTATTTGTGTGGGGGGAAGGAAAGGGGAAGGAGGTGGTTCTGGGGCTTGAACTCAGAGCCTGGACACTGTCCCTGTGCTCTTTTTCTCAAGGCTGGTGCTCTACCACTTTGAGCCATAGCACCACTTGCGATTTTCTAGTGGGTAGCTGGAGATAAGATCTCTTGGACTTTCCTGGCCAGGTTGACTCTGAACTTGATCCTCAGATCTCAGCTTCCTGACTAGCTAAGATTACAGATGTGAGCCACTGGCACTTGCCTAGATATTACTTTTATCTGATGTAGATGCACAAATTAGGTTGTACACAGAATTTAAAATGAAAATTGGTCACACACACACACACACAAGTGATCACATTATTCAGATCTTATCTGTCCATGAAAGACCAGAGCATATACCTTTAATTAATTAATTTTTATTTTATTTGTTTCATGCACTGTGGTTGCAATTGGGACCTTGCATTTGTTAAGCAAATACTCTTATCACTGGAACCATATCCCTAGTTACTTTTTCTTTTTTTATTTCGTAGAGTGTATCTTGTCTAAAATCTGGGCAGGCTTAAATTGCAATCCTCCCAGTTTGTCTTTTCATTGGTTTAGATGGAGTTTTACACTTTTTTTTTTAACCTAGCCTCTTCTCAAAAGGCACTTGAACCACTGTGCCAGAATTATTTTTATCTTTTCAAATACTTTTTTGTTGCAGTCTTTCACTGAAAGTGAGTTTAAAAGTTTCAGTCCTAATTTTAGAAGTACTATTTAGTGAGGATTAGTCTTCTCTTATATCTAGAATAAAATGGAAGATTTTCCATTGACTAACACAGTAAATAGGAAAGAAGTTTTCTAAGGGCTCTTGGGCTTGCTCATTTCTTGGGCAAACTGCCAAGTAACACTAAATGTCTTGGCACTGAGATGCTGCTGGCACCTGTACACACGGATGGCTGTGAGGCCAAATGTGGCAGCCTTTAATGTTAATGTAAGGATGACTCTGAGATTGCAACGTTGGAGGAAATTAGGGTCCCAGGACCGTCAGCTGGAGTTAATTACTTCACTTAGACTTTTCAACCTGTCTAGCAATGGTAGTTATACAACTGAAAGTGTTTAAATTATAGATTCATAAACCAGATTTAAAGAAAGCAGTCTTTTTATATTCTTACAAAAAAAGAAACCTTTTATCTCTGTTCTCCTCTTTCTTTGAGCAAACCATTCCAGTGATATTATTTTTCCCTCTGAGCTCATTTGAAAAGCAGACCTGAGATGATATAAGAGATATGAAGGCTGCAGGGGTAGGGAAATGGTCAAAATACTGAAGACTGGTTTTTATAATATTAGCCAGGAAACTTTATTATTATACTTTCAAGGATTGCTTTGATAAGTCTCTACATTCTTTGAATTCAAAGAGTTTTGGTCACAGAAGTAAAAAAGATGTAGCAAAATTTTCTTCTGAGTTTTAGGACTAAGGTGAATGTAAAAATAAATATAAGAATGTAAAAATGTAAAAATAAATCCATTCTCTACAGAGGATTTTCCCTTTCTTTTTAGCACCGTTCAGACTCATTTACAGACATTTTCCCCAATCTCTCTCTTATAGAGAGAGGGAGTTAGGATGGAAGGATAGTGAGTTTCTCTGGGAAGAAGAGAATAGAATTATAGAAGTAATTGTGAGCTCAGGATCCCGGAGACCCATACAGGGAAGCCAAGATTAGAGGACAATGTGACATTTTATCATAGAACATGAATATTCATTCTGAAAAGTTTCCTTTCTTATTTCCGAGTCATTGGTATTTATACTTAGTCCATTAAAGTGACTCACAGGCCTACAGCCTGCCCTAGATGACTCCTGTCAGCAAACTCCAGACTAAGTCACATCACTCCTAAGAATCGTGGTCTGTGTTCTGCAGTACCTGGAGGCAGAGCAGCGAGGGTCACCCTTTCATCATCTCTGAAATGAAGATTTGAATTAGCTGTGAACTAAATCCCCTGGTGGTGGTTGCTGAAGGATTGTCTCCATTTCTGATTTGTCTTTCGGGAATAGGAGGCAAGAAGGAGGAGGAAGTCATGTTTATTTTATTTCAGGATCCTAATGAGTTATACAGGGAAATATGCTCATGCGTGTTAGATAACTTCTGTGTTCCTGAAGGAGAACCCTTGCAGGATCAAAGCTTAAGATGTCTTTAGAAACAGAGGTGGTCTGTGAAGTCCCCAGAGAATATCACAGCCATCATGGATAACTGGGAACTCATTTGCTTATATTTCCTTTCCTACCCTGTTTAGTAATAAGGAAACATGCCACCAGGAAGAGTTTACATTTTAAGAATCGCAAACCTGATTTAAATAAAAAGACCCCCTTGTACATTAACAGCAAGCAGCAACTAACATTTTTCTCCCTCCTTTTTCTTCCCTACTATCTTCCTTTTCCCTGCACCTCCACTAGTTCTTGAAGCAAATACTCTTCAAATGTTGGCATTTTTCCTGCCAAGTTTATGAAGGTTCCATGGACTAGAAATGGCAAAGGTACATCAAAATGCTATAATATTTGTAATATTATGTAATTTCTGTGTTTCATAATACGCATGTACAGATGCAATGCAGTGAAATAGTGATTACTGGGTAGTCTCCAGTAAACATGAGTTGCATTATCCTCAGATTATGAGGCTCTCATAACACTGAGTGCTGAATAGCTCCTTTCTTCTTTCACATAAGAACCCAACGTTTCCAGTGTTTGATGACTCCTTGTCTTTGGTCACACACTTTGTCCCTCTTCCAATGGGAGATCACTGCCAGTCTCATCTGGAAGGGGGGGCATTTGAGCAGAAGCCTGCCAGAGAGCAATCACTGTATGGCTGTTAGCTGGGGTTGGCATGCCATGGGCAGTAAAATTAAAGCAAAGGGCCTACGCCAGTTTGCCTGGTGTAATATTCAAGGGGAGTTCCTGGTGAGCAGGGAAGTGGCCTGTGCTCTGACTTACACTTCTGTTGACTTAGACAGGTACCAGGAGGATGTGCATGGATGCAGGAAGAATGCTTCTTTGCTGTCCAGGGGAGGAGAGATGGTAGCTTGCACAAGGGAGATAGATTAAAGGCGGTGATGCATCATTGCATTCCAGACTCACTGGGGGAAAAATTACAAACTTGATTAAATAAATGGGAGGGGTGCAGTATTTGAGAGGAACAGCAGAAACAAAATGGAACCCAGCATGTTTGGTGTAGATACAGTGGAGTTGCTGCTAAATTTTGGGAGGCTGCCATGAGGCTGGTTTTAAGAAAAAAATGGGAATTCCGTTTTGAACATTTTAAAATTTAGATAAGTTTATAATAATGAGCTAATGAAGAAAATAGTGATGCCACTCCCTGACACCTAAGAAAATATGTTGAATTCTAGTCAAGAGATGCAAATGTCTGAGTATAAACAGAAAAAAATTCACCTCTAAGGTCTTAAACTTCATTGACAAATGTCTACTTTAGTCCTCTAGTACATTAACTTACTAAACTTATTAAATTGATAGGAGGGAAAATAGAAAGTGACCAAAAACACAATTGTTTAAAGAAAAACAAAATAAAAATAAATAATAATTTGATAGTGTAGGAAATTTCATTATCGTGGTTGAAGATGAACACAAGACGTGTTCTCAATTCTAGAACAAGCACTCGATACCCCGAAAAATATTGATAATTTATTCTTTTCCCTGTTTGGTTCAATATATTATAGAAATCAGGTAATATTACTTTCCCCATTTTTCCTATAAGGAGAGAATTAAACTCAGATTTGTCCAGAAAACTGTGCAACGTTATATCGTTGATGCATTCCAGTAAAACTAAAAAAAATGTAAAACCTAGGAACGATGAAGGAAGATAATTTATAGCCGAGGGAATTTATAGGACTACAACTAAATCCATAGTTGAAGGATGATGGTCATCAAAGTTATATCAAGGTAAAAATATCCCAGATATCAATAAAGGTAATTCAAAGCAGTAAGTTATATTCTGACAAAATTGAAAGTTTCATATTGAAAGACTGACTGTGACCCTCTCCAAATGTAGATGTTGAGCCACAGCCAACGTGTGATAGAGTGGGAGATGGGCCTTTGGGAGGTGGTTAAGTTTAGTGCGTTCAGGAGGAGGATATTTTTGATGGGATTTGTGCCCTGACAAGACATACCCAAGAATTCTCTCTCCCTCTCCCTCTCCCTCTCCCTCTCCCTCTCCCTCTCCCTCTCCCTCTCCCTCTCCCTCTCCCTCTCCCTCTCCTCTCTCTCTCTCTCTCTCTCTCTCTCTCTCTCTCTCTCTCTCTCTCTCTCTCTCTCTCTCTCTCTCCCTCTCTCATGAGGATATAGCTGGATATAGCTAGAAGGCAGTGCTGCCACCTATAAGCCCAGAACTCAACTAATGCTGAACCCCAGATCTCAAACCCCAGCCTTCAGAACAAACCTTTCTGTCATTTGGGGCTTTGGTTTAGCCGGTGAAGACCAAAGTAGGTAGATTCTGGCCAAGGACAGTGAATATACTTCTAAGATTATACCCAGTAGGCCAATCCAGCCTCTCTTCTACAACATGGAATCTATTAAAGTTGTTGAGAATCAGGCCCATGTCAAGAGATGCAAGTGAATCCACAAGAAGCCAGGCACTGGTGGCTCATGTCTGTAAATTCAAGCCACTCAGGAAGCTGAGCTCAGACGATTGCCATTCAAAGTCAGCTTAGGCACATAAATCTGAGAGATACTTTCATCTCCGATTTATCAGCAAAAGAATGGAGATATTGTTCAAATAGTAGAGTACCATCAGCCAAAAGGGACAATCAAAACCCCATATCCCCAAGTGTAAGCCTCTGTATGGGTACACAACAACAACAACACAAGCAAAAATACTAGAAAAGTGAAATGGGAAACGTTTAGTAACCTAAGACAAATATAAATGCAGCGCCTCTGAATACAGGACGAGGCCTCGTGTGCTGATAGCTTGTTCCTGCTGTGTCCAGGGAGACATGGATTTACACAGCGTACGTCCATGAGCTCCAAAAGGGTGAGGGGAGGCCATTTGTATTTGCATGGAGTCCTTGCCAGAAATATGAAGGAAATAAAGTGATTTGGGACCTCTGAAAGGCGTTGTGGATGGAAGCTCAGCTGCTCCTCATAGGGCCGAATGCTTCCCTGGATCCAGATCAGAAGACAAAGGATTCTGGGCAGAAATCATTTGAAAGCACATGGTGGATTCAGACACTGGAGGTTATGAGAAGATGAAAATGTTTTGAGAAACAAGTCTCTGATCACCCAGGGGACAACATCACTGAGACACAGAGGAGAGAGAAAGAGAAAAAAGCTCATGCTGCCATGGAGAGGAGGCAGCCTGTGAGAGGAAACCGCAGGAAGAAATTAACAAGGAGAATCAAGAAACATTCCCAAGCATTCTCTTCCTCAGAAGAAAGGTCAGCAGGTTCAGAAGAAGGGAGATTTCCTCTAAGCCAGTAGGCTGTGGAGAGCTAAGAAAAGCCACTGTAATTTTCTGTGAAGATATAAAAAAATGAAGACAAAACATTTATGGACTGAATAAAAGCATACATCACACATAAATAAATTTCCACCACATTATGTTTTGACCTTTGGAAATGAATTTCTAGAAATAAGATGCAGTCGTCTGATTCCTACAATTCTTGGAAAAAACAATCCTGCTGAGGACTCAGTTTCCCCACAGGAGGTTAGATGATATCGAATGCTATACACAGCTTAAAGCATTCTATGATTTTAGTACATCTGACTACTAAGAATTCTGAGGTGTCTATATCAGAATAATTTTTTGCAGTCCTGGGGCTTGAACTCAGGCCCTGAGCACTGTCCTTGGGCTTTTTGTTCAAGGCTAGCGCTCTACCACTTGAGCCACAGCACCACTTCCAGCTTTTCTACATAGATGGTACCAAGGAATCGAACCCGGGTCTTTATACATGCTAAGTGAGTGCTCTACCACTAGGCCCAACTTCCAGCCTCATAATTTTTTTTAAATGGTCATATCCAGATCAGTTAAAATGAGTAGTTTTTATTAGGAACACATTTCATTACAATTCTCAAAAAATTACGAAAGGATACGTTATAATTCCTGTGAGTTTTAAACTTAATCGTTCCTGTAGCTACACTCCATGAGCCAAGTATGTAATTAACCACACAAAATTCAAAAAGGACAAAGTTATGGCTTTGTTAAAAGGTGTAATCAAAGTCACTAACCCCAATGGGCCAATATTTAGCCAGGCTGTTCCTCTCCCCCTCCACTGAGCAGGCTGGGGGCACAGCCTCACTTCTGTGCTTACAGGTGGCATCTGGGTGGGTGCCCGAATCCTATACTGTAGCTCAGCTCTGTTTCCCTGTGTGTTTACCCTCCCACTGCCTGAGACCAGTGTTTTTCTTTATCTCATTCCTAAAACATGTCTGTCTTCCTCTTTTTCTGTTTATTTATCTGGTTTCTGTTTCATTGAAAGAGGAATTTGCCAATTTCCCACGTTGTATTTCCCAGCATACATGCATCCTCCTGCTTCTGCAGGCTTATGCCCTCTTCCCATTTACATCCTATCTTTTCTCACCAGCCTGAGAATATTAGCAATGATTTCCTTTCTTCTCTTGATAATCAATTTTATCTATCTACCTATCTATCTATCAATCAATCATCTATCTACCTATCTATCATCTATCTTTATATAGATCAACAAAAGCTACCATTCAATCCTCCACAACTTCTAACTCACCCTTCCTTCCCTGCTCCTGTTCACCACACAGCCTCTTCAGAGCCATCTCTAGCACTTCCTCAGCTGGCTTTGTAAACTCTTGTGAACTACTTGTGTACTCTTTGGCTTCCATCCCTGCCACTTTACCTAGCAAGCACTTCGAACAACCAGCAGTGTCCCAGGTGCTAAAGCCAGTGCCTGATTCTTAGATCTCCACTCTAGTCAGGTCTCTGCAGCGCACCAATCTCTGTCTCCGTGGTCTGTTACTTGGTATCCAGCACCCTAGACCATTTTTTTTTATCCTGCCTCCTGGCTACTAGCCACTTCTCTGCTTGAGTTTCTCATTGCTCCTCACCCCTCAATTGAAATGCTTTAAACGCCTCAATTAGCCTAAGACCTCTTTGCTTTTCATTCCCCCATCATTTTTCCCCCTATGGTCTCAAGCTTTTCATAATATCAGGGCCTTAGCAGTGCCTACCAACTAAGCTATTCCCCGGCCCCTAGCATTTCTGGTCTGATCAGGCTACATTATGAGGATCTTTATTGTCATATCTATATTATTAGAAATCTGTCTAATTAGAAAGCTGTCTCTCCTCTTCCTCTTTCTTAAATGACTTCGTCTGGTTCCTATTTCAATAAGAGGAATTTGAAGATTTTCCCCATAGTAACCAATCACCCCCTCTGCCTGCTCCCCACTTGTTGAAATGAACTCTGGTTTCCTGTCCCATGAACAACAACCTCTCACATCCAACCACCTGGTGCTAACTGACCCTAAATAGCTTCTCAAACCTAAAACATTCACAGCCTCCTCCTCCCTGCCAGCTTCCAGCACTTCTGCTGTTCTCCCTACGCTCCTCCTCTCAGGAGAGACTGCTGTGGCATTCGATATTCCCGCTGTCTCTGATTCTTCCTCACCCTTCTTCCTCCAGTCAACTCCTTGCAGTATCTATCTAGCTCCACCTTCAAAATAAAACTAGACTCTGACCTCAATGGATGAATGGATTCAGAAAATACGGTGTACATATACACAATGGGATTTTCCTCATACAAAGGATGCATGTTTTCCCTTACATGAGGAAGGCAGAGTTTGCTTGTAAGTTTATAAGTAAATAGGTTGGGTGATATGCAGACATACACATATGCATTAACTGAAATATGGTAGATTCAAGAGAGAACTCAAATTGTGGGATTCCTTAGGAAGCTGAAGTCAAAGCTCAACAAAATAAACACCAGGAAGCAAGTACTTGAAAGGGGTAGGATGGGGTCAGGGGAAAAGGGTGGATGAATGAAGAGAAAAGAGGGAGAATGTAGACAAGAATTCAATGTATATCCTACAAGATGAAGAAGAGTGAGGGAAGGGATGCAAAGGGGAGGAACGGGTAAGAATGCTTAAAGGGGTGACATTTAATCAAGAGACATTGTATTCATAAACTGCTTTATAAGTGGCAACTCCTTTGTAAAGATTTAAAAAGTAAATCAATTATAAAAACAAAGATGTTAGACACTACTCTCTGAAGCAAATGTGGCAGGTGCAGAATGAAAGAGAGCAGAAAGGAGATTCTTCATGGCAACATGACACGAATGACACCAGTGGCACTCTGTGGGAGAGATACACAGAGGAGACATTAGACAGAAAGTCACGGGGGCACAGCAGCTGAGTGAAGGGTAAAGACAAAGGCAGTGGTAGATATGGAATCGTTTGGGTTGTATTTTTTTTTGCATGTCATCACTAGGTATGAGTTTGGATGTAAGGATGTAAAAGGATTTGCTCTGAAATGTATAGATTATAGAATAATGAGACTAAAGCAAAAGGAATTTGGAGTTCTGAGTCCAGAAACGGGGTCCCATCTTGGAAAATAGAATTATGAGAGATCTTTAAAAGGAAGATTGAATCCCATGACAAAATTTCCAGAAGTGAACTTATAAAGGGAAAAAATTAAACTTTATAAAAAAGATGAGGATTAAAATTAAGAGACTAAGTAATTGATATTAAGAACTACTGAAATTTTTTTTACTAGATTATTAGTTTGAGAAAGCTCTGTGGGCTTCTGATAGTCAAGAATATCATCCACCTTACAGATGTTTTCAGATGTCCAAACTTGCAACCCAGCTAAAGCTAGCTGTTCATATATACCAGAAAGAACAGAGGATGCACTCCTGTGCCTCTGCATGTTTGGTCTGTTTATTTTCCTGTCCAGGTGAGATGCTCATTTCTTCGTGATAAGCTTGATAGCTTACATGAAGTCATGGCTCACATCTGCCAACTCCGACACCTGTCCTTTCTATTCACAAAGACCACAGTGCTTACAATGATGGTTTGCCTGGAGATGTTTGCTGCATTTGTTTGCATCTCTGTTGCATTTCCAAAATATACAGAATATAAAATATATACAAAACTTTTGCTCTTTAACATTTCAAAGGATATTATTTTCCTCTCTCTTCCATTTTTCTCTAAGAATGGCAGAATAAATGGGAAAGAACTTTAAAGAAAGAATAACATTAATTTTTCCTATGTTACAGGATGGCTTGGTAAAGTGCCTGCCAGCATGCACAAGCCCCTGAAAGTGTTTGTTTATTTTGCTATGTAGGATTGAATATTTCATTTGAATCATTGGGGGACTTATTTTAGAGCAGATTTTAAAGAGCCCTAATCATTAAAGTTTTGTGTATCTGACAACCCAGAGAGAAGAAAGTACAGATTTGTATGGCTTAAATCCTCCCCCCCCACCTTTTACACATTTCATCTCTTGTTTCTATCGCTAAATATTTAAATCTCTGCTGATGGAATAAGGAACCTGATCTTGTAATGCAAGAACTGCAGAACCACAAACCATTCATCCTCTCCTTCTCTTACAACTTTCTCTGATTTCATCAATGGTAAAGACCCAGTGATGTCCCACTGAAATGATGCTTTCTCTTCATACTGATTGAGATATTTACTCCTGAATCTTCATCTTGTTGCCATGTGAATTACTAAGAAACAGTATGGCTCTCACTTCTGTTGCTGAGAGGCTCAGATTTGTTGTTTCATTATTCCCAGCTGTGTAATATGCATTTGGTTTGTTTAAGGGGAAAGTGGATGGGAAGGCAGAGAGCTGGAGAAGCTAGAATGTGACTGCAATTTGCTTCAATTCCCTATCAGCCCACGATGCCAGTAATGTATAGGAGGAAATAATACAAGTGAGTAGAGAATGTGGTTTAGAAAGCTACTACAGAAGAGCTGGAAGAAAATCCCCTCTTTGTGTTTGAGTAAAAGAAATTGAAACCTAGAGAAATAAAATGATATGTCCCTATTCAATTAGCAAACCTCTAGCTGAGTTACAAGCAGAACTTGAGTTTCCAGATTTCTTTGTTCAAAACCCTCTTCAACTGATTTTCTGTCATATGTGATGAATTTCTAGTAGCTAAAATCCAATAGAATCTTAGTGGTGAATAATGATTAAGCTTAGTACTAAGTTTCCCCAGTATGATGGGTGATACGCTGAAGGCATCATTAAGCAGCGACAAATAATTCCTTAAAAATAATCTCTATGAAATCAGAATTGAGAAGAACTGTGGGTACATGACAGAGATTATTTCCTTTATAACCCTCAAATGAAGAACGGTGTGGATATCCACAACTTGGCATGATAAATTGTCACAAACAAGCAGAAAACAGGATTGCCCTTACTATTATTTCTGTTACTTTTTAAGAAAATGTAATTTTATGGTTATTTTTAAGATGGTGTACGGAAGTCAAATAGCGAGTAAACTTCTTTTTGTGGACTGTCACCATGCCCTTATACTTTTATTTGGTAATAGGGTGAGATATGTTTTTGGATAGTGTGGGTTCAATACTTCATACCCTAAATTCACCTTTCTGTCTCTCACAATCCTGTGGGAAGATGCACTTTAAAATAGCTCAGATAATTTTAGAGAAAAAGTAGCCTTCTAGAGAATCACTAGATTCAGCAAGCTCTTCACTTTGCTTCCACTCAGGGAGTCAGTAGAGAATGCAAAGTAGGTATGAAAAAAGGAAAAACATATCATTGAGTTAAAAAGGGAATCGAACTGTAATTCAGAAGTTTACTCTACTGTACATTGCTCAGCATTTTTAGAAGATTCGCTCTCTCTGCAATCTTGGATAGTTACCTGAGAAACATTTCTGTAGAAAGAATTGAACACAATAGAATCTGATAGGCAAACGGCAATAGCAACTCTATTTATGCGGCTGCTGACTGGATATGACAGTTAGGATATAATTGTGGAAAGGCAAAACACCTTACATCCATCATCTCACATAATTTAGCTCTTGCAAGAAGGATTCGCTTATGAAGGGAGGAAACAAAGCTTCCTGTGTCTGCCGGAACTCATTTAGAAGCATCGGGACAGCTACTGGCTTCTTGTATAACCCTGGAAAACGCTGTGCAAAGTTTACCTACTGTTTCAAATCATTAGCTTGATTGTTTGGATTTATCTGGGTGAAAAATGTATAATTCAATACATAGGCTTTGGATGTCTAGACATTTAAGTGTACCGAAGCAAAAATGTTCAACTATTTCTTTTAAGCAGGAAAAGATGATGTTAATTGTGATCTTCAATTGTGAGGTGAAAGATCACAAATTTCTAGACAAAAATCATAGTACTGTTAAGAATTTCTTATGAAACTCTTTAGGCGGAGTTATGATATGTTATGATGTTGAGCAAGAACTATGTCATTGTTGAATAGGTAGTGGTTTAACAAGCTATTGGAAATCATCCCGGTTTTCAAAAGAATAACATACTGTGTTTTATCCCTTTATTTATATTGTTTTGTGTTAATGTCAAATAATTGAATATTATAATTTCCACTGGTTTTGAATACACTAAAAAGCATTTACTTCATATAGTAGTAAGAAATTATAATATCAACTTAAAAATAAGTCATGTGTGCATATCATTTTGTTGTAGTAGGGTATTAGCTGTATGACTGGGATTTTCCTATTCTAATTTCTTTTATTTATTTATTTTTTCATATATTTTTTGTTGTAATTAATAGAAGGGTTACATTATAATCACCAGATAGAAGGTGCAAACATTGATACCATTTCTCATGTTTTGGTTCCCATTTCCCTCTCCCCACCCCCGTCCCTCATCTTGTTTTCCCCCCTTCCCTATCCTATTTCAAATAACCAAATAAACATATATACAATATATCAGATAACAAGGTAAAATAGTGTAATAATATGAGATTTCTTTTAAAACATATTTCAAAGGTTTGTACATTTTTCTTTCATTGGAGAAATGTTATAATCTAGCAACGTAATTGTGCTTCCTTTTTACATCATTCATTCGTTGTTTAGTGTTTTGGTAAACTACTTATACTAATTTTCCTATCTCTCTTTCCTAATGCCTTTTGCAATAAAGCAGCAGCATTTAGAAGGAACTGCCTAAAAGAAATAAAACCACTGGTATTTGTGTTAAAGATAAGAACAGATTTCAGAATAGAACACAGTTAATTAGGTCTCATGGTACCCACTATTATTCCATCTATTCCACTTAGATAGAAGCTGCAGCCACACACCAGATCTGGCATGTGGCATGCTGTCTCTTTCCCAACAAGGCTTGAAGGAAATTTAATATGTTTCACAGCGTTTCCATGGTATAATGACACCGTTCATTCTGTGGATTTTTTTGCTCAGAGGAAGAAACTAGAAATCTTAGTTTGGTAATTTTATGTTTAGCTTTCTGTAATAGTGTCATATTCAGTGTTTTTATGATGATGAAAGTAACAATAACAGCATTAAAAAGAATGGAATGACTAAATATTCAGTATTACTGAAGGAGCTAGAGATTTGCAAAGCATGAGTTGGGGCTGCCATTTTGTTATGTTTTGTTATGTCTTTCCAGGTGTTAATCTAAAAAAATAAGAAGCTGTACTAAGTAAACTGTAGGGGTATTCTGCTTTACATGTACTTATTTTGACTTGCAGAGAACTTTCTTTACCTGTTCTTTAAGAAGGAAAATTATAGTAGAGAAGTTATAAACATCACACTTTTTTGCTGGTGGCCTATTTGGTTATTTCTTTGATGGCCTCGGAGTCTTGGACCCAGGTGGTTGACAGAGGACTAGCATGATTGATGTTGTTGTGGAAATGGAATGGTGACCCACAGAGTATTAACAACACTCGGGCTTGCTCAGTGGCTGCCCCTGATAGTCTTCTGGGTGTTTCTTCTTCATAAGGTTGTTCTGACAGTGATCTTACGGTCTTATATCATCAACTCATGATTTTCATTTAATTGAAAGACAATGCATGCACAGGAGGCTGAGATCTGAGGATCAGAGTCCAAAGCCTGACCTGGCATCCAAATCAATGAGAATCATCTCGCCTTATCTCACCTCATCTTCTCATCACTCATCTCATCTCACCTCCAAAAAGGCAAAGAGCTGTGGCTCAAGTGGTAGAGTACCAGTCATGAGCTAAAAAGCTGAGAGAGAGAGAGAGAGAGAGAGAGAGAGAGAGAGAGAGAGAGAGAGAGAGAGAGAGAGAGAGAGAGAGAGAGAGAGAGAAAGCGAGAGAGAGAAAGCGAGAGAGAGAAAGCGAGAGAGAGAGAGAAAGCGAGCGAGCGCGGGAGGCAGACAGACAGACAGAGACAGAGAGAGACAGAAAGACAGAGAGAGAGACAGACAGACAGATAGGCAGGGAGAGAGACAGAGACAGAAATAGGAAAGAGGCTGAGTTCAGGTGAATACCAGCACACACACACTCACACACACAGTGTTCTGATCAGATTTCCTTTTTAAATTTAATTTTATTGTCAAGGTGATGTACGGAGGGGTTACAGTTCTATCTGGAGATAGATCTGAGTCAACCCATTGACTAGCATTATCTACAGATCTATCAGTCACTCAACAGCCATTTATTATCAGATAAGCAGCGGTGGTGTCTGGGTGTGATCGGAGTTTTAACTGAGGAGATTCACACCTCTGCATTTCACCTCTGGTTGCAGAACTTCCGATGGTGGCAAAGTGGTGGGAACCATACAAGTCAGTGT
The DNA here is from genome assembly GCF_031878675.1 of Megascapheus bottae. NCBI lineage: Eukaryota > Metazoa > Chordata > Mammalia > Rodentia > Geomyidae > Megascapheus > Megascapheus bottae. The sequence goes on from NC_143531.1 coordinate 26,449,151, forward strand.
GGTGAGGATGGGGGAGACCGAGGATGGAGAAGCTGACCACATCACCACAGATGTACAAGGGCAAAAGGTAGGATCCCAGCTGGCACCCTGCACAGGTGACACACCCGCTGCCCCGGTCACTGCCACTCCGTGGTTCTGAAACCTGGGTAAATGAGAATCAGGTGGAACTGGCGTACAATATGTATGTGTCGTTTGCCTGGGGTGATGCAAAGCTATGCAGAGTTCAGAAACAGCCTCTCTTCCCTGGCCCGGCCTCTTCTCAGCCGGAAGGAAAGTATTGATCACCATTGCATTCTCTCTTAATTAACCCTGCACGGCGCGCACAGGGGATTCTGGGAGGGTGATTGCCTAAAGTCACCAGCTCTCCACTCCCAAGTTGTCTTGAAAAGAGATGAAGTTTTTACTTGGATTCAATTTTCATGTGAACAGACAGAAGATCGAAGAACTTGGCGCCCTATGAAACTATACAGAGAGGCATAAAATAGTATCGAACAGAGGGAAAGCTCTGGATGAGATATAATGCCAGCCAGAAATAAAACAACTTCACCCACCTTTTTCTTCTCCTTTTGTTCTTTTATTTTTGGTTTAATTTTGTTTTTAAGGTGATGTACCTACAGAAGGTCATGAGTACATCTCTTGCTGAACATTCTTCGCGGTTTTTCTCCCACTTTCCAAGTACTAGGGCTCAAGACTGGTGCTCTACCACTTGAGTCATACCTCTACTTCTTGCTTCATTGCAGATAAGAGACTCACAGACTGGGCTGCCTTTAAACTGTGACCCTCACATTTCAGCTTAGTGTGAGCTAGGATGGCAGGTGTGAGGCACCGGTGCCCAGCGGTCAAACGTCTCTTCTGTCTCCAATACATAGACATGATGCATGAAAATACACATGCAGGAATTTATCATCTCTCTGCTTCCCTTGCTCGAAAGAAACATGCGATTTAAAGTATCAGCCTGAACTCTTTTCCCAGGAATGCATCTATCAAGTTTAATGAAGCATTAGAGATACACAGTGTAGACCACTGCTTACAGTTCTCTCTGTCTCTTTCTTTCTCTATCTCTATCTCTATTTCTTTCTTTCTTTTTTTCTTCCTTCCTTCCTTCCTTCCTTCCTTCCTTCCTTCCTTCCTTCCTTCCTTCCTTCCTTTCTTTCTTCTTTCCTTTTTAAAATTAGTGTAATCCCTTCTTTTCACAGGTGTCCTGAAGGCAGGTGATGGCGCCTATGCTAGGAGAAATAGGCAGGACACTTCCCATTTTAAAGTAGTGCTGCTTTCCCTGACTCTAAATCGAATCCTGGAACCCTCCTCCCCGCTCACCTTCTCCTTGACTCCAGTCTTTCACTCTTAGGACGCTGTGAAAATTAAATCAGACTCTGCTCATAACTGAAGAACTTGATACCTAGGATTACTCCTTGCCAAATTCCTGCATAAGGTTTCTGGCTCAGTAAAGTGAACTCAAAAAAGAAAAAGATCTAACTGAGCTATTCTGAAAATAGAAGGTGGCAGCCACAGCACTCCCCGTGTATGAGTCATACGTTGACAGAAGTGGTAGACACCTCACACTGTGGAGACTCTCGACCTCCTGCAAACCCTGTGTAAAGTGACTCAACTCTCTCTACAGTCCTTACCAATGTATATGATTGCAGGAAGAATGTAAAGGAAAGGGATGTATGGAACTATATCAGCATTACGTCTGCGTGCTTCAAATTGCAGTCGTAATCCTCAGGGGGAGGACTGTGAATCACACTTGCACAGAACCTTCCTTTTTCCATGTTTTTATTGTGATGAATAGAAGGGTTACAGTTGTATTCACCACATAGAAGGTGCAGGACTTCACACACATTGATCCCCTTCTCATGTTTTTTGTCCCCATTTCCCTCCCCCAACCACTTCCCTCATCTTGTTTTTGCCTTCCCTTTCCTATTTCAAATAAATATATACACAATATACCAGATAACAAGGTAAGATACTGTAACAATAGGAGAACAACCAAGGGACAGCAAGAGAGATGAGAGATAACCTAGTACATCAAGAACAACAATCACTCGTTATATGGCTTTTGTTTCCATATCCTGGAGGTCCTTTCATTTAGCATCATACTATATGGCCTTATGTATCTAGGTTTTGCTCTGTTGTAAATCTCTGCTAGTAGAGCCCAAGGTTTCTACTGATTATGACAAATGAGGGAAACCATTGAGCCTAAGTTCCTTTGAGTCTGGCTTACTTCACTTGATATGATCTTTTCTAAGTCTTTCCATTTCCTGACAAATGGGGCGATGTCGTTCTTTCTGACAGCAGCATAGAATCCCATTGTGTATAAATACCACAACTTGTTAATCCACTCATCAACTGAAAGGCATCTATAGATTCATAAGGCCATATAGAATGATGCTAAATGAAAGGACCTCCAGGATATAGAAAAAGAAGCCATATAATGAGTGATTGTGGTCCCTAATGTACTATGTTATCTCTCACCTCTTTTTCTGTCCCTTGGTTGTCTCATATTGTTACAGTATTTCTCCTGGTTATCTGATATATTGTATATATGTCTATTTGATTATTTGAAGTTGGATAGGGAAGGGAGGAAAACAAGATGAGGGGTTGGGGTGCGGGGAGGGAAATGGGGACCAAGGCATGAGAAAAGATATCAATGTGTGTAAAGAAATGTACTGTCTACCTGGCGAATATAATGTAACCCTTCTATTCATTACAATTAAAAATATATGAAAAAATTCATTGTCTATTTGGCCAATGGTATGAGAATTGCATTTCCAAACCAACTGGGGAGTAAAGGAAAAAAAGGGCCTCCTGTGAGCTCTAGTTGATCAGAAAAATGAATTCAAGGACATTACATTTTAAGAGCTCTTTGTTGTTATGTCATTCCTTCTTAAAATTAGAACCTCTCTAAATGAATTGGGAAAGTCTACCTTTTGCCCATTGACAAATGTATTGGGTAATTCAGTGTAGGTCGCGGGGGAACCATACACACTACAGCTTTCTCAGTGATCCTCAAAGGAGGCCAGCCCTGCTGAAGGAAGCTGCTGGCAGGAGACGGAACTCACGCAGTGACAGCTGGGAAACAGCCAAAGGATTGCTGGTACAGTGAGTCCTGAATTCCCTTTGAGGACCAGCAGACGAAGGGCTGTTTCCCTTAGATATTATCCACCAAAGAACGATCCAGGCCTCTTGTTTTCATTTACATTTCCTAATTCTTATTCAAGGATTCTCTATGACCCCAACCTCTCCTATAAGAACCTATCCCTGTGGAAAACTGATCTCTACCTCCTGGGAGCAGGATTTTATTTCCTCTGCTAGATGTGGTCTCACAGGAAGATGAGGGAGTATGATACCTCACTAACAAATTGTCTACGACAATCTAATTCTATCCTACAGTACCATGCATCAATGGGCTTCTCTGTGTCCCTTCTCTCTTTCTGTCTTGAAAGAAGCATCATCGTGTAGCTATAGGTGCTAGAGAACAGCTTATTTATAACTGATTCACATAATATTTTCACAAATGATTCACATAAATGCTTTGTGTGAAATGTTTCCATCACTTTGTTGGAGAAAGAATACCTTTGGGCTTCTATAATTAGACTTTCTACCATGTTGTATCTTGAATTTAAAGTTTCTTTTACATAAAATTTAGAAAATAAATTCCTTTGTATTAATCTAAACTTAGCTCATTTGAAAGCTATACACAATTCAGCTGGTCAAAATGATTAACAACTGTAAAAACATATTAGGTACAGTTCTGTATTTGTAGTTCTATTTTTCCCTGAGTAGCCTTTACTCAGAGTCAAAATGTACTTTTCTAATTATATGATATGAGGATATTGCATATAACTATGAACAAATAATTGCACAATGATGCAAGCAGTGATAAAAGGTACACGATACATTGTACTTATAAACTCACATGTTGGATCATAACTTCTTTGTATAAGTTCTTAAAGATAATTTAGAAAAAAACAAACTTCATTATGAAGGTAAAACTAGAAACAATTTTACAAGAATGATTATAAGACTTCAAGACAATGGATATGATTTTACGAACAGAGCATAATGCATCATTTCTCCTGTTGATTATTTGCACGTGTCTCATGTGTTTTCTTTCTTTCATCCTTTTCCTAGTGTGCACTGGTATATGAATGCACAGCTGCAGATAACATCCATGGAAATGACAATGTACCTTTTCTGAATGCAGGTATGTCACTTGATTTTGAGTGCTTAGTGTACAGCAATAAACGTCACTTCTCTCTGAATTGTGACACCGAACTTTGCAAGCATCCTTATTCAATCATTTTTGAGCACAGCCAGCAGAGCTGAGCCAGACTGGAGGGTGCCACAAGAAAGATGGTAGGGCATCTTCCGTGATGACAAAGCCATTGATTCCTTCGGTTATTGAAGTGAATGTTATCTAGGACAAATGACTCTAGGAGACAGATGAATTAACAGGACTGTGAAGTGTCTGTTTAATTTGACTTCCTAATTATATAACTCATGAAATAAAGTTCATATGATTGACCTATGAAATCAGTAGGAAAAATCAAAACCACAATTGGACACTTTAGAGTAAATCTCTGTGTACCATATTACTTATAATTACATATTTTGATTTTATCACAGTATTAAATAAGACATAAAAAGTACTTTTGAATAAAATTGTGAGATACGTAGTATAGTTCAGTGTGTATAATGTGAATATGCAGAAAAATAAATTATTCTATAATTGCGTTATGTGACCATTCATTAATAATAGTACATAGTGGTGACTATAATGATATGCTAAATGTTGTATGTGAGCTCCTGTACTCAATCCTCCAAAACAGGTTTTTAGAAAAGAGAAACATCATTATTGATATTTTACAAATGAGGAAATGGTTCATTGTTCTGAGGGGACTTGTTCAGTATTTAATGTGTACAGAACTGAAATGGGTTTTGCTACCAAAATCTATTTCTAATAGTAAAAAGGCACAAATCTTGACATTGTTCTTCACATGATGAAAGTCTTAGTATTCTTTCTTGACCTGTCAAATGCTGTATATTTAGGCAGTGCCATGGGTAGCATGAAAACATATAGAACTTCTAACCCTTATGGATACATGACTCCAGAACTGTTATCAGTGCTTCCTTGAAGGAGACATCTAGAAATGTGAAATGGAGCAAGGGGCACGTCATGGTGGCAGAGGAATCAGGTCATTGAGAAATATCTCAGAACAGTCAACTCTGCTTACCCAGAAAAGTGGACACACAATAAAATTTCAGCTGGTTCTCAACCGATGACTAAATGACATAGACTTTTTTCTGTGGGAGGATGCACATTTGTATTGAAGAAGTGAAGCCAGAAGATGTACATTAGAGTGTCAAAGGTTCTACCCAGAAGCGAGATAGTCCAGAAACTAAATATAGCTGATGAACCATCACTACATTGGACCCACATAAACTGTTATCCAAGACTGCCTCACAATTGCTTTTTCACCTAAAATTTGACTAAACCTTTAGCGTTTTACTTTAATATTCAGATAATCGATTTAATTTACTTAATGTCAGTGTAGAAAAAATAAATTGAGTGTGATAAATATTCAGTTCATGTTGAATATAGTTCAAATAACTCAGAGGAACATCAGAATAATTTACACTAGAATTATAAGGTAATTTAAAAATATTTGTTCATGTAGACCTTGTGTCATTTATTTTTTTTACCCAGCAAAGGCAAATGACATTTTAAGAAACTGGTTTGTTAACTATAAATTGCAAATGGAAAGAGAAAACATTATTCCTCAATAAACAAATATCTTATGGATAGAAGAAGAGATAGAGATCATAAATTGAAAGTTAAGCCTTTGAATGCTAATATCTAGGCCCATAGTCTGTGAAGTGTGGGTGCTAGCAGCCACACGAACCTTTGAGGATTACTGAATGACTAGGGACTTTGTACAAATTGTACTAAGGTGGAAGAGTAGCCCCTTGGATTATTGGAGCACTGCATTCTGCAGTTGGGGCCAGTTCACTTGGTGAAGGGAAAATGGATTCTTGCTATTCTCTTTCTGTGGAGTTGACAGTCTTGACAGCAATAACCCACTCTGAGACTCAGAAGGTCTTTCTGAAGGGGAAACTTTTTTTGAGTGATATTGGGAAAGATCAGATGAAAGTCAGTAACATAAAGGCTAGATTCTTTACAACCTTTCAAAAATAAAATCTAAGGACTAGCCATAAAATATCTCCATTCAAAATAAAACCTGCATTGTGCAGGTATGGAATATGTATGACTTTGGCCTGTGTGTGCCTTGCTCTTTTGTTCTATTTATTTATCTGTCTGAACTCAGCAGCTTTATCATGAATGCACTGGTTCCCATGTGGAATTGTTTTTTGCATTTTTTTTAATGAATAGGGAAAAGGAAGTATTGACATTCTTCTCAGGACTCCATATTAATGTGTGGCGAGGAACTTGCCAGCGTTGAGTGAGTTATGGACTTCACTGGGTGGGTAGCAGGGAATGTCATATTGGTGTAGCACCTCACCCCTCTATATATCTAGAGATTTCATTTGTCATTCCAGACTTTTGCTTGTCTATGGTAAAAAGCAAAACTCTTTGCTCTTGAAGTCTTATTCCTACCACACCCTATTTATCTCACAAGTAGTGTGCGTGTGTGTGTGTGTGTGTGTGCATGTGCTGAGAATCTGAGGGGCAGAGAGCAGGAGAAATAGCACAGAGAGCCCTGGGTAGAATTTACAATTCCATAAGAAAGATGTTTTATTGCCGTTGTTGTCTGGAAAAACAAATGGATGCTAGAAGACACAGCAAGTATTAGATATGGAAAGTTCATCTGTACTTTGACTTTTAAATTACGTAGGTCATTAAAAAATATTGATGTTAAAATAAGAGATGTCAAGCCAGTTGCTCAGAACTGCAATCCTGCTACTCGGGGAACTGAGATCTGAGAATCAGCATTGCAAGCTAGTCCATGAGAAAGCTGGACGTGGAACTGGGGCCCAAGGGGTACAGCGATCGATGGTCTTGAGTCACAAGTTCAGCGACAGGGCCATGGCTCTGATTTCAAGCCCTAGAACCAGACTATGCACAGCAATAATAGAAGACTTCATTCCTTAATTATTTTTCTTAATTAATGCATTTAAGTAAAATAGTATGAAAGGAAAGCTTAGAGCTCATTTATATCAGGGAAAAGAGGCTAAGGACAGGTATGTTGAATATGGAGAAGTCTTTCTGGTAGGTTTAGCCCTCACAGGGTCCTGAGGTGAAGGGTTCTGGCTAAGTCACACTAACCGAGGCACCTTGTCTGTTACCCATCATTGCGCGGGAATGGATGGTCTCTTGTGGTATTTCTAATAATGGGCAGTCCACACTCTCAAAAGGGGTGAGATCCACGTCTGGGTTTGTGGCTTCTTTTAATTTCAGTGATCACAAAGTCTGACTTTCTTTTGTCTCTCAAATATTTGAAACTGAGAGTGTGTTTTTGCTCTGCATGTGTTTTTCTTCTTTTAAACATTTCATAAACATTTTCATTTCAATCAGTTTTAAGTGATGACACATAACAACTTCTTGTCATTTACAGTTTTATTTTTTCCCCCTTGAGAGTTACCATTTATAGCTAAGAATCCTGATTAGAGATAAAACATTGAAAGAAACCTTTTTTTTTCAAGATGGTGATTCTCTCTAGGTTATTTCATTCTTTACTTGCTTTGGAAAAAATTCTACTTGGCCCATGGTTCCTCACCGGAAGCCAAATCTGAAGAGCTAATAGGCTCTGTCAAAACGATGTCTCCTGTTGTTGCGTTTTGAGTTAGTCTCCCCATCTGCACTATCAGATCTGACATCGCAGGGAGGCCGACCAGAACCAGGATTCAAATTTCTAATGTCCAAGCTCCCATATGAAGAACATTCATTCCTGTCTCCATTTTTCTACCTCCCTTCCCCCTAAACCTAAACTCCTCATACAAGACATGTTTCAGCAATCTGGTGTTCATTTCATTACACCATCTATTAACTGTTCGAAGGAGTTGCACCGTTGAAATCATTCCTGCAGACGTCATTCTGTTCTTCTCTAGCCCTTTCTCTCACCTGTATCTTGTGTGAAAGGTAAATTGCATGGGTGTGTTTCTGGACTCCTCAAATGTTTTTCTTATCCTCTCTGTACTTATAGCAAGACTCTGGATGCTGCTAATGACACTTGTTGAGGTTTTTTACTTCTTAAAAGAGCCAACATAGATATCAGATGTACAGAAATCTTAAGATCTTTTCATGAACAAATGGGAGGGACTCAGTTTCAAATGGGATTTACAAGGTTTTATTCTTAATACGATAGAACACTTAGAGAATAGACTGTGTTCGTACATTCAGCTGAATAATGAAACAATTAAACAACTGCATAATTAAAAGGATAGAATGAATGGATTCTACACAACATTCTGTAGTCCATTCAAGTGGGGATTGTGAAAGGCCTACAGCCATTAAAGTCAGATTCCATTTATATATGTCACCTTTACCACATCCTGGAAACAAGGAGTGTGTGGAGAAGTATAGGGAAGAAAACCTGATGAAATACCTGTTGGAGTTTTTGATTATCCCTGAGCTACCCTGAATCACATTTCCGAAGTCCTTGCTGTGATCAACTCACTGATTGCTTGGCACTCTTTTATTTACAGAAACAGACAAGAATAGCATACCTGTCGAGTTCTGGTTTACTGCCTTCTCTTCCCCAGGTTGCTTGAGCAGCAGTCCTTTTATGTCTTCTGTTGTGTGGGTGTTGTTGTACAGTTCTGTCCTGAGAATGATCAGGTTCATTGCAGTTTGGCTTTCACAATGGCTGAATCTCACAGAAACACAGGTGGCATGCTACCTGGTTAAACGTTCCAATTGTGGAGTCCGAGAGAGTAATAGAGATATTGCAGTGACATTGCCATATGGGGAGAATGTAACTGTCACTTCCTTCCTGTTCTTCCTTCCTGTCAAAGGATGGAACTCAAGGTCAACTTACCCATCCAGGTGGGAGCCAATGTTATAACGTTACACAGATCAAATCATCTCAAGACCATGATGTGTTCTCAGATAGAATACAGGTTTTTCTCTTGGTGGTATCAGTCATATTTTTTTTGCATTTCTTTTGACAAAAGCTTTGTAACAATAGAGTCTGGAACACACGTAGATCTGACTTTACACAGACTAGCTATGACATAGTAGCTAAGGAGATGAGCCCATTTCCTGGTTAGAAAAGCACAAATGCTTGTTGCAGTGGAGAGTCAAGGCAAAGTCATTCACACAGTCTTTGGCTCACGTATCTTACTTCAAGAAATAGGAGCAGTCCAATACAGTCTTTGGTTAATGCATACTTGGTGGTTAGAGAAATCCAGAGCTCAATAATCAAACCGACCTTGAATTCTGCTTTAGCTATTTCACAAAGCTTTTTTTTTTTTTTTTTTGCCAGTCCTGGGCTTGAACTCAGGGCCTGAGCATTGTCCTTGGACTTTCTCAACGCTAGAGCTCTTCCACTTGAGCCTTAGCACCACTTCTGGCTTTTTTTTTCTATGTATGTGGTACCAAGGAATCGAACCCGGGTCCTTGTGCATGCTAGGCAAGCACTTTAACCACTAGGCCAAACTCCCGGCCTTCACAAAGCTTTTTATTTAGAACATTGGAACATTATTTAAAGTACAATTTTCCTAAAATATAATTATTACTCTACAAAAGGCCAGAAAAAAATCCAGGAATGTTTCTGATGTTTTATATTTCTTGTTAAACTTTGGTGCACACATGGAACAAAGTTATTCACCACCTATTAGCACTGAAGAAACATTTTGCCCTAAGATATGTAACTCATTGTGTGACAGGATGCTGGCTTCATGAGGAAGAGTCAAGTGGTCAAATAGAACTGAACTTTGAACTCTGAGCAACCTACCTTTCAGCTATACCACCATACATTTTTTTTCATTAGGATTTTTTCAGGTAGGGGCTCATGCTTTTTCTCTCAGAATAACCTCAAACCCCAATTCTTCTACCAGTGTCTTCCATGTAGCCAGAATTTTAGGAATGCTCAACCATACCTTGTTAATTGTTTGAGATTAAGTCTCTTAACTTCTGGTCTTGTATGTTGTTGAACACAATCTTCAAGTGTTATCTTAATATCTGACTTTACATTCTGTTTCTGAATTTTTTTTAAATTTTTGTGTCTATCACCCTGTCTCTGCCAATCCCACTGCCCACCCTATCCTAACGAGTTTCTGTAGTCTCCTTGACTTGCTTCTGATAATATGTAGCTTCAAGAAGGTGTATCATTGAGTCACTGACAGTCACTGCTCAGTATGAGAATTTTGGTAGCTAGGAAGTAAAAGGAATGAAGCTTTATACACCAGTTTTTATTGGGAAAACTTTGAAGAATGGCTGGAATAAGATTATCTCTTGCTACTTATGAGACAAGTAGTAAAGTTGGCTGAGATCCATAACAAATTGATAAACAAGACTTCAAGTGTGTATTATGTATATGTACTTAAATTTCTATCCACATCGCAGCTATAGTTATCTTTAGGAAACATGTACTACACATAAGCTACATAAACTAAATTAAAATAGAATAGGAATAAATCAATAGGGGCTAAACAGAAGAATCACACTGAGTATATTTATAAATTGGAATTTGATGTACCTTTTTGTGAGTATAGAAAAAACTTTCAGAAACTACAGAAAAAAAATGTGATCCCCAAACCAAAAGTTCTTAGAAATTCAAATATATACTAGTGGGTTCTTACAAATAGTAGGTTTTTTTTTACAAATTTAAAATTTACAATTCCACCTTAAGCAATGACTCCTCTGTGTCCGACGTATATTTGTTTATGATTTAACTACTACTGCTTTGCATGTTCCTCTTTAGTGTTAAAGAATCCAGTGTGCAAATTGTATCGATTTCCCACATCAGACAATAAGTGGATGCGTATTCGGGAGCAGATGTCAGAGAGCATACTTTCTTTCCACATTCCTAAGGAATTGATTTCCCTTCACATAAAAGAAGATTTGTGTAGGTAAGTGAAAACAATCCATCATTGTCTTGCACTCCAATTTTTCATTTCATCATGTCATTTCTTTTGTAATGTTTTGGGTGAAAAAATTTTATTTTGTATATATTTCCCATATAAAACTTGTTTTAAAATATATATATGTAGAGTTTGACATGGATGAACTGAGCAATCCATATATATGTATGCATAATCTTTCTTATTACTTACGTCTATCAATGTACTTTTTTACCACGTATGATGAGACTGTTGATGTCCAGAGACTTTCCAGCTCTTCTCAGAGTTCTGGATTAAGACCAAGTTTCAGACCTCGATTATCGCTGTCTGCTGTGGTGGCCATAAAGGCATTTTGGCTAATGATCATTTGACATATGACTACTCAGAATTGGAATGCTCTGTAAGTAGAAATTATACAAAAGACCTTAAGTTCCTAGTGCACATACACAGGCAAATGACTCAATAATGACATGGTAGTGTCCTTGATATATTGACATGAAATGAAAGTATATCGGTGAAGTTCATCTCAACTGCCTTGGTTTTCTTACTTTTAAGTAGGGCTGATAGAAACTTGGAAATGACAAATCTGATTTTCTTTTTGTGTGGTTTGAGGAATATTTTTATGGACATGTTGGTAATGAGCCAATAGCTTGAGCTTAGAGCTGCAGCAATTCTTGTCTCTTTATCTATTTTATTACTGCATCTTTTGAATCCTATTTGATTTAAAGACAATTCATCCTCAGCCTTAGTCTACTTGTTTGTGACAAGGCTTTCAAATGTTTGCGGGTCTTGAAGCTATATGAAGTAACTGATAAAATGTGTTTATGCCAATGAGCAACGTTGTTGTACAACAAAATGAAATTAGTTCCCATAATGAGGCAGAAGAATTTGAGAGCTTATTGGCTGAAAAGAATACCTTGGAACTGTGACTAATTAAATAATTTGTTTCTCTGCTGTCTAAACAGACTTACAATGACTTTTAAAGTGTTGAATTATATATTATGCTAAACACACTAAGACTCTTTGAGGTAATTGATACTTTTTTCATAAATGGTGTTCTTCAAGTGCTGATGTTTATACTAGAGAATGAAATGCCACATTCCTGCTTTATGCTCACAGTGACATATAGAGTTCATAGTAGTATCAGACCTTTCTGCTAGGCTTTAAGGTGTTCAGAAATGATATCCTGACCTATGCAAGTCTGGGCACTGTAAGTAGAGTAAGTCAAACTCAGTTGCTAGGATAGCCTCAGGAGCTGCACAGATAGGCTAGGACAAAGCAAGTTGAAGCTTCTAACTTGCAAGTTGAAACAGGAGTTGAATGGCTAGTGTGGAAATTGAGTTTTATGAAACGGATCCAGATATAAGGAATAATGATGGAATGAAAAACAAGGAGATGAATGTTTCAGGCAGCCAAGTGAGGGAAACTGGTCCACAGAAATCAGATAGTGGGGTGGACACAGGACAAAAGCAGATGAGCTGTGTTAGGAACCAGTATCCTGACGTGAGAGTCCACTGCAAGAATGAGTTCATGGAAGTCTGTGTGGAGAGAATTATTCCCACTTGAATCTGCTACCAGGAATAGATAATTTTCAAGAAGAATTCCCAGGAAGGACAATCAGGCTGTCGTATAAAAGTGAACATTGAGTCTGTCTTTGAAGGCAGGAAAGACTTTGAGTCATTCTCCTCAACCTGGTTCTGTTGAAGGGGTGCCAACAGGCAACAAGAACTACTCCTACTAGAGTCAAGAAAGAGTCGCCATTTCCCACAAAGAGCTGGAAGTGGGTAGATCCTCTCACAGGGGTGATGGATCAGGAAAGGACTTGGTACCCAGGCATGAGCTGGAAGTACCAGGAAGGACCTGGCATCATCTGTCAACTGAGAAACCGAGGGAAATTTCCAGATGAAGCACGCTGGAGAAATTAGGAGTAGGCTTATTCTACAAAGTGCATCTGAACTTATCTCACTACGGACGGCATCTGCAGGGCTGTGTCTAACTATCCATCCCCAAACTCCTGCTAAACCATCTAGGAACACACAGACAATGGAAAATGACGGTACTTCACAGAGCACCAGAACATATTAACATAATAACATGCTATTATACTGTATACTATCTTTAACACAACTAATTTTAGGTCACTATTTGGGGTGAGGGTTGAAAAGCGTACTTGATGGACCATTTATGCCATTTCATTTTATGAATGAGAGAAAATAAAGAAAAGAAGCCAGAATTCTGTCCCAGTCTGTCCTTTGTCATCAGTTTAGAAATTTCCCAACGATGAAACAGCTGTTCCTCTGCTGCGTGTATTCAACATTTGAGTCTGAACACAGTGTTGTCTCCACTCTCCTCCTACTGATATTTCTGTCTCTGTCCATCTAGTGACAGAAACTCCTGGGGAGATGCAATGAGTCTGTAACAAAGAATATATTAAACCACTGCATTTTGCCAGGCAGGAATCCTTATCATTTCTATTGTTTTTGATTTTCTCTCTCACAGGCAGTGTTATCACCTCCCCTGTCCTCTTGTCTTTCACCATATTTCTTGTATTTTTTTCTGTGTAGATTCATAGCAAATATCCACCGCCATAGAGAAGGCAGGCGGGCAGCTTGGGTGGGGCCAGAAGATCTGTCCTGCCAAGGGTGAAGTACAGAGAGAACTTGGAGCCAAGATTGTTCAGAGAATAAGATCATATTTCAATTTGATGAAACTGAACTGTATAAAAACCTGATCGGTCTGGATACTGCCTAAGGGCAGTGATGACTAGCCTTTTCATAGCTTCTGCTCTCCTAATGCCTTTTCCATCACTCTCCTGTCACTTCAACCTGCTAAAGAGGCAACAATGAAACCGTAACCTGCTAAACGGAAAAAAGAGAAGAAGAAGAAAAAATCCCCCTGAATGCTCAAAAGAGAAACATAGGGAAAGAAATCACAGAAAAGATGACTAGTCCCTTGGGCAAAATGTAAGAAGATATGATTATTATAAAACAGAATCAGCAATCTATTAAAAGATTCATCAGAAAGGAAAAGGACAAGAGAGAATGATGATAGAGGAAATTATGAAATTTTGAAGTACAGCAAGCTGAGTGAAATCTACTGAGCCAGTGGCAAAATCATGTGTGTAACGTGGAAGACAAATATGACAAGCCTTTTCTAAATGCTAAGCAAAGGTGTAAACAAGTTCAGAGAGATGAGGGTGAAGATTTCAGGTGTACAGAGCAGAGATGGGATCTGGTAAACAATTTTATCTTCTCAGGGGGAGAGGGGCCATTTTCATGATCACCATGACTATGTAGCTGAGACTACAGTTTTTCATTTTCCCTTTAGATACTTTCAGACTGACTTTGCACTTCTTTATCCAATGGGATGGTATCAGCTAATGGCACATGAGAGGTGTGACCCTCACCTATCATTATTTATGGCCAGGTTACTACTGTTTTATGAATAAAAAGTGATTGAAATGGCATAGCTCATGATGCAAGAGCTCAGACTGTCATTAAAATTCTTTCTAGAAACAAAACCTACCTGAAGATATAAGTCATCCAACTGAGAAAATCATTTCAAGAGAACTTTTTGTATTATAAACTTAATACAACATAAAATTGAATTATGCATCTCATACCTATAATTCTAGCTACTCAAGAGGCTAAGATCTGAGGGGCATGGTACAAAGCCAGCCCTGGCAGAAAAATGGGTGAGATTCTTCTCTCCGCCAGGAAACTGGAAGTGGTGCTACGGCTCAAAGGGGTAGAGCGCTAGCCTTGAGGTACAGAGCCCAGGCCCCAAGTTAGAGCCTCATGACCCACAAAAGAAAAATACATTATGCTCTAAAACTGATCTGCAACCTAAGTAATTAAGGGAATAAGATATCCTTGAAAAGTACCCAAGGCATCATGAGGTAGACTGGCAAAAATTTCACTCTGAACGACTTTGTCAGCTGCTCTTGTGCTACTTCTATTCGGATGCTTTGGTCCTGTGTTCTCCCTTGCAGCCATGAGTAGATCAGCTCTGCCCTGGGCTGCTAGAGGACTGCAGCTGTCTGCACAGCCCTAGTGTGTGACTTTTGCACCCAGAGCTCACTAACTCACTTCCACACTTAGAAACCTTCCAAACAACAATCATTGAAATCCAGAGCGTTTTCTTCAGAAAAACAAAAACAAAAAAAAAGAACACTACTAGGTCTCTTTATAAAGGATATATTTATATTATGGGGAGCCTGTCTGCCTCTTCTCTAAACCTCTGTGGGAAACATTCCATTCTGTTATCACATTTTGGTGGGGACTTACAGGCCAGTAAGTGACTGCTGTGGAAGCTATGTTATTAAAACCTCAAGCCCAGAGTCTAAGATAGGGCCGTGAACCCCCACAGACCAAAAAAAGAGACGTGGTGAAGAGCAGAGAAGAGATGCATTCCATGGAAATCCTGGGAACACAGCAGAGCAGTGCATCTTCCGGGCTGCATACCAGTTCACCTTAAGTTATACAGGGGAAATCGAGGCAGGAAGTGAGAAAGGCATGCAGCGTAAAACAGTCGCAAGTCACAGGTGCTTCCGGAGGGCTTTCTCTCAGTCTTGGTCTGTGGAGGAGTTGCTGCTTCACCATTGGAATAGGAGCAGGAAGAGGCTCCCTGGTGCCTGGCCTACTATTTGAGGCATTGTTTAGTCTTCCACATAGACCCTTCCCAAGCGGTCTTCTCTTTCCTGGAACCCAGGACACATGGAAGATGACTGCAAGAGGGAGCAGTGTGAACTGTAGTGACTTTACGTGGCCCAGGAAAAACATCCACCACATCTCTTTATATCTTAATCCTTTATGAGACTTGTAGGAAATAGACTAATAGGCGCAAAGAAAAATGTGGATTTTTTATTAAGTCAGGAAATATAATACAAACTCAGTCATGACCCTATATCAATTGTCAATAAAACATGTTTTCTTAAAAGGCCAGAGTAAATATTTTTACTTCTGGCTCTACTTCTTGGTCTCCTATTATTTCAACACACAAGCAGGTGTAGACTATGTTTAAAATGAATAATTGTGGCTGTATTTCAGTCAGACTTGTTTACCAAAGCAGAATTGGATTCTCAGTTGTCAAGGTGATGAATTTATAAGTGCAGGCAATCCTTAAAATCTATGAAGTATGGATTTTGAAAAACCTTGGGTTTTCGTGATAATTTTCCTCTCTCAATATCCTTTTTCATCCCAGTTTTAGTCTTTTATATGCTAATTGGTAACAGTATAGTCGATGTTTCTGAGTCAGAGTGGTGCCAACTCCCTGTGGGAATGTTTGGACAATTATTTCATTATTTGCTCACATAACTACCCCATTTGACCAAGAAATGAGAATAAGAAATTGCAGACACTGAAATGATTGATTGTAGTCTCATAAACTCACAGCAGTTTCTTAAAGTTGGGTTAAGGGCTTAGTTGTGAAAGAAAACAGGAAGAAATAACTAAGGAAACATTAGGGAAATATAATAAAATTATGTCTTAAAGAAAAGACGCTATTGGTAGTTTCATAATAATTTTCAACTTAGGAATCAGATATTACTCATCACATCTAAGCATATTAATTTTCACACATATGAGCTGGCATATATTTCACAGACAATACTAGTGTAGATCAATGTACAAGGAGCCATGTATGTACAGTTTGTTGGCTTGCGTACTGCATACACATGGCATACATAAATAAAGTGAATTGTATCTCCTGTAGCCAATCCTGGCAGTGAGTATGAACATAGGGCCAGGCCAGGGAGATGATGGACTCATACCCGCTTCTACAGTTGTCACAGGCAGCATCTGCCCTCACCTACAGCTGCCAAAAACCCTTCCTGTTATGCTCACAGCATGTGTGACATTTGGATTCGACATGAACTACTTTTATTAAATTCAGGATCGTGCGTATACAGTGTTAGGGCTGAGACACAGTGTCTGTCCCTTGGGGGGTTCTCTATGACTGGGCTAAGCACTAGCACCTTCTGAGTTCAGGTTCAGATCCCAAGACAGCTTTCCAATGGGCATGGAAGTGTTTTCATAACACTGCGCTCTGAGTTTTATGTATGGCTCACATTCAGAAAATTCTCAAGCAGGAAATCTTAGCCATCACTCACGTTCTGTTACTGCTGTGAACAAAGCCTTACACCGCGCGTTCTGATTTTCTGAATGCTTGTTCCTGGAGGCACAGTTTAGAAATACATAAAATATATATTGAGTTTTTACCGTGGAAATAATTCATAGCTGCTATAAAATCATTCAAAAAAAGAAAATGTGACAAAGGAAAAAATAGTAAATTCATTCTAAATCCCTTTCCAAGAAGAAAAATCAAGATCTTTTAAATTCTACATTGAGCCTCATCTTCTAAACCTCAAGTGAAGTGGGCAGAATCCCCCTTCTGCTTGGACCTCGGAACTGTATTCTTAAATATACTTTCATACTCTTTAGGTAATTGTACAAAGGAGTTGCCGTTGGGCAGAGCAGTTCTTGAATGCAGCACCTCTTGATTAGTGTGTCATCCCTTTTAACACTCCCACACACACCCCCCAGCCCTCCCAAGGCTTCCCCCACCTTCCTTAATTAATTGGTTATGTATTTCATTTTTTGCCATTTCATAAGCAGTTTGCAGTACAGTTCATGCTGATCCGTGTCTTCCCTTCAGTGTCTTCACCCCCCTTTCTATCCACCCTTTTCGTTTTTCTCAGTTCTGTGGCATGCACAATGCATTCTTGCCTGCATCCTACTCCATTCCCCCATTCATGCTTTTCATAGACACATCATCTCTCCTCTCCACCCTCCCTTGCAAGTCCCCCTTTTCTAGTACTCATTGCATTAGTCTTTGACTTACTCTTTCTAAAGGGTTACACTATTTGTGCTCCCCATGGATTCTTTCTTTTTTGTGTATGATGATAACTACCATACTTAATAGTTTATTTTGGGCATTGTCTTTTTCACTTTAACCTAAAACTTTTTTTATATTTTTTTATTGTAATTAATAGAAGGGTTACAGTTATATTCACCAAATATAAGGTGCATTAATTCACATACATGGATACGCTTTCACATGTCTTGGTACCCATTACCCTCCCCCCCACCCCCCACCCCCATCTTGGTTTCCCCCCTTCCCTATCAAATTTCAAATAACCAAATACAAATAAATTCAGTATATCAGATAACAAAGTGAGACACTGTAACAATATGAGATACCCAAGGGAGAGCAAAGGAGATGAGAGACAACATAGTACATTAAGGACAACAATCATTCCTTATATGGCTTTTGTTTCAATATCCTGGAGGTCCTTTCAATTAGCTTCATACTATATGGCCTTATGTATCAAGGTTTTGCTCTATTGCAGATCTCTGCTAGGAGAGCTTAAGGTTTCTACTGATTATGACAAATGAGGGAAACCATTGAGCCTAAGTTCCTTTGAGTCTGGCTTACTTCACTTAATATGATTTTTTCTAAGTCTTTCCATTTCCTAACAAATGGGTCCATGTCATTTTTTTCTGACAGCAGCATAGAATTCCATTGTGTAGAAATACCGCAACTTGTTGATCCACTCATCAACTGAGGGACATCTAGGTTGGTTCCATATCTTTGCTATGGTGAATAGTGCTGCAATGAACATTGTTGTGCTAGTGGATTTAGTATGCCCTGGATTTTGGATGGTTGGGTAAATGCCAAGTAGTGGAATTGCTGGGTCATAGGGAAGCTCTATGTTTAGTCTTTTGAGGAACTGCCACACTGCTTTCCATAGTGGTTGAACGAGTTTGCACTCCCACCAACAGTGTAGTAGTGATCCCTCCTGGCCACATCCCCTCCAGCATCTGTTGTTATTCGTTTTCCTGATTCTGGCCATTCTAACTGGAGTGAGGTGGAATCTTGGAGTTGTTTTGATTTGCATTTCTTTTATGACCAGAGATGTTGAGCATTTCTTCATGTGTCTATAGGCCATTTTTGTTTCTTGTTCAGAGAAGACTCTCTTTAAGTCTTTGGCCCATTTTTTAATGCTCCCCATGGATTCTGTCAGACTTCATTTGTAGCGGCTTGGATGCCTCCGGGTATGCTTACTTCTGGATTTTTGTAGTCACATTCGAGTTCCCTCTCAGGAGGTAAAGCATGTCTCCTGCTTCTCGGGGCCTGGTCCTTCCGTTTCCTTAGGAATGGCTCGGTGTCGTTTTTTCTGGTGTAGAATTGGATAGTGTAAGTACACCATGTGTCTTGATCCATTCGTCCACTGAGGGCCATCTGAGCTGAGTTGTATCTTCAATACATCTGCAATTCTACAAGATGATCTTAGATAAAAATGAAAGCTACTGCACCATTAAGCTATGTTATGTTAGTATATGTACATAAAAGAAGGAATTTTACTATTTTTTTTACTTTCTTTTCCTTGGAAAGAAGATTTAGAAGGGTAATTTTTTTCACACCAATACAAAATTAATACACAAATACTTGCAAAGAACCTAAGAGATTGAGATTTACCAGTTCATAGAAGTTTGGTTTTCTCTAAGAGCTTGACTTCTGTCTAATTATCAAGTCTATTCAAAATTTAGCTCTTTCCTGGGCTTTATTATAAAAATTTCAGATGCCTTTGTCAGTTTAGGAAAATTACACTTTATTTTTTGAAATTTTACTTTCCCTGAGGCCCTAACCAAGATACTATAGATGTATGGCTTACTGCATTGACATTGTATCAGGTAGAGAGGGATTCTTCATTCTCTTACAGGATGACTAGTAACTGAGATGTCTCATGTTCCATCCAACCTCATGAATCATCCTTGGGCATACTATTGGGGTGTCCTTGTGTCCTTCTCCTTGTCCTTGAAATGCCAACACTTGGCAGCTTTATTTATTTATTTCCTGGTTGTATACCTCTTTCAAAAATGTTGGCTTTTATAGCACCTGAACAAGTCCTCAGTGAGCCTGGTGGGATACTTTAGATTTCATGTGCTCGTACATTGTGGAGAGGGAAGGCAGTGTCATCTATGGACTGCTTTCTACCATCGGCTTCACAGCGTGGCGTGTTGCCATGCTGAAGGAGCTTAGCCCTGTCATGGCTATCGTGAGGGAAGGCCGTGCTGCATAGATCATCTTACAGCTTTGTTTCCCTCTGTAGTGAGAAGATTCTATTCAGAATTTAGCTGATACCTTCACTGTTTTGTTTTTGAGAAGTTTAACTAATTAACTCATAGTAATGATATATACAGGATTCTTTCATCTAGAAAAACTGAAAGATGGAAGGAAATAGCAGCTTATTTCTAAGGGACTGCCTTTATAGAAGGAAAGAGGGATCAATACATTGAAAATGATTGATTGTCTTTTTGTCCGTGTAGTGTGTGTGTGTGTGTGTGTGTGTGTGTGTGTGTGTGTGTGTTTACCTTTTTTTATAGTGCTTCAAACTTTATAGTCCTTTGAGCTCAGGTTGAGTGCAGCTAAGTTATAGAGGTCTTTCCCAACTACCACGAATAAAATTTTTGCAGTTTAGTTCCATGTGGCCACATATTTTGTTTATGTTAGAATTTTCTTCACATTCTGTACTATTTCAAAGTTTTCCAAGCTAAGTCCCACGGAAGTACGTTAGTTACTACACAAAATGATGGTACCTATATAGTGTATGCCTTGTGCCAGCTACAAGTGCTCTATTAAATCATAGAGAGCCCATGTATGTGTTTTGATACAACGTGTGGCCATACCGCATTGGCTTTACCAAAAAGTATAAATTCCTGTGCAATAAAGTGGGGCATAAAACTTATCATTGTGTAAAAAATTAGAATATTTCAATGAAAATAAATCCTGTAGCAAATAAACTCCCCAGGAAAACTTATTATTTTTATTATTTTCCTCTATTTGATCCTGCTTCTTATTCGCTCCCTATATAGTAATTACCATTAATTCAAGAAACAGAGATGGGCGAAACCTTCCAGTATGTGGTTTGGGGGGCTCAGAAGGAAAAATAATAATATTAAAAATTTAAAGTCAGAAATGTTCCAGTAAATTTCATTGCAAAAATATCCTTCCAAAAACAAAAAAACAAAACAAACATCCTTCCTATGAAGAAAAGATAGGTGGTAGGTTTTTATTACACAGGAAGTCAGCCTGTCCATTGTGCATAGTTTGATATTCTGATATTAATTTATTTACATTTTTTTCAAAATACACTTATCATGAGAAAAGGCTCATTTCATGTGGACTATCTGGAAGCATAATCTGTGTACTGAGTTCTCAAGCTTGGTTATATGTACTTTTCATTCCCATGGTGAGATCATGTATCTTTTGGTATATCTGGAGACATTTACACACTTGGATAAAACAAAAGTGTAATAGAAATCTTTCCTGGCATCTATGAAACATTGATGAGTAGAAAAAGCAACAGGAAGCCTGCTCCTCTGTTTAGATGTCATGCATATCAAATACGCCTTAACAGACCAGTCTCATTTCTCATATGTGCTTTGTAGGTTCTCTGCCTCACGGTTTCTATTTACATTTCTGTCTTTGCCTCCCTTGCTTACTCGTTCCTGACAATCAAATCCTAAGCATCCAAAAGAGCGTTTTAACAAATACCACACCAGGATGACACTGTTGGCTCATTCCTGATTAATGTCATTTCTTCTGTGCATTGTTTTTAGTGTAATGTTGATGCACAGTTAGAATACGAGGCATTAGTTGTTTGTCATATAAAGTGCATTTGTCCTACCAGCTCATGGTATGGAGAGCAGATGCTGTGTGCCGTTCTGTTCATCATTATGGATTCTTCGTGACATTTAATGAGAGGTTCTGTGGAGAGCTTAGTGTTATCAAGCTGGCAATAGAAATATGGGTTGAATCTCACTGTTTGGGTGTTAAAATATCCCCACAGGAAGAAATAGGGCAAAATTCATTCAGCAGCACATTTTTTCCACCCTGTGGTGCCAAGATTCTTTATTTCAAAGGGATTGGGAATGAGAGGCTGTGGTGTAAACATAAAATTACAGAATTTGAATCCTTATAAACCTAAGCTGAAAACTGATAACTACTACTCCTTTGTATATGCAAAATTAATTAACCTCTAAATTTCCTGATTTAAAAAAAATAACCCATTCTTTTTATAAAACTAATGTATTCATTAAACAATCATTGGGTTTGGCATTTAATAGGATAAGTTTTTGGAGTGTGTGCATACGTATGTATTTATAAAATTTTGCTCATAGTTATATGATAGAGCATGATGTACGTGACAGATCTAGTTTTCAGTTTCCTCAAACCAGGAAAGAACTAAATAATATAAGCAAGCAGTTATCATGAACTATAGATGAATCACTTCTGGTACAGAGACAGCAAATCCTTTCAATGAGCGGACACTCGTCTTGGCATTTATGTAAAGAATCGTATGCATGAGATACACAATACTTACATTAAAGCTCTTGTTATCTTATGTACTTATTTAATTCATTTTTGTATTGGTCCTGGGGCTTGAACTCAGGCTTTTTCTAATCTCTTGTGCCATACCTTCACTTCTGGATTTTTGATTTCACTCAGAGATAAGAATCCTTGGACTATAATCCTCAGATCTCAGCCTTTTAAGTAGCTAGCACTATAGCCACCATTTACCTACTCGAAATCTATTATTGTTTGCACAGGGGAAAGTTGGTAGCACAAAAAGGAGACTAATTTTTTAAAATTCCTTTCAGTTTACTAACCTATCACACCTGTAAATAGCTTGGTAGACTGTGCCATGAATTTGCAGTGATCAAAAAAGCAGATTGAGAGTGTCTCTGTTCACAGTCCTGGAAGGTTCCAAGCTGAGATTTGTGCAGGACTCGTCAGGCTTCAGATAGGTTAGGTCCTCTATTCTTCTCCAGTGTAAAAGGGAGAACTTAACAATTTTGCTATTGATACTTTCTCTGGATGGTCTTGACTCTAGCAATCATTAGAAAACCAATGGAATAGCAATGTTTTCTTATTTCTGACTTATTTGACAAACGTTTGAAGTGCTTCCTCTATGCTAGGAACCGTTTGTTTACTCACTCATTACTGCCCCAAGCGTAGGAGAAGACACTCATGACTATCCAGTTGCTACGTGGAGAGCATTTGAACCAGCTCTCTGTGGAGCTGGGCAGAGTTCTATTCAGAGGAGACCCTCAGGTGGGAGATTCCAGGCTTGCCCTTCTGTTCAGGGCTACTTTCTTTATAAACAAATACTGTACTCATAGGACTTAAGATGGAAAGGAGATCAGCATTTATATTCACGATAACTGGGTCCGGGCCTTGGCTCTGACTCTTGTCGGCCATGGAGCAGTGAATGAGTCACTTCACGTCTTAGCTATTATCCAGCAGACATTATCCAGCAGAATATTCCAGGATGGTAGAAAGTGCTGTGCTACACACATGAATAACGGAACTGGAGTACCGAGCTTTAATGTTAAAAAAAAATAAAGCCAATGTGTTATCTAGCAAGAGTAAACAAGACATTGTTTAGAAATAAACAATTCATCTTTATCAGGAATAACAATGGACCCCAACTGGAATAAGACATACTTCTTATTTCTCTTTTTTTTCCCCACAAAGGCAGTTACCTAAAATTAAATTATAGAATATGGCTGTTTATCAAATACAACTAGATTCTGTGATTACCACTAAATCCTGTAATAGCTGTGTTCTAATTCTTAATCTTTGCATATAAATTGAAACTTTATTGACTGCATCATACAATAACCACTTATTATAATGTCAAGTGAAAGCTGGAATGAATGGCCACTCAGAACATTGCATCATTTTTCAGTGAAATAGTGGCTCATGGATTGCCAGCAGTAGCTACACTGTCATTTATGAAAATGAATGAAAAAAATAAGCCTATAATTTTTGGCACAGTTCTGAATCCTTGTATCAGTTAAAGCACAGCTCTTTTGAGCTGTGGGATGAGCCACGAGGAAACCTGACATCTAGTTGAACTTGGCTCGGTTTTATGGTGTCACACAACCACTTTATGAAATTGGGGCCACCCACCGGTCATCAGTGCAGTCTATTCTTCACTGACTTTTTAATATTTCACTTCTTTCCCCTGGCAGATCAATATTTTATGACTTCTTTGAGGTTTGATTTAAGGTCTAATTTTGCTTAATGAGTGAAACCCGTGTGGCTATTAAAACCTTCCCCTGTGCACCCCACATGTGGTTTTACTACATGATAACTACTGAAGGACTCTATGTAAACTGTCTAGCTATTTTTTCCCACAAATTGGCATTATAGAGCTCATTGTGGGGAAATACTTCTATTTACTTAAGTAGTAACAATCGCAATAACACTTAAAGTCATTTTTACTCAGCCATATTCTTTGGTATATAGAATTTTTATCAGGCTGTTTGGTGTTATTACCTTCTTGTAAATGAATTAACTGTTATTCTCAAATAATCTTTATGACAGTGATTCCATTTTTGTCATTCCAAGGAATTTTGAATTTAAGTACCTACATTTTTGTGTTTCTAAATTCACCCTTCTAATAAAATAAATGTTTGAATGTGGAGTTTGTTCTCAGAACTAGAGATTTCTTGTACATGTCCTGTAGACAGATTGAGCATTCTGTAGTCATTTTTCCTGTAAGGAGTTACAAGTGAATTTGTGGAATTAGGTCAAACATAAAAGCCCATGGAAACATCTCTACTGTACTCCAGGTGCTTTTCTTCCATTCTCTTATCAGGAATAACCACCTGTCCTCCCCTATTTAGGACTGACTGTTTATCCCTGTCTGGTTAGTGTATTAGTCAAGCTTCCCCTAAGAAACAGAGCATATATGAGTATGCATGTATAAACACATATCCAGTTCACATAGAAATCATACTTTTCATATATATATGCATGTGTGTGCACATACATCTGAATTATTATTAGGAATTAGATTGTGTGGGAACGGAAGCTGATGGCTCCCAGTTCTGCAGAGATGAATTAGGAAGCTGAAGAACCAGGAGAACTCCTGCTACAATTCTCCAGTTCAGCTCGGGACACCTGAGAAACAGGAAAATGAATGACTTCATTTTGCCAGGAAAATCAGTAGTTATTTTCCTGTCAGAAATCCAGCAAACCTCAACTCAAAAAGCCAAAGTCCTGGTTCAGAGGTGGTTAGGAAGGAGAATGCTCATGGCTTGGCAGCCTTTCTGTTATATTTAGGACTTCTTCTGACTAGGGAGTATAATCAGCATTGAAATGTTAACTCCATGCAATAATACTTTCATTAAAATTGTTAGGATATCCTTGTTTGACACCTATATTTGGCAAACTTGTGTTCCAGGAAAATTGACATCAATTTCAAGTCTTTATCCTGAAGGAAGACTTCCCCAATATATAATTAATTGCAGACCTAAATTGTACAAAATTAGATGATTTAATAAAATGAGGTTTTTTTTCCTCCTTTGTCATTGGAACATAGCTCATTACTCTACTCTGATTTTAGTCTGTGTCTGTCTTTATTCCAAGTTTTAGGGGAAAACCCCTAAGAATAACAATATACAAGTGTGTTTTTCTTTCAGCCCGTAGGTAGCATTTTCCTCAGCGTGGCTGAGTGTGACAGAACAGAAGATGTACAGACATTTGTCCGTATTAGAGTTCTACCCCCTACCATGAAATCTTACATAGGCCTTAAACAAAGTTTAAGCTCTATTTATCTCTTTATTATTTTTGCCTTTGTTGTACTATGATGGCTAAAAGGTCCAAATCAGATATGTTATTTTTCTTTCAGATCCTCTGAGAGTCATTCTATGTTCAATTATTTCCCTTCATTCGTCATAGCTTGATTTTGTTTCACTTTATTCGCCCTTCTTGTATAATGTCATGTGTTCCAAACATAAAACATAAATTGGATAGGGAAGGGGGGAAAACAAGATGAAGGGTGGGGTGGCAGGGGGGGCGGATATGGGGACCAAGACATGTGAAAGGGTATCAATGTATGTGAATTAATGCACCTTCTATCTGGCAAATTAATTACAATAAAATATATGAGAAAAGAATACTATAAAATAAAAAAAACAAAAAACATAGGCAGTTGGTATTTCCATGCTGCAGAAAGTTCAGAGGAACTTGTATGTTACTGAAAAAGGCAGGGTTCATTTTTTGAAATATTGAAACAAGGTAAGACAAAGCAAGTCACACAGACAGAAGGTGCCTCCAACAGTTCTTTCCCGGGGTCTCTGTAACGATTGTGTCAAGTACTGAGAATGTCAGGCTTTGTAGTTGAAATGCCAAGTTCTGTATAGCACTGGACATTTCTCAACTAACTCTTGGCCGTCAATCTGTCTCTTCTGGAGGTTTGGTTTTTCGACTTTATATTTTTGGAGGTAGCAAAGGGAAATGGGACAGATGGCTGTAAATGACAAAGAGTGAAAAAGCCTAAGCTTATTCCTGTTTTAATATTTCATATTTTCTTCTCAACCTGTTGGACTCTGCACAGGTGAGCAGGGGAGGCACTTCTGAGGCTAGCACAGGAAGACAGATGAGATGGTCTGTAGTTATCAGGCTGGTGAATTTTCCAAGGGGAATGATTTTGTTACTGGTGTTACAAACTCATTTCTGAAA
The DNA here is from genome assembly GCF_031878675.1 of Megascapheus bottae. NCBI lineage: Eukaryota > Metazoa > Chordata > Mammalia > Rodentia > Geomyidae > Megascapheus > Megascapheus bottae. The sequence continues at coordinate 26,475,713 of NC_143531.1, forward strand.
GTAGAAGTTCTTGTTAGTAGGAATAAGTGGATAAAAAATGGCTTTGGGTGGGAAATGATTGTCTTTGAAAAGATATTCTCTGTGAATTAAATACATATTCACGCAATTTCTCCTTTGTCATTTAGGCAATGGGCTTAGTAAAGATGCAATTAATTAATAAAATAGGAACACAAGACTGTTGTGTATATCCACGAGACAATATGGAGACAGAACACAGGGCTTGTGTAATCCTGGATGCGGTTATTTAAATAACATTAGTGGCTGTGTGCCTCTAAAATTACCCATAAACCCCATGCTACAACGAATCCTTGATTCATGTTCAGGGTTTAGAGCACATGAAAGTTTATGCATGTCATTCTATAGCCGAGTTTCAAAACCCCATTCACCCAACATTCCTTCATTAAGTACACCATGTATGTTCTTTGTTTTTTTGTGTTTATTGGTTTTTAATTGTTTTTACCTAGGCTCTGTTGCAGAGCTTCTTTCACTTAACACCAGTACTCTACCACTTGAGGCTTACCTCTACTTCCAGCTTTTTCTGTGATTATTTGGAGATAAGTATCTCATGGACTTTCCTGCCTAGGCTAGCTTTGACCTGTAATCCTCAGATCCATTTAAATGTTCTCCATTTGAGCAGAGAGGACTTTACTTGGTTCTTCTTCAGCCTTCCTTCCTTCTCCTGTTTGGTCATGAGTCTTCTGTGGCCTCATTTTCTTCTGATTATGTACTTTCCCCATCACTGATGTGTCATGAAAAGTAATCTCCAGGGAAGTGAAAAATGAGACTCATGTTTACAAGGATTACAGGAACTTCAGAAGAAAGGCACAGCAGTATTAAAGGACATGGGTTTTGGAACAAAACAGACACAGATAAGAATGTTGGAAAGCAAGTCACATTTTTGCAAACTAGTCGTTATTCTTGAGCTTAACATGATGTTAAAGAATCAACATCTTCTGAATTTATTAGCATAGTATTTAACATGTTTCATGGCCAAAATAGCAAATTTAACCAGCATTATTACTGGTTAAATTAGTATCATGAAAACGTGGTTGGTAAAAGATTATACCAGTGAATATTGGGCCCTCTATCACTATCATTTAAAAAGGCATTTGATTTTGTTACCCAGTGTGTTATCTATATGTTTATTGGAATTAGGGAAGGAAAAAATGATGAGATAAAGGACAAAGGTGAACCAATGTTGCAGAGATAATCACAAGAAAATATCCTGGAAATGAACTTTATAACTTTGCAGGGGGAGTGGGCAAAAAAATGGGATGGTAACAGTGTTGGAAAAGTGTACCCACTCCTTTACACATGTCACTGTCACCCCTACGTACATATCCTGTCAATAAAACTAAATTAAAAAAACAAATAAGGTATTTGAATGGTCTGAATTAACCTGGCTAAAGGGTAGTGATTTAGAGAAAAGGTGATAATTAAAACCTAAATGATATGCTCAGAGGAGACAAAAGATATGCAAAGGGTATTGTAAGTTATGCTCTTGGGATAAACTAGTGCCAAGAAAACCAGACCTGAAAATCCCTTTATTTATTATTCTAGCCACACAAAAAAATTACAGCTGTACTATATATAAACTGTATGTTCTTTACTAAACTGTATCTTCTTGACTTTTAACATAGGAAAAGTGCCCTTCCCATTGGTATTTGCTTTTTAATGCAATTTTTCCTCTTCATATTAAGGATAGTATGTCTGCCATCTGTGTGACAATTTCATTGAGATTTAACCATTTGTCTCTTCTTTCCATTATAGTTTTTAATGTTTCTGAATGGCTCTTTTGCCTCTGCATTATTTTTTTTTAATCTTTCAAACTCTGATACTCCTAAAAATTTGCTATGGCGTCTGTTTAAACAATTCTCACTGGCTTGGTAACCAGACTAGCAGTCCCATGTCAATCAATTTAAGACAAAGACTTTCCCCTCTTTTGCAATCTTTACAGAAATCAGGAGATAAAAGAACTTGGCGAACTTTCTCCCCACTGGGACAACCTACGGAAGAATGTCCTTACTCATTGTGACCAGATGGTGAATTTATACCAAGATATCCTGACTGAACTCAGTAAGGAGGGAGGTATGAGAACAATAACTTCACTCATCCAGATGAACAAATTGTTTTTTTCTTTCATTCCCAGTAAGGCCAATGCTAAGCACTACACAATGGAGATGAGACAGCCAAAGATCAGAAAGTATATATTAAGTTCCCACTCTATTATATTGACAGTTAAAACGAGAGAGAAAGCTGCTGTTCTACTTCAGAATCTTGTAAGAACAATTGAATTTTTTTTCCAAAATTGAAATTCTGAGAGGCCATCTCATAAATGCGGGATGTGTTTTTTTCTTGTTGAACTTCTTATAGCATTTCTCCATCAAATGTGTCTCTCCTCGTAAGCAAGACTTTTTGTTGTTGACTAATAATCAAGCTTTTCTTTTTCTTCTAGGGTCCTCTTTCAAATCAAGTAGCAGCAAAGGAGAGAAAACATTGGAATTTGTTCCAGTAAATCTGCATCTGCAAAGAATGCATGTACACAGCCCTCACTTGAAAGGTATCAGATATTATTCACTTTACAATTCCGTTATGCTACATTGTGCACTTTAAAACAAGTTTACTTCCTGGCAGATCTTGAAAGGCAAGAATTGTGTAACAAGCAGGCATGACACAGGAGAGCTGGTGAGGAAGAATCACCTGTGGTGCTTTTGTTGCTGCATTTTTGGGGAATACTTTGTGGGCTGAGTTTATAGGAACTGATATTTCATTGTACGTGCAAATGTTTGGGAATGATTCTTAACATATTTCCACTACACAGAATCCATCACTGAAACAACCTTTACTTCATGCTTCTTTCTTAGGCTGTTTTCCAAGATGTGTTCTGAAAAAGTGTCTGGAATAGGTAGGATGAAAACCAAATGTTAGGTGTCTAACTTATTTGAAAAAGGAAATTGGGAACAAAGAGGAAGAAATGAAAAAAAGTCCATTTTTTTAACATGTATATCAGCTTTTATGGCTACTGTAACAAAAGGACCCAAACTCAGGCTCTTCAACAACCAAGATGACTGATATCTTAAGTCAAATGTCAGCAAGACCACACTCCCCTGGAGCTGTGAGGGAAATCCTTGACTTAGAATAAAACTACTTATATATCAAAAACTTATTCATTATATATGATACAATATATGTACATGTACATACAATAGACATATATACCTCTTCCATGCAAAATATTAAATCATCAAGCATATCTTTTAAGAATATTTGTAAAATTATGTTCAAAAATTATTTTGAAAACCAAGCTCAGATTATATATTGGTATGTATATATCAACTATATTCTAATTACATCTTGTACTAGAGATTGAAAATTGTCGCCTAACCTGAAGGTCTTACCATTAACTGCTTAGGCCTTACCAAGTTATTTGATATATTTGAACATCAATTTTCTTAACCATAGAATAAAAATTTTGCAAGTTGCAATAGGTGGCAGTGACCCAAGTTTTAAATTTTCTACTTGTGTAAATATAACATATTGAACAGATTTTGAAGTTAAATTTATTTGAGATTTATGCTTACTGATAGGAATGATTGTTGAACTGAATCACAGTGAGAGCATTTTGCCAGGTAATGAGGCGATTGGGGTTGATGAAGCCTTGGTATCTCACTGGTGAGTTATTTGGATATAGCCTCCTGCTTTTGTTCATCCTGACCATGAGTAAATCTGTGTTTGATGAATAATCCTGCTGGACCTGGAGAGTCAGCAATTCATGTGGCGGTAGGCAGCTTCTTCAGGCACAAGGCTGATGTCTAGCTCTAGAAACAAACCGCTGAGCAGAACTAATGTTGCGATGTCTCATCCTGACAAGCATAGTAACCTGTAGTTAACTTCGGATGTCCCCAGACCATTAAGCTGATTTTTCATCCCTATTCATTACTTAATTGCAACAAATAGAACACACACCACAATGCACAGCCGTAATGACAGATAAGGGCAAAAGCCCCAAAAGGCAAGCTTAAGTTGTTCTTCTGATGGCCTTATATGCATTTTACCTTCCCAGGACATCAGTGGGATTGTTGTCACATATAGCTCCCAAGAACACTTTACTATTCTGTTTTAATTCTTTTATATGTTTTAGGTACATTTAATTTGATGTACTTTTAAGATAGAATGAGTTTATATTAATGCCATTACATTTTTTTCTGAAACATAATGATAGTGTTGGCTTATGACTAGAAATAGTTTAATTTAGCAGAATAGTCTTAATAGATCTGCCATTATTTACAAAAATTAAAACTTTTATGAAATTCTACTCTGTCAATAAAGGACTAACATTATATGTCAGTGCTCTGTAAATGCCTAAAATTTTACATTGAGTATCTGTAGAAAATCAAACAATATCAATGCCTAAAATATAGTATCTACAAGAAAGAGGGAGAGAAAGAGAAAGACTGACAGAGACTGGTGAATGCTTGTCTTAAGGTGAGTTGATTGAGTTTCATGAGGGTTATTTGAAAGGATTCAGAGATTATCTTGCTCATGAATTTAACTCTCACCACACTCTTAAGGAATCAAACACTGCTCATCTTTTCCATAGAAAGGAAAATCAGAGTTGCAATGACAAAGCACTCCACAAAAAGAGAGGAGAGCTGGAGAGCTGGGAGGGAGGGCAGTGATTAAAGGTATCTCATGGCTGTTCACTTACTAGATTTTTTTTCTCTCTCACAAAGGGAGGGCCTGCTGCAATGAAGCAGACTCCCCCACCCCCCAACCACTGCCATACACACATCCTTGTTCATTTGTTTCTTTGTTGCTGTGGCCAGAGCCTTAACTGACACACATTTTACTGTTGTACATACAGTTTGAAGCACACCCAACACCATCCAGCTAGAGGTTGGCTAACCTCCAGCTCTTTGTCTTCCAACCTCTACAAAGGGGTCTTCTTAAGGGATTCTGAATCCTGATCCCTGGCCTGGGAAATACTTCAATGTATTCAACCACTATTCTGCTGTCTTACATGGGGTGACTTCCATTTGGTTAGCAAGAGCAAAATCCAATCATCTTTCACCATATGTCTATGATAGGATGGTCTCGATTTTGTTCTGGTTCTTCTGACCTCAAATCTCCAGAGTGCTAGTCATGTCTTTCCATTGAAGACATTTTTTTAAGGTAAGAAAAAAAAAATTGGGTTGAACAATTCTGCAGAAGTTAGGGAGCTTATCCAAGGATAATTAAATAATTTATGTCTTCTTAGTAAATGAAATATTAAAAACACCCACGTGTTAATACCAACGTCAATTCGAACAGGATCTAGTATGAAATTAGATTTCTCTAAGAAAACAAAATTTAGCATGAGGATTTGCAGCTCTCCTTCTTATAGAGATACTTTCTATTAGAATGTGGGTGGCGTGGCTTGAAACCACAAACTTCACACATACCAAACTGGATGGCTTTTAAGAACAAAGGATTCTGTTTCTGCTTATATGTGTGAATTGTTTTAATTAAAAAAAAAACAAAAGGAAGTATCCAGCAAAAATATAGACCAGAAGAACTTTTGTGTAGATTCTTTCCCTGTTATGTCAGATCACTGCAACTCTATGCATCCATAATTATGCAAGATTTAGTACACACAAGTAGGAAATGAGTGTAGGTTTTTTAAAAGGCACTTTTACCATTTTGCCCTGGAGTCACAATGTGTTATTATTTTCATTCTTGTCTCTGTAAAATGTGGTTGAACGATTTTTCATTATGTTGAGTTTCAATATGGTTGCAAATGAAATGATGCAAAACTCAATAAGGTAAAATACACAAAAGACCAATTAGCATGTTAGCTCAGTAAGTATATTGAGGAATGGGGGAACATGCTGTTCTACACAGTAGTATATAATTCAGATATCGTCATAAATCAAGGAAATATTATAACTCGTCTGGGTGCATAGGTGGCTTATGGAAAGATTGATTAGCTCCCTTTGCCCCCTTGAGATGACAGTTCATCATTATTGCTACAAATTTAAGGAGTCATTTCTCTGACTCCTCCCAAGATGGGAGATTGGTGTGAGCAGGGACTCATCTCCTTGTCCGTTCCAGATGCGGTCTACGACGTCATCACTGTGGGAGCCCCTGCGGCCCATTTCCAGGGATTTAAGAATGGTGGTCTTCGGAAACTGCTCCATAGATTTGAGACGGAAAGAAGAAAGTAAGTAGAGTCTGGAGGAGAACTCCTAGTCTGCTAAAGAGGCTGTCTTTGAACTAGACAGACCACAGACAAGGTTAGGATGAAGAAACTTGGTCTGTCCTGGTGAATCACTTTGCACATCTGCAACCCATTCCATGACTTAGAGTGGTTAATTCCTTGAGACAACTCAAAAAAGAAATGAGACTCAAAAAATAAAAACCAAATCCTGAAATGTGCAGTGAGCATGGCTGTGCCGCCAGGCTGTCCTGAGAATCCTACTGACTGAGGGCAGGCCCACTGGAAATGTCCTACCAGGTAGCCACAGCTGCATTCAGCCATTACTGAGCAACAGAGATTCTCATGGAAAAGCTGTTGAATTTGACTGTGGCAACACAGACACTTAATGGAAAGCATGGGTCTGGGGCAGGACACACAACCACCCATGCTTTAGCTGTGCCCTTTGGAAAGTGATGGTGTTAGCTGAGGAATCGTTCTACTCCTTAGGGACAAATCCAGTGTTAACAACGTGTATCTTTCTGTTACGCCCTTTCTCTACTCACTCTAGGACATTGTGCTATAAACCCTTTGCTTCAGTAACCCCTTCCCCTCCCCCATCTGCTGGGCTTACTTGCTCTGCAGTGTTCTCTAACTATAGCTACACTCATGCAGGGCATAAAGAACATTTCCTTGAATAACTTCAAAGAAGCTGCTTTTCTTGGATGAAGCACGTTGTAGTTAAGAATTAAGAGAAAATACTCATTCTTCAGTCGCAGTGGGTTTTGTAATCATATGGAAAAATCTTCGGTGGCAAAGCCAGAACGTTTTTGTTTTTGTTTTCTTAAGTAGGATCTCACCAATCACCTATCACATTTGTTTTTTTCAGTGACTAGGTGTTCCGATAAAAAGGACTGAAACTGAGTGAGAAGTGAGTAGCTGATATACTTATATAATAGGCATATGTGTATATCCTTTCTAAAGGAAATAATCTTATTACAATACCGTTAGCTCAGCTACAGTTCTTATTTATATTTCTCCAGACTTTTATTTACATTCTGTAGCTTAGCTATGGGTTTCATATGTATTTCTCCAGACTTTTACTTACTTTCCACTGGGGAAGGTCAATATTCCTTCAAGGTTATACCTTAAGTATAGATTAGAGGAATCATCATTGTGATCATCATACAGAAACACAAGGATGAAGAATTCCCCTCAAGCTAAGTGTTAGTCCTCACCTCCTTCCCCCAAAGTGGTTCTGTGACTATTGCAGCAGTGGGGTGGGGGTGGGGTAGGGCGGGAAGGGGTCCCAGGGGAGGTTCTGCAGGAGAGAGATGCCTCCCTCCCATGATTTTCTGGGTGTTAAAATCAGTCTGAACACGGTCTTGATGAACAGGATACCGTGTTTCCTGACATGGGGTGGGAGTGAAGGACAGGTTTCTGCCTATGGGCAGAAGAGACAGACCCCTCTCTGTACTTAGTCCCACAAAAGGCAGATTTATAATCCACTAAGCCTCCCTTTTACCACTTTTTTGTTGATGGTGTGTTGCTACTTTGTGAGCATTTCCAGAGTCCAAATTTGGATAAAGAGAAGGCAAGAGAAAAGTTGGCATCATTGTCATATCATTTCTTAAGCTCTTATATAACCCCCCCCCAGCTAAGAAGCTTTCTTTCTCCTCCATTGTAGTCTTTTCTTATGACTTCAGTATTTGAGCATAACCTATTATAAACGGTGGCAGACATAAAATAGATTGTATTTACTCCATCTTTTCTGGAACTAGAAGTCCCTGCCTTGAGAATTGGCTTAATCATTTTGTTGTGTTTTTGTCATGTTTTTCAATCAAATTTTAAAGAATATAACCTAATTAGAAGATTTGAAACTGTCTACAGAACATCTAGAATCTAGTTAAACATGACACATCAGTATGCAAGCCATAGCACGTAAGCCTATAATTTTATAAAATACCATTACATGCTATTGGCAAAGATGGATGTTGAATTGTGTGGCTACTCCCTGAACAGTATATTTTAAGTTTTAAACATCTGCATCCATGTCTTAACTCTTTACTATCCTCCACTTCTCTCTTGGATGTTGTATGTAAGTGTGACGCTGTAGAATCAGACTTAACAGCAAGAGAAACACAAGTGAGTTTTCATTTTGTGAAGCATTTCATTTGCAAACTACAATAAAATACTAAAAACAATAACCAGACCTCTCGATTAAGTTGAACTCAGCAAAGACTTGCTGCCTAAAGAGTTATGTCCCCAGTCCCATCACTGACGACAACAAAAGAGTTACGAGGTCATTCCACTACACTTGCTGCAGCCTTCTTAGCAAACATTGCATGCATCAGTCATAGAAAGTGGGGGAAGTATCTTGGACTTAAGGCAACACTGCAAGACAGGGAACCACCTCAGTAAAGGACATTTTGTTCATCCTACCTTCCCTTTGGTCCCACTCACTCTACCCCCATCCCTATCCTGCCAAAAAGCAGATTTTTAGGCCATGATTTTGCAGATCTTATCACTGTCATTATACTGTTTTACCTTCATTTATTTCCTTGCCACTTAAACAATAGATAAATGATAGATGGATGGCTAAATTGATTGATTGATTGACAGTTACAGAGAGAAATCTAGTTCTCTGAGACTAGACATAAGATATTATGTTTCTTGGAGATCTTTAAAATTTTTTAGCATATATAAATTATAAAGCATGTTTTGTTGTGGTATTATCATATACATATATAAAATACTTTGATTCAATTCACCCTATTTTCATATATTCACCCTATCCACCTATATCTCATGTTCCCCTAGTCCCTTACGTTTTTTTTGTTTGTTTGTTTTTTTTTGGTGGGTCATGGGGCTTGAACTTGGCCTGAGTGCTGTCCCTGAGTTCTTCAGCTCAAGGCTACCACCCTACCCTTGAGCCAAGCCCCACTTCCCATTTTCTGGAGGTTAGTTGGAGATAAGAGTCTCAGACCCTTTTGTGCCAGGCTGACTTTGAACCTTGATCCTCAGATCTCAGCCTCTGAGTAGCTAGGATTACAGGCGTGAGCCACCACGCCTGGCTTAATCCCTCATTTTTTGTTTTGAGTTAGTTTCATTACACTATATTAAAACAGACCTTTCATTTTTTATTAATGCAATGGCTATTGACTGAAAGAGCATAAGAAAATCTCCCATATAGTCTCCATACAATGCAAGTTACAGCATCTACAATCACGTTTTTGAAAGCTACAGGGTCATAAGAAGATCCTCTTTTTAAAGCACACAACTGAGTGTTCTACTTCTATGCTCAGAGCTTTCCAGCGGGCCCTGCCTGACCATCCGCATTCACATCCACCAGCGGATGTGCCCAGGAACTTCTGTCTTCATTCTTTCTCCCTTCCATGCATGCTCCTGCAGTTGTTCCTCACATGCTGTGCAAACTATGGTGAAAAGGATTTCATTCATTCCCACCTCCCTCTTTCATTCCTTTCACAACCAATTCTCCCCTTCTGACTCTGCCATCTCCCTTTCCCTTCTGTTGAAACTATCTAATCATATTGAAAATTCTGTTTTGTTTTGTTGGCGGCTGCTGCTTCTTCTTCCTCTTCCTCCTCCTCCTCTTCCTCCTCCTCCTCCTCCTCCTCCTCCTCCTCTTCTCCTCCTCCTCCTCCTCCTCCTCCTCCTTCTTCGTCTTCTCCTTCTCCTTCTCCTTCTCTAATGTCCTTGTAGCCTTACTAGGTGACAGCATAATGCTATGCTAGGGTTTTGTATTTGTTGGTTGGTTTGTTTTTGTTCCTTAGCTCTTCAGCTCAAGGCTAGCACTCTTATCACTTGAGCCAACCCCCACTTCCCTTTTTCCAGAGATTAATTGGAGATAAGAGTCTCATGGACTTTTGTGCCTGGACTGACTTTGAACTGTGATCCTCAGATCTCAGCCTCCTGAGTAGCTAGGATTACAGGCGTGAGCCACCAGCACACAGCTTACTTGGATTTTTCTATGGAGAAATTCAATTTTATTAAAGCATTCAAGGCTTTTATTGCCTGGTATTTTCATGGTATGTTGTGTTCTCCTTGAGTGAGAGATTTTGATCTTGAGATTTAGATCTTTCAGAGTGCCCCCACAAAATATTTTATGTTTTGTATTCTGCAAGTCAAGTTCAATTGGAATTCATTTATAAACCAGATAGAGTCTTTGACTTCCAAGTTCAGGAAACTCCAGAGGAGAAAGTTCACAAATAGTCATACTGCGGTATGTGGGTTCTCATCCTTGCCTGCACATCAGAATCACCTTTGGAACTTTAAACCATTTCACCTAGACAAATAAGGCAAAATCTCAACTTTAGTGGAGGTTGCAAACTCCCAATCTCTTGGTAAGCCAACACAGCTGTGGGAAAACAGCAGCCGGATATGCAGAATAATATAGGAAGAGCTGCATAGGTGAGTAAAGCTTAAAACTATAGAACATTTCAATTGACCTACATCAGGAGGAAGGTACATCTATGGAAAACAAATATTTGTTTATGGAATTTGAAACCCAAAAGACAGTAGCAGAATGGAATGTAATATGAGAGTCAAGCTCTAATGATTTTATTTTGTAGATCCTGGGGCTTGAACTCAGAGCCTGAGTACTGACCCTGAGTCTCTTTGTGCTCAAGGCCACGCTCTACCTCTTCGAGTCACAGTACCACTTGTGGATTTCTGGTGGTTCATTGGAGATTAGAGTATCACAAAGGACTTTCCTTTCCAGGCTGGGTTCGATGGGATCCTCGGATTTCATCCTCCTGTGTAGCTGGATTATAGGCATGAGCCACTGCATCTGGTCAGCACTAAGGATTTTGATCACAGATAACTTGACCTCCGTCATTGTAAATAGTACAATCAAGCGAATTATAGAGGTTTTCATGATGCCAACCTGAAATTTCTCTAGAACTAAAAACCTAGTTACATATCTGTCTGTTTAAAAGCCAAGGCACTCAATTTAACATCAAACATCTACTTATGAAAGGTGTCCGTGATTTATCTCAGTACTATGGGAAAGTATGAGTATCTATAGCCCAAAAGATGAAGTGATTCTTTGCCGTCAGCATTGGTTAAAGTTACCACTTTAACCCGTATTTGTGAACTTTTCTAATGTCACCAGGAAGATCAGATTCAGCCAGAACTTTCTCTAAATGACCTAAAACCATAATACCTTCATGAAGATTAATGACCTCCTTTAACATCTCAAGCCTATATAAAGACATTTAAAAGGCCAATGAGAGAAATTGCCCCTAAATATTTTAATTCCTTATTATCTGTCAATTAATTTGGAATAAATGGTGGTAAAGTCAAATTTCTCCCTGGACAGGTTCCCCAGTAACCTCCCACCACCCCACAATCCACACCAGATATCACAGTCAACGTGAGCTGCTTCCAGGTTTCCAGCTGAAGAGGAAAACGATGAAGTCTTAAGGGCAATACACTAAGGTTCTGAGGCTAGAAATACTGCAAACTATGCTTGAGCCTCTGAAAATTGAACTCTGCACTAACAATTAGAGAAGTGTTCTGCAAAAATACAACAATGTTTTAGTTCTTCCTGGTGCTATAAGAAAGTAACAGGCTAGATGACATAAAGAACAGAAATTTATTGTCTGTGGCTCCAAAAGCAGGAAGTATCGAAATAAAGCAGTCATCAGGCTCACTGACTTCTTCCTCAGTCTCGTTTTAAACAAGAGACATATATGTATATATATATATGTACACAGACACACCCATACACATATACATATTATGTACATACTCCTACATATCTACCTACATTGGGATATATAACACATATTGTATGTATATTGTCTTCCTGTGTGTTGGTTCTTTTTTATCACTTGTAGCACCCAGATCAGTTAATAGTAAAATAATATAATAATAGAGTAATTATATATTATAATAGTATATATAACATAATATATAATATAATATAAAATTATATAACACATAATAGTATAAGATATTGATATATTAATATGTAATATATATATTTATTGTTCTTCATGTTTCAAACAACACATATATTTGTATTAGTTGGAAGTCAGGTTTAATGCACCAAACATAATGTGTTTAAAAAGATCAATTCAAGCCGGGCACTGATGGCTGACACCTGTAATCCTAGCTACTCAGGAGGTTGAAATCTGAGGATCTTGGTTCAAAACCAGCCTAAGCACAAAAGTCCCTGAGACTCTTATCTCCAATTAATCACTAAGAAACCAGAAGTGGGACTGTGGCCCAACTGGCAGAGCAATACCCTTGAGCTGAAGAGCTCCGGGACGCGCCCAGGCCTAGAGTTAAAGCCCCATGACCAACAAAAGAAAAAAAGTTTCAGGGCCAATTACTAAAACTGAAAGAATACCTTCTGTCACATTGAAGGAGATGTTTTATTTAATCTCTCATGTTGATTTTGGTTTTATTCCTTGGAGGTATATTTTCCTTCTATGAGTTGGTTCCCATTTTCTACTTATAGTGCCCAGTTCAGGTCATATTGTAGTAAATACCAACACCAGCACCATTTCCTCTAAACCTGTGTGCTAGGCTTTTCTTTTCCAAAGGGACTTTGCTGTGATTTTTCTGCGATGCACCAAACTAAGTCTTACAGAAGAGATGAGCTTCACCTCATAGCTGCATTGGGGTAGGGAGAGAATAAAAGGCACTTCATCAAGGAGTCTTGGCAAGGTTTCAACCTTCTGTCTAATGGGAATGATGAATCTTGAAAAGCACTGGGCCAAATGTGGTATTATGAACAGAAGTAGTTCTGCAAAATTTTAAATTATCCCGAATGAATCTGTGATGGCATTTTTTCCCATGACCTACTTTAAATGAGTTTACACATAAGATTTAGTTTCAGCACATTACTTCAAAGAATAAAGGAGCATGTAGAATCTTCATTCCCTAGAATAAACAAATCTTTTAGTATACTTTGCTAAATGATTTCTTCCAGGTACGCCAAATTGCATAACTTTTTTAAACAATTATTACTCTTACAAATTCACACGATGAGAGTATATACAGTTACCACGTTTTCCACAAATTCTGTTTTAATTTTTGTGATCTGGGTTCTGAGGTAAGGCTTTATAAGACTGCTCCTGTGTAGGTTTGGGTTTAGACTCTCACACTTACTAGCTTTGCTATGTCATCCAAATGAGATCTTTCTGCACCTTAAACTTCTCATTTAAAGTGGAAATAATGTATTCTCATCCCCAAATGTGTTACTGAAGATTTTATGTTACCATATTTCATGTCGTTGTGATTTATAACTGCACCTGTCACATGGTGAAGAAGCTTTTCCTTCCCTATTTTATTATATAAATAAATAGGATATCTTATGTAAGGTACTTTTATGTAAAATAGATAGCTAAGTACATTTGCACTTGAAAATGTTTTGAACCACATCTAAATTCTCTTGCCAAGGAAGAGTAGATAAGACAAAACCAGCTACAGGAACTAGCTGGTTTTACTAGCTGACAGAGGGATGCTGCTCTGGAGTTAGGAATCAGAAGTCGAAACATGGAGACTCTTAGGGAAAATGTCTTTTAAACTTGAGATAGCCATTTGGCATTTATTCAGATGTTACAGTTGACTCACATTTCATAAGGCAGGAAAGACACACTTTGTATACTCTGAAAGAAGGAAGGCGGTAATGTGTCTCCCACAAGCCGGCTCGAAACCTGACTCAGTTTTAGAGCCTTCAGCACCCAGAGCTACTGCCTCTGATGACCTGCTCAGAAGCTCACGTGGTAGAGTGTTGACTCCAGCTTGAGCAGGAAGCCTTGTGTGTACGGGGTGACAAACCATCACTGTAACACTACACAACTCTGAAAGGTTAAATCATTATTGTAGCATAATTTGCATGTCATAATAATGACCTCTTGTAAGTGTACGTGTTAATGATTTTTAATATGGTCAGAGTCTTGCTGTCGTTTTAAAACATTCCTGTGAGTCTCCTAAATTCTCTCATGCCTGTCTGCAGTCAAGGAAACATGTACCATATGCTGTGCGTTTTGGAATGGTTTTAGTCCTGTGACTTGTTCCTTGATTGACACAGCCAGGCGCAAAGGAGGTGACGATGTCTTTGAGGTTAGATGAAATTCGAGGCCACAGCTTGGTGGGACAGTGAGTGTGGAGATACCAGATGGCTTACTAGATGGAAGTGGAACAGAGAGACCTGATACAGTGGGCAAAGAAAAGCGTGTCAGGGACAGCCAAAAGTGCAAGAGGAACCTGGTTCACTTTAACGTCATGGAGTAGTGCTCATGCTTAGAAAAGGTGAGTCAAGGAGATTGCTAAGGATATCACACACACACACACACACACGCACGCACGCACACATGGAGCATGAGATCTTAAGGCTATAGAACTGCAGGTAAGAACTTGACCACTGAAAGTGAGAGAGGGCAGCCATGCCTTGAGAGTTCCCACCCAAGCTTCCTTTAGGGAGCAAAGTGAAGCAGAAAGGAAGGGAGGTTTTTCCTCCCATTGACTCAGCATCCTTGGTCACAGAGCTGACAAATGCTGACATCAAGCTTGGATGGACACTCCCTGCTTTTTAAAGTGACTACAAAGCCAATATTTTCTTTTTTAAAATCCAAAGTAAGTTCAAAACCAAATCTCAGTTCCAGGATAGATTGTGTAACTCCTTTGGGTAGGTAGGTAAATCCTGTAAGTAAACAAAACAAATATCATCTTCCCTCTGGCTGTTTTCTCCAAGCCCAGCCTCTGGCAGAAAATGGAAAGCACACTCTGGAAAGGAGAGAGCCTGGTGCTTCCCTGTTCTAGGCCCTCCTGAAGCTGTTGTTCGACCCTGTGAAGCTGAAAGGGCACATTCAGGAGCACTAAGGTGTGAATTTTCGTAGGACCCTCACGGTGGTCTTCAGTTGTCTTCACAGTTAAAATTAAAAGTGTGTTGTCCTCTCTTTGGGATTCAAAAGACTTTTTTTTTTTTAACAAGGAGTACTTGATTGGGAAAAATAAGTCACAATGGTCCTTCGATTTCCTCTGGAGATTTGACGGCCACAGAATCACAGACACGACACTCTATTTTGTTCTTCAGGACGCTGGCCCCAGTCCTCTTCTGCTCCTACCCATTCTTCCCTTCTCTTTCCCTTCTTCCCTACTCATGATCTCTCATTTCCATCTTTTTTTCCACAGTTCTACTGCCTAAAGTGGTAGCTGGGTTGAGCAGATGAGTTCAGTAGTGAGTAGGAAGAGGCACAGGAATGGTAATATGTACCCCGGGTGTGGGTCTGGGGTCAGATTGCTCAGGAAGGATTACTTCAGTTCTCCACCTTGTCTGCTCTGAACACATGCATCTATCCAGAAGTTCTGTGTCTTCAAGAATTATTTTTTTCAAGTAGATAGCTCTACAGGCCATGTTGTAGTCTATTGCCCATTATCCCTATGGTTGGAAAGGAGGATGGAGTTTGTCAGTGCATTTGCCATGGGCTTGTACCATCACGTCTCCAGTGACAGTGGAGGGAGTTGTCAGGTTGTGGGTTTGTTTTGTAGAAAGAGGCAGGATTCCTGACAAATTTCAAATGGTCATGTCATCCTCTGAGACACAGAAGAGGTGTAGCAGAGCTGGTTCTTAAGAAGGGATGCTGGAAGAGATTTCCATTTTTCTCTCCCATCAATGGGAGCTGTCAGGAGGGGAGCGTTAGTTCTCTCTGGAGTTTAGAACAGGTCCAGGCTGGAGAGGTGTTCTTAGAAACCAGAGACCTGACCAGCACATTTAAACCGCCTCCCAAAGACCAGAGTTCCATGGGTTGAGTCCTGGTGCTGGCAGATCTGAGACGACGGGGAGACAAGCAAGACCAGCCACAGGAGCTGAGGCAGACTGCATATTGTTTTCATTGTGATGTGGCCAGCATTCAGAGAGTATGAAAGTGCATTTCACAACACTGTGCTTCCTTTCCTTACCTCTTCACACGTACATTCCTCAGTATAGCTATCCTTTAATTACATTGATATTAAATATACAGGGTTGTAAACCATATAGCCTCGGGTAAATGTATTTTAGTTCATCTTTAATTAATGGAAAAATAATATGAAACTAATTTCAATTTACGTTATTTATAATTCATTTGTGTTCCATAAAATATATCTTATCCAAGCAAATATTTTCTCTTTTCTTCTGGTTTCATCTGACAGTTCTATTTAAATGTCAGACAACTTTAAAAGAGACTTTAGTAATATTCTCTTTTATCTAGATAATTAAATTATACTCATAGCTTTCCATTTAAGAACCCATAATATTAAAACATATGGCATGCTTAAAAAGTAGCACCCTGCATAAGTGAATGAAATTTATGTACACTTATAGTTATTTTGAGTGGCAATATTTTCTCCTATACCATGCTATTTCATTGGGATACCAACATTGATTTATCATGGAACATGAATCTTTACTAGGATAAGATGCTCAATCACTGTGAAAGAAAGCATGAGAAAAACCAAAGCTTTCTGCCAATGTGCTCCAGAAGAGAATGAGCCACTGAAACAAAAGTTAAGGTTGTGTCACATGCAAGTGACTGAAGAGTGACTGAGGTGAGGAAAGAAAGACATTAGGAGGGAAAAGATAAAAAAGATGTTGGGAAACATGAAAAGAGAAGATTGTGGTAATGAGAAAGGAATCAAAGCAACTTAGGCAAAATAGGAAGATAAGCCACTGTAAGAGTAGCCTGGTAAGAGATACTAAGAAAATTAAAGTCATTTAAGGGTAAACTTTTTTCTTTTATCAGAGTCACTGTGAAGTGTGACTGTGAATTTATGCAGGATCTCAGAGTCAAAACAATTGGTGGTGTGTGTCACTGAAAATACTTGATTATCCACTTGTACCTAAAACTCTTGAGAAACAGAATACTTTGACTTTGTCAAGAAATAAACATGCAAAAACTAAATGCTCAAGAGTTGTCCTTCCTAAGTGAGATTTCTGCCTACTAACCATTGAGCACCACTCATCTGGCTGTAAGGAAGATGACACGGGAGAAAGAAATCTTGGACATGTAAGTGTTAGAATCAAGTGGAAAAAAGATTCTAAGCTGCTGATGTGTGCTGTCTGAAGTGCCAGAAATATTCAGTGAAGATAATGGGAGCAGACACTACTCATGGATAAAGGATGTACTGTCAAGAATGGTTTAGAGGGGCCGGGAGTTTGGCCTAGTGATAGAATGCTTGCCTAGCATGCACGAAGACCTGGGTTCAATTCCTCAGTACCAAATATATAGAAAAAGCTGTAAGTGGTGGTGTTCAACTGGTAGAGCTCTAGTCTTGAGAAAACCCACGGACAGTGCTCAGGCCCTGAGTTCAAGCCCCAGGACTGGCAAAAAAGAGAATGGTTTAGATAAAGAAGGAACACAATAGAAGCAGATGTCAAAGAATGAATGGGAATGGGTCTAAAAGGCTGGCAGTGATAACCTCAGAAAGTTACATGAGCACAAAGATGGCAGAACACGTGGCATTGAGCTAGGCTCCCAGGCCTGAGTCATGACTACAGGTATCTTAGTAAGGCCACACCAGCAAGTCAACTCCAGTGACAGAAGAGCTGGGCATGGGTGATGGTCACATTGCTTTTTGTGTTGTTGGGCCTGCAGCCCATCCCGCTTTCTGCTGTCAGACGAAGGAAACGATCATCTCCCCTTCCTAGTGCCACATCAGTGTTTTTAGAGAATCTAGTCGTTTTCTGGACGCTTAACCCGAAGTAGTTTGGCTTATTGAAGACGGCAGTGGGTTGAACTCTTGGGGAAGCCTTGAGTACCAAGGAAATAATTCTTATTCTTTAGACTTTGGTCCCAGGCACATGATGTGTATTCTAGAAATAAAGATGTCATCAGTGAGAATTGTCACTTCTTTTCTCTTCTTCTTGGTTGTTATTTGCCATCTGTCTTAATATATATGAAAGTATATAATAAATAATGTAATATATATATATTTAATATACATTTTAAATATATATAATATCTATTTCTAACATTTCAAAGTTTATTAGTAAGAAATGAAAACAAACCTTAATGGCTTTCACAGATTTGCAATGCAACCTCGGACTTCCTAGACCTGTAATACTCACTGACATCTTGTACTATTGTGGAAGTAGCTAAAGCATCCAAGAACATAGCTTTTAGTTACATTCTAAAATTTTAACTGACATAGAAGTAATATTTATTATATATTTGCCAAAGGATATCATCTCTTTAAAGATTCTGTTAATTTTTTCTGCAAACCTTAAGTGGCAAGAATGTTTACTAGATATTTACTTTACCTATTAATTTCTCTTATTTACAAAATGAGAAATGCGATTGTAAGAATTAGAAAAATCAACTGGGAAGTATAGAGGGCATATTTAATGAATATTCAAAATAGGCTGCAATATATTATGAAAAAAAGCTTTCACAGTTGGATAGTTAGAGAGCCAGACTTGTGATTGAACCAACCTTGCCTTCTTCTTTCTTCCTTCTCACTGGTGTTTGTTGTCTCCTCCTTTTTCTACTACAGTACACACTGTTTTTTCCATAATGCATCTGGTTAGATTCTATTGTTCCATGACATCTTCTGTCTTGGAGTTTTAGGATTAGTTCTTGGATAGTGATTATGAAAATCAATAGCAATCAAATTTTTAGCTTTTTAGCAAGTTGGATGGAAACTCATAAAACCTATAATAAATAATCTGTTTTAACTTCTGACCAAAGGATCACAAAAAGATGGTGATAAAATAGAGTGACAGAATTTCTATGCTTTAAATGTTGTTTCTCTCTTCAGTAAAATTTCCTGTGCCCACTTGATATCAGTTCATTTACTCTCTGTATGATCTATTAATATTTATACCTTCCCTGCCCTAACCCAGTGTCATGGAGGAGTAGCACATTTTGTTTAACATTTGTTCTGTATCCTGCACTATTTTAGGGACTTCATTTAACTATTTCTAATTTTACCCTCCTTAGAGATTTTTTCATAATGACCCCACTTGACTGGTAAGAAAACTGAAGGTGACTCAAGATTTCAATTTGTAAGTGGTGATAATTCAGGATTTATATGGAGATTGCCTTGCATCTAGAGAGTCACATGTTTTCCCCTGTATTATTTGATCTGAATTTGCTTAGTAATTATTAATAATTTTTAAATACTAATACTTAAATCATGATATAGAATCTTCCTTTTGGCTGAGTAAGGACTGGACTCTGGTATTCCTTAGCCTTACTTAAAAACTTACTTTAGAATTGTCCAGACGTAAACAAACTCTCCCACTGCTGTTCTTATCTGTTGGATGGGAAGTAATGACATTTGGAGATCAGTTTATCGTGGTCCCTGTGCTATTAAGGGCTGCAAATTCTTTCTGATTTTTTGTGTAACTTGTCGTTATCTTTGTTGTTGCAGTACTGGATACCAATTTATTTACTATTCACCTGAAAACACAGCAAAAGCAAAGGAAGTTCTCAGCAACATCAATCAACTACAACCTCTGATAGCAACCCAGGCAGACCTACTGCTTCATTCTGCAAGCCAGCATTCTCCAGACAGCTTGAAGAATTCTTTAAAGATGCTTGCTGAAAAAGTAAGATCCAGATCATCACCACCTTGGGTAAAATGAAATCCTCCAATCCCCACTGGTGTTGCTTTGTGCATACATTGCCTTTCCTAGCTTCTGCAAATGTTAGGAGTCTAGGTTAACAGTAAGCTTCAAAATGAATTGGCTTTATTATTTTGCAAATCTTACTAAGCACTTTTTTTTCCTAGTAGGGAATGGAACCTGCTATTCCTATTGGTTAGAGTATATTTTCTATTTTACTATATTTTCTTTTTACTTTCATATTCTTGGCTTTATGCATTAAAATCAAGTTTCGAAAATTATTTTTCTCTAGTGATCACCAGTTTTCATCTACCTAATTTCTCATCACTTCATTTGAAGTCAGGAGTTTGTTGTGGATTCAGATAAATGCTATGTGTTTGGGGAGGGAATCATTCTTCTACCCTAATTCAGTTTCTAGAAGAATCTAGAATTTTCCAAATGTTAGATCTTATTTGAAATGAGCAGTGAGCTGAGCAATAAACATCTCTAGTAACTATAGAATGAGTCAACAGTTCTTCATCTCTCTAAAACACAGATTAATATAAACCAGAATAGTATGTCTATACATCCATATAATTCTTATATACTTGGTAATCACAATACCTTGTCCTTATTTAACATTTTACATTGCACATTTGATATATTTTCAGCACAAGGGAAAACTAGTATGGTCTCTCACTCTAAGTTAGCTAATGCCTATTGAGAAAATCAGTATTTAATTGTATTAGGCTCATCTAATAAAATAGAGAGAGAAAAATTACAGTCCAAGTTTGAAATACAGCATCTTTCTAAGCTGGAACAGATGCCTTCATCACAAGAAAAGATGGCACCATCTCCACAGTTTCCAGGGAGTTACTCAGTCTCATGGGGCTTCATGTCGTGTGTTGTTTTATTGAGTCATTACAGTTGCTGGGAACATATTCTCTTCATTTCACAAAGCTCTGAGGAATTAAAGAGTGCATAAAATCAGGCAGCTAGAATCAACCCCCGGGAATCAAACAAAACCAGCTCTAGACCCTTCATGGAAGGGTGTTTTGACATTGCCTTTTTTGTAATTGTAAAATTCTTTTTTGTTGGACAAATGACCTAGCATTCTGCAAGTATTGTAATAGTCAACAGAACCATGTTTACAGCTGAGGGGAAGAAGAAAAGAGTAAGCCAGAAGATTATGTACCCAGTGGAGTGCTATAAAATTTCATTTTGGAACATTTCTCTTTTGTATTTTTTTCGATGAGGTGAGAATTTTCTGCATTCACCTAAGCAGAAAATTTTAGCAAACAGCACATCACAGCGATGATTACAGAGCAGCATTTATATTCTTCCTGTGCAGTGGGAAAGGATTTATCATTTCCTACATCATTTGCAACTTGCAGCAGTAGTGGAGGGGATGTGAGGACTGGGGGTAGGCGGGTTTCTTCTCCTTTAGCCCAACATTGGTCTAGCTTTTTGTCTACAGAGCTGACAAGCATTGTCTACTAATAAAACTCGTAACCCAGGAAAGTAAGAAGACCTTTTCAAAGTTAAGTTTGCAAGTTATGTATTCTCTGAAGCATCTATGCCTGGAATTCCCAAGAAGTAGCCAAGTGAACAGTTTTACCATCTCTAAAGACTGTAAAGGAGCTCGTGATTTAGAAATAAAAGAATGATCCATCAATGTAGCAAGAAATAAATAATGATTTTAGCCAGACGTCACAAGTTGTAATATTATTTGGTACTAACAGATTATAATTCTAAGAGTTTTTTTTAAGTTTCAGAGTTTCACTGAAGATTAGAGAACAAAAAAATTAGATTTTTGTAGTGCCTGTTTTAAAATTTTTTATTTTAAAAGGCATATCTAAGGTGCAATCAGGTCCCATATGAATAAGATAAAGGTTATCAAGATGAGTCAATGGAAATCTTCATGCTGTGTTATCACTGTAACAAGAAGAGCTAAGATCTGTTCATATATATATATATGTGTACATATATTTTTTTGCCTTTCCTGGGGCTTGAACTTGAGGCTTAGGCACAGTTCCTGGGCCTTCTCAAGGTTAGAGCTCTGCCATTTGAGCCACAGTACCACGTCTAGCTTTTTCTGTGTATATGGTCCCAGAACTCGAACCCAGGGCTTCATGCATGCTAAGTGAGCACTCTACCCCTAGGCCACGCCCCCAGCCCCAGATCTGTTGTTTAGCATGAGGCCCACCTAGAGCAGCTATCTTCTCCATACTGTGGTGTGGTCTCCAGAATGCTTCATCCCATATTTTGACTACTTGAATCCTCTGATCCTACATTTCCTGGTTCCTTTTATCCATTCTGAACTGGTACATTTGAGAAGTAATTGCTTCCTGTTGATTTTTCAGTACCTCATCCATACAGCCTATTCAAGAAGGAGTAAGTGGTCTCTATGTGTAGTTTTCAGAAAAGACAGAAGGCTTGACAGCCTGTGAGCTCCTCTACTTGGGAGAGCATCCGTGGGTTTGACTCTGGGGACAGGGAAAGCAGAGGGCAGAGCAGGGTCACCGTGGGAGGAAGTAATCAAGTGTCTTGTGAGGAGATGGCCTCTCTGCATGTAAGTATGCCATTGCGTTTGGTTATGTGCCAATGGAATCCTTGGCAACTGGACCTGCATTTAATGTCTGTGGGGAAACATGGAGCATGGGGGAACCAAACCTTACTAACAGCACATCGAAGAAGTCCCAAAAGCAATTCATTTCATCTCTGCTGCTACTGCCCACCAAACGATAGGGCTAAGGCTATGCAGATGAGTTTTTACCCTTCCACTGGAATTCTGTTCTGTTAGTAGAAAGAGCTAAAAACATGCAAGTTAGTAAAAGCAAAACTATTTCTGACCTAGTTTCTATTCACTGCCTCTAAGAATGAAATAAGACTAGTCTTTCTCTTTACAAGACATTCAAGGTCCTTGGAATAGTTATAATAATAATGATATCAATAATAAGTATCATTTACTTATAGCTTAGTGACAGTGAGCCATTCCTAGAAGTTTTTAAATAGTTCTTTAATATGTTAAATTACAATTTTTTTAACTTTACGAGCAATAATACTGGGGGATTCAGATTAACAAATGAAAAAGGATAATGTACCATAGATACTGTGAGATAATGATAATAATCCCCCAGGTCCTGTAAAAATCTTCAACACCTCTAGTCCCATGAAGTACATACTATTGCTTTCAGCATTTACCCTTCTAATCATATGGATGATTGAAGTTGCTCCCTTTTACACAGTTGAGGATACCGAGACATGAATATGTTAAATAATATGCTCACAATCGTACAAGTCATGTTCCTGGCTTGTTTGTTCCTTGAAACTAATCACCATGTTCACTGTCTTTTATAAGATATTCTGATAAGCAGAATATAGGACTTGCAAGCCTCTATATTAGTGGAGAAACTAGAAACTCTACAGTAACAAATGAATTCTGTCATTTTTCTTCTCCTAAATGTACAAATTCAGCTAACTTAGTATGGTTATTTTTAATATTACTTCTGCTAGAAATTTGGGTTTGGTTATAGCATAATAGTTTGTGAGTATGTTAAGCAATTTACTATTATAAGGTATAATTTGATCTAATACAAAGCAAGCTCTGAGTTTCTCTGAATAATTCCAATAATGAAGAGCAAGAGATGCCAGAATTTTAACATATAACATAAATGGATAAAATTAGAGAAAAAATGTACTTTTTCCCTTACTCTAAAAGCATAGAGTGCTCTGTATATTGCATGAAAACTATACAAGGAAAATGGAATGTAAAAAATTGAATAAGAAATATGAGGACCTAAGTGCAGGTAGAATGTGGACATTTCTCCTAGTTCAGAAATGTATATGATCAGTTTTATCACACTCTTCATTTGCATTGCATAGAGGTTAAGCCTTATTTAGAACGTCATTGTTATTCTGCTCATCAGAAAACCTGTTTGAGTGAGCACTGAATTGTGAGTAGTGTTGTATTTGATGCTGGAATATAAATTCTATGCAGCTAGGGACCTTCGCATTCACAACCCATGGAGGTGTTTCACAATATTATCATCAAATGGTCAAAACTGCACCTCTGAGAACCTAGCTGTATGCCCACATACAATGGATCTCTCATGTTCACAGAAAAGTTTAAAAAAGCATTTCATTCTGGGACAGAATTTGATTTTCCTAAAAAGGATCATGCTTGTTTTGTAATAGCAAAGCCATGAGGCCAATTCTAAAATGTCGGAGATAACATGTAATGTTGCGATGAACTACAGATAAAGAATTTGTTATTGTTTCTTCATTTTAGCAATCCCAGGTCATACCCAGTCCCAAACTGAAGGGAAGAAGGTACTGTAATGAGTAGAATGTTTTTATTTGGTGGTTGTTTACCTGTGGCTAAAGTATATGTAAGAGATCTGAGTGAACTTTAGAATTACTAGTTGAGATGAAGATTAAATTTCAAGGTTAGAATTTACCTTCCAGCTTTTTACAGTCACCTTCACATTTAAAAAAAAGTTGAATTAATATTATACAGTTATCAAACTTTGTGTTTATTGGAAATTTGGACAGTAGGAGAAATAAAGATGAGAAGGTAGGACAGTGTAGGAACAAAGATGGTATAAAAACTATGTGAAGCCAGTTGGCTCTGTCCAGGCTGAAAATGATGAGTTATTTTCCTTAAACAAGGAGAAACTTGGACAGTGTAGTCACTGGAAAACAGGCAGCATAGGAAGAGAAAGGCCAGATCTTTGTATTACACCCACATCCCAGAGTGGTTTCCAGGATATGGTCTGCAAGAAGACCAAGACAACAATAACAAAATTATTTGACTTGAGACTAGAAGTTTTAAATTCAAAGGGCCTTTGGTGAAAATATTTGCTAGACATGGTTCCAGGTCGATTAGAAATGGAAGTTTTGAGACTGAAGCATGAGAATGAAAACAGAAGCCATGAAGAAATGGACGACATCACCATGAAGGGACAAGGCTTCTGAGGAAGTCATTTAAGACCTCTAGTACGCACTAACTGCATTTAGGGTACTCAGAAGAAGAAGAATCAAAAAGGAAAGCAAAGGAATTACTTAGTGCTAATCAAAAAAACTCAGATTTTTTCCAGGCCATACAGATATTGTGATGGAATATGTAGGCTTTTTCTCTAACAATTATCTTATACACAGTAACCTGGTACTCAGAAGGTTGTCAAGGAGCCAGATAAATTTGTCAGTATTGACACAAAGTAACAGATCAGCTTTTATAGCATTTGTTTAAGATTTTATTGCCTTTTGTATAGCTATCCAAAGAAAATTCGGGGTTGTAAGTATGTAAAAATGTACAGCCTTATCCTCCTTGTCTTTAGTCGCAAATCAACTTAACTGGGATTTGAATAAATGAACACCCAGAAATCCTGGGTGTGTATCAGATGCAAAGAAAATGATAAGTGCAGAAAAGATTCCATTGGTGTGCTTGTGTATTGCCCCCATTGTAATTATGTAAGGATGTGAAAAGTGAAGCTGTGTTAGCAGGCATTCAAAGAAGGCAAACTGCTTTGTTCTAAAAATATAGCAAAACATATTATTGAAACTATCAACAGAGAGGTAGTTTGGTTAAGTTGAATGGGAATAGATTTGCATTTTGGGTATTTAAATTCACACCGATAGATGTAACTATGCAGTATAAAAATTATGTAAATAACATGTTTCTGCATCTTACTCCAACTACGCTGACTGGTTGAATTCTGTATAGCCATTTTTTCCATATTTTTTATTGTAATTAGTAGAAGGGTTACATTATATTCACCAGATAGAAGGTGCATTACTTCCCATACATTGATACCCTTTCTCATGTCTTGGTCCCCATTTCCCTCCTCCAACCCCACCCCTCATCTTGTTTTCCTCCCTTCCCTATAGACTTCATATAACCAAATAAGCATATATACAATATATCAGATAACAAGGTAAAATACTGTAATCATCTGAGATAACCAAGGGACAGCAAAAGAGATGAGAGATAACATAGTACATAAGGACAACAATCACTCATTATATGGCTTTTGTTTCTATATCCTAGAGGTCCTTTCATTTAGCATCATTCTATGTGGCCTTATGAATCTAGGTTTTGCTCTATTGTAAATCTCTGCTAGTAGAGCCCAAGGTTTCTACTGATTATGACAAATGAGGGAAACCATTGAGCCTAAGTTCCTTTGAGTCTGGCTGACTTCACTTAATATGATTTTTTCTAAGTCTTTCCATTTCCTTACAAATGGGGCAATGTCGTTCTTTCTGACAGCAGCATAGAATTCCATTGTGTATAAATACCACATCTTGTTGATCCACTCATCAACTGAGGGGCATCTGGGTTGGTTCCATATCTTTGCTATGGTAAATAGTTCTAACCAATTTTTATCAGTATTTATTATGTGCCTTCTATTCTCATTTGAAGATAATTTCATTGTCAGTTTCGGTTTGTATCTTTCCCGTATAAGCTGAATTTTAATTTGGCTTTCTTAATTTATTCCAAAATTTCATTTGACCTCTTATTCCTATATATGCAGTTTTCTAAGTAGTTTTCTTGTCTTCGAAGTGGCTTTAATTTGACTAAACCTAACAGAGCCTTCAGTTAGAAATAAAGAGAGTTATGTGGGCAGAAGTAGGCATGATTGATGACCCATGATGAAGACACAGACACGCGGATTATGGTCTGGGAGGAGGTGGTGTGGATTAACAGAGCACTAGCAACACGTGAGACACCATGTGATCTCATCCATCCAGGCTCACAATCAGCCATTTCTGCTAAAACAAATTTCTTAATTTTTATATCCCGTCAATGATGAGTTCAAGCTCAAGGTCTCTTCAAGCTCTAGAATTTTATGATCTGTTGCAAAGAAGTAATTGCACAGATAAGACAAGAATCTTCTTAGGCAATGATTTTGTAGGTTTGATTGAATTTTCTTGACTGCTGATATTCACAAGAACGTATGTAGCAATGTATCCATGGGTTAGACAAGGCCCCGTTGGTGGCATATTGAGAGAATGCCAAAAAACAATCACTTTGAGTTATAATGTGAATTAAGTGGGTATTAAATCCTGGCATGGTGTATTACCTGAGGGTAATATCAAGTATTATCCAAAATAACACTATGTGTTAAAGGGCCCTTCCTACTGGAATATGAAGTATAAGGATATCCACAAGATGGGTCCATGCTTGACTCCAGTCTTCAGACAGATTGTCCAGCTGGATGCATGCTAAGTGTATTACTATATTACAGAAAATCAATTTCTTCACCTACCAGGCTATTACAGGCTGGAGCTATTAAACATTTCCTCAAGAAAATGCAAAGTACAGCTGTAAAGTTCTTTATTGTCGGGAAGCTGTCATTACTCTCGTACTTACTAGGTATTTACCACCAACTTATAAAATCTACCCTGCCAGGACTTTCAGCAATCTCATTACCATTGAACATTATGACATCATTTTTTGGGGGTAGGGGGAATTTGGGGCTGATATGAATAAGAAGCAGGTGTTATTCTAGAGTCTCCTGTCACATCAGTCTATAATTTCAGAGGAAAGTTCTGTTTTGAGAAGGCATGTGTTTGTTATGGCTTTTTTTCTGTAGCCTTTAATGGTTTTAAATATGAAATATACAAAAATCCAGCCAAGTTTTTTTTTGAGGTGTGTTTGGAACTACTTGAATGGTGCCACAGGTAAATGTCATTCAAATGATTCTCCCCAGTGAAATGTATCTTCAAAGACGGGCTTTGAAGACCAGGCTGAGGAGACAGATGGTGTTTATAGTGCATTTAGATCCTCGGCATTAACTTTAAAACAAGAGGACTCCAGGCCTTGGCAACTTCCCAGAACCAAACCACTTCCTATTGAGTGGTGTGAATCATGCTTCTCTCTTTGGTGCCAGCACTGTTCCACCACACACACCGCTTACGTGGTCAATCTGCAATTGACCTTTTCACAGCCCTCCCCTGCAAAGCCTAACGTGCCATTTCTAATTGGTGCCAATTTCTTTCCAGACAGAACTTTTCGTGCATGCCTTTAAGGACCAGCTGGTCAGGAGTGCGCTTTTGGCTCTCTACACCGCAAGGCCTGGAGGCACCCTGACAAAAAGTCCGTCTTCTAGGAGCAGCACAGAGGATAGCCACGCACGGGATCAGCCGCAGCCCGTGCCGAGGCAGGACTCCATCCCCCATCACTCAGACTACGATGAGGAAGAGTGGGTGAGTCTTCACTCCTCACTCACCTGTCACCATCTGGCCCTGAGAAATACAACAAGCATCCAAAAAGAAAAAAAAATACTGGGGGGGCAGTCACCATCTAGATTGTGGAAAAATAGCTCATACTTTCCTTGGGGGCATATTTTATTTGCAGCCTGCATTCCTGATCAAACAGATTTTTCTCAAAAAGTGTATTTGCTAACAAACAAATCCTAGGTACAGCCATCAAAACAAAGATATCGCAGATTCAGGATCCCACAGTGTATTTCCTTTTTGGTGACAGAGCTTCACACAATGGTGAACAACAAAAAATCTCCCTATCACTACCACTTGTGTGCCATGAAGTGCTTCGAGGTTGTGTGTTACTTCCAAATGTTTACCTTAAAATCCCAGAACATCAAGAGCTCCGGAACCCCGTCTTGCTCATGATCATGTGATTACTCTGTAGATGATGTTAGAAGAGCTTTCAACATGTATGACTTCTATAAACATCTGGAAAAGCAGGGAACTGTGGTGTAGCAGACATGGAAGCAAACGTGTGAGGCGAAGCATGGGAGCAGCGGAATGGGGGGCAGGCAGAAGGTGGGGGGCTGAGAGGACAGAAGGATGTTGCAGGCAAGTTCATGAAAACAGGATGAGACCCACCAATGGTTAAGAAAAAAAGCAGTAAGGCAGAGGAAAAGAGACGAGAAATATGACAGAGGAGATGAGTTCACACAACCAATACTGTGTGCACAGGGAAACACTACAGTGCGACCTCTTCATGTTACAAACGTATGTTAAATCAAATATAAGATAACTAAGATTACAAAGAAAGTTCAAATTTAAAACATGGGGGGAAAGTGAACAGATAAAACCATTACAAAAGAAATTGTAGTAGGCCGTAATAAGACAAAAGGAACCTGAAAAGGGAAGGAAAGGTGACAATGTTAATTACGGAGTTATTACTAAGTGCCCGGGATCAAGTTATTGAGAGATTCAGATCTCTCAAGCAAAATTGTGATATCAAGACCTGGGAGATGATGCTTGCCTTTCTTTAGGTAAGTTTCTCTCAGAGGAAATAGAGCTGAGCCACTACAGATACATGCTGAGTAAGTGTTTGTTGTTACTGATTAAGATTGCATTTCTCCCACAGCACCACTTTCAAAAGAGCAAATCTAAGATTTCTCCCTTTTACCTTTACTTCTTCAATTTATGCACAGCTCCCAGACATGCACACCTTTTAGCCTCCCTGAAGTTTAATTTTCTCAACTGAAAAGCAAAAATAGCATCTGTCTTTCCTTAGCTCTTAGAATAGTTGTGAGACAAGTGATACATTTACTTGGTGAAGCTCTTGCCTGGATGGGCATTAGCACATTCATGTGATGCGTGTGCGTTTTTGCTTTAAAAATGGAAACTATATCATCTTCTGATGAAAATCAAATCTTCCCTCTAGTAGGGAACGTATAGATAGATATAGCTATAGATATAGATATAGATATAGATACAGATATCAGCTATAGATTGGAATGTCAGTTGTGAGTTTTAAAGCATTTGAGTAGATATGGAAAGGAAATTATATTTTATTTATCATGCAGTATTATTTTGACAAATAATTACCATTTGATAGGAAACCAAATGATTACTTGAAATCAGGTGTATGTTCTTTATTTCTTTTCACTGTGTAATGTCATTCTTCCTCTTCAACAACTCCTCCTCCTTCCTTCCTTCACCCTCCCCTTATTCCCTCTCTCCCTCCTTCCCTCTCTTTCTTTTCCTTCCTTCCTTCCTTTCTTCCTCCCTCCCTCCCTTCCTTTCTTCTTTCCTTCATTCCTTTTTCCTTTCCTTCCTTTCTTTCTCCCTCTTCCCCTTTCCTCTCCCTCCTTTCCTTCCTTCCCTCCTTCTCTGTTTTCTCTTCTTCCCCTTCTTTTTCCTTATTTTTCTTCTCTCCTTCCTTCTCTTCCTTTCTCCATTCCTTCTCTCCTCTCCTTCTCTCCCTCCTTTCCTCCCTCCCTCCTTTTTTCTTTCCCTTTTTCAAGGTTTAATTCAACTCTAACAAATAGTGTAAAGCTAAAGAAAATGTAGCTAATTCAAAATGACTTTGAGACTGTGCTATTAAATGAATTGGAAGCATAACTTTGTATAGCCCATTTCTTAATTAGTTGTTAGAAAAGTTTCAACACTGATTACAAATGCAGGCAACTTCTAGAAGTAATTCAGTGTTTTAAATTAATGTAATTGGGTTTCAGTGATATATGAAAATATTCCTTGATCACTTAAATTAGCTAAAGTTTGCACTAAGATTACAGTAGCACCATTTAAAAAATCTGTTTGTTTTAATTTCCAGCAGTGACAGTAACAATGTCCTGACCTGAATAACTGCCTTCAGCTCTTACAATAAAGATCTGGGACATGAAATTATCTTGGTAAATTACTCTTGAGTTCTCCTCTGTCAATGTGCCCAACATTTCTTTTGTGGTCAGGGAAAAGAATCTCTGTGAACTCAAAATTGTTGTGGGGCTATTTGATTTTCAATTTGTTTTGTTGACCCAGTTGAAGACCAATAATTATCAAGTCAATATGCTAGAGATTGCATCTAAAATAAGCACTTCTCTCCCCCAAATGCCTTTTATTTGCTAAATTTTACTTATTCAATGATGAAATGATTTAAAAGTTTATTTTCCTAAAACTTAGTAAACAATCAAAGCTCAAAGGAATAGTTGGGATTTTATGACAATATGTGCCAGAAAATAGACAAGCTTATCAGCCAGTAAAGTTGACATATTGCCTTTCTTTCTCTGCATCTCTACAGCAGATGCTTCCAGCAGCTGGGACTCTAAGATTAGTTTGCCCAGAATTTGAAAGTGTGTCATCCAACCGAACTATTAGGTTGACCCAGATTTTGTGCCTTCCAGTAATTATTCCATTCTCTACAACCCTGTGATTTAATTCCAGCCTTGCCACAGATTGGCTTGAGGCTAAATCTGCCTATTCCTATTTAAATAAATTGTTGAAAAGATAAACTTTCACTCCTTTCTAGCAAGATGCATACCAGAAAAATTATTAATTGGCCATCTTTCAAATCTGTTTTTAATTGAACGAATACATTTTTGTAACAGGGAACATTTCAGTATCAAAATTGCCCAATTAATTCGCCCACCACTGCATACACACTTTATGTTGCACACATAAACCAGATTTTAAATTTTAGTCTTGGAACCAGAAATTCTGATGGGTGGTCATGAGCTTGGGTGACTGGAGAACAATGACTCCAGATGTGAAGTAGCTTAAGAAAGAGCATTGAAAGTGTCCACCATGAAGGTAGTTGTTCACCTTTGAAAAGATAATCTGATTAACCTGACTTAATCAATATGCTATGAATACATCTCTCAGATCCCCGATGACACTCCATTCATTGTGAAATTGTTACATTTTATGTGTTGACTTAGTTAAACATGAATTTAAAATTATTCTCAAGCTAGGGAGAACACTGGTTATTTATTATCGTAAATGTGTTTATGTCACCTAAGGAAAGTGGATGGTCCATAGCAGTTGGTAGTAATTTTCCATAAATTTTTTTGTGAAGTCTGATAGCAATAGTTGCATTAAGCATTGAAAGACATATGGAAGCTGGATTCTGAGGCTCTTCCGTAATTCGTTGTGACCAAAGATTGTGTTTCGTAATAAGGTTTACATAAGCTATTTCTACATCTTATCATTTATTTTTATACCATACCTTTACCTAAATGATATGAAGGACAAGTACAGATGTGCAAGCTTGACAGAGCTATTTCTGGTCCTGGCGTTGGTAGCAGAGAGGATTAGCCACACGTTGTGAAGTATTAGGAAGGAAGCACAGAAAGCCAGGGGCCTCCACGGATGAGCCGCAGGTCAGCATTCCTTCTCAACGTCTCCTGCAGACCGCTGAGTTCATCTTAGACCTGGCGTCTCAGGAAAGAGAAGGTCAGGCTTTACTCCTATGCAGTGGTGCACAGGCAGACACAAAAGACAGTTTTGTCCAGTTCTCTGACTGGCTATCGTTACGTTGTATGAAACCATTGAATTGAGCTTTAATGCAAAGGAAATAAATCTTTCTTATCCTTTAGAGGTAATTAATTCTTACAGCAACCTGTCTGATAGCAATTTGTAATTAAAGTTTGTCAAAGTTGCACCTTATAACTTAGTTACCCAAAAGGGTATTGTGTGCGCTAAAATATAACCATTTATTTATAACTTCAGTGATATATACTCAACACTGCCTCATTTTGCATAATAAAGCATCTTCTTTGCATTTCGTACATGCATGGCGCAGTGAATGCTGAATCCTAATAAGTTGTTTCTATGTGTTTTTATTCCATGCACTAGAGAACTTTGTGAGTTTCTGAAGGAAAATGCAATATATGGTTCTGCTTCCTTGGAGCAGAACACTTACACAGCAAAATTGCTCCCTTCGCTTTCATGGAATAAATCAGTGGGCTTTAGAGCTTGACTCTCAAATTCTTATTTCTATTTTGAAGAAACGATGGTTTTAATTTGATATAATCCTCCATTACTATCTCTAGTACTTTTTTCTTCGCTAGAATTCACGTGAATTCTTTTGGAAATTTTGTTTCTTCCTCCTAATTAGCCCCCACCCCCACTCCACCAAAACTGTCCAAGTTTCTCAAAGGTTCCAACACAATTATTCTGGTCACTGTTGAATGACACCCCTACACTTACCCCTGTGCATATTTTACAGTGCCCTAGCCAACTTTGTCATGATTCTTCCAATCCATCTTCAAAGTATTTTCAAACACAGAGGGCAAGTCTATTTCAGGATGGCTACAGAACATTGGAAACGACTAACGTGAAGAACATTAGTGAATCCAGAATCTGATTATGTAGATTACAGTCACATAGAAATTAATTTCTATGTGCACATTTCCAATCAATGATACATTGCTCACGACAACCATTGTTTTCTTTGCCTACTTTGTGTTTACCATTCCCAAATTAGTCTGATTGAATGAGACAATTGTGGCGGGGGGAGGGGGTAGTTCAAAGCTGCCCTCTCACCATCAGCAAAAGCAGACAGAGCAGGAGAACAAGGCTGCTGGTCCCTGTAGGGTGTCTGAAGGTGGGCTATCATCTGACCAGGAGAAAGGCTTCTCCACTCTTCAGGTCTATTTCACCCCCAGAGAAATGTGATTGGAATACTTATCCAGTGTTAAACTCCATGAAAGGCAACTGAGCAAAGTTCATGACTGCACATTAACACGCACAAATGTTCTGTGAAAGAAAAGCAAACCCCTAGTGAGACCGCTCTGTGCATGCATATTCATGCAATCCTGCCCACATTCTACCTTTTCCTTCCTGCGTCTGGTACTTTTACCCTGCTTCCCTGCCCTCAAGCACTCGCCACAGGGGTATACCAGCGCCAGCCCCGTGGATTTGAGTGGCCATGCAGGAATGTGGGAATGAACACATTTGGTAAATCAGAAGCACATCCTTTAGTCGACTTGTATTTTGACAGACAGAGGTATTTTATTACTATTAATTGTGACTTTCCTAGGATCTGACGTTGATAGTATTATGTACTCTTGGCTATGTTCTTAAAAAGCCTGGTTCAATATTGGGTGATGACAATCAAATTAAACCTCTTCAAACCTGAATACATCCTACAAAAACCAAATCAGATAGTTTCTAATTTCCAATTGAAAATTTTAATACCCCAAATTTAGTGACTAACCAAAAGAAATACGGAGTGTTGACTGGATAGATTAGTGCACATAAGCTGATCAATTCTTGAGAATGGTTGTATACAGCACACTGATAATGTCATATAATTCAACCGGAATATAATATACAAAGAACATCAATATAATATAATATACAGAGAATGATCAATTGAAAAGTAAAAGTATAAAACAATCCGTGGAATTTTCTTATATGCTATGAAACAACTTTTTTACTTGATATTTTCACCTGCTTGAAAGCTTTAGTATGGTGTGGCATTTATGTTGTTAAACTCAGACATTCAGAGGAACTTAGTTCTACCATTAATTTGGCGATGACTATGAGAAGAATTTCTTACCATTGTATCCATTTTTATTCACTCCTAAGTGGCATACTATTAAATCAATTAACAGATGTGCACTAAGGAGACCAGTGTGCTGTGACTCTGTGGGCACTGAGGAGAAAAGCAATAACTTCTAGTTCACATCAGATGATTTGCCAGTTGAGCAGACAAGTCTGCCACACTCCACCTAATAAACTCTATCAAAATAATGAGCAAAAAAGCCAAGCTGGAGGCTTTGTTCAAGTGATAGCATGCCAGCAGAGAAGACCAGCCAAGTGAGTGCAAGACCATAGTTCATTTAAAAAAAAGAAAAATATTCAGAGAGATAACGTTCCCACTGGAGAGGATGGCATAATCATCCCTTCCTCTTTACCTCCTTTAGCCATGCCTTTATTCCTCCTTCTTTTATTTATTATCCTGTGAGGCAATCATAGGCCCTTCAAAGAGAAGAATAAGTGAGTTATTCCCTTCTATCAGAAAGAAAACCATAGACTTAGTCGAGGGAGAATAGCAGAAACAATCTCAGAAATGCTGAGATTTGAAAGGGAGAGAAATGAGATTGCTGGGAGATTTTATGGGAGAGAGAAAAGCAGTCTCTGCTCACAAGCCAGCATGTGTCTCGGTAGAGACGCTCATTCCTTCATGTGTCTGGTATTTAGCACTAAGCAGGCACCCCGCAGCTGCCTTGTAAATGAGTGCTGAGCTGCTTGAGGACTGCCAGCGGGCAGCAATGCAGGCAGTATTCATTGTGTTGGCCCCTCACTTTGCTGTACCTGAGGCCGAACATGGAGTACCATGCTCACTAAACAGGCACTTTGTCCAGGCTGGTCCTGAACTGAGGATCTTCCTGCCTCTGCCTCCTGAGCAGCTTGACTACAGGTGTAATTGACTAGCCGTAGAGAGGGCTCCAGGCTGAGAGAAGCCAACCTGTACTGACTGGGACTGAAGAAATCTTATGATGCCAGATGAAGATAAATATGGCACATGTGCCAAGAACTGAGTCTGAGAGCTAATACATGAAGCCTGCACTTGGTCCAAAGGCCACGTTTACCAAGAGGTCATTGGTGGAGAAACATTAGCTGACCAAGGCAAGACCAGGACTGAATTTTCGGGTCAGTGGGGTGGTTGAGAAATGAACACGAAGGATTTTTATCTGAGTATATGATGGGGATGGATCAGTGAGAACATCTATGATGGTCTAGATATCTTCAGTGGATCTGTGTAGGTTGATATGATGTAGGCCAGTGTTACACACAGTCCCAGCCACATGCCTGCTCTCTTAAATAAAATTCTCCTCCATTTATAGTCTTGGTAAATGTAGTCTGTGGAAGGGATCATCTACAGGGTTAAAGGATTTTAATGTAGAGCAAACTGTGGTCATGCAGGTCAAGAAGAAGCTGAAGCTTCTCTTTGAAGGGGGGAGTGGCTGTGCTCGGTTAACTGACTAGTTCTAATCCAAGCACTCAGGAAAAAGAAGAGAGAAATGATTATCCCTGGCAATGGCAGCATGGCGGGGCTATTTTGAATGTCCGAATCAGTTCTGGTGGAATCTTGTCATTCTTGCGGATGAAAAGCTGGCCTCTCAGCTAAGTATCACTGAACTTTCTCCTGAAAGTTCACCACTGATCCACGGCAGTCGAGATTTCTCTCGATGCTTCCCAGTTCATATAGGTGTGCCATGCTGATTCAGCATCGAGTCCCCTTCCACAGGCTGGCCACGCCAGCTACCAGGTCCCCAGGCCTCAGCTGAAGCACTGATGGACGTTTTCCAGCTTTGCCATGGGCAAAGATCCGAACCTAGCAGTAAATAGGCACCTGGATCAGCATCCGACCTGAAATGGATAAACATATCACAGCTAGTTCCCTGCTCACTGTGTGCCTTCATGCACATGTTTGTAGCCGCTCTGTCTCCCAGGAGAGTGGGTATGAAGACTCCATCTAATAACAACCTGCCAAATCTAGCTATCTGCGAGGTGGCGGTCGTTTCTCATGAAACCAGATTTGGAGGCTGTCTGGGATGGAGGACTTAACGCACTGTGTACTGGAGTGACATTCCTGTACTTCTTCTACTGCCTTTGCACTAACGGTCCTGTCTTTATCCTGAGAGCAGTCTGAAACTGTGATTACAGTTGAGAAGGGAGAGGAGCATGCACAAAGAAGTATAAGCACGAAGAATTTCCCCCACAGACTAGCAAAGTGTGTAATCATCAAAATTGGAAGATAGGTTTGCTGATTATTATCTTGGGTGCGAGCTTTCTCAGAGACAGGAAGGAAAGTGGCTTAGGAGAGAACCCAGCCATTCTTCGGTATCTTCATTGTAGAATAATTGAATATGCTATGCTTGAATCTCTCGAATCTTTCCTCCTTGCAATCCATACTCTGCTTTTATATTCCAGTCCTCAGACCTGTTGGTCTTTTTCTGTACTAATTTGGCCACAAATGTTCTTTGACCTAAACTGATCACCCTTAGCCAAGCAACTACTGCATCTGTAGTTCTGAAGGTGCTGATTTGGGATGTACAGTATGTGTGACCAGCCTAGAGTCCTGTTTAGTCCAAGGTCTTCTCTTGTTCTCATTTTCGGGTCTCAGGTTATGGCTTTGTGAAACGACAAGAAGCCCATCTGAATGTTTGCAGCCCCTTCCTCTGATGCTCCTGTGTACAGAGTGTGACTGTGTGTGCTTCAGTTCTATAAGAAACCACAGTGGGAAAAATCCGTCCTCAAGTCAGAGGGAGGCTTATTCTGGTTTCCTGCCTGGAATCTCTTCATCTCTCTGGAAACAGAGTCATCAGTAATTGCATCTGGTAGCTTCCAAAGGCCCTGTGCAATGTAGTGAGGATGGAATACTGCAATACCTCGCCTTGTATTATAGAGAGGCACAAGTCAGGGAGTTTTCTCTGTAGAGGCCATAAAAAAGGAGGCAGTGAGTTTTACCATGAACTGGCTCGGATCGCCTTTTCACAGACAGAGTGGAATGAATCTGCTTAGGGCCTGCTACTGAGCTATGCCTTTGAGAAGAGTTTGGGCATCCATAAATTGAATATTGGCCTTGCATCAGAGGTGCCAAAGGGCATAGCATTGACCATACATTTGTCCCGTGTTTATTAGGTCACCAGGTAAATGTTACTTCACGGCGGATGATCTTGGCCAGTGACTATGCTTTGTTTCATTCCACAATCCAATTCAATGTCTCTGTCGGTTTCAACGATTGCTTCTGGATGAGTGGACTCCTGTAGCCTGGGAGAGCAACATGGAGGGATGAATATCAGACTTTTCAATACCCGATGTTCAGATTCTTCAGAGATGGGAGTTGGGAGTAATTGACATCTCTTTATATGAAAGACAGCATGAAGCATTGCTTCCATTAAAATACAAAGTTCCTTTCTCCGTGGGCATCAGGAAGACGCTGACCCTCTGTCTTCTGTACAAAGCCCACTTAGGAGAAGGAGCAGAGATTCCCCTCTTGCCCTTCAGTAGCTCCTCCAGCTAGACAGTTGCTTCGTTTGCCAGTTTCATCCCCACAAAGATGCTGTCGGCAGTGGTAAGGAAAGCATATTCATAAGGCAAATCATTCAGTCCATTCTTGTGGTTAGAATGGAGGCTCCTTGCCACACCCCAAAGTGAGTGATGGCTGGCTCTAAGGTTCCTGACTTTGCTTCTCAGTATCTCCTTCTTCTCAGGGTAGATTTTTAGCTCTCCTGGGTAATGGCTCAGAGGCCGCTCTCCCACTTTTCCTCAGACAACAGGGAAAGGATGATGTCATCCGCTCTGTGATCACTGTCTTCATTTCCCTTAGCAGGGAAATGCTTTAAATTCTTTGAAGTAAAGAATTGCATTTAGGGAAAGATTGTTATGATTATTTGTGGATTAACAGCATGCTTCACATTCAAGATTACAGGATGGAAGAAAGAAGGCTTGCCTCATTGAGGAAAGCCAGTGAGGACTGGATATGCTAAATTGTAATCATTTCCCCAAGGACTTTCATAGAAATGGCGCCTCGGAACTAGGATCCCATTGCTTGGTGAGGTAGGTGTGGCATGAACTGTCACTCCAAATTTTGGAAGAGATCCCTGCTCTTTCCCCTGAAGTGAGGTCACTGGAAATGTGTCATAGAAATATATCGAAATTACCTTTTAACTTTGAATATGAGAATTTTCTATTTTTAAAAAATCCTATTACAAAACAAAAATCCTATTACTTCCCAAGGTAATTGCCTGGCAATTGTGTACAAACCTACATTATTTTTTTTAATGTGGTTGGCTTGCTTGGTTGACTTGCTCTGTGTAAGACAAGGAACTGACAGTTTATAACGTGCTTACGTTATTCTGCTTTCTCTTTAGCAGATTCCTTATGCTCTTTGTCTGATACCAAATAGTAATTTTGATTGTCAATCAGGTAATCCAAATTTAACAACACTTTTCTGCCCCTAGATTTACCCTTCACCAAATTAGTTTATTTATTTATAAAGTAGTAAAATTAACTTAGACTAAAAAAATACACATTTGAGGAACAAAAATCCAGTGCACTGAAGATATTCTGCAACTAAGAATTACCTTTATGCCTGGTGATACTCAGGACACCCAAAATAGCTGTTACCAAGGAAGCACTCACTGGAAGACATTCTATGCCATGCTGCAGAGAAATCAGCATTACCTGTTTGATTCTTAAGCCTGGAAACCGGGACGAGTCAGTGCTTTTCATCAAAACTAGGTAGAAAGGTGAGCAAGAAAGGAAGCCAAGTATGACAGAATTCTTTCAAGAAACTGTATTTAAATTTTTTATTTAAAAATGAAGACATACGTGTGTGTGTGTGTGTGTGTGTGTGTGTGTGTGTGTGTGTGTGTGTGTGTGTGTTCCTGGGGCTTGCACTCAGCGCCTGGGTAATGTCCCTGAGCTTTATTTTGCTAAAGCCTAATGCTCTACCATTTATGCCTCGGCCCCATTTCCAGCTTTTTTGATAGGTGGAATAGTTTAAAATCTCATGGACTTTCCTGCCTGGACTGACTTCAAAGCCCAATCCTAAGATCTCAGCCTCCTTCCTGAATAGCTAGGATTGCAGGCATAAGCCACCAGCCCCTGGCAAAAATGAAGGCAATTTCTATGAATTAAAGAATTCAGTTTCATGATTGCCCTGCACACAAATGAGTAATCAGAAAATGCACATAAATGAGTAAATCAGAACCGGGAAGATTTGTGACAAAGCAAGCCCCTTTCTGGTAAGAGCCACTTTCTGGGAAGGAAATCACCTAACTTACTTATATAGCTGTAGTGTATATGGATGGGCAGAAGTTCTAAAGCACTGCATGGCCAGAAATACCTGGGGAGATCACTAGAATTTTAATGTAGACTTTCTCTTGGCGATTCTGAGTGACAGGGGAGAAGCTGGACCCTTGCACATTAATCTTCTAGACCATTCTGTCAGTGGTGATCAGAGTACCCAAACGAGGTGTCAGAGTCATTGAGATTGAACCAAGTTCCATTGTTACCAGGGATGGGGAAAAGTTTGGGTGTATAAATCATTCAGCTATGTTCCATAGAAGGTGAATAGATTTAGTACCTGGTGCCCTTAAAATGATGACTATAGAAAGTATTATGTCATATATAGATTGCCACAATTAAAAAGGACTTTCTTGTCCAAGTGGTAGCCAGTCTTTGAATAAACATCGATTTGCCTTTGCTTTCTTACTACTACGTTGATAAGGAAAACAGTTCTGTCTAGATATAATTGGTGCTCAAATATAGATGAATATTCTATGTACTGATCATGTAATTGTATAGATATTGTCTTTTAGTTTATCATTTCTTTACGATTGGGCAAAAGTAAATGTACTAACGAAAAGTATTTGGTGAAAGTCATCTGTGACTTTATCAGGATTAAAGAGCTGTCTGTCCGGAGTCAGAGCATCCGTCCCTCCTCTCACTCTCCGTCCTCCTCCTGCTGGCTGCTGCCTCGGTGCGCACATGGAGTGATACTTGTGCCTTTTCCAGGACAGGGTGTGGGCAAACGTGGGGAAGAGCCTGAACTGCGTGATCGCCATGGTGGACAAGCTGATCGAGAGCCACGAGAGGGACAGCAGTGCCGAGCGGGACAGCGGTGACAAGGACGGAGAGGTGGAGCCCGAGCAAGCCCATCAGCCAAAGGGTAAGGAACCATGTTCCCCCATGGCTGGCCTGGGAAGCCAAGGTCATGGCCAGGTCATGGCTAGGTCATGGCCAGGTCATGGCCAGGTGTGGTAGTAAGAGGAGCCAGCAGGGCCTCGGCGGCCTTTGCGCTGGCACCAAGGATGCCAGGCTCTGTGCACACTGGCTGGGGTTGGTTTTCAGAGCTGCTGGACACTCTCTCCACTCTAACTCTTTAGGTACCTAAAAATCCACTTTTGAGTCATTGTCCTAAACTGAGCTGTGCTCCTCTCCAGGCCGGAGGCTGAGGGGTGGAGGATCATGGTTTGAAGCCAGGACAGGGGAGAGGCTGTGATACTCCAGCTGCAGTTAAGCACTAACATGCTGGACTTCAGCAAGGAAGCAGAGCCTCAGCGAGCATGCGCACCTGTGCACACAAGGCGGAGCAAACACCTGTTCTTCACTCTTAGAAACCTTTAGAGGATCAGGAGACGCTGTCTTTCCTAGAACGCAGGAAGAGATGAAGCTTCATGCTTTGGGGAAGGAACTTTCCCAACACTTAAAAGAAGGCTTGATTTCAAGAACTATATACACGAGTCAGAAAGCATCTCATGCCAGGAGATTGTCATACACATATGTGTGCATGTACGTGTGAATAAATGTATCTACGGATAAGTAGACACTGATAGACTGTTGACAGATACAGCTACTTGCAAGGGTTTATCATATTAGCAGGGTGACTGGCACGTGCTGAGATTTTAACTACAGTAGAATCAAGCCCCGGGGAATGGGTTTCATTATTGTTGCTGTGCTTGATCTGATTAATATTAGTTACCAAAACCCCAAAAATCCAAAAACAATGCTGCCTTTTTATGGTAATAGGTGCCTCTATTAGATTTGGTTAAGTCTTTTGCTAAGTAGCTTCCCTTTGGAAAGGAAAAACCAATACTTCTGTACCTTCTTTTAGTATGTCTGTTAAAAATATTTTTTTTAACTTGAAGAAAATGAGTCATAAGAAAGCATGGGTGTTTATAACATTAAATTTACACTTTCCCAAATTATTTTCCTGATTTTCTGTTACATTTCTCATCAGGAGTTTAATCATGTAAAATACCCACATTTCTTCTCTGAATTGGCATAAATCATATTGGTAAGTAGTAGCATTCTAAAACTACTGCCTTACTGTAGGTGACCCTTTATCTTCTCTTGTATATTTAAGCCAAAAGTTGACACTAATCTGTAGGCTCAAATCTGATCGATATAACTGTATGTAGACGTTTTCTTATTTAATAATATTAGTTTTATTGGCGAATGAATCTAGTATAGTTACATAACTTCACATGAACCAAAACAAAAGCTTATTATAGCCATGCCATAGAGAAATACAATGCTTTAATTTTTCATTAATTGAATGTGCATTGATATCAACTCTAATCCAGACACTCTGGAAATGAGCTAAGCAGAGTCAGTATGGTGTTTTTTTCCCCATTGATGGACTTTCAAGACTTATGGTTCTTAGACATAGATTAAGGATAAATAGGTACTACTATATGTTTATTTGCTATGCCTCAACCTTTCCATTGAATGAAACAAAGTGCTAAAATGGTTGCACAGGTGCAGGATTTTTATCAGTATCTTGTATTTGATCAATTCTATATATGACAAATGGTACATTTTAAAAGGTAAAATATTTGGGATGTAAATCTAATGTACAATTAGGTCATTTTTCTTTGATGAGAGGCATTGGTGGTCATAATCTAAACCAGATGAAAGTAGCTACAAGTATAAAACTTGCAACTGCAATAGTCAACTCTAGCTTGTTGCCTTCCAGCTCAAGTTGTTGATTTTAAGTTCTCATTTCATTAGCTGTATTTTACCCATTAGGTTTGGCTTTTGTGTTATAAAATCAATTAGTACTCTTGTCTGAAACTATTTCTGACTTAGCAAAATGTTAAATAATTTCAACATCAATGTGTTTACATACATTTTATATGCTATACAATTGCACACAGAATGCATGTTTGAAGGCATCTATTTGTACATAAAAGAAAAATGTTTAGTGTACATAGATTTTTTAAAAAATAAAGCTGTGTTCACAATACCAAATATAAGCTGAAGCTACTGCTTGGACAGAGTGAAACTGATTTAGGAAATCAAGTAAAATATTTTGTGTTGGAATAATTTAATATAGGTTTTCTCTTTAAGAATGTCAAAGCATATCCAGTTTCTATCTTAATGTTTATCAATAAACCAATGCAGTAGTGGCTTTTTGATCTAATTAAAATAATTAGAATAAAGTCATGTATTTGCTTATGCTAAAGCCCAAATCATTTCTGATAAGGCCACGTTTGATATGTACAGTCAACTGCCTCAAATTTATTTGTGTCTAAAAATATTTAGCAGAAGTGATAATTTAGAAAGCTTATAAGATAAAAAACAGCCTTATTATCAGTTTTCTGATTTCAACCAGAATAACCATTTTATACATTTCCAGTGTTCATATATCCATACTCATTCATACATATAACATAACCACAGTGCAAAATACCTGATAAATACAGATGAATGTTTTTTTTATAGCTTGCATATGAGTACTTCCTCATAAACATTTTCTGGAAATGAGATTTTTAATGACTGTAACCTAATTTAGCAGAAGGGAAATCACTCTTTCAGATATTTTATTATTACAGGGAAGTTGCAATTGGCATGTTAATATCACGGACCATCTGAGTCTTCAACTACATTTCAGATATTCCCCTTTAAGTTAGATTGCTGAAAGTAGAGTTACTTTGTGGGGGGAAACCTGACCCCTCACTTCTTGTGCTCCTGGATACAATGATTCATTTCTATTAGTGTGACTTCCTGAATACATACTTTGTTCTGTGGTTTACCATCCATTCCACTATAATTCATTTCAGTAACAAGTCCCAATGGATCTGGAAATGGACAATTTTGGTGT
Organism: Megascapheus bottae; assembly: GCF_031878675.1. Classification (NCBI taxonomy): domain Eukaryota; kingdom Metazoa; phylum Chordata; class Mammalia; order Rodentia; family Geomyidae; genus Megascapheus; species Megascapheus bottae. Next base: position 26,518,763 of record NC_143531.1, read on the forward strand.
CTGACAAAATTCTGACAGGTCCACTCCTCATCCCACCATACGATCCCAATATGTTTCCTTTAATTCTGTCCTCTGGCCCATGTACACTCCTTTGCAATAAAGAGAACAAATAAGACCTTCCTTTTCCCCACATTAAGCTTGACATACCTGAAAACAACCATCCCGTCCTTTTGAATTGTCACACGTCCAGGCATTCTTTAGAGGAGCAGCCTCAGGCAAGCTCCTCAAATTATATATATATGTGTGTGTGTGTGTGTGTATGTGTGTGTGTGAATTTGTGACATCTGTATGAAAGTCAGCCCCAAAAGAGTCTCTTAAAGTTTTCTATGGAACTCTTTGTGGGAATTCAGGTTTATAATTGCACTTGATAGAATGGCTTTGATTTGTCTTAATAATGATGATGCCTCTCCCCACAAAGAAACCGGAGCATACAAAGCAGAGGGGCTGCCTGCCACCAGGGAATTCCACAGGCAGAACCATTGACTCCATGGGGCTGAGAAACACAGTGTTTGCATTACGTTCGGTGGCTTGACTACTCATTCAATATTTGTAAGTCAAATCAATACACATGAGGCTCTATTGTATTCATAGAAAAGAAAACAAACTCATGTACTCCATTCTACTGGATCTGGATATTATCGTAAACTATCACGCTTCTCTTATTCACCCAAGACTGAAACATAGCAAATCTTCCCTCCTCTGCTTGCCTACGTGACCTACTCATTACTTAGTCTACTCCCCATCCCTTCCCAGCCTTAGATACGGTGTGATATTAAAGTGACAGCAACTATGTATGATGACATACTGATGATTTCAGGTTGCTGAATGGCCCCGGACCCATGAAGCTTATTGTTAAATACCAAGCTTGTTTATAGCCCAGAGTCCTGAGGTCACGCGATTTGTTTATGGCCAAAAGACAAAATAAATCCAGTGAGTGTGAATCTGTGACTCCTGCTGTTCCTGTACAACTGGAATTCAAAACTTCTGAGTACCAACACACAGAGGGTTCACTTGATTCATGAGTGCAAGCTTCCTGGAAACTATCCTCACAGAATTTACTGGAGGACTTCAACTTTGTAGTCCAAAATGAGGAGTTTAACCAGGATATCAGTTGATGCATTTCCTTTGCTATTTTTCTAAAAGTGAGGCAGGAAAGTTTTATGACGTTGTGTGCTCAGCCTGAGAGGATTTAAACAAACAAAGGTCTCCTGACAGGAGAAAAGGTTGCCTTGGCTTTTCCCATAGCAGTTTGTCTTGGGCTGGCTGGTGTGTGTTCATTTCTAATCTGGGAGTTGCCGCAGAAGTCACTTATGGCAAGGGGCACAAATGTGGTCATATTTTAAGGAACGCCTTTGTCCTTTGTGCAGCTATCCTCATTCCCTAAAGGTGCAGAGGAAGGGACATCACTCAAGGGATAACTCAGCCCCTCAGCGTCACCACAGACCATGTGATACACCTTGTGTCTCATATACTCTATGCATCTGGCCTTTGGCACTCTCCCCAAATGTCCTCCATTCCTGGTTGCTCCTATGGCAACGGTGACACCTTGTCTGCCCCCCCCCACACACACACCAATGCTGCATGCTGCAGACTTCTCTGTGACAAATCACCTGAAAAGAGAGCCGACAATGGGAATTCTCCGTGTGTGCTCAGGGATTCAGAGGTTTCAGCCCATCGTGGTGGGGGGGGGGGCGCTGTGGGGGAGAGGAGGCACTGCATCCTAGCCTGGAAAGCAGGGGGCCAGCCAGGACATCTGTGCGCCCACCGCATTCTCCTTTACTTTCATCTCCTCCAAGTCTTTCCTGAAGAAGATTACTTATAAAGTATGTGCAGAAGCCTGATCTGTGGCCAAGCCTCCCACAGGTAGGTTGTTGAGCTGTAATGTCCTCATTTTAAAATTCATTCTGAAAGGAGCCCAGAGACAGATCTGGGTGGATGCCAGACTCAAACTCTTCAAGGTCAAGGAGATTTCTAAGAGTAGGGCTACCAATCCCCTCCCCTGCCCTCTCCCCCCCAGCCCTCCCATGTCATCGTCTGAGCTGTCTGGGGTTTTGGCACAATAGGAAACCCTGTTGGCTGGAGGTCTGGTCTGCTCATCCTCAGATCTTTGGTGAGGATTTTGTTACCCTGCTCTCAGGTAAATTGGAGTTTCAGGCTACTAGAACTTGTTCCTGGAGGCAAATCCTCTGAGCAGAATCCATTTCCTCTCTCATCTCAGGCTTCATAAAGTTTAATGAACGTGCCATCCTTAGCTCTCCTGTTTTCTTAGTCTGAAAAAATGGTGATAACCAAAATAACCATGGCTACATATTTCTGTGAAGTTAGTTGTTTTAAATGAGAAAAAGAGGGTCGAGCACCTGAGTAGAAAATGGCTCCAGAATGGGAAAGAAAGCATGGGGCCCTGCTACAGTTGGTTGATACTGGGCACTTTTATTTTCCTCCTGAGGAATGTTAAGAGCCATTGAGCTCTGAGGACGAGAACATCCTGTACAGGATTGTGGGGAGGAAGAGGGGGCCCAGCAGTCATTCTTTGAATCCTTCCTCTCGTGCTTCACTAGACTACATTAGAGACAGGAGTCAGGGCTGTAAAGCAGGGCTCTGCTTGGATTGTTTCCAGCTCCCTCCACAGAGCTGAGGAAAAGCTCAGCTAAGCCTCATGCATTTTATGTCTGCCTGAGGAGACTCTGCTCGTTGGTCTCAGGGTTAAGGAGTTTCAGCAAGTTTTTTATACAGACACTAAAACATTCTCTTCATATTTTCCTGTCACAGAAAGATACCCAGGGGAGACAAGCACATTTAAGTGCCTGCGAGGCCACTGAGCTGTGTGAGATGTCTGGGTGCGGGATTGATGTGCTTTGTGAACCTCCATATTCCCAGACACACAGCATGTGTGTGTGTGTGTGTGTGTGTGTGTGTTTGTGTGTGTGTGTGTGTCTGTCTGTCTGTCTGTCTGTGTGTCTGCGTGTTTGCAAACATGCTGCATACATAAAATGTAGGCAAAGGTTGAAGAAGCAAAGAAGCACAGATGGGTGGGGGCCTCAGGGTTTCTTACTTGGGAGAGGCGACACAAAGTTACGTGTCATCTTCATCCTCACCATGAAATGGTTTGATCTGCAGGACAAAATCCAGCCCCATGTGAATGAAGTCTGCAAAGGCATACCTCAGGGAAAAATAATGCTAGGCCAATGGTCCTCAAGGCTACACTTGATCCCTTGCCCCAGACAGTTTTAAAGAGAAATTTAAAGCAGGGTCTGTCCCCTGGTGAGAAGTATTTGGAATGTTCCTCGTTTATTGTGTTTACTTCAAAACCCCAGTGCATGCGGGGGGCAGTTACTGTCGCCAAAAAGGAAACCCTGTACTTGATGGTTCACTTTTCTTTGTGGTTTTCTACAAAGCATATTTTCTTTAGCTTCCTCATGCCTTCTCTTTTATAAGGAGATAAACTTTAAGGACATTTTACGTTGCCCATTCATTTGTAATTCTCAGTATCAATGTTTTCCTAAATCTTACTTTCTTTAAATCTTAGCCATAGAAAGACCATATAATTCTACTAAATGGAATCATTCTGAGTAGCTAGCATTTATTCCTAAGATGAAAATAACAATGTATCTATTTTTATTCCTATCTAACAGGACTAGATATCAACTCCTGTCTCTCTCCCCCTCCTTCTCTTTCTCCCTTTTTCGTCTGATTATAGTGTAACAGTAGATTTAGAAGTGAATAAAGATATCATTGTGATTCCAATAATGAAGTATCTGAAATTTCTTCTTTAAGTCCTTCAAGAAATATTAACTAATATTTAAATTGAATTGTTACCTAATCTTTCAAGGAAGTAGAGAAGTAGACATGGAGATTAACTTTCTGCTTCGTAAGTAGAGAGATAAAATCACGTTCATACACAAGTACTTGCTGTCCTGGCACAAAGCAATATAGTGCTAAAACAGAAGATTCAAAATAAAGAAGAGAGCCTTATTTGAATGAGTGACAGAGTTGTACTTCAGCCTGATGGCTGGGCGCCACCTACTGTACGAAAGCCTTATTTTATGACTGGGAATTCTGCGGAAACTAGTTCTACCAATTGGCTTGCAGTCTGTTAGGGCTTAACATCTATAGCTGCATCTACTTACTGGATTTTTCTGTGAGTGAGTGTGTGTGTGTGTGTGTGTGTGTGTGTGTGTGTGTGTGTGTGTGTGTGTTGCCAGTCTATTCATTCATACGTAATAAACATCATGGAACTATTGTAATAGCCAAGTCACTGAGAGAACTATGAATTAATCGCATAGAATGAGTTGGGCTGCACCATCTTCTAAGACACAGGCAGTGTCCCGGTTAGAGGTGGGCAGAGGGGAAGGCGGTCTCTTGGGAAGGTTTAAATGGTGTCCGGGTGGGGAGGATCAATGGGTTGTCCACTGCGGCCTAGAGGATATCTAGGGGTTGTATTTCCTGGAAGAAAAGACCTCCCATGGACCCTTTATGAAGTGCCCCAGGGATGCACGCCTCCACTGAGCACACCCAGCCGTTCTGTGGGGGGTCTTTATCTGTCCTGCTGTTCTTCTGTTCCCAGAAGACTGGTACGAAGAGTTGCAGCCTCTCGTCCTCGCCCTGAAGGACTGCATGGGCGAAGTGGTGAGCCGGGCCAAGCAGTCGCTGACGTTTGTGCTGCTGCAGGAGCTGGCCTACAGCCTGCCCCAGTGCCTGCTGCTGACTCTGCGAAGGGACGTGGTCTTCAGCCAGGCAGTAGGTGCCGCTTGCCTTCTGATTAGAACAGTATGGAATCCTTAGCACCCTGGCCTTGCTGGAGATAGATTTCTCTTGTCAGTTTTGCTTTTTAAAGAGCTACTTTTCATCACGGTTTGGGACCTGGGTTTTCTCACTCAGGGGTGGAATGGCACACGGACACAGTTCATGAAATGTCAAGCACTTCTTTCTGAACAGAGATGATCAAGGGTTCCCAGCATGCATTTTGTTGCACTGGGTGTAGACTAGAGAGCTCCCCTATCCCCCTCTCCCCCGGGATTTGCATAAGGTCTGCCTAGCATCTGGGGAAAGGCAGGGAATGGCTAGGACTTGGCAAAGGGGTTCGTTTGTAATCTATTATTTATTCGTCTCCCTCGAGAACCCCAGGGCCAGGCTTCACAGTAAGTTCTCATTTTATTTCCCAAGTAAGTTTTGAGAAGCAGGAAAACTTGATGGAGAGATTTGACGGGACCTCTTCTTTGCCTGTGCTCCCCACTCGCTCTGCCCAGGGCACCTCTGCCACTGGGCTGTGTTGTTTGCTTTGTCCTCCTTTCCATCTACCTCCCTGGCTGAGCTTTGCACACAAAACACTCGGAGTGGAGGACACAGAAGTGAGGATTTACACCAAACGCCCCAGGAACAGGAACCCGTGAGTGGCCGGGGGGGGGGAAGCTAGACCACGGGCTGGGCACTGTTTTCCCCTCACCTTGCCTCTCAGTGAGTCCCCCACAAATAATGATAATGATGTGGGACTATTAAGTACACTTCTATGCTTTTATTATTGTGCATGATAATTATAAGATTTAAAGACCATGAACCCCAGATCCTTGCACTTATCTCATTGCCACACTGCCTTCCCAAGCCTTTCCTACACAGCCTGGCTAGACCAAATTGTATCCATACTCTAATCCCCATGTACAAATTAGGGTAGTTTTTTAATGGAGTTGGTGATGTCACATAGGTCTTCAAGTGTCTCCACATTTGAGCTCCCCCATTCACACTGGTTACCCCAATAAGCTTCAGTGACGACCTTTTCTTTTTGTTTGTCTGATGTAGCTTGCTGGATTAGTGTGTGGTTTCATCATCAAATTATACACCAGCTGGCATGACCCTGACTTCCTGCGGCAGCTTGCCACGGTGGGGCTGGTCGTGCAGTATGAAGGCCTGCTGAGTACCTACAGTGAGTGTCGCCTCCCTGCCCCCGGGTCTCCTCTGAGGACTGTGCACACACAGCCGTTTCCAGGGAAGCACTGAAATGAGTTTACCATTGTGCCACGGGGTCTTGCACTCTCTCACCTTGTAACTTGCTTTTGCCTTGTATTAGGTTTTGAAAATGGAGTTATGCATCATTTCATAGCAACCATCTGGATCTGGATTAAATATATAGAAAAAATACTTTGCCAACATGATTTTAATGACTGGATGTTTAAAGTCTCAGGCCCTGTTCAAGCCTCATGTGCATAGACATGCGTCTAGTCCGAATCAGAGTGTTCTAGATACGCACTCCAGGTTTCTAAGACTTTTATATCAGTTATTAGTGAGTGTATCTTAGTTTACATCTGAAATCGCAGTTTGAATTCATTGTATTAGGTATGTTACCAAAATTAACTTTATCTTTATAATAGTGCTCTCTTCGAGGTAGGACTCCTAGGAAAAGCTGAAAATTATACATGTCACTTTTGAGCAGGGCTGGTCTAGACCTCCCTTATTTCCCTCTGGCTTTAGTGATCCGTGGATAAGCACAAATCTAGAATGATCTTGATAATCCTTGTGTCTATTGTTTACCAAAAGACACATTTCTGAAAGGCATCTCTATTACAAATAGAAAGCTATCTGTATGTGCGCTTTGTGTTACAAAAGGGTTAAAATGTCTCTCCAGCATCCCAGAAAGAGTGTACATTCTTCTTCCGCCTTGACTTCCAAAGACCATCCAAACAGCTCTGGTTTCACTGATGAAAGCCCCAGCCTGTGAGGGCGAGCAAGTCCAGTGGAGCCACTCATTGAATGCTAGGACCCATTCCAGCCAGGAGCTAGGTCCCCAGTGAACCCCATCTTTTTAATAATCTGTAACAAGGCACTGTTCCCTCGGTTTAGGTGATGAAGTTGGGATGCTGGAAGACATGGCTGTTGGCATTTCAGATCTGAAGAAAGTTGCATTTAAAATTGTTGAAGGCGAGTCCAATGATGTCTTGCCAGTTATAACAGGAAGACGGTGAGTGATACCCAGTTCCTAAAAACACAGAATTTGTAGACTTGTTATATCCACTCATAGCAAAGAAAAGAAAAATAGGTGATAGGAAAGAGAGGGTCTTATAAAACTTGTAGAAGTTTCCTAAATATGTATATATTGTACATGGAACTGTTTCCGTATGATACACGTGAAATTTGAAAGAATAATTTGTTCAAGCTATATGGTCATTATAAACTGCTATGTTAAATGAAAATTATTTGGACAACTACTTAAAATATTTAAAATTTTTAAAAAACGAATCTGAAGACAAAGGGCAAAAAAGATAGCATTTTTGAAAAGATCATTTTTTCTTTATTACTGTCTGGTCTAAAGCTCTGGATGTTTTCCTTTTGCGGGAACCATTGAGTTAATAGCTTCATAATTCTTGAGATGACTTTAAATTAAACTCAGTTAAGAGCAGTAACATTTTAGGAGAGATATATTCCTATATTAGGCTGTATGCCACCATTTTTCTTAATTATTTTTGACAATTCACTCTTAGACTGCGAGGTTTCCGAGAAAGGTTTTAAATAAATAGTTTCAAAGGTCAGTATAGGATGGGCCAAATACCAGAGATAATGTGAAGAATTCCATGGGTGTCCTACGAGACTGAGAAGAGTGAGGGAATGGGTTGGTGAAAATGGAGATATTGCTCAAGATCCATGGTATTCATAAATGCTTTGTTAAATGGCAACTCCTGTGTACAACTACTTAAAAATAATGCAAAATTAAGTTATACAAAAGAAATATGATTGGGTGTCAAACCTCTGGTAGAATATATCCTGTAATAAGCTGGTGAATTTAACCAGATGTCCTCCAGCCTTCGGCCGTCATGGTGTTAGCACTTTGCAGGAGTTAATATTCTGGAAACCCCCAGTTCTCAATGAAAATATGAGAACCTACAAAGAGCCATAGCTCTTTGCATGTTGGAGGAAGATGGAGACAGGAAGCTCAAAAAATGCTTCAGTGTGAACTTGTTTTCCTGATTGTGTTTGTCTAAGAATGGTTAACTTGAATTTCATACACCCACATGATTCGATAAAAGGTGACTTTCTTTTAAATACCCTCATGAAACTAACTGTGTCACCTGGAAATGAATGCTTTCTTTGCCTGTCATTAGAAGAGGAAGAAATAATACTGCTCACCTGGAAAATAGCACAATTCTATATATAACTGCGAGGTTTATTATAAAAATAAGATGTTATTTATTACATATAGACTACATAGGTAGCATATATACTATATTATTACATGTATGCTACATACTACGTATAATATATACATATATATTACATATATGCTATGTGTATAACATATATGGAGTATATATGCAATATATACTATATATGATATATATGTGCACACATACATATTTATAGTGCCATGTGACTTAGTAATGGGATAGGGTTTTTTTGAGTGAACAGACAACATAAGAAGTAAGCATATAGCAGCCATTCTTAAGCTAGTGTTATATCCCACTTCTTTTACTTTGTGTTTCCTTGAATCTAAAAGAACACACGGCCCATGTAGTAGGTGACCCTGCTTCTTCCTTCTCCTCTCTCCCAGGGAACACTATGTGGTGGAAGTCAAGCTCCCGGCTCCCATGTTTGAATCACTCCCGCTCCCAATCAAGGAAGGGCAGCTGCTTCACGTGCATCCAGTGCTTTTCAACGTGGGAATCAACGAGCAGCAAACCCTTGCCGAGAGGTAAGCTTCGGGTAGAAGCATCCGGGCTGGCATCCAGTGGGCCTCTTCTGCTTTTAGGGTAGATGGAAGAATCCCCGTGTTTCTGCACATGGATTTCACATGTGCTCATAGGGAACAGTTTCCTTTAAAAAAAAAACAAAACAACACAACAGAATCAAGATAATTTGACATAAAGGCAAAATATTCAAAATGAAGAATTTCTGTCCCAAATCAAAAGTTTAAGTATGTCAAAAAATACAGAAAAATAATTAATGCCATAAGTTATGTTCTTCATGTTCCAAAAACCTATGTGTATACCGAACTTGAGAATGTTATATATAGAGATATATGTGTATAGGCACACACATAAATATAGATATATACATGTATTAATCTTGTAATCCCAGCTAGATGTTATGCTATGTAAGATTTTTCTAGACCAGCCAGAAACACTGAAGCATGCCTGAAATGCTACCATGAAGTTGGAGATAGGAAGATCAAGGTTTGAGGCCATATGGACAAAAGTACTACCTTTAAAAAACATTTCTAAAAGCCAAAAGGACTGAGTCATGACTGACTCAAGTGGTAGACTTCTTGTTTAGTAACCCCAAGACCCTAAATTCAATCCACAGTACTGCCAAACAAACAACAAAATCTGTGCCTGAAATAGCCTAGCTAAAAAACAGCTGCGGCATAATTTTGATGTGTGTTTGTAGGAGACTTGCTCAGTCAAACAATAAGCAATTGTATGCAATGCCATGATTCCTTATCAGAATACTGTTTTGAGCAAAGAATTTAAGCCTTCACCTTGCATGGTTCTCTGCTGGGAATCGAAGAAAAATTGTCTAATAATTAAATTTCATAAACATAATTGTAAAGGAACTTTAGAGATTCGAGTTATTACAGGCACATTTTGGAGAGTTTGGTAAAATGCTTTCCTGTGTACCAGTCAGGTTTCTGTGTCTCCTCCCCCAGAGTTTTAATTTGCCCAGAATATGCCTGCCTAGTGCTTGATAAGTGTATCTTAGGTCTTTACTAATCTCTTTTTCTTACTAAATATTCTACTGTAATTATAGTCCCCCTGTATTGGATGATACTCCGAATGCCTCTTGTCATGTATTATTTTCGAATTATTTCTTTTTCTCTCCCTCATACTTAAAAGATGTTTCCTGTGCAATACAGATTTGAATCATTCTCGGTTTCCAGTTAAAGCAGACGAGACGGCTTTGTGCTGCATGTTGAGTTTCAAGCATGTGTGGAAGCTGTTCATGTCTTTTGCCTTAACCTGCATAAATCAGAAATCTAATCTTAACCAGTATATTGTATAAAAAGATTTCTTTGATAATTAAACACGTTCAGTAGTAATAACCAGATTCCAGTTATTGATTTATCATGAGGAGTGACATTCTTGAATATAATGAGAGAATTCAGGGAGAAAAAAAACAGAATCAGTATGCTAAAAGGTAACCCAGAACACAGGGTCTTTGGGGTATTCGTGAATAAATTAGAGCCTATGTCTGGCCTTAATGTGAAACTCTTCCACTTAGACTTTATAAGGGCTAGTTCATGTTTTCCAGAGATAATTAATTTATAGATTTGATTATTTCTATCACTCATTGTGACTGTTTCCTTTACCAGTAATTTCATTTAAGCAGTATTTCTTTGTCTGTGTTTGGTGTCACCCACTTGTAATCCCAGCTATGCACTATGCAGGAGAATGGGATGAGAGAATTATGGCATCTCGACATCTGTCGAGGAAAAAGTATTAGTGAGCCCGTAGCTCAGTAATCTGGGCATGGTAGTGCATGCCTAGCATTGCAGGTATGTGGGACAGACGCAGGAGGATCCAGGTCTGTGGCTAGGCAGCCCAGCAAAATAGTGGGCAACTCTACCTGAAAAGCAAATTATAGCAAAAAGGTTTGGAGGCAAAGCTCAAGTGATAAGAGAACTTGCCAAGTGCACGGTCCTTGTTCAAGCTCTAGTAGAATAGTGACAGCCATAGCAAAAGAAAGGAAGACAAGGAAGAAATAAGGGAGGGAGGAAGGGAGGAAGGAAGGAAAGAAGGTAGGAAGGAAGGAAGGAGAAAAAGAAGTCTGTGTGGAGCCTTGTTTTAGAGGTTAAAATAATGGGGCAGGCCTTTGACTTTATAGGAAGAGGATGTGCTCTCGAGTTCAGTGAGCTGACACGATGAAGTGTGCGTTAGGCTAATTTCCAGCATTTTATTTGTTGCACAGTCCATTGCCTGAGTGATAGTCAATAAATATTTGCTGAATGAGTTAATGATCGGAACGTTTTGTAAAGGATGGGTTGGAAAGGAGGGAGACAGAGAGCACAGTTCTTGGGCATTTGGAAGGGCTTAAGAGAAAAGTTGCATATATTATAATAGTAAAGAAAAAGTAGAAAAGAAGATAGAAAGAAGAGGTACCAGATGTTTGGAAAGCTCAGTGGACAGTGAATAAGATTGAGACCCTCAAGTGCTGTGTGAACTTGACAGAATGTGGTGGTCAGGGCTTGGAATCGGTTTTAGTTTTTATTGTGTTATGTTTGAGGTAGGAGAATTCACGCTGAAAATCCAGAAATACAGGTTTGCACAGAGGAACCAACTGGAAGCCACGTTCACAGCATTCTTTTTTAAAAATAGACATAGATTCTTAAGTTTGAAATTCGCAAAAGAGAAGCCAAGTTCAGGGAGATGAAAGGAAAAGAGTTATCTCAGAGATGATGTAGGAAAATGCTGGTTGCTGCCCTGGCTTCATGGAGAGGATGTAAATGTCAGCAAAGGTGAACTCGTCTCCAGAGGCTCCACGTGACGCCAGCAGCTGACAACCTGCCATGTGCGGAACTCTCTCATATTCCCGTCTCTTCTAAGGAAGGGGAGGGAGGAAAAGTGAAACATGAGAGAGGATGTCCTCTGCAGAGGTTAAGAAAACGATAACATAACTGAATGTCCATCGTGCATACAGAAAAGAGGGGTTGCCTCTCTCCCGATCGTTCATCTACGTCCACATGGAATGAGGGAAGACTATTTTGGTGTCATCAAAAGCAATCGATCACATTAGCACGTTTAAAATCAACCTTATTGCCTAAAATAATGGAGACTCTTCCTTAGGAAATGGTTGCCAGTTATTTTTCAAGGAAACATAGCAATTGTTACTCTTTCTTCATCACATATAACACGCAACGACTTGCTTTTTCTTTTCTTCTTCTGGTTTTTAGATTTGGTGATGTCTCTTTGCAAGAAAGCATTAACCAGGAAAATTTCGAGCTTTTAAAAGAATATTATTCAATATTTATGGAAAAGATGCCTCCCGACTGTAAGTATATCAGTTACAGAGCACATTACCAATAATTTCCTTTATTGTAAATCTTCAGGGAAGGTTAAAAAAATGAGAGAGGCCAATGAGGAGAGAGGAGCATGGAATGGAGTCTGGGAGTGAGGCTGAGGTTATGTGAACCAAGAGATGAATTGCCAAAGTGACATGGTGCGAGCACGTGCCTCTGACCTTGAGTGAACTCTTGAACCTGCCTAGCTGCTCATGCCAGCTTGCTCACCCGAGTGCCAATGGAAAATACCGAGTGCTAACAATATCGTAATTAGGAATGGCTGTCCACTCCAGCTAAAACTTCTATAATGTTTCTCGATGTTGAACTCCTTTGTATCTACTTGAGCCTACTATCTGTAGACTGTCAGATATGTCACACATATGTAAGTGGAAGATCAGATAGAATACCCGTTATACAAAATAATGTTAATATCAGTGAATGAAAAAATGTTGAATATATTTAGGGCAGGACTTTATGTAAACCTTGCTTTGCTCTGAGAATATTATTATGCCCTTGTTCACTTTTATGATTCTTTTTTACCCTACCACTTCTGCAGTTCCAAATCAGAGAATTAGGCATGTATTTAGAGTAAATCCATAATGGTATGTGTATGCTGCAATACTGAGATATACATGGTGACAAAAAATAAGTTTTAATAAAGTAAGGAATTTTTTTAACCAAAAATCAGTGACCAAAGTTGACCTGTCTTTTAACTGAGGCCAGTTTATTCACTCATTTACATTCTGAAACATGGTTTGAAATATCTTGTTTGGTAGAGTGTTTATGCCTTTTAGTAATCTAATAAATGTTATTTCGAGCAGCATAGGTGCATATAAATGCCTGTGGCCAGAGAGAATTTGACTTGTTGGATTTCGCATTATGATTTTTACATTATTTCTTTCCACATCAGTTTTGTTGTTGCCTGTATTGAACTTAAGTATGTGGAGATTCTTTAGTACATTGAATAGTATATTTGTTAATTATTTTTAAATAATTGCCTCCTATATGTAAGCACAATTATTGCTTTAGAAGTTAATGAAGATTTCACTGTGACTTGAATGCTGATAGGTTACATTTTTTAGAAGTTTCTTGTACCTGGAAAATGATGCTCAGAATTTCTACCAGCAGCATGCTGTCTACCAATAATGGCATTTAGAAAGTCTGATCTGTCATCACAGACCCATCCGTTCAGCACTGAGCACTATCTTCTGTGCAAGTCTGCAGGCCCCAGTGCACATCTTCAGAGTCCACTCTCTGCCTGTGTGTTCACAAGCTTACAAGCGATTCCTGCACTGCTACCAAAATGCCAAATATGTAGTACAGGGTTTTAAGACTGTTTTATAAAAGTCATGTCACCTAAGAAAGAAATATTGTATTTTTTAAGTATCACTTGAGACACAAAACAGAATTAAGTCTATGTTCACGTAACTTAAGCCTTTCCTAAGAACAAATACTCAGAAAATGTAAGAACGTAAAGGCTATTGCATTCCCAGTTAAATCCAGCTGTCCCACTATCTGTGGAGGTTCTCTCCTAGGATCTGTTGCAGGTTACAAAATCTGCAGATGTAACGTTGCATGTAACCTTTGCATCATCACTGTGTTAAATCTCCTACTCACAGAACCTCTTTCAACCCAAGTGCGATGTGAACCATTCTTAAATGGCCTTGCTAATAGGGAGGACACAGATACAACGGTTTTCTAAGTAGATCTTCTCGGTAGGTTTGTTAGAATCACCACATGGAATCTATGCATATGGTGAACTAACTCTAATCCAAGTACTTTTTGTTTAGAAATGTACACATATATACTCACTTTTTTGAAAATAGGATGGCCTTTTGAATCACACCTTTTATATTCCACTAGTTAGAAAGTTATCTTAACATATTGGACTTTACCTACTTTTATTTCCTAGACTTTTTGGGACAAAATTACCATGGGTTTTCAGCAAGATAGAGCTGCGATAGGCTGGCCAATGCACTGTATAGCTAAACAGAAATCCAGGTTGTAAAATAAGTTTGTGTATGTAGGGATATGTTACATGTAGAAATATTACAACTAAAGCATGACATTGGTAACATTTGGGGTTGTGGTAGGGGGAAAGGATGTACAGAGTATGAATAGAAGTTAAGCTACTTTCTAAATAGGGAAGAAACTTTCACATCACATCATACCTCTGATCCATAAAATCTATTTCTCCTTCACAGCAAAATCAAGGGATAGTTTTTGTGTCTGTATTAAAAATGTGCTAACTCTCTCAGCAATAATTTCGACAATAATTTCACTTGTTAATCCTCTATATTAGGCTAACTATTTTTTTTTGGAAGTCCTGGGCTTGAGCTCAGGGCCTGAGCACTGTCCTTGGACTTTCTCAAGGCTAGAGCTCTACCACTTGAGGCTCAGCACCACTTCTGGCTTTTTCTATATATGTGGTACCAAGGAATCAAACCCGCGTCTTCATGCATGCTAGGCAAGCACCTTAACCACTAGGCCAAACTCCCGGCTCTAGGCTAACTATTAATTTACTAACCCAACCTTAAAGTATTTTATAGATGAAATAATTGAATATTAAATTGTTGGGTCATAAAAACTAGTGATTTACTTTCAAATTAAGGGATATGTCTTACTTTTCCTTTAGCTTGGCAAATGATCATCCATTGTAGACTCTCCACGTACTACCAACTATTTGTCCTTCCTATGTAGATATTTTTAGAAATAGGCTATGCATTCTTCCCAGAACATTCTCGGATTCCATTTTATAGTTGGTAGTCTTAACTTCAGCAATCTCTAGCCATGCTTCATCTTCTGTTAGGAAATGTCATCTCGTGATTGAGTTAGTAAGAGTTAGTGATTGTCAACCATACACAAGGCCATTTTAATATGCTCAGTACAGCCTCGTGAGTCACAGACTATGTAAAACTTCCATGTCACCGGAATGTTCTGTTGGATTCAGATCCCCGTCCTCCCCGTCTTCTTTCAGCTACTGAACGGCACTCCAGAAGGCTTAGGAGGGAAGAGTAGCTCTGGTATCTTTCCCTGGAGTTTCCAAGTTATTGGCCCCACCCTGACTGAGACACAGGAGATGAATCCCCACAAGTCTGAGTTGTACTGTTCTCTGGCCCCTCTGATCAACCAGGAAAATTCTGCAGGGCAGGTTTTAGTGCTTCTCTTTCTTCCTCTGATCCTCACATTGGGTTTAATGATCTCAGACACCTTCCATCTCCTCTTTCTTCCCTCCCTGACACATGAAGACACTTAATGTTTACAATAGGGATAAAATGAAGTAACCAGCATTCCTGTACATCATTACACAAGCATCCAGCACTGTCACATCATGGGAAGACTGCAGGAGTTTGGTGGAAATGACGTACGTGAATGCATCACACCCAGGTACATGGTTTTCTCTCTAATTACAACGCTGACTCCTTTTCTCTTAATGTAAGCAAAGGAGATGTCTGCTGTCACCTAGGTTTACTAAAATTCTATCACGTATTGACTCCTCTCTTTGCCCAGCAAGGGCAGACTACGTAAGATCATGAGCCAAGACAGGAAAGCTGGCAGATTTTTTTTTAACCCGTTCTAAACTATTTATGCAAATCTTGGCATCCTTGTATAACTTACAATTTCAGCTATTAAAGGACTAGGAATTATATAGGAATTGTTTCTTTGCTTTAAAAAAACCTGTTTGCAATGACAGTGGAATATTGTTGTGCATTTATCATATATGTGCAATATTGGCTGGAAATTTTGCATTTAGTTTCTTACGTGGAAGTTCTGCCAGTCAACTATGGATGGTGAAGAATAGATCCATGCCTCGTGTAGCTTACACTTCAATGGCCTAGTGTGATCAAGAAATAATCAGCTTTAACTCTGAACTTCTTTCCAGAGAAAGGTCTGCTGTTTTGCAATGTCAATCCTTTCTAAACAATTTAGTTTTATCCATTTTCTGTTGTTTGTCAAAGAGTTTTACCTTCTCCTTGATTGTTCCTGATACCCACAGTCTAGTTATGTATTATCATGGATTTTATTTCTGCACTAGGAAAAATAAAACATCCCGAATATTCATTCTATTTACAAAAGTAGGAAACAATAGAATAGAAAAATAGAACCAGATTCCATTGTTTTATGAATAATAATTTTTGACAAATTACTTGAATATTTTTTCTGTAGCTGTCTATAGGAAATGTAGAAACAAATATTTGTAAGTTCATAGGAAGGAAAACTAAGGAGACATTCTAAGAAACTAATGAGACACATAAGAAACCAAAGGAAGGTGAGCAAGAATGTTAGAAAATGTTCATGAAGAAAGAGGATAGAAGAGAAGACAGTAGATTTTGTGTTCATGAATCACTTGACAGCCTTTACTATAGTGGTGTTAATGGAAAGCATGACAGGAGATGGCAGGCATGTAGGAGAGAACTCACGGTGAACCAGTGGAGAGAGGAGTGAAAGATATGCCCTTAGGAAATTTAGCAGTGAATACAAGAAGAAATGAAGAAACAGGCTGAAGCAATGGAGAGTGCTGGTTTGGTTTCTGATGCCAAATGAAAAGTCAGCGCCTGATAAAGACAGAAAATTTCAGCACCACGGCTACCAGCTAAAGACCTGTGCGTGATATTGCTGAGATGTTCTGGAAAAGTTGGTAATTTCTGTGTCATGAGCACAGAGGTCCCCATGAGAGAGCAGAGGACCCCTCCCCCATGTGATAACTTAATATTACTTGATAAGAAGGAAGGTATCTTCTGGAGAAACACAATCTGCCATGCTTCACCAATGTCCCTTTAACAGCTAAAGAATGCTGTTAAATCTTTGATAACTCAAAGATTGATTTGGTGCATATAAATGGTTGTGAAAGAGGTGGAAGTGCAGTTGAGTGGGTCTTCAGAATATTGTTGGCTCACCAGTGTCTTTATGGTTTCCCACAGGCCTTTGGGGGCTTAGGGGCAAAAACCTTAGCTACTCAGGAGGCTGAGATCTGAGTTTGAAGTTAGCAACCAAAAGCTCAGGGACAAGCACTCAAGCCCTGAGCTCAAGCCTCTAGGATTCACACACACACACACACATACACACACACACACACACACACACACACACACACACACCATTTCAGTCCTGACTTCCTTCTGTATTGCATTGCCTTATTTTTCCATAGTTACTGAACATCTTTTTGTGCTTTATCATTATTGTTGTTGACAGCCCAGACCAGTCTCAAAGCCTAATACTTCCTGCCTAAGCCTCCAGTGTGCTGGATTCTAGGTGTGGACCTCTATGCCTGACTTAAAAGACACTTCTCAAACATCATTTGTACAACTGTTCACGCATAGGAAGGATTCTGGTGTCTAAATCTTCTGAGCTAGCATTTGAATAGCAGTGCACAACTTATTTAGGCTCAAGTGGCTTGGATGCCTTTTGAATGGACATTGTTTTAGCTACTATGCACACCTTTTCTTTCTGTCTCTCCCTTTTTGTCATTCTTCATTCTTCCAGGTCCTCGTACTTGCTGCACCAGTGCTACCCTGCCAGCCCTTTTGATATAGTTCAATTTACACCTCATTTCAACCACAGGCAAATGTGGAATTTTACAAGTTCCATGCAAGATGAAAATAGAAAGAGAGCTTAAATATGAATTGCAACTGAAAATAACACCAACTTTATAAATAAATTTATAGCACAGTACTGGACCGAGTAAACTTGCAAAATATGGGGATTTTACACAAGTAGGAGAATAAGAAGGGATTAACAACACCATATAAAACTGTACCTTGTTGCCTCAAAGACAGAAACAACTCATCCCCAATTTCCAGTGCTTTACCCTTTTGAATATTCTCACGCAGTCACTGAAATTGTGACAAGTTTTTCCAAGCATAGGGCGAAAGTAATAAATCAGGGCCACTTTTCCAGAACAAACGCTGTAACAATGCTTTCCTGATTGAAGTCATTGGATTTTGTTTGCAAAAGTAATGAGAGAAAAGCGTTAAGATCATTTTGAATCACCCTCTGTGTAAAACAAACCTGTGACTTCTGAGAAGAAGACTAGCTCCCACTTCTGTGACGCCTGTCATGTTTGCGATGTGGGGAGATCTTTTGAGTTCAGTATAAGAATTTCATTAGGAAATTGCATGGGATCGGCCATTCCTCTCAGTGCCTTGCAGTTACCATCATGTGTTAGCATGCATCTCGCTACACGCAGACGGAATCACCAGAAAGCAGATCATAAGCCAGTTCCTGGTAAACATTTGGTAATATGCATACCAAGCCAGATAGCTGCGCCATGCTGCCTACAACTGTAGTGATTAAGGTTACTTAAATGGATATTTTCTTCAGTTAGTAATAATTCTTTGACCCGTGGGTGCACAGACCGGGAATCTGCCATGCCGTTGATTCCCAAAAGTGGGTGTAGAAGATGTGTGCAATGCCCTGCAGGTAGGAGTTTGTGAGGCCCTCCGGGCACCGCCGGCCTGCGGGCTTCATCCTCACTGCTGCTATGGGTTTCGATGTGTCCTTCCATGGACTTCTGGTCTCTGGTTTTCCAACCACTTTGTTCTTGGAAACTACCACAAATCCTCACCTGTCCCCATAGTTCAAGAGGGTCTGCTAATGACCTGAATTTGTAAATGAAGTGAGATGACTATTCCAAAGGACGTGAACACACCTACACACACCAACATATATACCAACACATATACACCCCAACGTACATGTATACCAACAAACACACAGGCAATTTAATCACAGGTCTTCAAGGAATTTGAGCATTTCTGATTAGCAAGGAGACCTCTGATTAAATAGTTCCTAAGTTCCAAAGTGAATCTGTATTATTGATTTTTGCTGTCAAGCATGGTAATAGTAGATTTTCTCGGAATATCTCACATTTAGTGTGGGATCCTCTTTGTGAGTGTCAAGAGAGCTTTTCAGCCATACAGCATTTATTCTGTCAACAGGTCCATCTGTAAATGACAAAATGCACCGTTACACTCTCTTGCCTGTCAACTACTCTTTTCAAACCTGTCTTTTCTCTCTCTCTGCTTCCTTTTGATTGTCTGTAAACTTTAAGAAAGAGGTTGAGCTATGCAAGAAGAAATTGCCCTGCTTAGGTAAAGAAGGCTCCTGAATTACACAATTTATATGCTGGCCTGGGGTATCTGCTAATCAAACCAAAAATAATAGCAAATCCTCAATGACTTGGGTTGGGTAACAAGCATCTAGGAGTTTATCAACTAAGTTGAGGTTGATGAAATGACCCAGAATTCAGTAATGGCTGCTGGCCCATGTATTAAATAGATATAGATGAAAGGCTATCCCTCCAAAGACAGAAGCTGGGGCCACTCCATCTGTCAGGCCCTGGGACAGAGCAATTCCCAAGTGGAAGCCAGAGCCAGGAGGAAGAATTATTCTCGCTGGCTTCTGATTTCTATCTTTTAAATGTCTATCTTTTAAATTTCTTTCAACTCCGCAAGGTTCAGATAATTTAAGTCTGTGATAAATCAGAGGATGATGAGTAACCTGGGAAATGTGTGAGAGAGGGATGCAGTTGATCTGTCTACTCAACCTCTCTCCTTACCTTTCACTCATGCAAGTGTAAGTTCACACCAGTCCATGCCATGGAGAGTCATTGTCCATGCAGTGCAGCTGGCTCTCACATGGCCTGCACTCCTCTCTGCCAAAGGCCTCCTTTACATTCGAGTCTCCTTTGCATCTGCTCTCTGTCTGTCTATGCAGCTACCTTAAGATGCCTGAGCCAACCAGAATGTAGCCCCTTAATGTCGTTTCAACTTGTTTGAAGTTTCTATAATCAAATCACAAATGATTTCTAAAAGAAAAAAAATGAAAGGAGATAAGTCATAATTTTATTCCTCTCAGTACTCATCACATGACATGGCCCCACTGTCTAATACAGAGGAAGGGAATTTCATGGGACAGAAATTTCATGGGACAGATTTTGATACAATGCTTGGAAGGTATTTTAACAATAATTTCTGAAACTCTTCCCAACTGCTCCCAATGATAAACGCTTAAATTCATTTAGGGGGGTGTGGTGAACGTGTTGTAGATCAAAATGATTCAGCTCTGATCAGGTTGGGTTTTCACTATTTGATTTCTTACATTGCCTTCTTCATAAACTGTGAGTGGAAATACAATTTAGGTACAGATGGCTCAGGAAAGTATTGTCTTTTCATATATTTTTAAAAGAATCTTGAGGTGATGTGACAATGAGTTTTGACCAATTTCATTTATCCACTTGCTAGTATAATTAACTAAAATGGTTTTCAGAGTTAATTAATGCAGGGACTGCATTTATAGGACAGACTACCAACCAAAGAAGACTGTGAAAGCCATCCTTTTGTTTTGTTTTGTTTGTGTTTTCTTGTTATAACACATGGAAGTAAGTTCAGGCCTTTCTCAGTTGCTTTTATTGTAATTGTTCTACTTAGTTATCATAGGTAAGAAAATTGTGAGGTTGGTAGACAGGAGATAGAAACCATGTACATAATGTTCTGGATTCTGTGGATCGGGGGAGAGAGCAGGAAAGCAAGGATGGTTTGTCTCAGCCCCATGCTAGCTGTGATCTCAGTGGGAAGGAAGAAGGGGCAGGGTCACCTGAGGCATGGGAGATTTCCCTGCTCATGATCTTTACCTGAGATGGCTTATCTGAAAGGCTGAGTTCTGACAGTTGAGTGCAGGAACAGCATGCAACAGACGTTTTCCTTAGTAATAGATACCCGGCTGCTAGCCAGCTGTCAGGCAGGGGCCGGGAGTCACTTCTGATTGAGTTTCAGAAGTTACATCACCTCTGCCACCCTGTTCATCCAGACAGTAGCCAGCTCACTTCCATTACAGAACATGGATCCTCCTTCTTTGGAGCTGGCATATCAAAGGATGTGGAGACCATGTTTTAAATCACATGATTGATTTGCTGTTTTCCAGCCACAATCGTATCTGTCCTCTCCACACTGTAAATCAGCAGTACATATTTTCCCAATGGGGGAAATACACATAATTATTTTGGGCCCAAGTGACAGAAACCATGAGTCAAGCTAGTTTAAATAGAAAAAGGACTTTGCTCATTAATATAACTGACAATTCTTGAAACCTGGCTTAACCATTCAAAATCTCAGTATGGGTTTTATAAATTAATTTTGAAGTAAAGGGGTAGTTGACCCTATGTAAATTCTGTGTTGCTACTAAGTGGACAATGAATGGATTAGGTAACTGGAGAGGAGCCATCATTTTCATTTCAACTTGAAACACTCTCTAGTGTAAATCATGAAGCGAGAGAATGAAAATACTGTTGTGGTGTCACTAGCATCACAGCTCAATCAGCTGAGAACTCCTGGCCACATTCCTGTTCACTCATTGATGCCTGTCTTGGACTGAGACCAATATCCTATCTTCATATCCAATAATCATACACCAATATCATAACCCTTGCTGTTGAAATCCCCTTTGACAATTCAGAGAGAAGACCAGCAGAATAGAGAGATTATTCTCACCAAGAGTTTTCCATTTGGCCACGCTGGGTGAACAGTCACAGGGGTCAGGAATGCCAGGGATGGTGGCTGGCTGGGTGCTAAGTGGGCGAGGAGAATATTTGCTATCTTGCGTAGACTCTGACATTTGCAGGAAGGAGCAGCCTTCCCTCCCAAGGCTAGGAAGTCTGTTTTCATAGAGTTCACGTGGAATCCAGTCGTGTGGCCTCTCCTGCCACAAGTTTTATTAATTGTCGTCTACCACGGGCCAGTGATGGCTGGCAGGACCGCACTCCTCATGGTACTGGAGAAAAAGGGTCCCAAAGAGTGGAACCCTGCCCAGGGCCACACACATCAAAGTAGGGGCAGAGCTGGAACCTTGGCTCGCTGTTTTCTTTCTAAGAGATTTATGACAGTTTCATCAGAAACAAAACTATCATAACAAATATTTGGAGAATAATAATATGCAGCCTCAAAATTGTTGTGTAGTTATTTCCAGATGCAGTAAAAAATCCCTTCTCTACCCCAACACTTCCTTTTCTGGAAAAAAACTCATGTTTGGGATTATAATACATAATTTTACACAATATTATTTAGGGTACTATGTAGCAATCATCCTAAAAATCTCATTTTTCCTATCTATGTTGTTACACAGGCTGCTTGTTTATTCATTTTAACCTAGTGTAGTATATAATATCACTGTTTTATATGGTATATTATATAATATGCTGCACATTGACTAAAGACACAATTTGTTCACAGAGTGAACATTCCCATGGCTTGCATGTTTGCTCTCATAGACAATGATGCAGTGGATGTTTCTGTAGTTTCCACCTCTGGTTGCCTTTTAGAATCTCACTTTGGGGGAAAGACTGTACTTAAGGAGATTATCTGGAGGCTCATTCCCTTTAAGGGAAACCTCCAGTAACTTAAGCACCTCTCACCTGTGCCCCAATCTCCCCACCCCCTTTGGCCCCCAGGTTCTGCTACCTTCCTGA
This sequence comes from Megascapheus bottae, assembly GCF_031878675.1. NCBI lineage: Eukaryota > Metazoa > Chordata > Mammalia > Rodentia > Geomyidae > Megascapheus > Megascapheus bottae. The sequence continues at coordinate 26,541,202 of NC_143531.1, forward strand.
GGAATAAACATTTACCCATGGGATGTCCAAGGCATTGGAATTCCAGACTATAGCAAGCATCTTAGAACCGAGCTGCTACCCCAAATTAATGCTTTGCAAATTTGTTGATTTATAACTGTTATATCAACTTGGTAGATAGGGGTGTTTAAAACTGTAATTACAGCAGAAATATTTAGTTTACAGTATGTTTCCTATGGCTCACTGTTGTTTCATAAAATTTTGTTACATAGGTAATTTTGTGTGTGTGTGTGTGTGTGTGTGTGTGTGTGTGCGCACGCACATGCATGTGCAGAGTACACAGGTGAATTTTATGAGACTTCGTTAGGATACTATGTAACATTTTTAATTGAAAAATGTCTCAGACTTAAAGATTTTTATATTTTTCCATACATTTTCATTGTAATTAATAGAAGGGTTATATTATATTCACCAGATCGAGGGTGCATTACTTCACATACATTGATACCCTTTCTCGTGTCTTGGTCCCCATTTCCCTCAAGATTTCATATTTTTAATGTTATGATTTGCTGTACACATACAATGAGGTCATCACTGATATCAAATAATATATTACTTCACAGCTCTAAATTGTCTTAGTCTAAATGAACACTAGTTATTTATCCTCTTAGAAAATTTCAAATATAAAACAACACAGTACTACTTTTTAAAAATAGTATTTTTAAAATTTTTATTGTCTGGATAATGTATAGAGGGGTTACAATTACATTTGTCAGGTAGTAGGTATATTACTACTTATAATCAAGTTTTTGTTGTATCTTAGACATCTAAAACTTATTTCACTCATCTTGAAAAAAATGTCTTATTGCTTTAAAAAGATTATTTCAAGCCATTCCTATGAGCCGATTCCAGAAAAGCTGTTGACGAGTCACAAGCTGCTTATGTTTTCTGGATAAAATGATAAGACAGGATCGAGGACCCAACCTGAGCCCGTCCTCTCAAGACCAGTCCAGTACAGCATGGTGGTGTCTTCATGTCTGATGCTTGATTGCTGGTGTTTTCCCCTTGTCTTCAGACGCAACTAGAGACTGGAAAGCACCTTTCCAAGATAAATGCTGTTTTCTACCCAACTTTTCTATAGTGGCACACTCCAGCTGTTGGCCTAACATCTTTACTGCTTTGTGACAACCATGATAAACTTCCCTGCACTTCATAAGGACTCACGGATCTGTGCTACTTTATGAGACTGTGGAGATGTGAAAGAGAGATCTTTATATCCTATGCATTTGCTTTCTTTCACTGCGCATGTGTGTTTTCTGTTCATTATTGCTCTTACAAGGATGTTGTGTTTTAACTACATACATTCATTTTCAACATTTAGAAAAGTCAGCTGAAAAATTACATTAAACGCTCCAATCTAAAGATAACCAGTTGATATATAAACCAATATCTCACTCTACCTAAACACAGTAGACAGAGAGGTGTCAAAATATTCACAGGCGTACAAGCACACACACACACACACACACACACACAATGATGTGTGAATAAACCTATTAAGTAACCCAACAGAGTTCTCCTTTAAACAATGTCAAGGACATTTTCTACACCAGTGATATACCTGTATATATTTTGTAATGGCTTTTTATAATTCTTATATAATAGATCATCCTGGGTTTGGTTTGGTTGCCATTTATCAACATTAAAAACAGTCATGGTAGGCTGATTTCTTACTCCATAGATGCCACCAGTATAAATTTTAAGGCACTATTCCTGTCCTTGCCTTGGTTGATTAGCCCTTGTCATCTGCACTGGTTTTATAACTCCCTTCCAGGCCCTCTTCCATTTGTCATTGTGCTATGGACTGGCTAACTTCATATCTGTCTACCTATATATATACACATATACATATGTATACGTATACATATATGTGTATCTATACATATACACACAATTGTGGGCTCTGCCATTTGCACTATGTATATGACTCTCTTACCTAGCAATGTGATCATTTCCACCAACCTTGCCCTTGCTCGTGACAACCACCTGTAGCTCTGTGCCTCTGAAAGTTATACATTTTAGGAACTAAAGGAGGAACTAAAGTTGTGTCTGCAAATCACAGGACTGTCTCGGGTTGTACCTCCCTAACACAGGATAGTGTTCTGAGTTATACCTGGATGGTTTTTCAATTCTGTGGTCATGAAATCCAAGATGAAATATAATTATATTCAGTGAGCATCTCCTCTGTCAAACTGTCTCGAAAGTTACATTTACAAATCTATTAAAGAAAACTCTGTGGAGGGGGGGCTTCATATTATAACGGTTTCATGTTTTCTCTCCTTTCTTTGTTTTGTCTCTCAGATATTTCACACTTTCAAGAACATAATGATTTAAAAGGATTGCTAGAAAATCTTCATCAAAACATCCAAGCCAAAAAAAGAAAGAATGTAGAAATCATGTGGCTAGCGGCAACGGTAAGCCTTGCTCACGTGTCAGATATCTCCCCATCACCAGCCCTCATGTCACTGTCACGAAGCCTTTGTCACCCTGTCACAGAAGCTCTGCAATGTCCCCTGATCATGCTTAGTCTGGGACAGTTTGGGTTCCTACGTGTCAGACTCCATTATCTCAGAAGTGAGGTGTTTTCACACCTGCTGCCAACCGTACTGGATCATCTCAGCTCCAAAAGACACTGGGTGTGCTGAAAGTTACTTTTACGTGGGCCTTCAAGAAAACTTCATCGGCAGCTTAATATTCAACGGGTGTCATGTTTTCTCTTCTGCTGACAATAAAACAATACCTTACTCATTAGTTATTCTGACTACGCCTGGGGTGGGTTGTCATTCTGAAGTTCAAATGAAGTATCCGGGATGGCCTCGGTGTTGCAGGCTAGAGATGCTGGCCAGTGGCCTGTATCAGCCAGGATTTTGATTAGTATCTCTAGAGACACATGGATCCAACAAGAATGTGGCTCTCCAGTCTCTGACTTGCAGCTTTAATGAGGCTCTTGGACATATTGCCCAGTTAATGACCTTGTCAATGTGCTTTTTCATCAAGGTATTGGCAGAGAATGTATTCCTGATGGATTGCTGTAGAGCAATGATTCTTTCTCACTTCATGGCACCCTTAGGGTGGAAGGTCTGTCTCCTTTCCCATTCCAGACTTCCACCAGAGTTAAAGGCAATCATGCTTGTCTATTCTAAGCTCTTCTTGGCAGTCTTGGGTCATAGCTCATATGAAATCTGTGAGCTTTCTTAGAACATTCCATAGCTAGGCATCCTTTCAGTGGGAAAGGCACGGAAGCCATGTTGAATGCCACGCTCTTGGCTTTTTTGAGGACACTCCTATAGTTTGGAGTTTAGGTTAACCAAGATTCTAGCATAGTCTTCATTCTTTCTCAATACCATTTAATACAGAGTCTTTACTTGACATACTTCTATTGTGATCCAATATTGCTTAATATTTTTTTCAATGGGAGAGGAAAGAATGTGTGATTCTCTATAAGCCTAGATGGAACAATTTAACAAGGATGAAAGAGAGGAGAGCTAGTTTTCATTCATGCCAGGAAGGAAGATCAAAGGTATCATTATGACATGGCATTGTTTTTGGCAGTTCATTGATTCTGACCCCATATTTATTAACTTGTGGGTGTTACTGGGATTTGAACTCAGGGCCTCACAACTGCTAGGCAGGTATCCTACCACTGAGCCACGTTTCCTTTCCACTGCTCCATTTTCAGTTCCATACTGCATTTCAGGAAGACTGCCTGCTGTCGTTCTTCCCCAGGGTAGCTGTTTACTTCTTTCTTAAAAGACAGTGTTGTAATGGTAGGTCAGAAGTTAACTTTTCTGTTTTATTGAAAACACAATGGCATTCTGGTAGTCTGAATATTTGCCAGAATACTCTGACACTTTGGGAATATATGAATATGCCATTATATAAATATTGTGAAATTCTACAAATAGGCAAAGCACACACCAATACAAGCAGGAATGCATATTTTCTCTTTGTATATTCAGCTTCCCTATAATTTCTAAAATACCTTCCTGAAATGCATATGCTATCCAAACATTGCTTCTACACAATTCAGAATTGAATGGGCTAGCTGCGGCGTTTCTGCAGGCTGACACGTGTGTTGGTGGCCTATTTGCAAATGGAGACACTTGACAGCACACTTAAGGTGAGGAACTACAAGAATGCCCTTTGTGTTTTCCAAAAAAAGGCTTTATTTTTGTGTCTCTCTATTCTCTTGAAATCTGATGAAATACTGCCTGTCCTAATGTTTTACACTCTAATGGAAAACTACAAAGCTTTTTTCCTTTAACATGATTTAATTTCAACGATAAAGAAACAGAAGGTTTCAAATGTACAAATCAAGAGTTGATATAGAAAATCAAGATACTGGGATGGAAATCCCCACCTCCACCTGATTTTAAATTTATACTATTAAATATTCTAAGTGGTATATATATATATATCTATTTGTATACAAATAAAGAATGTTGATGCTTTTAAAACAGCATGTCTCAGTAGTAACCTCTAATACCTATTTTATTACTGTGACTGTAGTCAGCTTTTTAGACATGTGAAATGTTTATTTGAAAGGATTTGAATTTTCTAAGCACAAAAATATTATATGGTGATAGCATGCTCTCATATTTCTCTGGTTGCTTTATTGAAATAGAAGGTGGTAAAGATCTAAATTAATGTGGACATATAAATGTTTCATTATCAGGGTTACAATTACATACATTAAAACTCATGATAAAAAGCTGTCAGATTTTAATTTTACAAAGCTGAGAAATCTCAATGGAGATAATAAAGTAGACATTTTTCATTTCATCTTAAATGTATCTTAAATATGCTTTGACGTTGCTGATACTAACAATGGTAGTAACTGGATTAATGATGTCTCAGAACCCTGCCCTGGGATAGAAGGCAAAAGGATGAAATTATTTGTCCACTAATCATAAAGCAATGAGAGAAGAAAATATTTCTGTTCAGAGACTCTTCTCTGACTTAGAATAACAAAAGAAATGATTGTAGAGGAGACAAGACGCCTTTAACATATTTGAAGTATTGTTCCTTTAGACTTGGGAAAAATTATATTTGAATGCTGGTTCTTCTCTATTGAGTACAGCTTAGTTAACCTAACGAACATGATATCAGTTTCCTCCTCTATACAAAGCAAATAATTGTCTCCTCTAGAGTTCATGTGAAGATGATTAGCAGAGAAAAAATATACAAAAAAATTTCATCGTGTTGTACCTGGAGCGAGGTAGCTATCCAATAAACAATGGGCATTTTTTAGTATCCTCCACGTGGCTGGTGATTTACTTCATGTCCTATTGTATCACCACCTTAAAACCTCTTCACAAGAACAAGACTAACAAAGGTTTCATAACCATAAAATAAGATGATTTGGCTAGTTAAGATTCAAACCAAGGATCCAAGGCAGGGAATAGAAGCTCCCTCTGTTTCTAGTAAGATTGTTGCTCCTGAGCTGTGGCTTTCATTATTATTTTCTTTTTTTTATTAAAGAATTTATTAACATTGATTTTTACATCATATTTCAAATGACAAGTATACAATCACTGGCACTTAGATTTTAGAACATAATTGATTCATTATTAATTTCAAAGGCATCTGCTTGGGTACCTTTGTCTCCTGGCTGCTGGCTGGGTCATAGGGCTCCAGGACTGTGCATGTGACACAGCTGTGAGATTTCCATACCTCATGTGGGAAGTGCTGCAGCAATTCAACTGGCGCCATGGGTCTCGGGAATGAAAAGGTGCTGGCCCTCTACATTTAACAGAGTAGATGGAACCAATTTCCTTTTATCCCTGAACCTGAACTCCAGGGGGTAGTGGTTGTGCCTTGGCTAGGATTGTTCAGAGATGGTCAGGGCTCCATCAGTGCACAACTGAACAATGTAACTGATGAACAACAACCAGCCTTCCTTTGCCTTCCAGATTTGTCGCAAACTCAATGGAATCCGTTTCACGTGCTGTAAAAGTGCCAAAGACAGGACATCCATGTCCGTGACTCTCGAGCAGTGCTCCATTTTGCGGGACGAGCACCATTTGCACAAAGACTTCTTTATCCGAGCGCTGGACTGCATGAGAAGGTATCTGGCATGTTTTAAGCTCTTCTTTATTTTAAGGTTATCTTGAACTTTTGTGGGGATTTTTTTGTGCACATACATCTTACTAAAGAACTAAACATTAGGAGCTTCACTATATGGCTATAAGAGAAAATGATTTTAAGTATTCTACCTATTTATTGTAGGCAATAAAAAGAAGTATCATCATGCATGCCTTTGCTAGCCTGCATGGGAGACATAATTCATTAGTTCAAGATATGTGTAACCCCTAAGAGCATATTTTCTTGATATATGCATAAGAATATGTGCAAACAAAAACTCCACGATACAGCGCATGGCTCATCTTCCTGTGGTCTTCACAGGCTCTGCCTTAGTCATCTCATTCCATATTGTAAGGGGAGAGTGACACCAGGATCTTAGGAAATGGGTGACAATTAAAATGCCATGCCCCAAATCATGGATCTAGATTCATTGCCACAGTTATTAAATCTGAACTCTGAGCCATAAGGGGAAGAAAAAAGTGCCTTCTTCCCCATGTCTAACAGCAAGACAACATGTCAATTTCAAAGCCAGGTGAACTGTGTGTCTGCTATGGAGGCCCGCTAGCAAGGGTAGGGCCTGTTCCTGGGACCCAGAAAGGCTTGTTCCCATTTCCTTTTCATTTCTTTTCTCTTTCCTTGGAGACCACAACCCCTGCTTGGGTCTGTTTTCCCACTAATGAGATACATCTGAAGTCTTCCATGTCACGCCATTTCATGTCAGCGGCATTTTTGTCATTTAATGGGGTGCTATCATAGTTTCTGAGAACGGTGTGAGGCTGTTTTAAAGGTCTGACATGAACATCACAGCCATCTAAAACACATTTGGTTGGTATAAAAAAAGTCTTCTAAAAATAGTCTCCCAGCCCTTAATGAGAAAGGGAGCCACAGCAGAGGAATCTATTGGCCAGGCGCACGACAGGGCCAGAACTGATTGAACTAGTAATTGTCTGGAGGTAAAACTGTCTCTTCAAATGAAAGATCAGACGTGTCAGATACATAATAAATTACAAACCTCCATGTTTTTATATTGCAAAGGTTACTGATAATTGCAATATAATGGCATTATATACCACGACATATATACTTATGACAACATTTATGGGAATTTGTTTTTGAAATGTTGAAATAAAGGTGCTAAAAATTTAACCTAAAAACACTAATACCCTTCACTCCCATTTCTTCACCACCTGGGTGATGGCATTTTTGTTATTTTGCTAAATTTCAAATCTGTCAAATCTATCCTCTAACCATGAAAATGTGGGCCTGTCTGTATGTGTCTCTGTGTGTGCCTATTCCAGAAGTTAGGGCTTTTTTTTTTTTAAATAACTGAGTTTCTTCTTTGGGTGTTCTGTTTTACAACAGCAGCTCATAGCTTCATAATCTCAGGCAATCTAATGATAAATGTTAGAGGAGGGTGTTGGGGCCCTGAATCTCAAGTTTGAATCAGTTTACTGAGCAGTTACTAGGTAGGGGCAAGACATCTCTTAGTGCCTGAGGCAAGTCAGGTGACATAATACCTCAGGGTCTTCCTCTATAAAGTTGGTTATAACAATAGTAATATTCCTTAGTTGTGACCCAGGACAAAAGTGAAGTCACACACACACACACACACACACACACACACAAACACCTATGAAATACTGAGAACAACATTTGGATCTCAAGATCACAAAAATAGCAACAACTGTGTTTTAGAGGTTTTTTTTTTTCTTTTAGTGTATTGAACTTAATGCAGTTGTACATTTTACTACACATCAACTGCAGTTCATTTTATTTTTGAGTTGTTCTAACTATCCTGAAAGACCCATATTACTGGATTTTTTAAAAAAAAGTTTACCAAGGTTGTCATATTATGTTGCTCTCATGGGTAAATTTTATCTTTACCTATATTAATATTTCCTACCATATTTTGTTAATCTCTGTAGCAGTTTCAGATTATGTATGGTTGAGCAAGAAGCATTAGATGTAAAGAAATAATTAAAGCTTCATTTTCATATTGAAAAAGAAAAAATAATCATCCTTTGTCTTCAGATTAGGCAGCATGGGACAAGCACTGGTGGCTCCCGCCTGCAATACTAGCTGCTGTGATCTGAGAATTGCAGTTTGGAGCCAGCTTGGAGGAAATTCTGGAGACTCTTGTCTCCAAATAAATCACTAAATAAATTAGTGAATGTGTGGTTCAAGTGTTAAAGTATTAGCACTGAACAAAAACTCTCAGGGATAGCATCCATGCCCTGAATTCAAGTTGAGAGTTCACCAGATGAAATAAAGGGCCTGTCATCTTTAAGCTCAGACTCACACAAAGTCTCAGGGCATTCATGAAATATATCTAAGTTCCTTGCCATAATTTAGCACACATGTCCTTTCTCAGCCAAGAGAGTTCTTACTTTCATTTCTAACTTCATTATCAAAACCTTTTGTATCTCTACTGATATCTGGTAGTATGTTCTTAGTTATTTGCATTAGCCTTTTTCCAATCTTCTTTTCCTATCCTACTTCTCTGCACTTTTCCAAATCCTTCCCACACTGTTTTCAGTGGCTAGGATGCAGAGAGAAAGGTAGGAGGGGCTGAGCTCTCAATATCCCCTTCCAGAGGCCAACTCCCAATTACCTAACTTCCTTGCTTGAGGCTCCACCTCCTAAACGTTCTGTCACCTCTTCATAGAGCCATTGACTGTGGCCACACATCAGTGCATGGGGGTTCTGCAGACACTAGCAATCCAATGGAAAACACAGGCTAAACAAGGGGAGAAAGAAGTTTGCAACAGTGGTAATCGTCCTCGGCCTTGTGGTAGTAATATCAGTGAGAGGTCATTGAGTAGTGCATTCCGAATGCCACTAGACATATACAGTGATTTTTATTGACCCTCACCTGGCTCTGAGATAATAAAAGTAACATACATAGAACCTGAGTTATTAAAGTGGTTCAGAGGACAAAAGGAGTAACAGGGGCCTGGGGCAGGGAGATGGGAGAAGGCAGGAGTTAAATTGGTTTTGATGTGAAGTATGACTTACGTACTAGGAGAAGAGTTGGGAGACCTAGGATTTTTTAAGCAGTGAAAGCCAAGACAATTTCTTATGTGTGCAACATACTGTCTGAGCATTCTTGTTCACCGCTGTGCAACATAGAACAAGTTTTTCCCCCTTCAGCTATGTTTTTGAGAGGTTTGCTTATACATAAAGCCCAAGTTTCTCTTTTCAGTTCTCATAGAACGTTCCCTCATATCACTCAATCATAACTTGTCTACTCCCATATTAAAATTTAAAGTTGTTTCGGATAGTCTGGTATTATAAATATTCATGTAGTAGACATCTTCTCAAGAGTACAAGTTCGATAGTTTTTCCAGCGTATAAATACACTGGAAGAAGAGCTGGCAAGTTGTTTTTTTCTATTCAGTTTTACTAGATGCTGCTGGATTGTTTTTGTACAAATAAGACTGATTCCTAACTGACTTCTATGTGCAGGAGTTTCCATTTCTTCACATTTTCTACTGCTTGTAGTATAAGAGTTTGGGAGTGAACTGCAATATTTTGATTTGATTTTTTATGTTTTGAGTAACACAGTGAAAGTAACTATCAGTATAAACATTGTTGAACCATCCAAATCCCTACTTTCAGTGTCTCATTCATGGTTTATAAGTTGGTATTTTGTATATATTATGAAAGGTTAAGAAACTATGCCATATTTATAAACCTCTGATGTGTGATGCTTAAATTATGTCCTAGAAGAAGATTTCAGAGTAACAGGTTTTTGAAAATATAATTTTTATTTGTCTCAGCTTTTTTACAAAATGGAAGCATAGTGGAATAGGATAAGACAGTCCTCTGGGTTTAGGCAGAGAAATGGAGTGTGTTTTACAGGAGCCCAAGACGTGAGAGGAGGATTTTTGCTAGGTAGGGAGCAGAGCTCTATTTCAGACAAGAGAATAAAAGAGACACAAACAAAAAGCTCTCATCAGTTAGGTGGGTGATTGATGCTTCTGCATCTGGAAAACAGGATGCAGCAGAAACCAGTCACAGAAAGGACTTGTTCTCGGAAATAAACTAGTGAGGCTGTGGTTGCTGCACATGAATGACCCATGGGCTAAAGTATTAGCAAATCTGAAGCATCTGTTTACATTCTGGTAGACGGAGACCGGAAAGTCAGAGTAGCAATTACCAGATATTATCCACTTAACCATTAATGGTTTTGAACTCAAGGCCTTGGGTGCTGACCTTAAGCTTTATTGCTCAAGGCTAAGTGCTCTCTGCCACTCTGAGCCACAGCTCCACTTCTAGTGATTTTTTTTTAAAGTTCCACCTGAACAACTATTTATTCTACCTGTGTCCTGGGTACTTTTATCCATGAGTCCCTACATCAGTGAGCTTTGTTTTATTGGCCATTACAGGAAAATAAACTTGACTTTCAAATCAATATATTGTCAGTATACTACCTAAAAGTACTTGCCATCCATCCAAACCCTTAGTTTGTGTCCTCCCTTTCTACCTTGAATTTTAGTTGTTTTTATTCAATCTGCATTTTAAAAACATGAACTAGAAGTCTCACCAGGACAATGTTCAATGAAAACTGAACTAAGAGGCAAGTATTTATGGAAAAGCATGGCAAAGGGAATTTTCTCCTGGTCAGAAGATCATTGATGGCAGAAATTCAGAAGCCCAACACAATACATTTATGCCCATAGGATAATAGTCTAAAAGCCCAGGGGTAAAAAATGGGTTATGCACAATTACACCCCAGTCTCTCCCCGTTCAGTGAGCACAGCTGAACTCACATGAGTGTGAACAACATCATTATAGGATGAACAGTATAATTTAAAAGGCGTATCATTTGCAAAATTGGCAGTTTGTTAGTTGTAGCAAATCACATGTGACATTTCTCTAGTATCACGGCGTCCGTTTGGGGAAACGCTGCTGTGAATACTCTCAGTAGCAAAGTGTGGTGCTCAGTGCAGTCTGCTCAGCATGGCGTATCAAGTGAGTACAGGGCTACAGAAGGGGAGAGGACTGAGTCTATGTGTCTGCTTTTTTCACGTCTCCACAGCGGGAATCAAATTCTAGCTGTTTTGTTGTTGTTTTTTTTTTTAAAAAAGAGGATAGTTTATATCAAAATTGTTAATTAGGTCTGGTAGGTAATGTGAGATAGGAAATGTTAGTGTGGCATTCTCGCCCCCCCTCCCCCAGCATCCTGGTCTCAGCATCCAGCATCCTCATCAGAATCTTGGAAGGGCTGAAAGAAAGAATGATTGATGGGTGAAGCGCCAGCCCCAGTCCTGGTAGTGCAGTGAGAATCCCCACACACTCAGAGCTGTAGTGACGGTGCCAGCGTGAATAGCAATGTACGCGTGTGTTCTTACTGCGGATGGTGCTTCGTTGCCACCCTCCCCTCCTGCAGCATTGTTTGCACGAAGTTGGGAGTAGTCACACGTTCTCAAACTACAACACTGTCTTCAGTTACTCGTCTCATCTAGCTTTGTTAGTGGGAACAAAACCCCAATTTGTGAGCAGTCTGCTAATGGTACAGCATGCTTTGGGCTGGGCACTGTTGTGAGTCCTCCTAAAATTCCAAGTGGTCTCGGGGCCAACAGCATTAGCATCATCTAAAAAGTCGGATGGAAATACACATTGTCAGACCTTCCCCTGAAGCTAGAGATTAGATGAGAATCCCTTGGGATGCGAGCTTCAGTTCTGTAATCACCTGTGGTGTATTAAGGATTTTGTTGCATTTTCATTCTTTTGGAGATAATGCATTTGCCAAACAATGAACTTCAGTGTATAGTATAGTCGTTTTTAATATATTTAGGTAACACAGCTATCACAAGAATAGAGCGCATACCTATTCCCCACTCACAAAGGAACTACAGCCTTTTTCTAGGGCCTTAGCCATGGGTAATCAGTACAGATTTCTTTTTTTTTTCATATATTTTAAATTGTAATTAATAGAAGGGTTACATTAGATTCACCACATAGAAGGTGCCTTACTTCACAAACATTGACAGTACAGTTTTCTTGTGTGGATACTTCTTAGGATTCTATGAGGTTTTCAAGGTTTATTCATGAAATGTTTTACAACATCTTGAGAAAGTTCCTCCCTCTGTCTCTGTAGTCATCTCCTCTTTCAGTTCCCAGACATCATAATCCTCCACCACACAAAGCACAGGGAAAGCACTGTGTTCACATGTGTGAATAAGTGCCTAAATGTACCATTTAATTTTGTGCTCTCCCATCTTTATGAACTCCTGAAATAATCAGGGCCAATTTTGTGATTTATCCACTTTAGATGTATAGCATTCTTTGGTGGGTTTTTTTTTTCTTAAATATAGTGTCTTAGTTTCTACTTCAGTTTTATGTCCTTGACCTTGTACTGGTTTGTTCTCTTCTCATTTTTTAAAATATCCTTGGAAATTTGATTTCTACATTTATATTTCCTTAATGTGCTTCTGGTAGAATGCAAAGCAAAGACACTTAAATAAGAGTAAAATCATAAGGTGCACAAGGCTTTCTAAATCTCATTTTCACACTCTTCAACCCTTTCAACTCTTCAACTTGACCACTGCTGGCATGTATTTTTTTTTCAAACTGTATAAAAACTAACCTCTTCTACTTGAATTTATGTGCTTCCAACATGGTCTGTATCTTTTCAACAGTTTGAAAAAAATAATACCATTAGATTTCTATGCACTTTATAGTTTGCAAATCACCTTGACTGCTCTTGAAAATAGAAATATAATAGATAACATCTTTTGTTCATTTTCCCTGCCACAATTTAATTTTATAGCATAAATTCACAAATAGAATTTTTATAACACAGAATCTTATTTGATTTTGTGATAGGTTATTTTTGGTCTCCTTTGAAGAGACCTGTAGAAAAGAGAAAAAGTCATATTAGAGCTGTCATCATATATTATTTCTTCCAGGGAGAAAATAAAATGAGGAAAACACCTTTCCTTCTACAACAACAAACTGATTTTATAGAACTTACTCTTAAAATAGGTTCATTTATCAAAAACTTGTAGTATCTCAAATCATGGTAAAGAAAGAAAGAAAAGCTATCTTATAAGAAGAGCTCATAAGAAAGCCATGGTTGTTGGACTATAGAATGCCCATTCCTATAATATTTGACATTGTCTCATTTCCTCCATGATTTGGCTGTATTTATGCATGTTTCTGGTGCATATTGGCTAACTTAAATGTTACTGATTGGTTGTGTGGCTTCTGACCAGAGACTTAAAAGCTGTCATGAGATAAAAGGGAATATGGACCATCCAGTTCTGACTGACTTTGGTGGTGGGAAGTTAGCTTTAGAAGCTGCATTCATATAGTCAGTAGACCTTATATCCATTTACAAAGCAATTCTGAATCATAGGGTGGGGGAGGTAGATAAATCTATTTTCAATTTTAAATCATAGGGTGGGGGAGGTAGATAAATCTATTTTCAATTAATTCTGCAGTTTGATGGTCATACACTGAATTGTAATTTCCCCTAAGGCAATCTTCAAGTTCTTTTATAAATTAAAATTTCATATTTCAGGGGATCTCAAACCATGATGGAAAATGGAAATTATATTCTATTCTGTTTGTGGTGACATAAAAGCAACTCTGGTTCTCTTCCAGTCTGCTCTACATTGTTTTATGATTAATATGAATATGATCATTTTGTTGCATTTGTCTGTATTCCTTGAACAATAAGGACTACACCAATAAACAAACAAACAAACAACAAGTTTACACTAATAATCTTGGAACTGTTGCTCAGATGAAAAGAAAGTGAAAAACATTCCGATGTTTAAAGCTTTCAGGATTTGGGGATGTTGACATAGTAATGCTGGTATGTAGTATGTAGGTGGCAGGTATGTTTGTGTGTGTGTTTGTAGGTTTGTATGTACATATGTATGTTTGTTTGGCTGGGTATCATGGTCCCAAGGCCTGCTTGGGCAGAAGTGTGAGTCCCCGGCTGAAAAATACTAAAGCAAAAAGTTCTGAAGCCAGGCTCAAGTCATAGGCCCAGAGGACAAACCACTGCTTCATTCCCTTGGAGTTTCATAAATAATAGGAGCAACATTTGAAAATTTTAATTCATTTACACAAGGGAAGGAAAATCAAAACTTAAGGGATCTTTGCCAAATGAAGCTACCTGTGTTGGGGGAAAAGGGTGGTTGTATAGGAGGAACATGCGAAGAGAAATATTCCACACGACTGGGGCTTAGTGAGGTAGACACGTGCGTGGCCTTTCTCTAACCCACAGCTGGGAGGCCATGGCTGAGTGGATTGCACAGGGATTCCTAATGAAGCCTGTCCACGTGGGCAGTGGGAGAGTTCTGCGACAATGGAAGGAAACAAACTCTTCATTCATGTTGGCTTCTCCTCCATATACATTACATAGAATAGAATCCTTGGGCAGGCACAGAGTGATGGCACATGTCTGTAATCCAGGCTCCCCTATGGAGCCTATAGACACACTAGGAAGACAGTCCAAGGCCTGCTCTGGACAGAAGTGCAAGTCTCTGTCTGAAAAAGAATCACAGCACAGAGTTCTGAAGGTGTGGCTCGAGGGGTAGAGTACCAGTCCCGAGGCCTGAAGTTTAAACCTCAGTAGCCTCCCCTGCAAAACAATAACAAGACTTTCACCACCAGCACCAGCACCATCATCATCATCATCATCATCATCATCATCATCATCATCATCATCATATGGCTTTAGGTACCAATATCGAAAGTTGGGACAACAGTTTTACCAGAGAACTTTTACCAAGCCTTTCTGTTTCTATGCAGGGCTCTTGAAAGATCATTTTCCTATTGAAACAGTGTTACAAACCAAGTGGATAATGTCTATCCCTCAACCTCCCCAAAGCTGACTGTGTTTCCTGACCTGTGTTTCAGGGGGTCATGTTTCATCCAGATATTATTCTTTATTTGGTACTAGCCCTTCTAGACTTTCAGTTGAAAACTGTGGACTGAGTTGGAGTGACAGGCTGAGTCTGCTGGTGCAGTGCTGTGTGTGGCCACAGGTGGTATGCAGGGTGAGATGGGGTTGCCCCTTTCTGTGTCTAAAATGAGGTGGCAGTGAGAATCGCCCAGAATTGGCAGAGCCAAGTAAGATGTTTATATTTGAAGAAATTGGTAAAGCCACTTCAGAAAAGTCACTCATTGTGGACAAAATAAATTTGGCAAGCTTGCAAGACTTAGGATTCAAGTAAAGCAACTGAGATTGAAAATGAACTGGAATAAGCATTTTAAAATTAATCCTTTATTTGCTTTGGGCCTCAACATTATAGATAGTGTGCAATATATATTATAAAGCAAATATGAATATAATAAAATATGAAGAGAAATTAAAATTACAGAAAATTATTCTAACATTTCTTATATATAGACCTAACTTAATCTTGTCTCCAGATTGCATTTTTATTCACATGGCCCATTCATTCTGCGACTTTTAGAAATGTATTGATTCCTTGATTATGAGACTATAGTAAGTGTATTAATGTGTTTCGCTGGGCTATGTCCATTACCTATATAATGTACTTGGATCAAATTTACTCTCTTTGTTACTTTTTTTATTTTACTTTGATCTCATCCACCTCATTTTCCCTCTCTCTTCATTCCTCTTCCTTCCTGTGCTTGAACCACCCTTTCAGTTAGTAAATTTACTATGGATACTAAGACTCTCAACTTGTGTGTAGCTGATTAAAGTAAGATAAACTAAGAGGAAAAAAACAACTATGCTAACTTCCTTCTAATATGCCATACCGCTTCATGGATCAGTAGAATTCCACAAACTTTCAGTAACAGAATGAAAGGTTTACTCTTGCCGTGGCTGTTTCTCTTGACCACTTGAAACTTTCCATGCTAATGATATTGCAACATCACAGCATTTGTGAGAGACCTCGGAGGTCACCCTCTGACCCTGCTGGCCGGAGAGCAGCGCGCCACACACTGACAGAGGGTCGGCTAGCCTTCACTTGCACATGTCCCACAGCAGCAAGTTGTTGCTTTGTGCAACAGTCTGTTCCAGGGTCGGACAGCTGTGTTGAATAACACTTACCTTCATGTAATCTGAAATCTTCCATCTCCTAAATTCTAATCAATGAGCCACTCACCACCCAGTCGACATGGACTGGGTCCTAGCCGCCTCTTTTTCCTTCAGTCAGTTTCTCAGATATTTGAAGATAGTTTCTGGATTCTGTGCATACTTTTTTTAGACAATTTAAGGCATGAAAATATATACTCCCCTTCCACATACCCACACTATTGTAATACCTTGACAACTGATAAATGACAAGCAAGCAGGGGCGTTGAATACTAAATTTAATACAAAAGCTGCCAAGTAAAAATAAGACAAAAAAATCTGTCCTCTCTCCCTCTCTCTCTTTTCCTTTTTACTTTACCCTTCTCTGAGTCAGATTGCAGCCCTAGTGTTAGCCCTGTGTCTTTGCCCTGGTGAGGACATAAAACAGCATAACGATAGGCTTGTTACAATTTTGTGAGTGATGCCTACCGTGTACCAGGCCTTTTCTGTGCACATTACAAATATTGATTCCTTTGGACCTTATCTTAACCCTATGGATTAGGTCTTAAAAAGATGAATGAACAGAGGGCTTAAATGCCTTGCTCATGACCTCACAGTTAATAGGGTGGAACCAGGGCCTCTTCCTTCTTCTAAGGGTCTTGATTAGGGAGTTTAGAGCATTATCTTTATGCCTGGATCCATGTATTATACAGTGTTTTTAAAGGAAGTTTATCTTACTAAATAATGAGTAGCCAGAAGTGATTCACACATACACACTGTATGGATCGGCCGAACAGCCTCTACCAGGAGCTGCTGGCCACTTTGTACTTGACCATGACACCTACGTGAATATGTTCTTGTTCCTATTGGCCTCTAGCATTGAGATTAGCACAGTATTTCACATTTCCCATGCTTTAAAAAATCAGGCAGTTGGGGCCAGGAGTACGGCCTAGTGGTAGAGTGCTCGCACAAGGACCTGGGTTCGGTTCCTTAGTACCACACACAGAGTAAAGCCAGAAGTGGCCCTGTGGCTCAAGTGAGAGAGCATTAACCTTGAGCAAAATGTGTCCAAGGACAGTGCCCAGGTCCTGAGTTCAAGCCCCAGGACTGGCAAACAAAAAAAATCAGGCAGTTAATAGACTCCTTCCGTCTGAGGATACCCAATTAAAAGGTAAGTTAGGACTCTTCAACTAAACATCTTTTTTTGCCAATCCTGGGGCTAGAACTCATGGCTAGAGCACTATTCTTGGGCTTTGTCAAGGCTAGCGCTCTACTACTTGAGCCACAGTGCCACTTCTGGCTTTTCCTGTGTATATAGTACTGAAGAATGGAACACAGGGATTCCTCCATGCCAGGCAAGCACTTTACCACTAGGCTATGCTCCAGGCCCCAACTACACATTTTTTATAAATAAAAATTTTTCATGAATTGTATTTGAAAGTTCAATCCTATGGAATGCCATCTTTAGATCCCTATCATGAAACAAAAATTAGTCATATGAACACCCCATATAGAATTAAAGTGCAGTTGATTCTTGCTCTAAACCAGACCATACTATCTTGAACAAGTTTAAAAGTTAACAAGAAGTTGGCTCAAGATCCTTGAAGGCAGTCCGCCCAAGAAAAGCCAATGCAACGGTCCTCAGTAAAGCAACACAATTGCCAGCACCCAGTTCCATACACTCTGTCAGCACACGGGAAGTGAGGTGAGCAGCGAGTCCCACCCTGAGCCTCTGGTACTTGATGCCATTGAGACAGAGCCTTATTTCCCTCTTGGTCTGTCTGGGTCTGGGCCCTGTCTCCTCTGGCAGTGGAGTGCTCATTCGTACGGATGACAGCGGACAAAGTGGTTGTCAGTGATTATTTGCAATCCAGTGTTGGAAAAGTGTTGGCAATCACGAGAGCATAGTTCCTGTAACTTTCTTCTACCAAAGGAGGAGACGATGACTGCATGCACATTCTTTAGTGAGTGTTGTGCTTCAATTTGCAAATACAAATAAAGATTCAAGATGGAATCACACGAAAGAACAATTGTTGGCCCTTCTGGCAGACATTCACTATACTGTTATCTAGTGTCTGGCACATCAGGTGGATAAAATATTGTTCTTTGCCCTAAAATGACTGCAGTCCAGTGTGATAGTCAAGGGAAATGCAGGGCTGAGTGCAGCCACCATCTGCTGGTTGTCTCTTTTCCTATGTATTTGGGTTGGACCTTGTGAAATCATAAACTGAAATCTATTTTTAATTACATATTATGTATATATTTTAGTATATAATGAATACATATATATGTATTTTCAAAGCCAGCATGGGGACTAAAGAATGAGAGAGTCTTATATCCAATGAACCACTAGAAAACTAGAAGTGGTGCTGTGGCTCCAGGGGTAGGGTGGTAGTCTTGAGCTGAAGAGCTCAGGGACAGTACCCAGGCCTAGAGTTCAAGCTGCACAACCAACAAAAAGAAAAGAAAAGCAAAATGAGCCATGTACAAAAAGAGATTTGGATTTGCACATGTTTTTAGGAAATAATTTTTTATATAGTTTAAGCTTGAGTCACTCAAGGGTACAGAATATGAGTAGTTCTTGATTTTATTCCTTTATCTTTTCCCTGTAGCTAAGTAAGGAATCTCCATCATCTTTTATTCAGAGACATCTATATTTCTGGTTTAGCCTATGGGTTTTTGGTATACCATTGGGTCAGAATGGACTGCACTCTTAACTTCAAGTCTAAGAACAGAGTGTTTGTGTCAGACTGGCTTTCACACGTGTGGAGTGGTTGCTGAGACTTTACCTTTATAGAATCTTGAGTAGAAGAAATTAGGTAAAATTCAGCTACTTTCCTGAGGGAACTTTGCTTTATCCTTACTTTCATCGACTCACTTACCAATACCGAAAGGAAAGAATAAAAAAAGCAGACAATGAAAACATTTGATTCTGGTTTGTTTGTATAGTTTTAGAATGAAGCGAACAGGTCACCTAACTCCGATGGAAACGAGAGTGTGGCATCTTTGTAACATCCTCACATTAAAAAGATGATCTGCTCTGTCATTATGGAAATTCATGGGAAATGTACAGTATTTCCTAATTGTTGATTCACTCCTAGTGACATAAGCATGGTTCCTTCCACTCCCAAAGTAATTGCTCATTTCCATGGTGCCTGTCTCTCAAGAGTCTGGTACCTTGACACCACAGAGCAGGTAATGAAAGTGAAGAGTAAACCTTGTCCCCTTCGAATTTTCTTCCTGCCTGTCAGGTGATATGAATGACAGGGGATGGCTGTGAGAATTCTTGGAAGAGAGCCTTCAAAGTTCCTGAGCAACCAGGGCATAAAATGTGGCTGCCTCTGAGTTGGAAATTACATCTTGAAGTTGATGGAATGCCTTCATTTCCATTGTCCCTCCTTTTTTCCCCTTGTCCAAAGGTGAAGAGGGATCCCCAGACTGTGTGACATGATCAGAATGCGCTGTGCCTAACTGTGAACTTCAAATACCGATGCTCTCCACTTTGGGTCAAGTGAGAGGGATTTTTTTCCTGTCTAGCACTTGTTCCTTGTAAAATATGTGTCCATTTTTTAGCTTTCTCCAGCCATCTTCCACATGGCAACCCAAGTATCTAAATATTAGCTACCTTCTGAGACCTGGAATCATGGGTGAGTCCTGAGACTGACTTTCTCCCACTTCTGGCAGTGCTAGGCTACCGTGTGCTGTGGACTGGGTTGATAGACACAGCCACGTTTAGAGCCCTGAGAATAAGAGAACTATGGTCCCTGGAACTCCCCGCTCTTGGTGCTCAGATGGGAGGCCCAATGCTCCCAACTTTGATTCCCACTAGTCTTGTTATTGGCAGCTTGTAAACTCCATCTCTTGTCCTAAAATAATGTGCAGCTTTCAGAAGCAGCTATTCGCAGCAGCAGGAGGCAGCAGGCGGCAGCAGCTAGTAGCACAGCTTCTGAGTCTGGTAGTGGCCGCGGCAGCTCCGAGGACTCTGGGTGGTGGAGGGATGCCCAGTGCACCTCCCCTTCCGTGTTCATGGCCTTCCATCCACTGGGATCCGCCGTCCTTCCTCTGCCTCCACTGGCTCTGTCCCAGGCTCTCTTCAGTCTCCTTCTAAAGCTATGACTGCCACTTCTGCTGTCTCTGTGTACCCTTGGTCTGCTCTATCCTGCCCAAGACCACAGGTTTTGGGGGAGAAGCCTTTTGCTGGGCCTCCTGGCAACACAGGAGGGTGTGTGATGAGGAGGGAACATCGTGCTTCTGGAGGAAGCCAGGGAAGGTGACAGGTACACATGCCAGGAACTGCCCCATCACAGCAGATGGTGCCTGCACACAGGCAAGCATGGTACTGCCGCAACTTCTCCTTGAGGCACAGAGCAGCCAGGGGGGCCGAGTTGGCTAGGGCTGGAGACGGGAGCTCTCCACCTGGCGCAGGCCTCCTGGAGCCTGAGTTGCAATGGCTTCATCGTGCTTTTCATGTGCCTGGCCGGTGGAGGGCAGTTTTGCCTCCACAGTTACTTGCTCAGGGCATGGAGGAAGGTCTGTAAAGAGTGTTTAATGAAACAGCGTTTAAAAGACCTTCCTATTGGGGGCCGGGAGTTTGGCCTAATGGTAGAGTGCTTGCCTAGCATGCACAAAGACCTGAGTTCGATTCCTTGGTACCACATACATAGAAGAAAGCTGAAAGTGGTGCTGAGGCTCAAGTGGTAGAGCTCCAGCTTTGAGAAAAATCCAAGGACAGTGCTCAGGCCCTGAGCTCAAGCCCAGGACTGGCAAAAAAAAAACAACAAAAAAAAAACCTTCCTATTGCTTCACCCCCGCCCCCAGCCCTGTATCCCAGGAAGGTTGGGTCTATATTTCTGTCTGAAAATCTATCCTTGGGTGTTTGATCTTTAAGAAAAGGGTGATATCATTGACCATTCAATCTTTGATTTTTCCTAAATTTAAATGTACATAAGGTAGCAGTGTTCAGAGACTCAAGTGTCTCTGAGAAAAAGGAAGCATCTTCAACCTACAAGTTGTGCAAATGTTGCTTTGGGTTCTGCTGTCTTCCACAGGCCTTTTTACATTCCATAAAACAAAACTTTCAAATTAAACTTTTTGGTAGAAAATTGAGATTTATGTAAACATGGAGCACTTAACTGCTGTTCATAACATAAATTATTTTTGTTAGCATCAATTAATTGTACACAGTGGGAGGAAGGAAGTGTCATTTTGGTATGTCCGTATATACACGCAATGTAAACATGGGTGGTTCATCCCTGTCATTTTCCTCCTTCCCACTCCAACCTCAGCAGGCGTCCATGTTCCATTTTTCTAAGTGTATATAAAATGTTTTGACCATGTTTACCCTCCACCAGCCTCTCCATTTGCCTTCCCCTCTCCCCCAGGTACCCACACCTCACACAAGACCTGTTTTGTGTTCTTGTCATTTATTTTCTAAGTGTGTCCATTTTTCAAAGGAAATTCACCATATCTCACATAGGAGTGGACAGCACGGCACTTTAATCAAACGGACCCCTTCACTTGTGCTTGCTGCCCAGTTCCCAGGCACCACGGTCGCTTGCGAGTCAGAAACTTCACTCAAGAGCTTTCAGTGAGGTCCATTTTTTGCCATTTCTGACCACAGATGCCATGTGAATTTTGGCAGCCCAAAGTTCTTGAAATGATGTTTTTACTTGAGCAGCTACTATTTAACAAAGCAGTTTATGAATACAATACATTTTGATTAGTGTCATCCCTTTCCTTCTTCCTCATCCCTCCCGAATGAACCCTTCCCTCAATTTTCACAAGATTCAAAATGTCTATTTCCTAAATGCAAATCCCCCAAATAGGATATGTGTTTTATAAAGCCCTTTGAATTCACGTGAATGCCACTGTAATTCTGTATTTGTATTGTTTTTCAAAGAAGTTTGTGGCCTTTGTCTTATCTAGCCACAAAATTTGTCCAGAATAACATGGAGGATAGAAAATGGCTTTCCTATTTGACATAGCACCAATCTATTTGATCCATTTGGAGTTAGTGGCTATACTTGTGTTGGACTCTTCTCTCTATATAATAATGCCAAAGTCCATCTGAGACTTAGAATCATGTGCATCATTAAGATGATAAGGAGGAATTCATCACTGGAGTCCCTTTTAGAAATTGATGGATGTCAGTACTGTATTATTACCAGAGGTTTTTTTTTTTAATTCTGCATTTGGTTTTGGTTTTGCCCTGGGATTTTATTGTTGTTGCTGCTGCTGCTTGTCATGAAAACAACCTTACAATAGCATAAATTTATTACCTTGTGGCTCCTTTTCCTTTAATAATTATGAATTAGCATCACAGGTCCACAAACATATATATTTTTTGAGTTAACAAGTCAAAGTCAAGAAACATAGAAATTCGAGCCAATCGAGAGTCTTAAGTTCACGTTTGATAAGTTTACCTAAGTACATATTTGATCTTCTTATGTCATGTAGGAAATATTTAGTTGTTACAGTAGAAATCAGTGGCTTTAAAGAATGTGTAGCATTCAGTGGGATGGATTACTTTGAATAGGTTAGTGCAGGTGTGAGAAGCTTCATATATCCCCAAGTATAGATGGGATATAGAAAAAACTTAGTGTCTTATCTATTTTTTTTCTCTCTCCCAGTCCTTGCTGTAAACAGTGCTACTCTCTGGCTGTGGATATATTTAAACATGATTTAGGAATCTTTTGTGATTATCTAGAGTTCTATAATCACAGTTCTAGTCTCAGTGAGAAATCAGCAGACATTAAAATAAATGTTCTGTATCTTCAACTCAATCGGGCAAACACCATGACTTTTTCATTCAAGGAAAGAAAAAGACAGGGCCCAAGAGACCATCTGTGGAATTATCTCATTTTTAGATGATGATGAGGATAATGATGAAGATGAGGAGGAGGAGGAGCATGATGGTGTGTGTGTTTGTGTGTGTGTGTGTGTGTGTGTGTGTGTGTGTGTGTGTGTGTGTGTTGAGCTCTCATACACTGGTTTTGGCCCCAGAGGCAATCTCTCTGCCCATCTTCTTAGAAGCAGCACAACACAGATAACAAAACCTATTTCAGTCTCAATTTTAGTTTAATTCCCAGCTGGAACTTGAAATGAGACTGTAATGAACTTCAACTTGCAGCAGCGATTATCTGATACATGCACAGGGAAGTATCCAGACACAGCGGTGCAGTGATTTGTCCAGATAGGATTCTGAAAACATTTGGTACTTAATAAAATAGATACGAACTAGAAGGCTATGGCTTGGCATCATACCACATTGAGGGAGGGACCGATGGCCAGGTTTGACTTTATTCTGGTTTATAATTAACAGAAAATGACAGAAAAACATGTGGCATCACCAGAGAGTTTATTTTAAATGGCCTAACAATATTTACAGCAGAAATTTCTAAATCATTTCATAAAATGCCAATAATGCTAACCAAAGCAAACACTGGATTATAAAATAATTCTCAATCAGTACCTTATGAATTCCATGTGACCATTTAGACTTTCAGGAAGATGAGTTCACTCTTTCATCTGTCTGATTTTATGAGGAGATACTGAAACTTGTCCTGTGGACATGAATTATGTTTATAAGGTAGAATTCAAAGGGGACAAAATGACCCTCAAGATGAAAGAAGAGTCAATAATAAGTGTGAAATTTGACAGGAGAAATCAAGACAGATCTATATTTTGATTTTTATTGTAAAGCTTGTGCTTTCTGGTTAAAGAGTCAGTTGTTAACTTGTGCCCTGCTACAATTCTGTAGGTGAGTATTTTCCTTTCCATGGTATATTGGAAATAAACTGGAGGGGTTCAGGTCAACTCTTAAGTACTGTACTATAGGCAGAATTCTGTTTGGAGATATTGGGCATGATTGCATGCGCAGCTTTAACTCGCCTGTATGCGATAATATGGCAAGAATATCACTGCTGAGACAGAAACACAGCACACTGTGTCCAGTTTTCCCCAGAAAAATAATAAGCAATATCATCAGTGTCTGGGAAGATACTGACTTCCTTTCTGCTAAGGACATTGGAAGCCAGCATGTAGTCAACGTTTGGCTTAGTTTAGGCCTCGGCATCTCTTCCCACCTCCTCTCCCCCGACTGCCTTCCAGAAGCCACTGTCTGTGCTCTCACTCACGACCCAAACTCCTGTTTCTAATATACCTGATGTCTCCCCATCTCTCCACTACTTGTTTTCGACAGTGTCAGTGTCCCAGGCAATGGGGCTTGAACTCAGTGTTTCATGTTTTTGCTTAGCTCTTCTGCTCCAGGCTAGCACTCTACCACATGAGCCCACCTCCAGTTTCGGCTTTTTCTTGGTCAACTGGAAGTAAGAGTCTCATGGACTTTTCTGCCCTTGCTGGTTTTGAGCCTTCTGTGTAGCCAGGGTCACCAGAATGCACCACTGTGCTCAGGCAGGCTCTTCATAACTGACGTCTACACACCAATGGGATGCATATCTTAAATGTATTTAAACATATGGACCGAGAGAGAAGGAAAGCATTCAATGTATTCTTGACTTTAAAATATTACAGAGGGCTAATGTACCTGTTCATGAAGGAGAGAGAAGCCTATGTTAGTATAATTTACATCTCTATGCACTTGCTTTATATTCGCTAACATAGGAGAACATGAGTTATACTTAAGTAATCACATTAGAACTTTCTTGAAGAAATTAATTTTAGGCAAGTAATTAATTGTAGATAAGTAATTCCTGAGGAATAAATAAGATAGCTTTGTAATAATTGTACAATAATATTTCTATTTAGAAATTATTGCTTATGTCAATAATTTATTCTTCATCCAACCCCTAATTACCATTATCTAAATTATAAGAAGCTAAATGCTTATAATTATTAAAGGTATAAATATTTGAGCTTAAATTCTAATTCATATTAATAACTGCTGATTAAAAGTATTATAGCAAAATGTTTTCAAAGTTTAATGATTACTCAGAAGGGCTAAAATAAATTATGAAAATGAATGTTTTTCTTTTTATAGATATGGCTATATTAGATGTGGGATATAAATGTAAAAGAAATAAAAACTACAAAGCATGTAATAATAAAAACAAACAAGCAACATTTTCAAATAAATCTTTTGAAAAAGAATAAAAATTCTGTAGAATAGCCTACCAAATGTACAATTGCTAAGTTTAGGGAGACTAGAGAAGATAATATCATATGAATTATGTATATTTACAAATCCAAACAACAATATATTATTAACTATAATAGTTATTTTGAAATCATTATTGCAGGTTGTACATTTTAGATGGATAATACTGAATTGCAGAGTGTTTTAAAAGTTTATTAACCCATTAAGAGAAGTAGATTATTTCACAGATTAGTTCATTGTCATTTTCACTAGCTTATTATTGATATGTATAGTTGTACCAATAATTACAGCTACAATTTTCTAAATCCTTCATAGACACCAGGCCATGCTAAACTGCTACAGGCAGTTTACACATGTATTTCCACACATGTTCCATTTTCACATTAGCCTGTGTAGAACAATACTATTATCCTTATCTTAAATGACACAAAAATAATTGTTTGATCAAAATGTATAGCATTTTGCTACACATTGAATATAATGCACCTCGATCAAATGTATCCTCTATTACTCTCTCTCCTCTTTTGATTTCTCATTTTTAAACAATTTTCACGTAGACTGTTGACAAGATCCAGTACTCTTGGGAAGGGCTGAGCTTTCTCTGCTGAAAAATGCAGAGCTTGAGCCAGAGATTCCTTCAAGGTCTCTTCCAACGCTGTCATCAGAGCTGAAGAGAAGCCTTAAGTGATTCAGAAGGAGCCTACACAAAAGAGAAACATGGGCAAAAATATAGCTTTTCCCTCTCCCTGCCTCTGTGCCTGGCCCAGTCAAATGAAATGGTTGATGTAGAAATGTGTTTTCTGACCCAGCTGTGTGGAGAAGGAAGGAATGGCAGGCCCCGACGGCCCTCTTGGAAACACTCTTCATTTTCATCAGAGCAGGGAGCACCGAGCAGTTGCTGGCCCTGGCTCCCGCTGCTGCATCGTGCTTGCCCCCTTCGCCATTTGTTTGGTACACAACCCTGCTATTTCAAGACTTCACTGCAAAGCCTTGTTGCAAGTTTCAGAAATAATGGTTCTCTGAGAGTCAGCCTGATTCTCCGCTTCAGTGCATGTAGAAGAGGAGACAGGGAGAGAAAGAGAATGCAACCGAGATCAGACACTGGCTTCCCAGCCTCAGCGTGTATAATGGCTTCTGTGCTTACCATTCCATGGAGTTCGTCCCCCAAGATGTTTCCTGGCACCACTTCTCGTCTTTCCTATGTGGCCTCTCCACACTTCTGCTTCTCTTGCAGTTTTGCACCTCTGTTGCTTGTCATACGACCCCATTAGTTGATCTCTGAAGTATCTCTTTTTCCCAGTCTTTACCTCCTCCAGGGTTGTTTCTGAAGTTCTACAGTGATTGTATTTCTTCAAGGTACATGCGGAATGATGTTGACATTACGGGAAGTTCAGGAGCCCCTCTCATATGTCACCCTCTGCCTCCAGGTTGCCTGTTGACCACACACTCTCCTTGAACAAGGCACAGTTTTCTGGCCTCGCCTGCCTTTAGCCTCTTGGCTCCGTTCTTGTTTCCTCCCGAGCTTTGTTACCATCTCTGTCAACTCTACCAACACCCTGCTTCTTTTCGGTACCAATACCCTTCTACCCCAGCCCCTAAAGGTTCCCAGAGGTCTCCTGTAGCTGAAGCAATGCTTCTCCTCTGTGCCAGAACTGGGTTTGGGTTCTCTCGTCCCTGATTTCCCTTAGAGTTCATTTTAATTCCAGTGAAGCTCTGGGACATCCCTCGCACTGAAACACTGTTGTCTCTGACATTAATCTAGCTTTCCTGCTCATCTTGTTAAGCTTGTTCTTTTCTGGGGGTGAAAGCTGAAGTTGCTTTCTATCAATCACACTTCTTATTAAAATAATTGTTGCAATAAGTCTTGGAGAGGAATGGCAGGAGCAGAGTAGCCCCTCTTAAAGCTGCTCCTGTAAAATATTGGTTTATATGTTTCTTTCCATGCCAAATAAATGTTAAGTTGTAGGGTGACGTTAGTTTCAGAAATGATTCTCCTTTTGGCTGACACATCAAACAGACCCTTCCTGTTGTTTGATCCAGAATTTCTACAACATATTTAATTCTAGATATTAAGAAATCATATTTCCATGCATGCTAGCTACTCTCTATCCTTCGGACAAGAGGTATAGATCAGGAAAGAGTCAACAAGATTTATGTTCAAATAAGTGCAATTTATAGTGAGATACTGGAAATAAATTTTTAAGCAAGAAAATAAATACTTGGTCTGAAACAATCACAGGAGATAGTTTTCTTGTCAGTAGAAAATAGATTATTTTTTAAACTCAAGGTTTATAAAAGTAGGAATGTAGCTGTCTGTATGCCCTCAAAGTCAGGCCTGGGAAATTGGGCAGAAAATTCAGTGCCAAATACTTAAAGGTCTTTAATGGTCATTAGAACTTAAATGACAGAATACTGTACTCCAACATAGTCCTTGTGGTATTTATTTGTGTTGGTAAAATGCTTCTAATAAGTGTTTTGTGTATGAATACATTGTAAGCTTTAAACCAAGTAGCAGTATGGAAAGGAATTAGTTCAATCCAGGAGGTAGTATTTATGTACTTTTGATGTTTGTATGTGTGCCTACATGTCTGTACATAAGAATGTGTATGTATGGGCTGGGAGTTTGGCCTAGTGGTAGAGTGCTTGCCTAGCATGCACAAAGCCCTGGGTTCGATTCCTCGGTACCACATACATAGAAAAAAACTGGACGTGATGCTGTGGCTCAAATGGCAGAGCTCTATCCTTGAGAAAAACAAAGGACAGTGCTCAGGCCCTGAGTTCAAGGCCAGTACTGCCCCCCCTCAAAAAAGAATGTGTATGTATCAGAAGACCTACATAGTGCATGGCGGGTTTCTTTTCTTCCTCTCAATTCCTGTGCTCTGACCATACCGGATTCTGTCTCTTGTTCTTCACCACTTATTCAGCTGCTTCTAGATTCCTATTTCTAAAATTCTACCATGTCACAAGCTACATGTGGCACCATGCTTGAGTCTAGGGATCTTTGTTTACATCATAACAGTTTTAGTGCAGCTGCTGCAGCTGTCGCACTGTAGTCATCCTCTGTCTTTGAAGCTGTGCTGGTTTCCTCTGTCCCTGTCTGCTGCCTGCCTCCTTCCCCAGCATTACCAATGCCCAGCGCCCCCTGGGTTCTGCCCCGAGTTCTGTCTCTAGTCATCAATGATGGCTTTCACCGAATTAGCCTACTTTCTGCAGGAAAATTTGAAAGTAGGCCATAGATGTATGGTACAAGATTCTGTCCAAGCGGCAGCATGGTGGACGTGCCTGTGATACCACTTACTTAAGAGGCTGAGATGAAAAGGGTCATGGTTCAAGGCCAACTCAAACCATCTCAACATAAAAAGGCCAGACATGGAGGGATGTCCCTGTCCTTCTAGCCTCACTAGAAGCACAAAAGGATCCCAGATTCAGCCTTGTGCAGAGAAATGCAAGACCTTTCTGAAACTAGAGATAAAAGAAAAAAGGGCTGGAAGTGTGCATCAAGTGATAGGAAAGCTGCCTGGTGAGTGCTGGGCTCTGAATTGAAATCCATACACTGACCCCCACAGAAAAAGATAATCTTTTCAATCCTACTTGTTGTCTAGAATCCTACATCTTGTCTAGAATCATGCACGGAGCTTAGCAAGTTTAAACAGAATGCATTTCTTCCGAGTGCCCATCATTTTATCCTTTCTCCTCTCCTCAGCGGTCCCTAGATGAACTCAACATGCCAGAATTTTCAGATGACGTCCATCTTAGACTGGAAACCGAAGAGCAATAGGAAAAGGAATTACTTCAATCCATGTTCAAGGAATCAGTTCAATCCCTAGTTCACCCACCTTTCTCATTTGCTTCCAGTTCAGACTCATTGTCTCCTGCCCTGGGCACTGCAAAGGCTACCTCACTGCCCCAATCACCAGTTTATTTCATCCTTGTTGCAGTTATGGCCCAAGCCAGCAGCCCCTATTGCTGCCAGGCGTGTGCTGTACCCAAAACTAATCACGACTTTACTACCCACGGCCCTCTGTGTTCACCTCTCCTTCACCTTGAAAACAAGGTCTCCATTTTCTCTTGGCACAGGTGCAGCACAGCCATAGTTCCCTTTAAACCACGGTCATCAAATTCTTTATGGTAAAAGCTGTGTCCAGTTTAGGAAACCTATAAACTAGAAAAGCCAAGGAAAGGACGCTCATGCTTAGTTTTCCTATCTTCATGGTTCTGTTGCCATCCCGTCCTCGTAGGCAAAGCTCCTTACCTGAAGGACATCCTGGCTCGTTGTCATTACTTCATTCTCCCCAGACAGTTGCTAGATACTGAAACTCTTCTCGGCCCTCACTATGAAACCCAAGTGCGGTTCAAAGAGTGTGTCAGCCTGGCTCAGGTGGCTCATGCTTGTAATCTTACCTATCAGGAGGCTAAGACCTGAGTTTGAGTTTTGAAGCCATCAGGGACTCCTGTCCTCCGCCAAGAGCTGGAAGTGTAGGTGTGGCTCCAGTGGTAGAACACCAGCCTGGAGCAAAATCACCCAGGAAGAGTGCAAGGCCCTGGGTCCGAGTCCCGTGTGCAGTGTTGCGAGATTGAGAAAGGTTGGTAGCATTTGTCTCGTAGACTTCACAGAAGTGGCAAGTGATGGGAAGAGGCAGAGAGACTCTCTCTCTCTCTTTTCTTTAAACCCTCTTGCATCCACTCACATGATATCACCCCTCCAAGGGACACCCCAACATTTCCTAGATCCTGAAAGAAGGCCAAATCTATTTAGCTTAGGCTTCAATGCTGCTGAAATCCCTGGATTGGAGCCTCAAAAAAGTATGAAGAAGCAAGGAAAATAGAAAGCAATCCACTAATAGATCTATTAAGCTTGTCTTTTTACCTCTTACATTTTAATATTTAGATTTGTCATATTTAGGCTGATATTGCATATTAGCTTTCCTTTGTCGAAGCAAGCCTAACTTTAAATAGCTCTTCATAAGGTTTTCTCCTCAGTCCTTTACCATAAGATTTCTTTCTGGATCTGCTCCAAATATTCTCCTTTCTAATACTCAGAGATCCAAAGTAGAATTTGTTCTCTGATAATTATCTAATGGAAGCAATTATGCTTTCATCTCATTATACATGTCTTTACTTTTCTTTTTTGTAAATAACAAAGCACTTTTAAATCTCATACCAGGACAATTTCATACCTATTCTTGACTTGTTAATTCTGTAATTTTCTTTTAAAAACAGTATTTTAAGAAGGCACCATTTGATAATGTCACCACATGGACTCTAGCTGCCTATAATGGCAAGGTATTCTAATTTTGTCTGCACTTCATACAACCAAAACACCACCAAATGAGAAGAGCTAGGGGCTGTTCTTGTGGTTGAAATATTGTGTTCTCAGTCAGATTGTGAGATCTACTTAGAACCACAACAGCACGTGAGATGTGGCTAATGGGCCTGCACCAGCTACTCTTACTTCTAACCAGCAGAATTAGCTCATCTTGATCTCCTCTTACTGAAATTACTCCTTCCTCTAAACATTTGCATAGGGTTTGAAAATGATCAGAATCTACTTTTAATATTCTAAACTGTAAAAAAAAAACCTAAACCAGAGATACAGTATATTTAAGAACATTTACATGCTCCTTTTTACTGGAGAAGCATAAGGAAGACTTGAGATTAATACCTTATTTATTAAGTATGTATATTGATTCAACTTGAAAAAAAATTCAAATCAGTTTTGCATCTGAGAATCTCGTATTTTGTGTCCCATGAACGACTCCTCAAGCTCTGACACTCTGTCTGTGCTGTACTTATTTCATGCATTTGTGGTACCATTCCAGAAGCCACGGCTGAAACATGGTGCTTGATTAATATTCTTCCCTATGATGAGAATATGTCAAATAAAGCTCTGTAAGATACTGCCTTTAACACTGCAGCTTGTAATTTTAAGATAGTATCCCCCAGCTCCAAACTTGAAGCAGGTAATTAAATGTGAAATTGTTTCATCCTAGCATAGGAGCTTGCCCATTTACTGGTTACAATGGAAGATTTTTAAAAAATTCACTTTTAATTGGTAATTTTCCTTTGGGAAGCTTGAAGCACTGTAATGGCTAAAGAAATAAAGTATCCAATAGCAAAGCTCCTAATGAATAATGACCCAGCAAGAGAAGGAAAGGGGGCTATAACTTTATAGGTATAAATCTCAATAATTTGAAAGAATAATTTTCAGAAATGACCCAAGGTTTGATAGGGTCATCCACAGAAAAGCCAAGAAAATCAGCATGTACTGAAAAACGACACATATGAGATTTGATTTAAGGACATGTCTCCTCACCTAGATGGCCAGGTATTTAAAAGGAGAGGCTTCTTTGTGCTTATTTCTATTTTAAGTGACTGCTTTGACAAATCTTCAAAAGAAACATTGTTTGTACCCAGCAGATTCAGTAATTGCCTGTTCAGGAGTGAAGGGTCACGTTCCGTCCTTGAGCCACCAGCCCAGCTCATGTCTGGCCCTTCAGGGAGCCATTGATTGATTGGTCATCATAATTTCCCCAGGGAATAAATTGCTGCTATTAGTACCTATGGGATCTTTGCATCTTGTACTTGTAGAATCCTTGGAAATCCATGTTTGTCCATACAGAAATGGCTGTGTGCTACTCTCGGCAAGGTGGAAGAAGCATTTCCCCCACCCCCTGTCCACTCTGTGGCCCAGTCATGGTCTTCTGCCTTCAAGCCCTACAGCAGTTTCGGAGGCCAGTTGGCTTGAGTTCTAGCTGAGTAAGAGGGACGATTCTATGTGAGCGGTTGGTGGTGGTGTGGAACAGGCTCAGGTCCCTGGGATCGCTGGGCAGGCTGGCATTCTACCACTGAACTGGACCGCCAACACTGTTTGCTTTAGTTTTTCAAATTACATCAAGGACTCTTAGCCGTGCCTGTCTGGACTGCAATCTTCCTCATTTTTCCCTCTCACCTATCCAGGTTTGGAGAAACCAACAACCATGCCCAGCTTGTTAGTTGACACAGAATCTCACTAACTTTTGGCCCAGACTAGCTTTGCTCCATAATCCTCTTGCCTCCTAAGTAGCTGGATGTATAGGTGTAAGATGCAATTCCCAGCTATGTGATCATTATTAATGTGTATTCCAGTTTATTTTGATACCAGCATTGAGGTAAAGAAAGCAATAAGTGCATTGAATTGTAAGACAAATTGAATTGAACGTTATAAAAAGAGACTTTTAACTTAATGTTCACTTGAGAAGCATACACAGCATTCAGAATGAAAAATACTAGATATTTCCTGACAAGTGTAGATAAATGAGTCCCTTACTTGGGGAAAGGACTGTTATTACATGACATTTTCTACTTACATTTTAGCCTTATTTTCTTTTTATCTGAGTGCTGTTATCCTCAGCCATGGTCTATTAATAAAATTACCTCAGTGGGAAGGGAAGGGAACTATTTTTTAGACTACTCTGGTGATAAGTTTGGGCTAATATTCTAACCTAAATTTTCAGTGATCATGTAATATGTACCCTATGATGGATAGAGAGTTGACCAATAGATAATAGGTGATCAATAGGTGATAGAAACAGATCAATCGAAGATAAGTACATGGAGAGAGAAAGAGGGAGATCTGTTTCTTCTCTTCTATAGAAAACACTGGAGAAAAAAATAATGTTAGGATTTACTATAAATAATCTTCACTTTAAAATTGGACAGATCAGGAAAACTCATCAGTGATGACATTAATAATTATTATAATAACCTCATCTTCATTCCTCCCATGTGCCTACAAACATTCTGACCCCTGAAACACACACATACACACACACACACACACACACACACACACACACACACACACACACACATCACTCACACTCTTAGTGCAGGTGAAGTGAACTTCTTTGCAAAGAAGAACATTTAGTCTCCAGTATTGCTCAGGCATGAGATAGAACAGTTATTTTTACCTAATTTTTGGGGGGTGGCGTGTGGGGTTTGAACTCTGGGCCTGAGTGCCGTCGCCCCTGAGCTCTTCAGCTCAAGGCTACCTCCTTACCCCTTTAGCCACAATACCACTTCCGGTTTTCCAGTGGTTAATTGGAGATAAGAATCTCATGGACTTTATTGTCCGGGCTGGCTTTGAACCGAGATCCTCAGATCTCAGCCTCCTGAGTAGGTAGAATTACAGGCGTGAGCCACCATGCTCAGCTTAGCTGTTTTTTTTTTATACCGCCAGACTTTAGAATGGTAGATTTGGTAACTGTAGTTTCTTCATATGTGCATAATTATTTGAATATAGCCACCAGAGTGGTGCACAAATCAATTTTGGTTGTAAGTACTGTGGACCCCACTGAACACCACACCTGGGCCATGTTCATCCACTGCTGACCCACAGCACACTCACCGTCTTTGAGAAGCAGCGGGATGCGACCTCCTTTGGTGCTGTACCCTTCCAAGTTTAAAAAGTTCTAGCTAGAGTAGCAAGATGTGTATGTGCGAGCACACACAAACACACACAATTAAAATGACTGTTTAGAATAGGAGTGCTGGGGGCTGGGAGTTTGGCCTAGTGGTTAAAGTGCTTGCCTAGCATGCACGAAGACCCAGGTTCGATTCCTTGGTACCACATATATACAAAAAAGCCAGAAGTGGTGCTGAGGCTCAAGTGGTAGAGCTCTAGTCTTGAGAAAGTCCAAGGACAGTGCTCAGGCCCTGAGATCAAGCCTAGGACTGGCAAAAAAAGAGAAAAAGAATAGTGAGTGCTGTTGTTTATTCCTATACTTAGTCAACAATGACTGTGGAGGCAGACTTCAGAGACTCTACCATGTTGTGAGGGGCCCGTAATTAAGAGACTTGGAAAGAAGCTTCTTTTCAAGGCAACACCCCATTGAGCAGGGGCTCAAGGAGATTAGATAATTGTGGAGCTATTACATGTGGTAGGAACTCTAAGTGCTCCGTGTCCCGGTGAACCATCCCAGCCTCCCTCACGCTGTGACTTAGTTCAAAAGTGTCATTTCATGTTCATCCTAAGAACTGCATTTAGGCAAAACCTGGTTTGCTGCTGTTTTTACTCACACCGAAAGTACACAATCTGGGAACTGGGATTTTAAATCTCCTATTTTCTGAACTCTG
This sequence comes from Megascapheus bottae, assembly GCF_031878675.1. Taxonomy (NCBI): domain Eukaryota; kingdom Metazoa; phylum Chordata; class Mammalia; order Rodentia; family Geomyidae; genus Megascapheus; species Megascapheus bottae. The sequence goes on from NC_143531.1 coordinate 26,575,539, forward strand.
ACTTTGTAAATACATTTCTCTTTCCAGATCAGGAATCTACAGGAGACAGATGTGTTCCTATCTAAGATCAGCAGGGGCCAAAAATAATTCATGGGTTCAGAAGCTAGACTAACGGAAAGGCTCAGAGCTGTGGGCGTGTGTTAAACTAATAGTGTGTCTGGGAAGGACAGCATGTCAGATGCTTCCTTCGTGTTAGACGCAAACCCATTTCAGTAAATCATTTATAGCATTTTAAATGTATCATGTAGGTATACCAGGAGAAGAGGGAGTGTTTGAATGTGACAGACCCATCCATTTGCTCCCATCCATCCTGTTCCATTACACCCTCTGTCCTCTCCCAAAGATTTCTTCATGAGCTTCCTTTTATGAGTTGATCCATATTTTAGTTGTGTTCATACAGTCGTAATGATGCTATTACTCTTAGCTGAGTCTCCTTATACATATGACAGCCCATGGGCCGATATGTGCTTCCAGATAGAACAAAAGGATTCACCTTTTGCAAATAATACTTGGTCAGCGTAGTCTGCTGAGAAATCAATGTACACGGAGCTTTGGGAGACCATTTAACTTATGTAGCATGTAAGCTCCATGTGAAACATGTAGAGGATCGTGTGTTGTGTGTTAGAGTATTTAAGGCTCAATGCTTTGCTCTGTGAATGCTATCCTGTTCTCTTCTCTCCTCCAACTCCTCCCTATTTAACAGCAGACAAGCCCAGGAAGCGCTGAACGAATCCGATGATCCAGAAACAGGCTGTCTAACTGATAACAAGCCAACTTCTCGACACTTCTATCCTGTGGCTCTGCTGCTTGTCAGCTCACACCTGCTAGTTGTGTGGCTTATTTTAAGTCTCGCATTACTATTAGCTAAATACCAATAAGTTTTATGTTGTATTCTTTTTAAAAAAAAACAACGATGGACTTTAAATTATGGGGACACTGCTGTACTCTTTCTACATTTTCAGATTCACCAAATTTAAACAAAAAAAATGTTGATTTTGTGTTTTTGTTTGTTTCCCTAAACTCTACAGGACAAAAAGTACTATGCATTATGTCAGTCACTTTGCTCTTTTCTTCCTCCTAAAACATTTCCCCACTGCTAAGTAACTCAAGAAGAATTCCCCAGTGATTGTCTTTGGAATAAGACAAAGAACAGAATCCTGAAAGCTTGAAGTTCTGAACCTCCTCTTCCTCTTACCATTCAATTTATTCAAAGCAATTGAGGTTAAATTTGCACAACTGGACTAAAACCCTGAGCTAAGCCCCCAGGATGGGGGAGGTTCCAGACTTTCCTTCCACTGTGCTAATAACACACTTCCCTTCGGTCTTTGAACCTGTTGTTTCATTTCTTTGCTGCACTTGATTAACCCCTTTCTGTCACATACGTTTCTGGAGAGAATGGCTATTTATGTTTTGTAATTAAATGATCCTGTTTGTAACTATTGTTTGGATTGATTTGGCTTTCAGAGTACTTTTCTATTCTTTCTAACAAGGTTTCCTTGTGTCTTGATGCGCCATTTTTAGCACCTGTGACTTTTGTACTGTTCGGGACAAGAACTCTTCCTTCACAAAGATGAGGCTTGGACCAGGCTCCTCAGAAAGCCATGTTCTCTCTGTTGCACAGCTAAAATAATGAAGTAAAAAAAAATAGAGATGAAACTTTCCTTTAAAAGTCTATAGGGCCAGAGTTAATCAATTTAATGCCTTATTATTCCTAGAAACTGCATCCTTAGGGCTACATATAGATTTTAATGTGTTTTAAAAAGACTGACAAATTAATTTGTGGAAGAGATATTACAAAGGCAGATATATTTATGAAACTCAAGTGAAACTGTATTGTGGAGTAAATTATATTTAAAGAGTTTATGAACCCTGACATGTCTGTAAGAATATAAAGAGGCTTTAGTCATGTCTTTGCGAAGGCACTAAAGGGTATTGGGCCTGGCCTGGGATTTAATTTTGTAAGATGTATCATCACTTGTGGAAAACCAACACACAAACAAATGTAGAGTTGAATCTTTGTTATTTTTACTTGGACTGTTGCTGCAACTCTGCATTGAACAAATAAAGCATATTTATTTATTCCATGTTTCATGAGCTTGTGCTTTCCCCCTTCCACCAGAGAAGGATGCCGTATAGAGAATGTACTGAAGAATATCAAATGCAGAAAGTATGCTTTCAACATGCTCCAGCTGATGGCTTTCCCCAAGCAGTACCGACCTCCAGAAGGGACTTATGGAAAAGCTGACACCTAAGTTTACCAGCATGTAAATAAACAGAAACACGAATACGTTTCGGTTGGAAAAAAAAATCTCTCTACCTTGGTCTATTTTTTTAAGTAAATTTGCAGAAGGGGCACCCTTGCCCACATTGAGGGATTGCTTGAATCATCATTAGCTTATCCCTGTGCGAGAAAAATCTGACATCTAACATTGTTATTTCTGTTTCGGGGCTCCTTGGGGCTGAATGTCACTGATTGAAACGAGAGAGTGTCAACTTCATTCATGAAGTATTTGAGTGAAAAGTGTTCAGGTTTGTTGGTGTGATTCAGAGGGTGAGAAGGAAAACGGGAGCAAGAATGTACGGGATGCTACAGTACAGCCTTGATATCAGATCCCCTGAGAGCCCCTGTAGGCCCTTTATGAGACATTGATTGCCCTGGTGAACACACACGAGGTGGAGGTAAGTTGTGTTGTTCATAGCGTGCAGGGGTGTCTGTGTTCAGTCAGCTCTGACTGCTTCTCCCAGTCCCGAGGTGACGATGGAGAAACGTCACCAGATGCACACATTTTAAGACTGTTTTTGCTTTTTCAAAACTCTGATCTGGGTTGTATGAGTGTTTATCTAATGATACAACACTGCAAGGGGGTGAGAGCTGAATAGTCTGTTGATGACACCCAGTGAAAATCCCCATCAGCTCAAACTGTCCACCTTGGATTCATGACATCTTTCAGATGTTTCCCCAGAGTCAACTGGATATGAATTTGCAATTCACTTCGACATAAGTTAGTATGGATAAATAAACTTGTAAGACCTATGCAGCTACCATCACCAAGGAACACAAAATTCTGTCTAGCTGAATTTCAGCGTCTTTAAAATAACACCATTTAAAACTTTTACAAAATGCCAAAGTAGTAATTGCCTTAGAGATCGCCCTACGTAGAACCAGTATTCAAAAAATTGGTAAACTAAAGCCAACGGCCTATTCAAAAACAGCAGAATCGCAATTATAATCTCTCCTTGATTTTATTTAATTACCTTTCTTATGACTTGTCTCTTCCCTGGATTGCTATGCCAATTATCAAAGAAAGGTTGACAACAAAATTGGATTTTATCAAGGGGAACTGAAATTTGGAGTACAAAATCTCAATAAATCAAATCTGTATTTTTTCCAGATGTAGGTTTTCTGTTTCTCATGACTGGAGCATGCCACTCAGAAAAAATAAATCTTATTCTTCATCTTTTGGAAATACCAGAGGCTTATTAAGGTATCTCTTAGGTGAAACTACATGAACTCCATGCCAGAGATGTCTGTTAAAATCAGGATTTCAAACAGATCGTTCTTTCCATGTTGAGTTGTCCAAATTGCTCAAAACTTCAGATAACACTGGGCCTTCCCACACTATAATTATCATTTTGTCTAATGGCCTGAGGGTATTACTGAAACAATTGCCAAACTGTTTATAGCTCTTTAACTGAAAATGTGCTGGATTTGTTCAATGAAAAAGTATCACAGAGTTCTCTGATAAAATTCATTCTCCATTTCAGTGATTAAATAGAATATTAGAATTGCTTTATTTCCGCATGGGAAGGTCTGTGATTATTTTCCTTGGCCTACTGAATTTAAGGTAGAGTGGTAGAGATGACAACAATCTTCTAAAATAGTTGTGAAATCTGTGTTTGCCCATCAAATGATTGTCTGAGTCCCGGGAGACGTTATTTGGCATACCAGCATTTAAAGAATTAAACAATAATTCTTATTCATATTTAAAAAACAAACCTCTTGTGTCAAATTTTGAAAAAATATAGGAAGCCAACTGTAGGGTTTTTGATAGCATTTTATGGTTTTCCTTCTCTTTAAATAATAATGTAGAAGTCTGGAAGAAGAAACCTTATTGGAATGACAATTCACATGAATTTGTATTCAGAATTAGCATACTCTTCACCATTTCCTTCTAGACAAGGGTGCCAGCGTGCCTGCTTCTGAATGTGAAACACTAGGGAAATCCCCATGAGCACTATCACTTTACCAGCTGCAGCTCAAATATAGAGTCGAAAACCAAAGAAAGAAGAACCAAATGTGAAACAATATAAAATTTAAAATAAAAAACAATCTCTAAACTCTCCCATGTACAAACACAGCCTTCCATGCTTTACTTCTCCTACCTTCATTTAAAAAGTCAACCAGCAGGCTTATTTGAGAAGACCATGATAGGCCAGAAATGAACCAGGAAAATGACATTTTCAAGTAATATAGCTTTGGGCTAAAGAGTATGTTTTCCTTCCACTGTCATCAATACAGTATCAATTCCAGATTGATTATTTGTAGAGTTCCAGGAGAGGAGAAAATGTATTTAGAGACTCAAAAACGGTACAACCTGCATTATTTAGTGGTACAGAATCGAAAGGTCTAGAATCTCAAGATATTTCCCCAAACTTCACATGTTGGACAGAGGCAGAGCCACACTTAGTTGAACCCGTTCATTACTTTCTGACGTGCCTTTGTGTTCTTTTGAAACATGGCCTCGGATTCTAGCTACGCACTGCTAAAACATCTTTTAGATGTTTATGGTGGGTCTCAGAATCCTGGAGTCACAACAACCATTTGGTCCAAGTGGTGAATTATCCCTAATGACACATCCAGTAGTAGGAGCCCTTTAAAAGACCAATACCATTTCTGAAGAACCTGGAAACTTTGAAAGCTAGCACTGGACAGAAGGTACTTCGTTCTTTTACTTTTACTCTGGTGTTGTTCAGAAAATAGAAGACTCAAGGTAGAAGAGGAAAACATAACCCTGTGATGTGTATAGAATAATGGTTTTCTCCCAAAGCAAATCAAATCCCTTGTATAAGAGTTGAGGCTACACCAAGAGACATAATTATGCTGATGTGCTGGAACTGTATTTTGTTTTGTTTTGTTTTTGAGAGCTGATCATGAAATTTTCAGGAATTCTGTACTCTTGCTGCTATGTGTAATCATGATTAACAGAAAATTACAGAACACAACTGGGTAGATTTTATTAAGAGAAAAAGTATAATCAGAGCTTATCCTGAGTGTTGATATTTATGCCTTGGGCAGAGTGAGGCTCTGGGTAAAGCTTGCATAATAATGCACTCCTGTGAATCTCTTCCTCACTTTTCATTTAAGATCATCACTGTGGTACTCCGAAAGCAGCCGCTGTGGGGATACTTACAACAGCAACTGTCAAATACTATAAACTGGGCTATTCGGTCCCAGAAATCTGGTTGTTAATCATATACTACTGCACCTTATTTTTCTCTGCAGGATATAACAAAGAATCAGAAGCAAGATGGAATTATTAAAATAATATTAAATAGGATGGATCCTTTTCAGATACTGTAATATTACTGGGAGTTTTATCCTCTGTAAACTCTCCAAATCATCTATAAGACATGCATGGCATTTATAATTAAATGGTACATTAAAAGACCCACCACTGATGGCTACCAAAGAACATCCTAGCGTGAAACAGTACTGAGAGTAGGGACTTGGGGCTATATTAGGGACATGAATAAAGTGCTTACCATATTGATTTTCAGCTGATAATTTTGACATTTGCTGAAATGATGCAAACAGTAACATTGCTATGCCCAGACTGTAATAAGTATAGCTCAATTGAAACCCACGCTGTTAGATTAAATGCATTAAACTCCGGCAGTACACTAACGCATGACAGATGTTGTAGGTGGTTAAGATCCAAGCAGGGTGGTATATCATTTTGCATCAGTATATATTGGCCATATTTTGTAATATGTTAAGGGATAAATGATCTTTTATTACAAATTTAAGAAACTGGTGAGAGAAAAATATCTTCAGCAGTTATAGAAGGAAGAAACACATTACCCATAAAGTGTCCCTCATGGCTGGAAGCCTTACAAATTGTGTGCTATTGGAAAGATAATTTGCTAAGAACAGAGTAACTGATTGGCCATTTTAGCATCAATTCACATTTATTTGTCATAGCTGCCATCTGCAAAACCTGTGCTGCCCCCACATTTATTTTTGTTTCTTGGCTTTGCACAGAAAATGCCTATATATTGTATCTCTGTATCTCTTCCTTCTCTGGCAGTTTGAAATTAGACTTTCACACACAAAGTTACTACCTATAACAAAAACTGACCTTTATAAAGCTAGGGAAATTAAATGCTGTTTTAGATAAAATATGACAAGCCAATTATATATGGAAGTAAGGAATCAAAAATGACTTTTTGCTTTCTGAGAAATGGTGCATGTTAATCACACTGCTTTTAATTTCTGAGAGAGTAAGTAAAAGGCATGAGATACCTCTGATTTAAAGGAAACAAATTAAGTTTAGCTATTAGTAACGAAGTAAAATGGAAAAATTCTAGGATAATATTAAGTTCCAAGTGATACATGCAAAAGTTCATGGTACCTGAACTTTTTTTAACTTTTATTTTTAATTCAAGCATAGAATTTTACATTTGAAAGGACAAATTCACAAGTACAGTACCTTCAGAAGCAAATACCAAAACAAAGAAGGCCTGATATCAATGATATGACCTAAGAAACCAGACTTATTACGTTAAACATCTACACTTTGCAGATCATAAATGGCCTCCTGTGGTCCGTGTATCTGAATACATTAGTGACTCCAATCTCACTAGATTAATATAAATATATATATAGCCATGTTTCTGTTCCAGTATCAACTTTATAAACCATTTCCTGTTAGAGAACTTTTCTGTTTCCAAAAGGCACAGTGCAGGTATATGTCACTCTGTAAACCTTCAATCCATTGTACAGATGACTTCTTACATAAACATGACATTATATCATTGAGCCTAACATTGCATGTTCAGGTTCTTGTGGTACTCATTTGAGAGGTTGACATTTATTTTCTTTTTGTGTTAAATAAATATTTTAGTTAGATCAATAATGTGTACTAGAAAAACGAGCACAACTAGATTAGACCATTTTTACTGACATTTAAAAAGAACCATTTGTGCTTTATTGTGCTGTGTAAACCATATCCATTGTACATGTGTTATTAAAACAAATATGGTTTTGTTTTTTATGTTTCTGCTTCTTCTCCCTATCATATATTACTTTCCATTTTCACTAAGTGTCACAATATTTAAACAATAATTAAAAGGTTAAAGGGTAGTACATGTAATAGCTCAGTGAGAATAGAATGATTTTCAGCTGGATCAAAATTATAGTACACATTTTCCATTTAGTCTCATTTCACTAGCAGAATGGACTTGTTAGAATTATTTTTCTTTGGAGGCAGGAACAACCTGTGACCTTATTCAAGAGACAGACATTTTTCAACAGGGTGTAAATCATCAAACTCTGTCATCAAGATTATATGTATTATTCCAGCACATCAAGGTAATTTTTCCTCATAGTCTTGTTGGATCTGATCACTGATGATTTATCAGTTAATAGTAGAAAAGATCAGCTTCAGAGTTTTAGTTAAATCTTGTTTCAGGAGAGTGAACCATATGAATCCCCTGTGTCAATGGAAATGAAAAATGAACTTTTGTCGTGTGGAGTATTCTAGGAGCATCAGCGATCCAGCAACAAGAAACAATTCTTGCTGCACTGTCAGCATGGCGTCTGTGCGATGTGTCTGAGCTGGAAGCGTGCTCTGGGCCTTCTCACTCAAGAGGTAACTTGGATATTTGTTCGGTGGCTGTACTTTTTATTGTACCAGAGAATGGATTCCACAGGGTGGATCTATGCAATTGGTTCAGCCAGGACCTGTGCTGCACTAGCACAGCCACAGGAACAGGATGTTATGGCTTTGTAACCTTGGTCCATAGAAAACCAGCAAGCATTTACTTTTCTGTTCTCTCACTGATTTTGGTGAGTGAAGCTGACTTCGGGTCAGGTGTTTGAATAAACGTTGAGACACAGGAGGCAAGGATAGGGCAAGGCCCACACAGGAGGATTTAAGGAGTGTGCTAGGGACTCGTTAGGCGCTGTTTATCTCTTAATGCACATGACCTGATTTTTCCCCCTAGCTTCTGGATCAGAATTAATTAGCTATGACAGTGGCAATAGCATCCTGACTTGATTGGCGTTGCGGTGCCTGTCTTCCTCAAACACCTCTATTGGCTCTCCCTTCTGACTTGGTGCAGTCACTCAATGTGTTTGTTTTAATGGTTTTATCCAAAACTTGAGGATAATACTATGACATATCCTTTCTACCCACTATTGTTTTTTTTCTTTTTTCATTTTCTTTTTTATTATTGAGGTGATGTAAGAGGGGTTAACAATTACATTCACCAGAGAGTAGGTGCATTGCTTCTCACACACTGATACCCCTTCTTATGTTTTCATCCCATTTCCCTTCCTTTACCTCCTCCCACTCATCTTGTTTTCAGATAAACAAATAAACGTATATACAATATACCAGGTAACAAAGTCAGATTCAGTAGCAATATGAGATTAACCAAAGGGCAACAAAGGAGAAGAGAAATAACAGTACATTAAGAACAACAATCACTGAAGATAAAGTCTTGTTTCCATATTCTAAAGACCCTTTCATTTAGTCTCATCCTATTTGACCTTATAGATCTATAGATCCTCTGCTAGGATATCGAGGGCAGCTTTAGTGTCCGGGCCCAAGTAAACACGCAGGCGTATAGAAGCATAAAGCCACACTAAGCGTGTGAGACAAAACAGTTATTTGGCTTTAAACATGGTAGATCCAGCAGATTCCGAGTTGTGCAGCCACCTGCAAAGACAAGTTTATTAAAAAATATATTCATGAGCTCCAAGTTTGAAGTAAAGTCAAAAGTGAAAATGTAATGGTGACTGTGTCATCTTTGTATGAAGCTTATGAAAAGTACTCAAAATAGTCTGTACTTGATTTAGAATGTCAAATTATGAAACTATTCTGAACTGAAAAGCAATTTCCTCTTCTTTTTGGGAGAATGACTGGTGTTTAAACTCAGTGCCTTGAACTTTCTAGGTAGGTGTTTTACTGATGTGCCATTTTTCAGTCCTCCACCTTTTAAAATTTGTTTTTCAGATAATCTTAATGTTTTTGCCTGGCACCAGGCTTGAACTGGGATCATCTTGCTTTGCTGTGTACCTGGAATTACAGGCATGAACTACCATACCAGGCACAAAAGGCAGTGCAACCTGACAAATGAAAGCAACAACTAACTTTATACACACATTTACTGTCTGCTATTTAAAATGAAAAAATTAGTTCCTCTTGTGGCTTTCTGCCTCTGAGTCTCTCTGTCTCTGTCTCTCTCTGTCTCTGTCTTTCTCTGTCTCTCTGTCTCTGTCTCTGTCTCTGTCTCTGTCTCTCTCTCTCTCTCTCTCTCTCTCTCTTTCTCTCTCTCTCTCTCTCTCTCTCTCTCTCTCTCTCTCTCTCTCTGGCATATGCATTCTATCACAAGAATATAAAGTTGTAGGTATTAAAATAAGAATGCTATTTTAGCATAATAGTAAATTATGTATCTTAAGGATGTCTGTGATACTCTCTTTATGTCTTCCCAGCGCCATGCTTATATGGTAGTTCATGTCTTACCAAAAAAAAAATGGGATTCTTTTCTCCCACAGCATGGGCACTCCAGAATGGATTTTGATCGCTTCACTAGATCCTGGAGGGAGAGCCTGGAGGACTAGCTGCTCATCTCTGTGAATGAAAGATCTTCCAGTCTCCGGAGGGGATGGTGGGAAATAGACACCCTCTTCATCTGCAGAATGAGCAGAGTAAGAAAAATAAAAATAAAAACCAAGGCCCAGTCCCTATATCCAGCATGAAGAAGGAAGATTGTAGAAAAAGCAGCTTAGATTGGCTAAGGATTCTTTAAAGATGTATTTTATTTAGAGCTACATTCTGAATGCACTAGTAAGATGAAAATGAAAAGTAATTTTACTGAGGCATAAATGTAGCTAAGGAAACAATTATATGGGTACAATGAGAGACAAGAGGTCTAATGGAGTCTTGTTTTGCCATTAACCATGAATGATTCAATTCATTCCTAGTTTTCATTTTCCAATATGCAAGCTGGAGCTAAATAGCTCTCCATGCCTGTCCCTTAACGGCTTCAGGGAACAAATAGCAAATCCACTTGAATTCAAGGATTTTATGAAAATGCATTTCCTCTAAACTATATGATTTCAGAGGATTTTCAGTTAGTTAGTCCTAGAGAAGTATGGGCTTAAATGTCTCTCCTGTTCAAATGGAAACAGAAGACATATTGTGATCATCCTTTCACCCTTGTTTCATCTTGTTAAGTTTGGAATCTCCTCTGCAGTGAATTGATGGCATACAGTAGAGTGAGCCATCCCTCGTGGACTTGGCAGTTGAATGTGGGAAGGGAAATCAACAAGCCTAGCTCAGCACTGCCTGTTTACTTTGTTATGATATTTACCTGCCTTCGGTAATCACCGTTACTTTAACAAAATGGAGCAAGGGAATATTTCCAAAAGTTATTTTTTAGACCAGTATCAATCTGCTACCATATTCTATCACATGGAGAAAAAACAAATCGCACACTGTAGTATATACCTCGAATCTCATCTACATGAAAATCGCAAGTGGGAAGTTTATAGTCTAGATATAGTCCTGGTAAAGAAGCACATAGCCCTATCAGACCAGCAAATAAAACATAAAAGACTGAGACATGGGTCAAGTAGTAAAGCAGCTGCCTAGCAAGCACAAGGCCCTGAATTCATGTCTGGTGTGTGTGGGGGGGTGTGCAAAGAGGAAAAGGAAAGAAGAGCAGGAAAAGGAGGTTGAGAAATAGGAGGAGAAAGAGGAAGGGAGGGAGGAGGAGAGAGCAATAAATAATATAACATACTCACCTTTACATAGTGATGTCAAAAATATAATTCTTTCAGAGAGGTAAAAACCTAGTTTTTGTATGCAACTAAAGTTAATTGATATCAGGGTAAAAATACTCTTGCTTTATGTTTCATCACAAGGAAAACTCAGACACATAAACTACATGTAAAAAGCAAGACAGACAGCACTATTGAAAAAAATGACAAAGGGAAACAGAAAGGAGGGTAAAATAGCACAACTGATCTACAAAACAATCAGGAAAGATTTGTAAAACATTGGTAAAGTTTTTACTTATTAGTGATTCTTTTGGATGTGAACAGACAAGTTTCAGGACGTAGACTTGCTGGATTCATTACAGTATTATCTGAGGATGAGAAACCCACATGAGACTTCAGGACATTTGTGCTGTGAAAGCAAAGGAAAGAAGCAGACGTTTGATGCTAATGATAAACAAAGAGAGCAGAAGCATCATACATATATCAGATAAAGCACATTTCACATTACAAACTGTCACTAGAGGAAATCTAAACTCATTATTTCATGATAAAAGACTCAGTTCATCAAGAACAAATAATAATTGTAAGTAAACACATTCACAGTTCAGCCTGGGAATTCAGTGGGAGCCTCTAAATGTAGAAAGCAAATATTAACAGATATGAATAAATGAATAAATAAGTAGCAACGTGATAATACTCGGGGAATTTAATTCCATGCTCTGGGAAAGGAGAAAGATCAACCAGGCAGAAGATTAAGAAGGAAATGCTAGAATTGAACTTTATCTTAGACAGATGGATCTAACATGAATTTACATAACCCTCCACCCAACATTAGCCAGAGATACAATCTTCTACAGTTTATGTAGACAGTTCTCCAAGATAAATCATATTCTAGAAAGTAAAACAAGTCATAACAAGTGTAAGAAGATAGAAATTGTATCAAATACTGTTTCTGACCACAATGTTATAAAACTAGGAAGCAGTAGCCAGAGGAATTTTGGACAAAATGTGGAGAATAAACAGTGTGCTCCTGGAAAACCAACTGATTACAGGAAAGATCAAGAGGGAACATTAAAACTATCATAAGATAAACAAGAGTTTAGACACATATATCAAGGATATGGGATACAATAAAACCAATGTGAGGGGAGATTTCAAAAACAAAATTCTACCTTGGAAAAGACAATGATTCCAAATGCACAGTCTAACATTACACCTCAGAGAACCACAAAAAAAGAGCAAATTAAAACCAGTGTTAGCCAAAACAAGGAAACATTGAAGATTGAATAGAATTACAACAAATATGCACTACCAAAATCAAAGAGATTTTATTTTCTGGAAAAAAAACCCTTAATCAACAGATGAAACTAGAGAAAAAAACAAAAAACAAAGGACAAAAGAACCTCAAATATATAAAATTTGAAATGAAAATGGAAAAAAATCATACAACATATACCTCTGAAATTGAAAGAATGAGGGAATATTAAAGAACAATTATATGCCAGCAAATTTGATAAATTTTGAGGAAATGGCTAAATCTCCTACAGAAAGCTATTAAGCTATGAAAGTTGAATTCTGAGCAAAGAGAAACCGTGAGTAGATGAGAAAAAGTTTCAAGTAATAATTAAAAATCTCTCAACTAGAAATGTGAAAGAGAAAGGATAGCTTTATAGCTGCTTCTATTAAACTTTGAAGAATTAACACACATTTAAAACTTTTCTTTAAAAAAAGGAGAGAGAGAGAGAGAGAGAGAGAGAGAGAGAGAGAGAGAGAGAGAGAGAGAGAGAGAGAGAGAGAGAAAGATTACTTTCTAAGGTATTTTATGAGGTTGGCCTTACCTTGATACTTAGGTCAGAAAAACAAAACAAAAAAACACCACAAAGAAAGAAAGCTCTCTACTGAAAAAAAAAGATGTGTTAAGTAAGCAGCAAAGTTAATTTTAAAAAATTACCAAAAAAAAAAAACTAGTCATGATGACCATTGAGTTTTATTGCTGTCATGCACGCTTAGTTTTAATATGCAATACAGCCAAAATGATTCACTAAATTAATAGACTGAAAGACAAAAGCATTTGACCATAAAAATTAAGGCAGGAAAAAAAGCATTTAACATAGTTCAACATTCTTTTGGATTAAAAATTCTTAACACTTAGCTATAAAACAAATTCCACAACATAGTAAGAGTCATTGTCAGAAAGCCTGTAGCTAATAGCATAATTAATAAGAGAGATTAAATTTTTCTCCAGGACTGGGACAAGGCAGGACTGTCACCATTTCTATCCAACATAGTAATAAAAGTTGTGCAAGCACAGTTAGATAAGAGGAAGAAATCGAAGGTATCCAAATTGGGAAAGAATTAAAATTATTACAATTTGTAAATGATTCAATGTGTTGAAAACCACACTCTGCACACACACATCCACATATACTCACACTCACATAAACAGTCACAACTCTGTGAGATTCAATAACTAAAGTCAGTGACATTGTAGATAATTAAAAAATAAATAAAAATGATTATACAAAAGTGTATGGTATTTCTATACTGATAATAAAATTTTTAAATAAAGATCAAAGAAACAGTATTATTTACAACAGTATACAAAGTACCTAAGTAAAAATCTGTCACAAGAAATTGTAAAATGATGATAAAATAATAAATGATGCATGTTTTCTGTGACAGTTCTAATTTATAAAAATATACATACTTACATATACATTCATACGTACAAGTTTTACATATACAGGCTCATCTTCACATGTAAAAACACATATTAACTGGGGGATGGGAGTTTGGCCTAGTGATACAATGCTTGCCTAGCATGCACAAAGACCTGGGTGGGTTCGGTTCCTCAGTACCACATACATAGAAAAAGCCAGAAGTGGTGTTGTGGCTCAAGTGGTAGAGCTCTGGCCTGGAGAAAGCCCAAGGGCAGTGCTCAGGCCCTGAGTTCAAGCCCAGGACTAGCAAAAAAAAATGTGTTAACTGAAGTTTGGTATCAACAAGGGAGAATTCCAATGGTATAGCTCATTTAAACAATGAATTTATAATCTACCAAAATAAATGCCAGGAAATGGGTTCTTGACTTGTTGGTGGAGGAAGTAAGATCAAGGGGAGGAAGGCAGACAAATCAACAAAGGGCAGGTGTAGTCACAATATTCAAGGTATATTTGTGAGAATGAAACTAGGTAGATTGAGGGGATGCATGAGTTTGGGTGCAGTGACAGAATATGTGACACTGATCGAGATGCAGTGTACTCAAAAACTGACATGTTGTTTTAACCTCTTTGTACAATGACAAAAAGACAATCAAACTAGAACAACAAAATAAAATAGGAAAGAAATGTAGAATGAGGTATCAGAAAATAAATGTCTTAAGGGCAGGGGCAGAATTGAGGACAATGGCCTTTAAAGAATGAAAGAAAATGGCTCATCTCAAATGTCAGTGATGATAAACACTACCAAATCGTGACTTTTAAAATTTCTAAAATTTGGTCTGAGTAGTGCAAGATTATGGATTTAATGTACCTCCAGTTGACTCCATAAATGAGAAGTGTCATGGTAGCAAGGAGAGATAGTCTCAAGAGACAAGGGGAGACAAGAACATCAGGAACAACAGCAGAGAGAGACAGAGAGAGAGACACAGAGAGAGAGACACAGAGAGAAAGACAGAAAATAATCTTCAGCTCTATTCACAGCTTGCCAGGGGCTGTGGAGAAGAAGGGATAATGAAGAAAATATGACAAATTAAGCCTGGTATGATGACAGACTGGCAGTTATGGCTGCAGAAGAAACCCATAGCTCTGCCAGTCCTGAAACCCAGCCTCGAGTCTCAGCAGGACACTGACTACTCTGGGGTGGCAGCCTTGACATTGCATCTGGCTGGGTATTTTTCCTATTGAAGGGACTGGATGCAAAGAGCACAGACTCATGGACTATGCTGCTGACTCAAAGCCCCTCCTCCACAGGAGAGGGTGATGTGCTAGAAGGGTCGCAAGCCTGGGTCCAGCAGTCAGAGTGCCCACATCCCTTGGCTTTCCTTGTCAGAGCCCAGCCTGGCGCTCTGCCCCTCACAGATGCATTTGGAGGTCACCTTTGTGTGTGCAGCCACTGTGGGCAGAAGCCTGGGAGCTTCTGGAGCAAGTGGCAGTGTACCTTCACAAAGCTCGTGGTATACAGAGTCAGCCTCTCAAAACAAAGCAAAAATATAAAAAAAAAACTAGCAGGGTTAGGAAAAGTGGAATTCTGCATAGAAAAGACAGGCTCTGAATATTTGCATACATGGAAAACCTAAAAGTACAGCCCATAGCTCTTGAAACTATGGGCACCGAAAATGCCTTTCCGAATAGCCTGACGAACAAGAGAAAGAAATGACAACTAGGATTTCATCAAATTAAAAGTCTTCTGAATATTAAGGAAAGCAATTGCCAGAAGGAAGAAACCACCTACAGAACCAAAGAAAACATTTGCTGTCTTCACTGCCATTTGTTTTCCTGATGGCAGCCATTCTGACTGGAGTGAGGTAAGATATCAGTGTTGTTTTGAGCTGCACGTCCTTTATGGATAAGAGTGATGAACATTTCTTCATGCATTAATTCGACATTTCTACTTCCCTTGGAAACTCTCCATATCGTTTGCTCACTTATTAACCGGATCATTTGTTTTTTTGGCATTTCATTTTTGAGAACACTTCAAATAGGATAGAAATTATGATCATTTGCAGTGAGGAAAAAGAAACCCCTATACACTATTGGCAGAAATGTGAATTAATAATGCCCGCCTAGAAATCAGTTAGAAGCTCTTGGAACGACTCAAAATAGAGCTAGAATATAAATCAAGAGTGAATGCTAATACAAACTATGAGCTTTGGTTGTTAATGTTGTGTCCATGTAATCTCACTGATTATAACTGTAGCACTGGAGTAGAGGCTGTGTATAGTGACAAAGCCTGATCTTATGAGGGAGTGGAGATTATCAGAGAAATATTTGTACCTTCATCTCAATAGTGCAGTGAATCTGAAACAATTCTGAACAAAATTAATATCTAAAAGAAAAAAAAACCAACTTGTCTGATTATACGTATAGCAAATGTCATTTCCCGCAAGACTAGAAACATCCAGTGGAAGTTTTCCCCCAGGTATCGTACTGATATTTCCAGATATGGTGGCTATTACTTAAAACAAGACTTGCAGTAATTGAGATTGATTTCATGGACCATGAACCCCAGATAACCACCATGAATGGGCATCCAAGACAGACTAAAATCAATTGAATTTCTCCTTTAGTTTTTTGGCAAGCCCATAGGAAGTTCTTACTTAGAAGCTGAACGTGTATTATTTCACAAGCCTGGTAAAGGCTGCTGATAAATTTGATATTTCTTTAAGAGAGTAAACGAGGGAAACCTAGCTCCACCCACATGAGCACCCAGCCAGCAGGATTGATTCTGCACCAACTGGAGATGGCTCTGTAACTCTGCAGGATGAGATCATGTGAACTTAGTTTTAAAATTATTTTAGCTGTTAAGAATTGGAGGAGAGGCTACTGGAGGAGTTGCCATTTAACAAAGCAGGTTGTGAACACAATGCATCTTGATCAATGTTACCCTTTTGACAGGGCTAGTAAAGTTTTAGTACCACGAGTTGCAAGAGGATTTAGTCTATAGGTTTTTAAACTCTCCAAAACTGGAATAGTTTTACATCGTGATTAATTTTTTATCACTGTACTTTAATACACATAATAGTTAACATGACTATCATTTCCAGTCTCTGGCCCAATCGAATGAGTGCTTTAGTCCAACTCCAAGGTTTAGCAAAGGTCTTGATTATGGAGTCCAGATATTCTAAAATGTTCCTTAAGTGGTAACACTTTTAGCTGGGTTTTGATAGTTTGAATATGCCACTTTGGGAAATGACACTTTCCCTGGGGTATGGGGGGGAGACAAGTGTCACTCTAAAGCATTTTCTCCAATAATCTATTGAAATCATTTGAATAACTACAGGCTGGAGGGTTGTACATATATGGGTTATTTCTTTCATTAATGATATCACCCCTTAAATTTTTGCTACTTTAGGAAACAACTGAAAAGGAAATCAAATACAAACACCTTAGCACACATAATATTTTAAATTGAATTGGATTGTAAATTTGTCATGTATGATTTAAGCTTATCAGAAAAAAATTACTGGAGGAATTTTATTAAGTATTAGTTCTTAATATATTCTTTTGAAGGGAAAATGATTCCTGCATCAAGAGGAAGGTTTTGCCCTGTATTTGAGAGTTGTAATTGAAAATTACTTTTCATCTCTGTTTTAGATACACACACACACACACACACACACACACACACTTGTTTATCCTGCTTTTACATTTTTCTCACATGAAAATATTTTCTAGTATAAATTCTCCTCAGTTAAGGAACATAAGTATTCAATATTTATAACAGATGATTTTAGAAGCTTTTCTGCATAAATTAACTTAAATTACACAGATGGTGCCTATATAGCAAACCAAAATCTTTTTAGATTATCTTGGCACAAATGTTAAAAATATCCTAGACAGAAGATGAAAAAAAGCACTTAAACAAATGTATGCAAGCAAACACATTATATGGCTTATTACCTTGGAGCCAGAAACCATTAAGAGACTGTATTAAAAAAAACACACCTTTTTAAAATGTATTAAGATGCGTAAAGAATTTTCAAGGAAAGAGAACATATTTGGGATGTACAAGTGCTTTTGCCATTGGATGCTTCAAGTTGCATTTGAAGGCAATGGAGTAATTCTACAGAACTGAAAGGCTTATCCCACTGAGTTTCGGTGAACCTCGCTTCCATGAAGTCCAGAGCAATGAGATGCTATTTAAATAATATAGTATTGTCTATCTAGAAGGTTTCACAGGACCTCAGTGTGAATTTTAGCGTATGGCAGGCATTGAGGTAGCTAATGTGTGTTTCAAAACTTTCCCGGTACACAAAAGCATCAAAATCATTCCTATCTGCTGGGCAGCCTGTACTGTTTCAATGTGTGTATCCATTGTTTATTGTTCATATCAGCTTATACCTGCTTATCTCCTGAGCGTCCATTATCTTCCATAGTGCCAACATTCCAAACCTTCTCATCTATACTTCCTCTCATTGCAGAGCCCCTTCTTCTCCCATCTGACTGGAACTTAGTATCCCCATCGACCTTTTCCCCACTCACTCCTCCCAACTTTTCCAGCCTCTGCAACACCACGGCTATGTGACAAGACTGTGGATTCCACACATGAAAGAGATCATGCAGGAACTGACCTTCTGCGTCTGTGTTGCCCAGTCTAATAGTCTCCAGTCAGCCCATGTCACCATTAATGACAGGTCACTTATCTGTAGGACTGTATGACATTTCCTTATGTGTATTTACTTCATTTTCTTGATTCATCGCTTGGTGGACAATCAGGTTGTTTTCATTTATTTGTTATTGGGACTAGGGCTGTAGTCAACATGGGAATGTTTAAATCCTTTCCACGCTCTTGTTTCATTATAGATAGATAAATAGATAGATAGATAGACAGATAGATAGATAGATAGATAGATAAATATAGATATAGATTAGCAGTGGAATTGCTGCATCCCATGCACTTATGTTTCTAATATTTTCAGGAATCTCTGGGTTGTTTCTCATAATGACTATGTAAGTGTTCCATTTTGCCAGTTATCATTATATCTTATTATCATTTGTCTTTTAATAATAAAATAGCCATTTTTACTAGAGGGAGGCAATATCTCATTATAGTTTTTATTTTTCATTTCTCTCATGATTAGTCATATTGAGCATTGCTTCATGTACTTTCTTCAGTCTTTGTAAGTATTCTTTTGAGAAATGTTTATTTAGGTCCACTGGACATTTAAAAATTGTTTTTTGCTGTTAAGATTTTTCTTTATTTATGCTGGATATCAACCCAGCATCCAAGGTGCAGCTTTCTCCCATTCTGCATGTCACGTCTTCATTCTGATGATTTTCTGTGTTGTGTAGAAGCTTTGAGTGAATCCCATGTCTGTGTTTGCTTGTGTTTCCTGTGCTTTGATAACTTCTTACTGAGTTGAATTGATCTTTTATTAGTGAAAACTGTTACTACTACACGGCAAAATAAAACACATTCTTTCCCAGGCTAGCATTCAACATCATTAGGAGAAGACAATAAGTAAAGTGCATCTTTTCCTCCTGTGTACTGACTATAGTACTGAAACTCTGTTTATAATCACATTTAAAAATTCTTTACAGTATTTTTGCCTGCTATTTGTTTTGTGTTTTAAGCCTTTGAATATAATTTCAAGGATTGTGAATGAACGTGGTAATGTCAAACACGCGAATAAAATGAATCTTCCTCTGGCTTTCTACTACAGAAATGATCCTCCTTGCAAAGGGATGCAGGCCCGATCCCACCTGCAGTGCCAGTGGACCCATTCTTCAGAGATAAAAGTTACGTGACTATAAATAGGTTACCTTGTACGTTATTTTAAGTCAAGAAAAATGTACATTCTATTGTCTAGTTTCCCCAAATTACAAATATAAATCAATATTGTATCCCTATGACATACAGAAAGGAATTGTTTTACTTCTTGAAAGAATAGAGTATTTTCTTTTCATTCTGGAACCTTGGATGAAATATCATTAGTTGTATTTCAAATTATTTTATTCATAGTATTTTTTTCACCAGTCCTGGGGTTGAGCTCAGGGCCTGAGCACTGTCCTCGAACTTTCTCATGGCTAGAGCTCTACCACTTGAGCCTCAGCACCACTTCTGGCTTTCTCTATATATGTGGTACCCAGGAATCGAACCCAGGTCTTCATGCATGCTATGCAAGCACTTTAACCACTAGGCCAAATTCCCAGCCTATTCATAGTATTTTTGAGAGATGAGGTGTCTCGATTTGAATATGTAAAATTGCTTTTTAGCATTTCAGCTTCTTCTTTTTTTTTTTTTTTTTTTTTGCCAGTCCTGGGCTTGGGCTCAGGGCCTGAGCACTGTCCTTGGACTTTCTCAAGGCTAGAGCTCTACCACCTGAGCCTCAGCACCACTTCCAGCTTTTTTCTATGTACGTGGTACCAAGGAATTGAACCCCAATCTTCATGCATGCTAGGCAAGCACTCTGCCACTAGGCCAAACTCCCTGCACCATTTCAGTTTCTTTATAAAGAAGTCAAATGTATCTTGTTACCCTAGCTCTACAAAAAAAAAATAGAAATGCTCTGAGATAGCTTCTGTTTTCTATAAACAGGCATTTCTCAATATAACCAATTCAAGTGATCAACAGACATATGAAAAATGTGCAGTCTCCTCAGTGATTGGGAAACCTCAATGTAATATCATCTCATCCCAGTTAAAATGACTATTTCACAAAGGACAAAAGTAGCAAACACTGGGGAGGATATGGAGAAAAGAGAATTCTCCTAAATGAGCATCACGCAGAACCTCGAGGAACTAAGCTTAAAACCAAAATATTATCCAGCGTTTGCATTGCTGTACAGACACAGCAAGTGCAAGTGTCTAAAGGTTGTCCTTGTCAGGAAGCTAGAATAAAAAAGCCTCCTTCTTCAGCTGGTGGAAATTTGAGAGTCATGCGGGAACGTGTTGAGATTCACAGGCTGATCTGGAAATAGATTCAGTCCATGCGGCCCATTCCTTTCTTGTGTGCTGTGTGCTGGCACGGTGCCACAGGCTCGGACTCCAGAGCCCCCAACTTCAAGGAGCTCACAGATCAGAGAGCTACACAATTTTAATATTCTGAAGATTGCTCGGTTCCATAGGAAGGACTTTTTTGGTACAAATAGAAAGAAGGGAGAAAAGAAACATCTGCTGGTGGATGTGGAAGCTGAGCCCTGGAGGTTACACGAGGCTGTGTTAGGACACCTGACAGAACATATTTCACCCCAAGTCACTTGGCAAGGTTTGGAATAGAAAAGGTCTTTGCTGAATGATAGGGCTTGCAAAAACAAAGAAACAATGACAAAAAACAATTACAGGAAGGGTTTGACAGATTTAATCGAGAAAATCTGATAAAAGCCTTCACATTCCTTTTGTCAAGAAGTGCACAGCAGTGGAGCAGCTAGCTTAGCTATGATCCTTAAACTGTGCACTCATATGCTAGCTTATACTTCGCCCTTAATTTTCATTTAAAGCCTGGTACATTATATATAACACTTATTTAAACCAGGGAAGGGAAGGGGAAAAACAAGACGATGAGACAAAGGACAATGGATGCACCACTCTAGCAGCAATATTCACAAGCCAATATGTTAGAAATGAACTCTACAAATGGAGAGGGTGTGGGGAGGGAAAGTGAGAAGAATACATGAGAAGTGGAGGCATGTTGAAGAAGTAAAGAGCTCATGATCTGTGACTGTGACTGTAACCCTCTGTACATCACTGTGATAACAATCAATCTCTAAAAAAATAAAAAAACAAACCTTGCATTTGGGGCCAGAGCATGACTCAAGTGGTACAGCATCGACTTAGTGAATGTAAGGCCAAATAAGTCCAAAACCCAGCTCTGGAAAAAAGAACAACTTAAAAAATGGAAAAATCCTATGTATATTTACTTATTCATGATATTTCTAAAAGGACACTGAAAAGAGATATACACACACAGTTAAGTGTGTGCTTCTGTGTGTGTGTATGTGTGTGTGTGTGTGCATTTGAATGTCCCAAGTAATGCAACTCAATTTGCCTTCAAATTATTGTCAAACCCATTTTACAGACATGTGGTCATAGAGTTAATTCTGCTTCATCTTCCACCTGCAAAGTTTCATTTCCCACTGCACTTCCCTGCAATTTATTTTTTAATGTTTTATTTGTTTGGACAACATTAACAAAGAAAATAGCATTGTTGAAGGAAATGGTTATTTCAGACACTGCAGTGAGAAAACCAAGAAATCCACACTCTCAGCTCTCATGTCACATCATGTGAAACTGGAACCACAGCCTACGGTGAAGTTGAAGAAGATTTAATTGGCAGGTAGATACTGTTACACAAGAAGCCACAGAGCAATGAGAATGAATCTTCTTCTACTTCTGCTCTTCCAAAGAATACACTAATGATTCTTGAACATCTGTCAGGCTAAATGACAGGCACTTTGCAGGACAACCTCATCTGATTTTTCAGGAGAATGTTGAAATGGCAAAGAAAGCAGTCTGTTGGCAACCCCACAAGGAAAATCTTAACCCAGACCTCAGATTCCACATCCGATAATTTGTCAATTGTTCCTCATATACAACCCAATAGAACACAATAATTATTCATTCACATCTTGGCTATCACAGCTGTAGCACAATTATAGAAGCAACAGAAAAAAGACAAGTTATATTTAATGTAAGGAATGAGCTTTGCTGTTGTGGTTTTATTTATTCTATTGTGTTCATTTTCACTGAGCACAGAAAATAAAATGGAAGCTTGATAGTCAACGTTTTTAGGTCTTATCTCTCTCTTAATAAATAGATCAATAATACAAGTCCCTGCTCTGCAGGTCTTAAAGAATGGCCTCTCAGAAGGTTCTTCCTTAACGACAGCACTTCAATACTCTGGGATACAAGACAGAAAATAAAATTGTTAGGCTATCGATTTAGCAGCAGGGTTTACAGGGCCATGACTAAAAACATTTTGCTTTAAAAAGGCTGCACCAGTACCACAAGGATCCCCAGGAACTAATTTACTGAAACCATTTTTGGATCTTCTAAGAGGACACAAGTTTGCGACCAATTCTCATTAGCCTAATGAAGAGTATGTTAACTTTGGAAAGTACAAGTACCAACATGTACTTAGCAAAACAGTTATGAAGGTCACTGTAGAAGCAAATGAAATTATGACAATTATACTACAATCTACAACACAAGAATAATTATTAGAATATGGATCTGCCATAATAGATAAGATGCAAACAATTTCAGTGTTCAGTGCATGCTCAGTGCCTGCTCGGCGAGCAGGAGCCCACAATAGACTTTGAGAAAGCCCTCAGAGGCTAAGTTAATGTGAAATTTTAAAGTCAATTTTATTACCTTTGCCACTTATTTCCCACTAGTCAATGAATCAACTAAAACCACATTAAATAATTAAATAATGCAGAGTTTATTTCATCCATTTCCAGGCAAATTTTTATAGGACAATAGCTTTTTTTTGTGCCAACCTCATTGTTTTCAGTTATGTAAGAGCTCAAAGCATCGATGCATTTGGAAGATTTTTCATGGAGAGCAGATTGTAGTTACTTCCACTGAAGTTGCTAATGGGGTTAACCATAGTTAATAAAACATATTTAAGTGTACGAATTGTTATGTCTTTTGACAAATATTCTCTGATTGCCAAGACTACATAACCGTGTAAGCAGTCTCAGTCTTGTCAAGAGTATAGAGCATTTGCTTTTCATGGCTAATCGCTTTTCAGCATTTCCTCAAAAATATTTCCTTCCCTCCCTTCCATCCCCTCCCTCCCCTCCTTCCTTCCCTCTTTCCCTCACTCCCTCCCACTCTCCTTTCCTTCCTTCCTTCCTTCCTTCTTTCCTTCCTTCCTTCCTCTGTAGTTCCTCTAATTATTCAAACTCATTGGTGCCCCTGAGAACCTCAGAATGGGGTCATTTCCAGCTCCAGCAAGATAAAGGGTGAATATAAATAAATCATGAGATAAAATGCATGACTAACTGACATTTTAGTTCAGACTAACTGAACTTGCTGTAGATTTTATCACAAGTGTCTGATCATTGTCATTCATGAACAATTTTAAGATTAATTTCTTTTGTCCTTCCTCTTTCCTCCAGTAATTTCTATTAAATAAGACTGAATTTGTCTTTCTAGCCAATTTCTTCTCACATACTCTTTTTTAGCCACTGAATGCCAATGCCCATGTTTTTATTTTTAAAATACTCTTCTCACGGAAAAGTCATTAAGCCCCATTCTCAGTGAACCAACAGACAGTAAAATCATGGAGAACATCCAGAACCAGGGACTGCTGGCAGTAGAAATCCACAGCACATGCTCAAAAGAAACCGGGGTAGAAATTTGAGCAGACCAATTCCAAAGGGCAACATTTGTTGTAAACAGGGAAGAAATCACAAATGAGCACGAGGAGGCAAAGCTGGTAGACAGTTGTGTGTACCTCTTCCAGGCAAGCTCGAGTCCTAAGGCTTAGGAAGCTAGGTCTTGACTTGGGCTTCTCCCTCCTCCCCTCCCTCTCTCTCTCTTCTTTCTTCCCTGTCCTTCCCTCCCTCTGCCTTTGCACTGAGGCCATGAGATGAACAGGCCTGTTCCACCAGAGCCTTCTAGCACACCCTCTCTCTTCCTGGACAGGAATAGTGCAGTGGGCTGGATTCTCTGAAGCGGTGAGCCTGCCTAGCCCCTCCTCCCTTCCAGTCATCAGATTCTCCGTTCTGTAGGTCCCAATGTGTGGTGGGAAGACTGAGTTGTCTTTTCTCTGGTTGTGTGTGAGTTCTGCCTACTCCCGGGGGTAGGCAGAGCCATGACATGCCTACAGCAATGTAAGCATCAGTAGTCAAGGGAGGCAAAGCCTGTGAGAGCCGGTGAAGGGGCTCTTATTCTAACTGGGGCAAGCTGGGGCCTCCCTCCCACGCGTTTGCTGTTCTATTCGCTTTGGGCACATAACATGGTCACTAAGCTAACCAATTATGGCTGCCAAGCTGAGGAAAGCGAATCACGACAGGTGTGACGTGAGTGGTGGACAGGTATAAAGCAGGTTAGAGGAGAACTATCCTCTATCATGATTTCTTCATCCTGTTAGGATGTTCAGCTATGTGAATGATTAAATTCGTCATGTAGATGAAATCATTTTGAGTTTTTTTCTTCCTTACGGCCAATGAGTAGTGATTAATTCTAAATAGTACCAACGTTGACTAAATTATTTATTTATCACATAGGAACCTAGGAATCAATTGAATCATTTTATAGTTTTATTTTTGCAAATAGATACCAGGTGTTATAGAACATATGAAGGAAGCACTATCCTCATGTCATCTAGGATACAATATCAATTTAGTAAAAAAGAAAGTCATAGTAGAAGTAAAGGAAATATGTATGTATGTGTGGATATATGTATGTCTCTCTCTACATATATGTATATATAATGTTCATATATGTGTATTTAAATTTGTATTCACTAAAATCACCCATTACATTGGGAAACAAGGCAACAGACAAGGGACTTTGGAAAGCCAATTACACGTGAAATGAGCAAAGCCTCAGGTACAGCCTTAGGCCTAATGTCTGGGGAAAGCAGTTGACGCTGGTGATTTGTGACAATTGTATGAGGCCAAGTAAGTTTTGCTGTGTATAATTAGCTGTTAACTGCGACACCCACCCACCCCACCCCACACACACAGAGTCCTTAAGCATTAGTCATTAGGAAGTTTTGACTTTGTGGTTCTAACCCCAGATGACATTCTATAGAGAGAGGGCCAAAGACATATATCGAGTCATATATCGAGGACCTCTGATTGCAGATTGCTACAGTTTGACCTTGAGAGCTTTGTACAAGGCCAGGGCTCAGGCCTCAGGCTGATGTACAGCCTAGCCTGGTATCCTGGTTAGGTTAAAGTGAGGTTATTACCTGGAGAACACACAGCAATCAACACCGTTGTTCATAGCCAAAGAATTCTGGGAGCGTCCAGGCCCTCTCATCTCCAGGCACAATACGTGCTATTCCATCTGATATTCAGGGTAGAGGCTCAAGCTGTGGACAAACTGGATCTTAAATTATGTGTCTAGGGTAAAGTCTCAGCCACAGGAAAAAATCGAAAAAGGTATTGAAGTCTCAAAATGATCATTGTGGTGGCTGGATACGTGGGTACCACAGTGCTCATGGAATTCATGGGATGGAAAATCATGCAATTGCGTTAGACTTCGGGGGGACATGTGACTGCAGTCCTGGCCTTGGACAGCCTGCAGAGCAGCTCCAGCTAAGAACCCTTCTGAGGGCAGTGTTTCCTCTGGCTCTAAAGTGGAAAGCAGGGCATTTTCAAGACACAGAAATTTCCAGAGACAAAAGAAGAGGGCCAGTGTACACAGCCACCCAAGTGTGTGCTTGAAGACTACCTTGAAATTACAACTATTTAGTCAAGCTCGTCCTCAGAGCTAGAGTGCTCAAAAGGAAACAGGAGTCAAGAGGTTTGTTTAAAGTAGGATGAGCCAGAAATAAAACGCACTCCATACCTGGTAAAGAAGCTATTGTCGTGTTCACAACAAAGAGTGCTGTCTTCAGTTGGAAGACAGTCTGATGGAGGCAGATGGAGACAGGCAGGGATTCTTGCTCTTCTCTACCTCCCCTGCAGTATGGTAAATTCACAGTGACTGTCATTTGTTTGGAGGTTCCTATCAATTACTTTCATGAGTTGTGGATTCCAGCAAGATAGACTGGCCAGCAAACAAGCTAAATGGAAATTAAGAGTTTTTTCCTCCATCTGTTACTTACCATCCTTGCTCAGACCACAGAGAGGTCTGTGACATGGAATTGTTACCCTGGATTGCTGTCCTGGGGGTTGGGTTTGTCCTGTAGCCTTCTTTTGCTGGGGATGGAGTTACAGTCCGTTTGTAAGTCCTATTTGAGAGTCCTATGAGACTAAACATGATTTTTGAGACTGAATTAAGGATTTCTGAGACTCTAGAAGACCTGAACCCTTTTCAGACTTCAGTTTCTGAAGGATGTGAATTCTATTCAGGGACACTGAACATTATAATCTCTAAGCAAAATAAAAAAATTAGGAAAAAATTAGTGGCTCATGCTTGTAATTCTAGCTACACAGGAGGCTGAGATCTGAGGATCGCAGTTTGAAGCCAGCTCAGGCAGGAAAGTCTGTGAGACCCCTATCTCTAATTAACCACCAGAAAACAGGAAGCGAAGCTGTGGCTCAAGGTGGTAGAATATTATTAGCCTTGAGTGGAAAAGCTCAGGAACAGCACTCAGGCCCTGAGTTCAAGCTCTACAACCAACCAAAACAAATATGAAGGCTGACTTTTGGACTACAACTTATATTTAAAATTCAAAGGAATTTGAGTTTGGACTTTCCTTGGCATTTCGTTGTAAGTGTATTTATTCTTTCAACTTTAATTTCTCCTTAAAATTAGGACAGCTTTGTTGGTGGAATCCATGAATTTAAGGTCTTTATTCACGTTATGGTCAGTCTATAATTCATTGGCTGTAAGGGTTATCTCAAAACTTGGAATAGAATGGGTGCAAATGTAAGTTGCTTTGAAATTAATATAGGTAAGATTAGTAATCCCCATAATTTCTTTCCTGCTTATTTCTCATTTGCATATAATTCTTAAGTCACTTTCTAAAATTACTGGGAGCTCTTTTTAATATATTTTGTCTTTCTTACTTTATGCTGGTCACTTTCATTATATTGTGACCTACTTGACAGGAACAGTCCTGATTAATTTCTGATTCTTACATGCATATAACAGCATGCCTCAAATACAATGAACACGCTAATATTCATCAAGATTCTGCCTGGTATAACCATACTTCCAGGGAAGTCATTTAAATAAATGCAGAAAACAGAGGATGAATGAAACCCCCAGATGAATTCAATGATATATTTCTACACAGTCTTCAGGTAATAGTTCAAGAAGTTTATTATGGAATCATATTCCTTGTAGTCGCAGATTTCGATTTAAGCAGGCTCCAGTAAACCATTTCTGATTTAAAATAAGAAAAACATGTTTAAAATTCAGACTAGGCAATGCGTTTATAGATTCTCTTTGTGAGACTGAGACATGCTTGATTCTTCCTCAGAGGCCATAGCAGTACTCTTGCCAAGCCAACAAATCCTGTTACGTTGCCCCTGGAGAGACCACATGATTAACAGGCTACTGGTGTAAAAATCTTCAAGCTTGTTTGCAGTGCTGTGGGCACATCGGGCACCTGTACAACGCGAATCTCTACTTCTCCCTCCCCCGTGAGGCCCTCAGAGCGGCTGGTGTCAGCCTTGGGCATCTGTTGACACCATCTGAAATCTGTAAGGACTACTAATTCCAATTCTTCTCTCAGAACTTTTGATTTAATTGAACTACTGTGGTACCTAAGCATCATCCAGTGACTTAAGGACTCCCCTGAGCATTCTAGTTGAAGACAAGATTGAGAATCACTGCTTGAAGGTCTTTGGAGCTTTTTAATACTTTTTGCTTTCTAGCTGGTTGGAAAAAAAAATAAAAAACCTATTCCTGTGTACTTGAAATCATCTAAACTGGCCCACGGTTGGTGTGGAAGAAGAAAGGGACCTTCTTTCTTGCCTTAGGTTTTCTGGCCACGCGAGTGATGCTCATCAAATCACTATTGCACCTTTCAAAGAAAATGTGCTTTTGTGGCACAGGATGGAATGTTGTTCTGTTGAGGTGATGTGGATGAGCAGTCCGCTGATGCAATACCTGCACAAAATCTCTCTTCCCAGAAGCATAATGTCAAGGTGTATAAAGTGGGAAAGCTGTAAAAATGTTATCAATGTACTTAGGGGAACAAATAAATCCCAATCAATTCAGTGAACGCGCACATGTCCCGTGCTAATTATGCAGCACACAGGAGATGCTTAATGCCCGGAAACTCACGCTCATCCTTCACAGCTACCTTCTGTGCCCCTTACAGGGCTCCCTGTCCAAAGACTGGGGGGTAGAATCTGTGCCTTCAGCCCATAACAATGTATCTTCTTCTACTATCCCATCCCTTTCAGGACATGTGTCCCCATTCGGTGGCCTGTGGTGGTCCAAATATCAAGAAGGTGATCCGTTCATAGCTCCAGAGTTCATCAGCAGACCTCACAAGCCCAGTCATTCTCACCTTCGTGTGTTTTTTTTAACACTACTAATGAACTCTTCCCTGGCCATTTTTTATGTTTGACCTGGGAGCAATAAAAGTAAGAGACTGCCTGAAAATAGTTGATCCTTTGCTATAAGTCCTGTCAGTAATGTTGCTTTCCCACTCGACCATAAGGGAGTGAGGGAACGATCAGAACAGTCATTGACTTGATGAATTATAACAATATTGTTGAGTAAAACACCGCTGTGGGACGTTACATAAACCCAAGGTGTGTTAAATGAACCTACAGCTTGGAAGGGTTTTGCTTGAAAATCAAACATAGGCAAAAAGAAATTCTGAGACTCCAGACAGAGTGAACAGCCACTCACAGGGCCTTGGCCTTGTGTTTATCCGTTTGTTTTCTTTTGTCATAGCTCCGACGTGTTTCCACCTCATGGTGTAGTATATAGGTATTTCATAATGTTTTCTTACACATTGTTCAAGTTCTTGGTTTTTTTTACCTTCTGTTATTGGAAGATATTTGTTCTATTTCATCTCATTCTTTCTAGAATTTTATGTTAATATTTTCTATGTATTAGGGGGAATCTAACTGTATCTTTTAGGCCAAGACACTTAAAAAACTTCAATTCTCAAATGGAAGGAAGGGAGGAAGGAAGGAAAGGAAAAAGGGAGGGAGGGAGGAGGGAGGGGGGAGGGAGGGGAGAGGGAGGGAGGGAGGGAAGGAGGGAGAAAGGAAGGGGTTTGCTTGTTAATATAAGAACTGAACAAGTCCGTAATGTTTGCGAAGACCAAGGGCAAAATTGCCATGTGAACTGTTTGCAGGATAGTAATGATTATCACATGGAAGTTGTTCTTCCATGTTCATGCGGTGCAAGTGTCTTTGCAATGTGTTATGTCATTTCTATGTTTCTTCTCCCATAAAGTCAATGTAGCTTTTCTGTTGAGTAATGACTTGCAGTTATTAATTCCACATTTTAAGCTTAAAATGTAGACAGTAGATACACTGTTGATTTCTACATATTTAAATTTTACATTTTTTTAGTACTAGAAAATCCATTTCAAAGCAAATTTGTTCTTACTAGCTCATCTTCCACAAAGAAAAACAGATGTCACCTGTTTTCTATTAAAGTCTAAATCTTATTTAAATTGTTGTTGTAAAAGAGATGTACAGAGGGGTTACAGTTTCAGGAGTCAGGTAATGAGTATGTATATAATTTTTTTTTGCCAGTCCTGGGCTTGAGCTCAGGGCCTGAGCCCTGTCCTTGGACTTTCTCAAGGCTAGAGCTCTACCACTTGAGCCTCAGCACCACTTCCAGCTTTTTTTCTATATGTGGTACCGAGGAATCAAACCCGGGTCTTCATGCATGCTAGGCAAGCACTTTAACCACTAGCATCACTTCTTCCTCCATTTTCTCCCAGATTTTCCCTCCCACTCCCCTTTGCCACACGTTGTACAGTTTCATTTTCAACGTACTGTTGAGTAAGTGTCGCTGCTGCATTTGCTCACCCTTTGATCCAGCATTTATTTCTGTCTCCCCCTTAAAATCCCCAAGCAGATACACTTACATAGAACACAAAAGGTACAGAACAGCAAGAGAGAGAGAGAGAGAGAGAGAGAGAGAGAGAGAGAGAGAGAGAGAGAGAGAGAGAGAGAGAGAGAGAGAGAAGAAAATAACAAAAAAATTCTCCTTTCCATTTCTTGGAGATCGCTTTAATAACCGTCAGTTTATATGGTCATGTGCACATAGCCACTAAACCTTTGTGACCCTCTCCTAAGAACTCCCTTCGGTCTCACAGTGTGAATGCCTGGAGTCCTGTATAAGTTAATATATCCATGTTTATTTTTTGGTAGTTCTCCATTCAGTGTGTTACTTGTAGATTTATAGGTCTCTTTCTAGTTACAACAAATGAGGGAAAAGACCATGAAATCTATGTTTTGGGGGTTTGGCTTAAGTCACTTAATATAGTTTTTCCAAGTCTTTTTGTTTCTCCATGAAAGGTACAATCTCATTCTTTCTGATGGAAGCATAGAATTCCATTGTGTGTATATACCATATTTTTCTTGAGCATTCATCCACTGAGGGGCATTGGAATGACTCCATATCCTGGCTATAGTAAACAGTGCTGCAGTGAACATGGTTGTGCTGTTAGCTTTAGTATGTGGCCTTGTTTGTGGTCTATTGGATAAATGCCCAGGAATGGAACTGCTGGCTCATAAGGAAGCTCTATATTTCATCTTATGAGGAAGACTATACTGCTTTTGAGACTCCACTGTTTTCCAGAGTGGTTGAACAAGTTTACATTCCCACCAAAAGAGTAGTAATGTTTCCTCACAGCCATATCCCCACCAGCACTTGTTGTTGATAGTTTTCTTGAGAGTGGTGATAAAGATGCCATGAAAGCAGAAGGGGAGAAGGAGTAGGAAGAAAGAGGGCAAGACTGTAAGAGACAATGTATACAAATATGAAAAGTCTTAATGAAAGTAGTTGCTTTAAATTACAATATGCTAATAAAAAAGAAAATTAAGTCAGCTTGAAAACATTTGCAAATATTTCGCAAACTTTTCAGTTTCAGCTCTTCTTATTCATAATAATTTTTGTCACACACACACACACACACACACATATGTGAATAGGAAAACTTTTTATATTCTCCCAGTCTGTTCTGTTATGTGGAGGGAGTGAATTGGTGTAACTCCAGAAGTCTTTCTTTAATAGATCTAACCCAGCTCAGATTAGTGATTCATCTGACTGGTAATTTGGGAAGAACAAACCATTCTTTGTGCCTCCTGGAGGCTAGCCTGCTTTCCCACTCTCTTTTGCTCACCTCCACCATGAAAATGACTTAAGATGTTCCGTCCAGGTGTTTGTCCTGGACCCCTTGCCAAGGAAAATAATTCTCACTGTTTGGCAGTGAACTATCATGAAACTCACTTGGCTTCCCTACAATATTCAAATTAGCTTTTATTAACGATGAAGACATTGCACTGGCCTCTATCTACCACTATTCATTGTTTCCTAGTTATTCAGAACTGTGTTAGAAGGAATAAAGATACCAGCTTGTGTGGAATAGAGGAAAGGAAATTGCTATTACTGTTTTGAAAGAATCATTGGCTTGTATTTCAGTTATCTGCTTCTATAAACAATGTCAAAACCACCTCAAAACTGTGCACCTTATAACCACAATTTAAGAGGTGTGGTAAAGTTGAGATTCCTTTATACCAGTTAGAGTATCGATCATCAAGAACATGAGAAAGAATGTGGAGGAGGATTTGGGGAAGGTGGAGGAGTAGAAACCCTCTTACACTGTCGGGGAGGGAATGTAAATTAGTGCAACCACCATGCAAGTCAGTATGGAGATTGTCTATTCAAGACAGAAAGAACCCTGCATTCATGAAAGGAGAAAGTATTTTGTACGCAACGCCAACCACAGCAGCTGCGGCTAGCTGAGATGTTTTCTCAAAACTATTAAGAGGTCAGCGGAGAAAGTGCTCTGAGTGTCCGTGGTTGACGTGACCACCTGACTAATGATCTGAGGGACTTTGTTTATCTCTTAGGAACTGGAATTTGTACTAGAAGTATGAGGAAGGCAAGAAGGGAGTTATGATGGAGACGGTTGTGCTCTTGTCAAGCATGTGGAACCTTAATGCCCAATGGGACATGGTAAAGAGTTGGGGCATTGGGGAAAGTGACTCAGTCATAAGAGCTCTGCTCTCACAAGCTGTCTGTGTTTAATTTCTCCTTGGCTGACTCTGATCAAAATCCATTAACAAACAAAACAAAGCAACAACAGAAAACATTTTTGTTTAAATTGTGACAATGTAACCATAATAGACTTTTGTAAAATATATCATCTGCCTTAATATTCTCATAAAATCACAGTCTTCCCAACCTCCCAGTGGTAACTAGCTAGATAATATAGACCAATCAAGCAATTTTTATTATAATTCATTTTAATGATTATCCATACATAGGTCTCACTAAATGAGATTATTAATGTGTGAATACTTTCCAAGGTTTACAAAATACCATGCAATATTCACATTTGTTGAATGCTTTCGTCATGCCATGATGTGAACTATACCAACTGACGCTCACATGTGACAAGAAAACTTCTTTTCTTTGGTTTTCTTTTCCTGATAAGCACTCAGACTCTTTCTCCAGGGTCTGCTCACGCCACTCACAGCTATGGAGTCCACCCCTCTGTCCAGAGGAATTCAAAGCCAAACCCCAGCTTCTTTATCTGGACTGTATGATTAGAATGAAACTGTGAATGGAAATGATGAGGAAATTGACTTTTGGAGCATGTTGAAATGTTTTAATTTATTCTAGGATGAATTTTTATTATGACCAAGGCATCGTGTGACTTTTAGTAAAAATAGCATTCTTGGAAATGAATGCATCACCTGTCGTCTCCGTCTGACCTCTAATGATGGAAGTGAGCTGTCTCATGACAAATGTGCATTCAACAATAAGTGACAACAGTATTATCTCTCTTACTGTGTGCTAATGAGGTCACCTTTCAGATGTTCTACAACCACGAGCTTCATTTCCTACTTCAGTGTTATATTGGCTTCTCTGTGAGGAAAATTAAGCTCAGAGTTTTTCTGTAGCTTCAAAGGCATAAATGACTAGCAATGACACAATACAAAATTTTGTTTTGGACACTAAAACCTCAGTTTCCTCAGAAAGTAGTAGCTCTTGATTTCCTAGAATGGTGGAATAGATGATAGATGATAAGTGACACATAGATCACAGATAAGAAGGTAGGTAGGTAAGTAGGTAGGAAGAAAGATAGATAGTATATAGATAAATGTATGATAGATGAATTCAAATGCATGTAGAAGTATACTTAACATGTATAAGTGTGCAATTTATCACTTTCACAAGTTCAATCTATGTTATTCCTATTTCACAGTTGCTGGGAAATCAGAACTCAGTAATCCTTTAATTTCTTTGATGTGTCACTCCTGAAGCAAGTCCTATCTAGAAACTTCTCAGTTCAAAATTTCTGATTCTCTCACCATTTTCTATGTATCCTGGGCAACACTAGACATATGTGACTTGCCCAGAGTCATATTTAGGAGAATTAGGACAAAAGGTAAAACATCTCATTAATCTTTTAATGCTAATTGCATCCAGTAAAATGTATTATCAAATTAATTTAGTCTCATAGTAATGTTACTTCAGTATTACAAAATTGATAATGACCTACTGACATTTACATTTCTCTGCCCATTTCCTTTTTAGAAAGATTTGCATTTTAGAATGCATACCCTCACCAAAATTAGTGTTTAAAAACATTAAAAATGAAAAATTTCTTCTTAGTGATATATGAACAAGACTTTAATTAACACAGAGAAAGCAAATAAACTTAGAAAATCTGATTATTGCTTTCTAAGTTACCTCAAGGCAAAGAGCCTGAAATTATTACCTTTCCAAGTTTATTTCTAAATCATTTCTAAATGAAATTATTTCTAAATAACACTTTAAAAAGTGTCCCTGTTCTTAAAAAAATCATAATTACAATGAGCAAGAATACCGGAAAACTTATCTGAAATGCATGGTAGTTTGAAGTCACTCAACCCATGTTTTTTAGGGAAACAGCATCGTTTAATTCTTCTTAAGTGTGAGCCATGAAACAATACTCAATCCCAATTAGCAGAACAATCTTTCTGACTGGAATTGGGATATGTTTTAATTTCTCACAAGGGAATCAGTGCCACGGAGATCTTCATTTTTGTATTGGGAGAGACAATACCCCTCATGCACTATGTTCTTTGATCAGACTTGTCTCTATGTGAGCTCTGACTTTGTGTTGTGAGCTGCAGCTGCATTCATCCCAGCTGGACTCGAGTTATCTTGCTGAATGGTTCCTCTGTTCATATCCACCCCGTGGTTCATTTAGAATTATATGTTCTGTGCCTGTGACTGGTCTTAATGCTTTAGATGTTTCAATTAAACCGCAAAATATATTAGTCTCCCAACAATTCTACAAGTTTTAAGTGTTATAAGGATGCCTACTCTACACTGTAAACACCATGGAAAACCTGCCTTCAGATTACTGGAAGAGGGATCAGGGTTATAAAGTACACGCATTGAAAAGTATCATCTGTGATTACATTTGCTTTCCTGGTGTTGAATTAAGCCTTGTACATGATATAATAATAGATATTTATTTAGTGACATGAACAGAGAAAATGTCATAGAGAATTGAGTTCATTTGAAATATTTTTCAAAAAGAAAACCCAAAACCAAATCACAGTCAATGGAACTGAATAGCTCACAGAAGACAGAAAGCTCTGAACATTAGTGTATTCTGCAAGTAATGGACACCACTGCGGACTTGGGGCTTGGGAGAGAGGAGTGGAAGGGCGAGCAGACTGCAAAGGGCATAGTGGGCTGAGACACTGGGCATGCACACTGCGCTTCCCTTCATTAGGCCCCGCTGATATGGAATGTCAGGTGGCTCAGGCGCTTTGCTGCCTGCTGATCTGGAAAATGGAGGGAAAGCCTCTCCCTGCTGCATGATCGACATCACTGCGCTAGAGAGGCAGTTGAATGAGATGCAGTCGGGAGCGTGGGTGAGACCTCAGCTCCTGTGGGTCTAACCATGCAAGCTGCAAAGAGCATCTCCCATGCCCAGAGCCCTTCTCTGTGAAACAAAGGTGTGGACACAACGCCCACCATTCTTCATTGCTCTGGGTGCTCAAGAAACTTTTTGTTAGGGTTGGAAACACGGTAATTCACCCATCTCATTTTCTGCTTGGTGAAACGCTACTCTACAGGATCAAAGATTCTAATGGCAACAGAAGAAAAGTAAAACTGAAAAGGATGCGCAGTTCAGAAGAATCTAGCTTTGGCATAAGAGTTCTCTCAGACACATTTTACAAAGCAGATTATGTGTATGGAGACATTCACACTGCCTGGGAAAAATTTAAGGTGTGAATGGATTCTGTTTCTGGCTCATTGGTTCTTCCTGATTCCTTGCTTGTTTTCTGTGTCTTCTCAATCTTTGTAAGTGCTTCATTCTTTATACCAGCGTCCTACTGGTGGCACCGGGGAAGCGAGGACACATGGCATGCTAAAGCATCTGTAGGAAGTCTCTTGTGAGAGAAGATAATGATTTACTTCAACATTTGCCACCTTAATGTGGGATTTCATCTTCATTCAGATGATTTTTCATGTCACTGTTATTGTTAGACTCTTACTAAACTTCTTTCATGAATTTTTATGGATGTAACATATTGCTATGCCGCTTAAGCAAAAGAATGTGCCCACATGGCATCCTTTACCTGCTAAAACTCTTCTTGGAAAAGTCATTGTGTTTATTCTTATTTTGTCAGCACTTTGATCTGTTTTGTGTTTGTGTATTTACATATATTTGAAAAATGGCATCGAATTTTAGTTGAAGCAGAAAATTAGAGGTACTTGAAACACCCACTGAAATATTCCACTCCTGTTGGCTGACTGTCAACGGGTTTGCAATTCATATGTCTGGTGGATGCAGATAAGAACAGTGTGACATGCTAGGAGGAAGTCTCACTACCTCACGGGGACAACTACACCCACAGTGACTGGTGCAGCGGGAAGGGACTGAACTGAGTTGCAAAGCCTGCTTATTATCTTTTCCTTTCCTTTTAATCTTTGAGTTAAGACAAATTTGTAGTATGAGGGGGATTGTGATAATTCCACTCCTGCACACAATGAACCAGGAACAAACTTACCTCCCCATCTCCTCCATTCTTTTTCAGATGATGATGATGATGATACTGATGAGATAGATGATAGACAGATATAGTCAGATTGAGATGGGCACACAGAGTCATATAGATGGATAGACAATTCATAGAAATACCTGGATAGATTCATATAGAAATATGCATAACATTCATCAATCCTCTTCACCCCTAATTTTTCTAATTATTAAACAGTATGTGCTATCTAAAGATACCTCTTGGATAATATAAAGACATACTTTCAGACTGGTTTATAAAGACTTGTAACAAAAAAAATGGGTACCAAGACATGTGAAAGGGTATTAATGTATGGGAATTAATGCACCATCTATCTGGCAAATATCATGTAACCCTCTATTCATTACAATAATAAATATATGAAAAAATTACCAGCAGCATTGTACGGACTCAGAGAACTCTTCTCAACACTAGGAACTCTTCTTTAAAAAACAAATTAAATGTAGAGAAAGATGTCCACAAGCCTAGAAATCGTACTGAAATTGCATCTAAGCACTGTGGAAGTTAGAGCCTCTACGCAATGGAGTAGGTGAGTGTGCAGTTCACAGGGCTCCTGATGCTATCTCCATAGAAGTATTTTGGCAACTTGGTGAGGACCCTGAATGAAAACCTGTCTGAAGCCCCAAACGTATTACTTTGAAGGGAAAAATCTATTTTACCATCTGGTAAACCTGAAAGACCAGGAGTTAATTCTGAATGGAATGGCAACATAATGTGCAGACAAGAACTCAGATTTATCAGCAGGCACTTGGTTTATTATAGCAAATTCAATAAACAAAACATTTTGAATGGTGTTTCATTTCAAATTGCAGTAGCATTTTTACTCTTTTTAGTTTGATAGTAAAATATAATTTTTCTTTTAAAAAACCCATTTATGTGTTAAGTCCTCCTCCAATTAGTTCTCTCTCTCTTTCTCTCTCTCCCTCCCCCCTCTCTCTCTTTTCCTTCCTCCCTTCTTTCCTTCCTTCCTTTTTTTTATTTGCTCATGGGGCTTGAACCCAGGGCCAGGATGCTGTCCCTGAGCAAGGCTAGAGCTCTACCACTTTGAGCCACTTTTCTAGTGTTTAATTGGAGATAAAAGTCTCACACACTTTTCCTCCTGGGCTAGCTTTGAACTGCAACCCTCAGATCTCAAGCTCCTGGGTATCTAGGATGACAAGAATGAGCCATTGGCACCTGGCTTTGATTAGTTCTTAAAATTTGACTTTGTTTTCATAATTTCATCTATTATTGATGACTATACTTAGGTCGTGTACAGGTAGGTTCTGTGATCCGTTGTATTTTACTGTTTATTCCTTTTCTTGTTATATATTTTCTCCTGGTCTTTTCTTTGTTGCAACATTCGTTTTTGTTAAACAAATGACAT
Organism: Megascapheus bottae; assembly: GCF_031878675.1. Taxonomy (NCBI): domain Eukaryota; kingdom Metazoa; phylum Chordata; class Mammalia; order Rodentia; family Geomyidae; genus Megascapheus; species Megascapheus bottae. The sequence goes on from NC_143531.1 coordinate 26,613,453, forward strand.
AAGATCTGACATTCTGGTTTGGGTTCCAGTTCTTACTTCCCGGTCCCTCTTCATCTGAGCTGCGTCCTTGTCTCTGTAGGAAGTCAGGAACTCCTGTGCCATCAGAGGAATCTCCTGCCATGGATGCCAGTCCTCTAGCTTTCCACAGAAGACAGCATTACACGGGCACAACATGCACACAAAACACAAGAGTTCTACCACCACACCTTGAAATGGAAACTGTTAATATGCTTCCCTTAGAGACAAATTCTGCTGGGATTGGCGCACCTTTTATAAGCCAACTCCTGGGAGCAAATTGCCGGCAAAACTCCCCAGATCAAACAGCAAGGAAATGGAAGCTGGTTAAACAAAGACATTAAGGAGAATGCCCCTGGAAGCTGGCAGAGCAGGCCCTACATGAGCTCTGCCAAGTGCTACCTAAACATTAAAAGTCTCATGCATCGTGTTTAATGTACCTCAATCTGCTCTTAAGAATAAAGACCCCAGGGCTGAGTTTCTGGATTGTGGAAGGTAAATAACCCTTGGAAAGCATATTGCAAGTTGTTCTAAGAGACACATATCACTTTAAACTAACCTTCAGCATCTGTTTCAGACTCTGCTTACAAATGACAATAATTCACACATACTCCATAAAAGGGAAAGGTGGTAATTAAGAAGGATGTGTAATCTTTATTCAATGTGAAGTAAGGACAGCTGCTGTCTTTCTCTTGAACCTTGCTACCTGGAAGAAAACTGTTGCTACACCCAGCCCACTGGAAGTGCAACGGGGTTTGAATTCCCATGATACTACCTAATGTGATAGTGTACACGAAATCCACCTAGACAAGGGCATTCATCCACCTTTAAATACAATCAAGACAAATTCTATCTGCAATAAGGTCGGATCCCCCTTTCTATGAGAATTTTTGTTTTTTAGTACTAGGAATTAAACCCAGTCAATGTCTTGAAGCATGCTGGCAGGTGAGCATTCTACCACGGAGGTAACATCCTTACCCTTCCCCACTTTATTTTGAGACAGGATCTCCCTAAACTAACAGGCTGGACTCATACTTCCAATCTTCTTGCCTCAGTCTCCCAAGTACATGGAGCTGCAGAAGCACCATAAAATATGACCAGGAATGAGCTTTTGTTAATCGGGATAGGACAATGTGAGGATTTAAAGGACAGGCTGCTCTACAAATGTTGTATGTTAATTATTGTTCTGGTTTCATTCATTCTACATGTGAGGAAAAAAAGATAAATAAATCAGCTATTTCCATTTCAGAAAATAGTGCAGGAGAACACTTTTAAAATGTGTCTCCTTATTGTTATGCTACTCATTTTCAAATTTTATGTCACTCTTGGTAAATTATGTGGCATGTGCAACGATGTATCCTACCTCTGGTTTGGGAGAGATGAGAACACCTCATCCCATCTCAGCAGCTTGGAACTCTAGATCCCATCAGGCTTTCAGGCATGTCCAAACAGAAAGAAATGGCCTTGGAAACCTCTTTCTACGAGCCTGTTTCTTATGTTTATTATAAGAACATTCTCCTCACATTGTAAGGTGTATCGAGATGACAGTATCCAGATGACAGTTCCCCTCAGAAGAGGTAGTCTTAAGGAGGTAGAGGTAAAATTTTAAGGTTAAAATAGAGTTTCGACCCTTTTTATTAGTGGCACCTCAGCACTCAGAATGCATTTCTGGGAGTGAGACTGAGGAATTCCTTCCTGGTGTGGTTGTTTATTTGCGATGTCATTGTCTGTGATGTGTTAGGAGAGTATCAGTTGCCACTACGCTTGGGTGCCAGGGCCCACATACACGGACTGACAACTGAGGGGTGTCTTACATCTGAGAATCCCCAACTTCTAAAACAACTGGCTCCCCAAACCCTAGCCTTGTCTCTATTGGGATAAATGTCCAAGTCTAGAGAATTTCCTGAAATGTTTTGCTGTCTACATGGAGACATCTAGATAGCTAACATGGCATCTGGAAGGCAGACAGTTCACCCTACCCTCTGGGCCCCATCAGACCTTCCATCCGGAAGCTGGTCAGAGGTGCAGTAGACCAGGAAAACTGCTAAAAAGAGAAGATCAAGGCTTTCCTGATGACATCTTGCTGTCATCAGCATGGAACTTAATCCTCCAGCCGGAAGAAATTCCTCCTGTGGCCAGCGAGTGAAATGACTCTTCTTCAGATTCAGACCTGGGGAGATAAAGGCAGACAATGAAAAGAACTGTCTCTCTGTCAGATACCAGTGGAGCAATGACTGAGTCAGTGGATCTTCAAAGTCCATAAGAAATGAAGTGATCACTCTCCCTTCGCCCTGGTGTGCAGGAGACCCTGAGGGAAGGTCTTTGGGAGAGACTGGCATGTGTTTAAGGATATACTTTTTTCTTCCCTAAGTGTTCTTTCACAAGAAAAGATGGACAAAGTGTGAATTCCAGATAGAAGACATGGCTGACATGCTCACCCTTTCTCTCTTGTTTTGTGGTATGTACTGCCTGCTCTCCAGGATTTGTGACAAAATACATCGTTTCTTTGTTTCTGTGGATGGAAGAAAAGCCTTTTTCTTCCTTTATCTTAAAATGGTTAAAATTGTGAAGCACACAGAAGGTGGATGGAGGCACTGAGCAGTTTCTGCGTGACACGAAAGTGGTCAGTGCATGCTGTAAAATGTGCCCAGCTCCATGGCTGGTACAGCAGCAAGTGTGACTCTAGTGCACACGATGAACTTTGTCGGAAGACGGCGTGTGGTGGGTTTATCAGTGACAACCAGGATCCCACTCTGTAGGAGATAAGGCTGTGCCTGTGACAGGCCATGGGGTGCATGGTAATTCACTGTGAACCTCACACTTCTCTAAGAAAAACTCAATTTCTGGATGGTATCCAAGTGTACATAAGGGTATCCACTGAAATAGGGTAGATTCAGGGGAGAACTCAAAAAGTCTAATTCCTTAGAAAAATGAACTCACAGTCCCACAGAGAAGCACCAGGAAAAGAATTCTCAAATAGAGGGAGGCCTGGAGGGGAGAGGGTCAGTCAGACTGTCAGCTAGCACACGACTGACTCTGTGGCCTGATGGGTGGCTCTCACATCGGTAGTTCCAAGCAGGAAAGCAGAAAGTGATTTTCTCTTTACAAATTTAATCTCTGCATATTTGTGATACCTTAATACACATCTACAGTTGGTATTTATAAAACCAGAGTGGTTCCATTTCCTAAAGGAAGTGTTAGTGACCAGATGATACATTTTCACTGGATATGGTTTGCTATTTCAATGTACATATACAATATGGACCCATAAAATCAGGGCTAATAATAATTCCAACACCTTATCACTTCCTATTTGGAGCCTTCACATTAGTTCTAGTTATTCATAAAATAACTAGGCGATTGGGAGACATAGCCACCTAACTTTTTTGGAGCACCAATCTTGTCATAGCAGGTTCTTGTTGCTTCATATGTGCTTTTCATTATTTCATACCTGCAGTTTAGCATTCTGATGATTTATCTCCCCAGGTACCATGGAAGGAGCTTTTCTAATTTGGATTGCTGAGGTTCTGACAGTGTATCTGGAGTGGGGTCTGAATTTTTTTTAATTCTATCATGTTTTTGGTGGTATTGATGGTGTTTGCATGATCTACGGTTTGAGGATTGCAACATTCTTACGTGGCATCATCCAAGCTACCTACGAAGAAATGGGGCCACATTGCTGAAAGAAAGTGATTTAAGAGAGATCACAGGACTCATTTGTTATGTACAAGAGAAGGACCACAGCGTAAACAAAATATAGTGTACCTTTTTGTTTGATGGTAAAAAGAAAGTATATCAGTCAGTCACATGTTAGGTGAAATTCACCAAAAACATCTTGATAAACTGTATCAGGAAGAGTCAAGGTTTTATTCAGTATGTGTTCAAGACAAGAAACTCAAAACCTGAGGTCAAAGAAGGGAAAATAATAAAATAAAAGCCGAAAGACTTCAGTAGTGGCACTGTTAGAAAAATGTGTGGGTCTGTTGCCCTATAAAATACCCTTTAGTTGAAAACTTATGTATTTCTCAAGCTGACATGTGAGGCAATAAATCATTTTGTAAGGAGGTTAGCATTGCTAGGGACACCAAGTTAAGATATCAGATTAATCAAAATTTAATTACATCTCTCAGCCACCCCAAGTTTTGGTTTCATAGTTGATTAGATCTTGGGTTCAAATCAAAGACTCCAGTGATTTATAACATGTCTTACAGAGATCAGGCAAGCCAAAAAATACCTATCAAAATCCAAAGAATCTCTTTTGTCAAAGAAATTCGCCAGCTCCGGGCATTTCCAACCCTGTGTGTGTATCTGGACAAAGAGAGTAAGTGAACCCCCCAAAAATGGAAATTGACATGCTTGACTAGAAGGGCAAAGGTGTGATTTTTCCAATTGCCCTCTTCCCAGCAGGAGAAGAGGGAGGTCTAAATTTCAAATTAGTTTTCCTATCTTCAGGCAAATATCAGGACATGGTTCTGGCCATGGGAAGGCAGGGAGCTAATGACACCTGTCTCAAAGGGCTGTGGTTCTCCATATCTTCTTGATGGCAGTCCTGAGAGGTGGTTATTATTATGTTTACACAGATAGCGAAGTCAACACCTGTGAGTGGCTGGCTGGAAGGAAGGGCGTGGAGAAATACTGGAGTCTAAGCCTATTGGCTGTGAGTTCATGTTCCTGCTCTTCTGCCTCCTGGCTAAGATCTGTTGAAAACTTCAGCTAATTCCCTTAATGAAGGAGTCACAAGGCACATACTGTAGCTTGGCCCACCTGCCCAGGTGAAGGCCACTTCTAGATTCATGTTTCCATATTACCTCTAAGAACTCTGCTTTGGACCTATCTTCTTTACTGCACTTTCTGTTAGACTTTGGTGTTTGCCTTGGGAAAAACTGCAACAAAATACTTGTTTTTATTAACTGAGTTCCACTGCCTCACGCCTGTAATGCTAGCTACTCAGAAGGCTGAGATCTGAGACCAAAGTTCAAAGCCAGCTCAGGAAGGGAAAGCCCATGAGACTCTTATCTCCAGTTGACCAGCTCAAGTGGGAGAGTATCAATCTTGACTGCAAAAACCAATGCACAGCATTTAGAGGCTGAGTTCAAGTACTTGCACACAAATGTATGTTCATTAGACATCACCAAAATAAAACAGAAAGCATAAATAGGTGACATGAGCATCCTTAAACAAAATATATGGAAACTTGAAGAGAAGGAAATCAAGGCTGAATACCAGAAATTTGATCCCCTGAACTCAATTCCAATTCACTAATGAAAGTAGGGTTTTGAAGAAAAAGAAATAAAACTCATTTTCCAGTCAAAATAAGGACTATATGTGCTAATGTCTCAAAAAAGAGACAGTTTTTAAGTACAGTCCTCTATGCAGGAATGAGGACAGGTTTTAAAAAGCAAATCCAGTCGCATGAGCTTCCAGATGTATGTGCCCAGGAAGGAGTAGAAGTGAGATTTGAAATCTTAAAGAAGTTGGTCATTGGAGATAAATGAGCGAAGACTTGACCGTCCAGTCACATGGAGCGAATTTCCTGGCACCTAAAGCAAGATACTGTTATTTTTATTACTAAATGGTGATAAGGAGTTTATTTGGCTTTAATCAAGAGGGAGGAAAAATACCTCATGGGTACTCAGGAGTGGGAAGAGACAATCAAGAATCATAGCAAGTGCAAAGTGGCTCACTTTGATAAGATGATTATATAAAATTTAAGGACAAGATTGGCCCTCACCAAAATCTGCCATTGCCGGTGTATGCTGTATACTTAAATGTGCTTGTTTGAGATTTCATTCATACTCAGGCGAAAAAAAATGTATCTCTATTTGCAGTGTCCAATCTAAATAACTTGGTAGCTTCCCTATATAACTCTTCTCACCATTGGACTCTTCAATGCTCTAAGAAGAGTTCTGCAATTTTCAGGAGGGAGGCTCAGCTATTATGTGAGTTAAGAGTGGAGCTTGTCTCTGTCATTTAGAGATAAGAGTGCACTTTTCAGGGTGCATGCTTGGAAGACCAGTTTTTCTAACAATTCATTGTTTCTAAAGGTCAGGGAATTTTCTTTTGCTTCCCAGAGATGTACAGCATCAGCCTCTCTTGCTCTCTGGGCTCCTCCTTCACTATCATAAGTCAGTAAAGACTTCCGGAAAGAAGTACAAAGGGAATTCTTCCATCTCACATGGCGTTTTATCAATACAAAATTAACATTGCTCACTAGTTAGGTAATATAAAGCTATTTTTCCCAATTTTGTAATCTAATTTAGGTTATAGATAAACAATAGTAAAATGTGTCTGGAGCCATGGCTTACGCTCTAGAGTGCCTAACTAGCAAATACGAAACCCCGAGTTCTCCCAAGTACAGCCAGACAACAATAACAGCAAGAATAACAGTAATATTGGTAAAGGTTGTTAAAAGTTTCTAAAACTTTTAAGTCGGAAGGGTCTATCTCCTGGGCACAGTTTTATTCACTGGCCTACAATTCTACGAATGCATAGTTTGTCTTTGTTTATATTTCTAGAATATAAGCCCTGTGAATACTATCACTGTGTCTAACTTATTATTTAATATTTATTAATTATTCTTTCCCACAGAAAAGGGACCTTGGTCCAATTTTGTTACTGATATATGACACGTGCATGGCACACAAAAGAAATTCTAATGTCATATTTTGAAGAAATGAAACTGAGAAATAAAGCATAATGTTTAGCTTCATGAAGCTGAAGTCTGAAATAACACAATTTTACTTCTGCCACCACATTTGATTGGCCAGAACAACTAAACATGGTCATCCCAGATTCACCTACAGAGCTACGGAGCCACCGACAGAGACACATGGCACAAGAAGGACAATGATTCTCTAAATGAGCACAAGATGTTTGTCATAATGACGAGCAATTCTCAGTGGCCACCATTATTACACTACTCTGTTTCGTGTTAAGCCTTTTATAGGCACTTGACTATCACAACCTGGAAATTAATCTTTCTGAGGTAGATAGTAATATCAGCTTCATATCTGGAGAAAACCAAGAATTACAGAGGTTTAGAAATAGAAGTGTTACTAAGTGGATGTGGCAGATGACGAAGGCTCTATTGCTCTATTGAGTGGATGAAGATATAATATGAGTCTTACAGAATAGCCCAATGGCACTGGGAATGTGGTTTAGTGGCAGACTGCTTGCCTGGTATTCATGAAGCACTGGGTTCAATTCTTCAGTATCTCATAAACAGAAAAAGCTGAAAGTGGCACTGTGGCTCAAATGGTCGAGTTCTAGCCTTGAGCAAAAGAAGCTCAGGGAAAGTGCCCAGGCCTGAGTCCAAACCCTAGGACTGGCAAAAAAAAAAGAAAGAAATAGAAAAAGAAAAAGAACAAAGGGAAAAAAAGAAGGAAGGGAGGAGGATAGAAAGGAGGGAGAGAGGGGGGAGGAAGGAAGGAAGGAAAGAAGGAATTCTCCTTCCCCCAAACATACACACAAAAACAATAGGAAAGACCATATGCATAGTCTTAGACCTTGGGTATGAATAGAAAAATGTTTTCTAAACTTTCCTAGTTGTAAAGCTGCCCCAGGGGCACAAGTTAGAAACACAGAAGCCTGAGTGCTATATCTGGGCCAAGAGTACACATTGTTAAACAGCACTGAGGACGCTCAAAGTGATAATCAAGTTTTCCCACAAGCTAGAACACCTTGACCCTAATCATCTCCAGACTCTGGAGAAGGAAGGAACATTCTCTTCTTGATTTCCCCAGTACTTACAGGAAGAACTGACAGGAGTCCCAGGGGCTCCAGTTACCCTTCTTCTGCTGCATACACGCAGACATGTACCTGCATGACCAGAAATATATATATAAATATCCACATAGGTATCTACATAATCCCCTCTCCCAATGTAGACCACTTCTGATGCTGCATCCGACACAAGATAGGAAACGTCCACCCATCTGAGGATACCTTCAGACTGCCCCAATCAGAGCCCAGGGTGAAGGAAGAGCCACTGAGCCATGTCATTCACTCTGTGACTGGGAAGTCAGGGAGTCTGCCAGGATTAATATTTGACAAAAATTAAAACTAAAGCTAAAGTCTTTCTATGACACCATGGCAAAAGGTCTGCTCTTGAGGGAGTCCAAGGGACTTGAAGAAGTTCCTGCTCCATGATGAGATGAGAAAGTTCTACAGATCCTTACCCCAGTGTGTGCCTGCCATTCTGAATATTTAGTCATTTCTGGTTTCTCTGTATTACCTTTTTCTCTGGATGAAACCAACCCACACAGGGAGTGGCACAGGAGGTCTGTTTCACCCTCATCTATCCAGATTGCTATTCAAGTGTGGCAGGAGATCCCGAAGGTTCAGATTTGTGGCATGTTTTCTGCATTTCCACCTGGATGGGCCTTTTCTTTTCTCGTTCTTTTTTTTGTCTGTGTACTTTTTCAAGGGTTTTCAGAGTAGATCCTTAATATGGCAACTTTATGAGACATTGAAAGTCACAGAACATTGGTATCCTGCCACTATCCTCAGGGGTCAATTGTCAGGAAGGAAAAAGTTGATTTCTTGACAAGATGATTGCCACATGAAATGAGGAAAAGTCAAATTCTTGAAATAGAGGGATTTGAACTCAGGTCTCTTCCGCTGGTCCACAGAGCCTGCATTTTCCCCCTAGGCCCAGTGCCCAGCTGCCATGTTCTACCACCACCTCCCGCTTGTCTGCGATTGCAGACATGAGCCACTCCACCAGCGTTTAATTTGATATTCTTATTCATCTTGTTCCAGTGCTTTCTTTTTCCTCAGATAGGATCTTCAGTATTCTGGTGCTGTTCTTTTTATCTTTTCACTTAATTTGGAATCTTCAAAGTTTTATTATTTTGGCTTCTAAGCTCACATCCCATGGGGTTCCTGGCTACACTTTTAGGCAGCTCATGTCGTGAAGCCCAGAGTGTAAAAGATTAGAAAAACCAATAAAATACTTCTAGCTCCCCAAAACACTTTCTTTGTTTCCTAGGGAGAGCTGCATTAGCAGAGATTCTTTATATTACAAGTTGCCAGCCCTTGAAAAACTTTGGAAGAAGAAAGGCTGGAAGAAGATTGCTTAAAATGATTCTTTGACTTTCTGAATCTGATCCTCGCCATCAGGAGAGTTCTTGTTGGGCATGCATGGTCTTCTGGTGGCACTGCTACCAGAGCTGTGAGCAGTCACAAATTCAAAGGAGGGCACTGCAGTGTCTCAAGGCAAACTCACAGGGAGAAACAAAGTCAGAGGCCCAACAGTTCCTCACCAACAGCCTCATATGACTGTTTCCTTCTGAGTAAAAGCCTTCCTCTAGGTAAGGGTTCAGAATTCCTGTCACACCAAGGACTGAGTTCTCTTCACTTATCACAATCCGCCCCCCCAGAGATTCCTCTAGATGTGGCATACATCATAACTGTGTGTTGCCAAATCAGTAATCTAAGGTATGACTTTATCATAATTCAGCCAGCCATTAAACCATTTGAAAACTGGTCATCCCCAATATTTAGCTATCATAAAGCCGATAGAAATGGTCACACACAGGACTACGTGTGATTGTAAGTTCCCCTTTCTCCAAGGTATGCTTTCCAAAGTATTACTCCTGAGCTATACAGTCATTTGATGTTTGTCCTTGAAGACACTGCCAAATATTTCCATAGAGTTAATATGTTATCTTACGTTCTCACAATCTCTGAGTGATCATGTTTTCCACATCTTCATAAACATTTGATAGCATCACTGCTTCCTACTGAAACCCCAAAAGGGTTGGAGGTGCAGAACAGCAGTAGGGTGCCTACCCAGCAAGTGTGCTAGGTGCTTAGAGTTAAAAGCCTAGCACAGATAAAAATGAGTCCTGGAAATGCATTCCTCTACAAGGACTGGAGATCCGTGTGCCAGCTCATTAGTGTTCTAATAAGAGACTTACAGATTTGAGAGTGCTGGCTTCTTCTATTCTTGTGGTGGAAACAGGATAAGCCAGCTCTACTCTCTCTTCATGAAAGCATCAATCTCACTCTTGTGGTCTAATTACCTTCCCAAAGCCTTTCATCTGAATACTACCACATCAGGGATTACACTCAATGTATAAATCCAAAGGGGAGACAAACATTTAGTTAATTGCACCATTATTTTGCAGAAGGCAAGTTTTATGGACCCATAATTCTTAGACCATAGAAGAATTATTTTTCATTATACTTCATTGCCTGAAACTAGCATAAATCTTTTGTATTACCTTTAACTACAAAGAATGCAGTGTAATATGTCCTTTCCCTAAAAAAGTATATGCTGCTTTATTTTATTTCACTGTGAATACAGAACAATCTCTTTTTTTTTTAGTTTTGTGTTGTTTTGATTTTTGGCAGTCCCTCAGACTTGAACTCAGGGCCTGAGCTTCTTTTGCTCTACCACTTGAGTCACAGCACCAATTTTGGCTCTTTTTTTTTTCTTTTTCTTTTTTTTTTTGCCAGTCCTGGGCTTGAGCTCAGGGCCTGAGCACTGTCCTTGGACTTTCTCAAGGCTAGAGCTCTACCACTTGAGCCTCAGCACCACTTCCGGCTTTTTGCTATGTATGTGGGGTACCGAGGAATCGAACCCGGGTCTTTGTGCATGCTAGGCAAGCACTTTAACCACTAGGCCAAACCCCGGCCCAGAACAATCTTTTAATAAATGAGCAAATGATCTTTTGTCATAGTAAGTTGAATAAATATTATTTCTTATTCAAATCCGATTTTCAATTATGTCAATACATATTTCATATATAGTCTTCACTATCCTACATTGTACATATACAATTGTCAATTTTTGTATATTTGTAGTCATTTTCATAAGAAGACATCCTAAATTTCAAGACAGAATGAGAGAATGACTGAATGGACTTGCAATCGCTGCACTGGGGCACTGGATAACAGATCCAAGGGGGAATTATGAAAATCTCCAGGAAGGAGCCTTTGAATCACCTTGAACCATTGGTAGAGGCCTAAGTTCTTGGAAAGCTATAGGTTAATTTATACATGGAAGAGATATAAGCATTTCATGTCAGTTAAAAAAAGAGAACTCCAAAAGAAGAGAACTCCAAAAGAAGAGAACTCCAAAAATTATCGTCGTTTTGCCCTGTTATACATCAAATATTTTTTTCATATTTAGAAAATATTTCAGCACTACTTTCCTTATTGTTTATATAAAGTTTTATATTTTTTCTTTTGAGTTCATGACCAACTTTGGTGTGGGCCTAATAAGCATAAAATCCATGACTGATTCTCTGTTAGGAGCAAAGACATTTCCAAAGTTCCTTTTTTGGAGATCAACATTGGAATGGTGGTCATCCGGTGTCTAAGAGTGAGAAAATGTAGTAAATCTAGTTTATGGTCTTTCCTGAGTATGTGTTTCTTATATCCCCCAACTGTCCCTATTTTTGGTGATACTCTACAAACTCTCAAAGGACGTCAAGGGGCTTTAGTTTTACTGCTGGCTGTGGTTTACTATGAAATAAAATGAGCCAGAGTAATGACTGAAGCATATGTTCGGAGTTCTTCCTCACCATGACAGGTAAATCATGCTCCATTCCCCACCCTGAACTGGAGCTGTGAGCCTCAGCTGCTCATGACATAGAACTGAAAATTTCTACTGGGAGCTAGTCATCCACGTTAAACTCTACCTATGTGATCAGCTGCAATTACAAACAAAAACACTAGATTCTAGAAGGAAAGAGTTTGTCATAAATCATAGTGTTCATAAAAAACAATTTTGATAAGCCATTATTGCAGGGTTCAGTGCCTCAAGCATGTAAAAGAACTTTATAAATTAACCAGATTCCTGGTATCTGCTGAGGATGAGTGTGTGAGCACACAGTTCTAGAGCAATGTAAGAATTAAGAAACATCAGAACTACTGTATTAACTCTTAGTTATGTAAAGTGCTTTTTTTTAAATAAAGCTAACCTACTAGATCTATTCTAGCTAATCTACTAGCTCTTTGAGATCTGGACTGTAGGATTCAGAGGCATGAGATCCTGAAGGTACTTTTAAGTCATGCCTGAGATTTTTGATCTGTAGTTGTAAATTGCCTGGTAGGCACTCAGATATGATTCCTCAAAGTTCATGCATTGTTGTCTTACAATACCCAAGATTCTGAGTTAAATGTATATTAATTAATACCTCATTTGGGGATGCTAGATACTTTCTAAAATACTTGGTCAAAGGAGCAACTTCCAGTTTAAAATGTTACAGAATGACTTTCTTTAGTATACAAGCATAAACTCTTTTCCATGGTCCTTGGGTTTGAACTCAGGGCCTTGTCCTTGTTAGGGAGGTACTTTACTGTTTGAGACATCCCCCATGCTCTTTTCACTGAGATTTGTTTTGGATGGAGTCCCAGTGTTTTTAACTGGAGGTTGGCTCAGAGTGGGATACTTCATGGCCAGAATGATGCCTCCAGAGGCTGAGATTGTGGTTGTGCAGCAAACATCTATGGTTGTCATAGCTTCCTCAAGGTTTCTGTGGAAGGTTCAAAGTACCTTCTATGAAGCAAGGGCAATCCAGCTGGCTGCTGGTCCTTCATCCAAAGCAGCCAGGAGCAAGGGAGGTGTTATCAGTTAGGAAATCAAATCACTGGGCTCTCAATATTTTAGGTCATTTAAAGGAAAAATAAGCAGTAAAGGGAGGATCCTTACAATAAAAGATTATTAATGACAATTTAACAATTTAACATAGTTTAATAATACTTAACTCCTACCTCCAGTGACAGAGGGGGAATCTCTCTCTATTGTCTCATAGAAGTTGTTTAAGTTTTGAAAAAAAGAACATTTTCCTTGTCTGGAACTCGAACCTACAAAAGGGATGAATCTGAAAAGAAGTAATGAAATGCACTGATGCCTTTATGATTAGTTTGTTCATTAGAGAAAAATAAAAAGATTGTGGATTTTTTTCTTGCCAAAGATCATATCTAAACACTACTGTAATTTAGATCTTTCTGTTTGCTAAAATGATAAATGGTCTTGGAGTATTCAATTCTTCTGAACAAGAAATAATAAAAGATTATGCTCTACCTGCTGTGTAATTTTCTAGACCACAGAGATCAGAATAACTTTCTGTGTCTCCTTGCTTCATACTGCCCTTGAATAATTTTTTGAAGTTACTTCTGAAAGAGTTAAAGGTCTTTTACAATTAGGCTTCCTTAAGCTATGTCTGATATAAGACTTTATTTTTGTAATTTTGATTCATGGTAATGGGCTACAACCATTTCTTTCTCCCAGACATCTCTACTCATCACTTAGTCAGTCCTCTGATTATCTTCTCTTTAACTCTTTTAATGTGGCGCATCTAGAACCAAATTCTATGTTCAAAAACTATATTTTTCAAGATAATATGTATACCTCAATAATGTTTGAATTTTTCTAAAAATCCCTGGTTACCTACAAAATTTCCTCTTTCATCATAGTAAAAAGTAGAAAAGCTAGTAGTTATTGTGTCATTTAATATGCTCAGTATTTCTTGATTAGTTCAAATTGGATATTGCCTAATACAATGAAGCAATCACCACCATTTAGTGTTTTTATATCAAAAGATGTTTGATACTCTTTTCTTGTGATTTCCTAGAGACCCCCCATAAATGCTGGTTTAGAAACGTGGTTTTCAACAAAGAAGCATGCTCTGCCTCCTGGCAACGAATTTAGCCATGACTGGTGCTGAAGCACAAAGGATAAAACATCAAAGAATCATGCAACAAAGCTATTGAATTCAAGATTCTAAGTTAGCAGCAGTGAGAAAACTACTGAGCATTACCAGAGGGGAAAAAATCAGAAATTCCAGAAAAATTAAACAATATAAATGCTTTGGTCAAATTCTTAACTCAAAACTCTAATTTAAAAAAAGGAATTCATGAAAGCAGAAGGTCCTGATGAAGCACATTAGTTCTTTTGGAGCACTGTTGATAATCTTCAAGGCCCTATTTTCTAACAGGTATTGACCAAGATGTTTTCTCTGGCTCTTAGAAGAGAATATTTTGCCAACTGATATGATAAATTTTTAAAGTGGGATTTTTCTTAGTGACATCTCAAAAGACAGGAACAAAGATAAAGTACATACCTTTCAGGGTAATATTGTAGCTTACATGGTTCATTAAGATTCTGTACTTTGATGAAAAGGAGTAGGGAGGGGAAGGGGGAGGAGATGGGGGAGGGAGCACTCGAATTGCTGGGAAGCCAGTGGCTAATATTGACAACCTATCTGAGATGATCCCAGGTGACACATTGCCAGCTGAATATAAAAAGGCAGCAAGAACAGAAGTCAAAGAAACTACTAAACAAGAAGGAAAAACAGACCCAGCAGTGCTGGGTGACCAATGAGCCATAAGAGAAGCCAACAGATCTTAGTCACTGCCAGGGTTTGCAAGGTCCCTGTAGTCCAAAAGTGGACATCAAAAAGAGAGGAAAAAACATTTTTAAGAAGACAAAGGATAAAGGAAAGAAGGAAAGGTCAAAGGAAAAGAAAATAAAGCATTCATGGCAAAGGACATAGCTAAAAAGGTAATTAACCCACAAGACAGAGGGAGATTTTTACCAGCTACGCATCAGACAAATACTTCATATCTAAATTATACTTAGAGCTCAAAAATGGACCCACCCCAATAAAATCTCAAAGAAACAACAACTGAATTAAATGTGCTAAAGACTTAGAGAGACTTCTCAGATGTTAGAACGGCCAACAGGCACATGAAGAGATGTTTAAAATTTCTCACCATAAAAGAAATGCACAGAAAAACAATAGTGAGGGGGGGCGGTAGTTTGGCCTAGTGGTAGAGTGCTTGCCTAGCATGCACGAAGACCCAGGCTCAATTTCTCGGTACCACATGCATAGATAAAAGCCAGAAGTGGTGCTGAGGCTCAAGTGGTAGAGCTCTAGTCTTGAGAAAGTCCAAGGACAGCTCTCAGGCCCTGAGCAAAAAAAAAAATACTGAGATTCCATCCCATCCCAGGTTGAATGCCATTACCAAGAAAGCTAACAATAACTAATGTTTTCTGGGATTACACTGTTGGTGGGAATGGAAATTTGTTCACCCACTCTGGAAAGTAGTATGGAGGTTCCTCAAAAGACCAAATAGAGATCTTCCTTATGACCCAGCCTTCACTTCTGCGCATTTATCCAATTGACCACAAATCTTTGCTATACAGGGCTTCATCAAATAGGGACATGTAGAAATAAGAGAAAAAAACTCAGCCCTCTTTTTTTATGAGAATATTATTAGAAAAATATAAACAAGTTTTAAAAACTGGAAAAATTGAAAATATGAGTGACATATATACTATTTCATACTAGCTCTAGAGAAACTCTCTTTTTGTGGGCATTCATTTAAATATCATTAGTCATGTATGAAATGTTTGTCAGACACAGAATCGAAATCTCCACTGGTTTCCAATAGTTACTTTCTCTTCTTTTCAAACATTAATAATCATATATCTCCAATGATGATAATTATCACTAATGATCTTATTATGCTTCTACTTATATGAATGTGTACTTGCATATATATATATATATATTTGTATTTGGTATTCAGACCTTCAAAATCACTATCCTTCAAAAACTTTCTGTCTCCCAGTATCAAGTATTTCTTACCTTTAGAAAAGATATTAACAAAAAGAAAATGCTAAGGTGAGATAGAATAATAGGCTTTACTATTAAAGGGGGACCTGTTTTCATAATGGTGCCACCAGTTATCACTGTCTGAAAAATGACATATGAACCACCATAAGAACTGAATTGGAATTGAATGAACTCTTTTCCAACTTAGAGTTCAATGGCTGCAATCAGGAAATCTGAGTCTGAAGGCACCTTCACGTCCAAGTTCAATGTTTGCCCATGTGAATTGGAGGGATTGAAGTTGTCATTTGGTAACAGATTGACACGAAGAGGAGCGACCGCTCAAAAGGGATGTCGCACACATAGCCCATCTTGGAGAAGAGCTCTGGTGCCCTGGTTTTATCTTTTCTGCTTTGTGCCTGAGAGCAATGACAGAATTGGAACAAGAATTCACATTTACCTTGAAAGCATCCTGTGCACAATGCATGCTTAAAGTGATCGCGGCGTTATTTAACATCACTTCCAAGCCCACATTTCCAAAACATCATCTAAAATTCTCCAACTGATCCTTAATTTCTTTCTTATGCTCAATATCTATATCTGATCATTCATTTGGTACTTTCATTGCTGTGGTCATTTCCTCACTCCCCCCACCCCCAATTTTATTTTCAGGGTCAAAGTCAAGTTCTTGTTAGGTTTTATTTTGATTCTTAGAAACCCTTCTCACTCTCTGGCAATCTCGAATTTTCTCTTGGAGCCATGAATAGATACATCTTTTTAAATACAGTTCTTAGTTTTTTAGTGTCTCAAAACTATTCGATAAAATCTGTTTCAATACCAAGTTAATGTGACTTTTATTTGAAAGTATTGCCTTCCCTGGAGCAATGTACTTCATCCAAAATAACCCCTGCAGGCTTGATTCACTGATCTGTAGTTCCCAGCCAGGAATGTTTATTCTGTTTTACTTTTCTGCCAGTCAACTGAACTATGGACCTTATACTTGCACTGGAATTTCTCACCCATGGCTAGTGTTCTAACACTTGAGCCATGCCTCCAATGTGACATTTTGCTGGTTAATTGGAGGTGGGGCCTTGAAGACTTTAATGCCAGGGATGGCTTTGAACTCTTCTCACCCAGGGCTTCCCAAAGGCCTTGGGCCAGCTGAGTGTCTCCATAGGGCTGGCACATACCGAGTGTGTGTGTTAACATTACATCTGAAATGCCTAAATGTGATTTTCAGTCTCAAAGTAAAAGATGTAAAAGCCAAGATTTTGGCTTTCCTTTTTTCTTTAAACTTCCTTCCAAGTGTCACTCAAGGTATAGTTCATTTATTAATGTCTTATTGATTATTGATCAAAAGTTTCCTTTTGTGTTTCCTTTTGCTTTTGTATTTATGTATTGTTGATGTAACGTTATCTATGAACAAGGGCTGAACGGTAAAACTTTTGCCCCACTTTCCAGCTAAAGTAAACATAAGTAAGGAAAATATCCTCTGTTATACCATTTTATTGACTTTGTAAAATTCTTTGTATTCCTCTTACTTGTTTTTCCCCCACTTTCCTTTGCCTTAATTGATAGAGTTGGTCATTAATCTAAATTACATTTTTGTGACACATACACACAAAGATGAATTGGGTTCTTAGTCATTAAGGAACTTATAATCAACAAGAAAGACACATAAGAAACAAATGCAGAAATGTGTTGTAGGTGCATAAAAAGTATTACTACGAGTACAAAGGTAGTCCAGAGGAAGAACCGGTCAGTTTGACCCGCACACAAACAATGGTACAAGTTGAATCTTAAGCTCTGAATGCATGTTCGCAGGACAGAGGCATGAGGCAAAGGCCACGGGAAGCAAGGGGAGCGATAGTTGGCTGTGCCAACAGGATGCTTCCTGGCCACCTCATATCACAGGGTCACAGTAAGGTGAGACAGGGAATAAGTCTACATTCCTCACGTTTCCCTTCTTTTTGTTGTGAAGTAGTTGGACAGAGGAGCTTCCATTCACTACAGCAGTGTGTGAATACAATGCATCACGATCAGTGTCCCCCCTCTTCATTGTGTCACCCCTTCTTCATTGTCCTCCATTCTGGTTTACTCTTGAGAGGCAGATAATTTCTTCTCTTCGTTCCCTCTATCCGTTTCATGTTCCTATGTTGATGCCATCAATTGCAACCTTCGGCCACCGATGAACTCTTCAGCTCCGCAGCACTTTCACAGCCTATTATTTCCCTTTTCTTAAAAAAATGAATGGCAGAGCTGGCCTCGGAGGGCTCATCCAGCTCCCTCGTCCTGTCTCCTCAGTCCTGGATTTCAGTCCTGAGTCCATCCCCTGACCACCCAGCACCTCCTCCACGTGGCAAGGGTCCTTAATGGAGTGGATATTTTGTTTCCAAATACCATTTCATCCCACCACTCCTACAGCCCTGTGCAGGAGAGTGCATCGTTCCTGCTGCATGCTGACATTGTAAACCCCCCGCCCAAAAAAAGTAGCATTGCATCCTGAGTCAGGCCACAAAATTAGCAAACAGAATGAGCATCTGGTTCCAAACCCCACACTTGCGACAGCCTTGACTTTAGCTCTTCAAGCGCACGGAGCTGTGCTTGATGCCTCACATTTTCCTGCGTCAAGAATCCTCACTTCTCAATGGGGAGGCCAGAGGGTGCTGACTCCAGCTGTGCAAGCGAGCTGGGGACTGCTGCTGCCTTGGCGGAGGTCTCCAAACAGAAGATGCCCAAGGGTGGAGAATTGGAATGTGCTCTTCTCATTTTCCCACTGTCACCCTTCACTTGCCTATTTCAGCTCCCATCGCTCATCATTTTATTGAGCTCAGATTTCACTGGAATTCTAAGTCATATCTGGAGCCATCTGAAGCATATGGATTTTGACATAAAATAATGTAATGTTTAATACAACTATCAAAAGATATTGGTCCTTACATCAGACACAAAGAAGGAAATATCTTGACAGTGCTATAGCTTCCAGTCTCTCATATGTTTTCTCAGATGTAATGCTTTTTTTTTCTACTTCTTCGAAAATTCAACTCAAAGTGCTTCTCTAGGGAAAGTAATTGAGTCAGACCCAAGGCCTTTCCAGTGTGGCACTCCAGAAACCAGAGTGGTTGCTGAGAAAATAATTGCTCCACTAGATAGCTTTCTTACAAATAAAAGCTGCCACAACACACATTTCAATAGAGCACAAAACACTCGTAGGAAAATAGCTAATTTAAGTGCAGAATCAATGATCATGACTTCGATGACATGTTCAGAACTCCTGATGCTGTGTTTGCGCTCGTGCTATAAACCAGTAAACAAATGCGATTTAACATGTTCGTTTTAAAAAGTCTAGATGAAAATGAGAGTGAGCTACTTCTCTATGTGCCTAAAGCATTCCCATCACCACCCCCGTTGTGGCGACTGTACAAGCAGGACTCTGGGGACCCACTGTCCAGTTCTCACTCCTGGTTGTGATTTATTACAGCAAAGGATAGGGAGCAACAAATAGCAAAGCGAAGGTAACAGGGGGCCCAGGTCCGGCAGAACCAGGCACCAGCTCCCACTTCTGCCCCACTGGAATCCAGTGGGATGCACTCACTTGCTCCAGCTACATGTGTGAATATCATCCATCATCTACACTTACTAGAAATGTGGTGTCGGCCCGGAGCTGCCAACATTGGCCTTCTCTACCTGAAGTCCAGACTCAAGAAGGAAGAAGGTGCTCACTGTTTGGGCAAAGTTCTTTGTGTGTTGGTGCTTGAGGACACTGAATTACTCTTACCAGTGCTTGGGATGGTAGGGAGCCTCCCCAAGGTCAAGGTCAGGTCAAGGCCAGGTCTTACAGGTAAGTCTCATCCCATTCTTCAGCCCAAGTACCAGACCCTTGAGGGGCCACTGTGACTGTCCACTCCGCACAGATGAGTGAGTAGCTTGAAAAGCACATCACGTGTGGGCCGTGTGGCTCGCTCACTGCCCCAGACAAGGCTTAGACCAGGTGAAATTTGTGGGCCAGGAAGGGAGGAGAGCAGGCTCCTCAGAGCTGGGCATTGCTGCTTGAGCTCAGTTCCCAGGGCTTGGCTTGAGACTCCACTCAGCTACTGTGATTCCACCAGGTCTGTACACTGTGCTCTACCCAGTGACGGGAGCTGACAAGAGGAGGAGACTGACCTTTCTCAAGGGCAGTTGCGCTCTGCAATAAAAATTACTAATAAGAGATTCAGATCACAATGCTAATGTCTTTTGGCATGAAATTAGCCTTATCAGGACGTGAGTGGGTCATTTTTTTTCTGTATTCCTCAGGAGTGACACTAGACACCTCTTGGTCCATTGCCTGCTCTACTGTGCCCTAGGAGCTCAGGCTCCAAGATCCACGAGCACAGAGTCCATTCGGCTGACCTCGGAATATGGGCTGAGAGGACCATAGCGGCTAATTTAGTTCCCAGTGAAGATGTGATGATGGCACTTCTCCGGGAGAGGAAATGGAAATCGGCTCCCTCATGAATTACCAAGGGAAGGAAATCATGGAACTGGAAAATAAGTTTGGCTTTTTGAGGCTAACTTTTGGCTCCTCTTGTGTAAACCCTAAAACTGTGAGTCTTAGATTAGGAGGAGCCAAGAGGCAAAAAAGAAAAGTAAAAGATGGCTTGCATATAAATACCACTGTGACACCTCTCCACTGGTCCCTGCATAAGAAGGAGAAAATGGATGACAATTTGCTAATTGTTCTGAAGTGTGTCTGTCGTGTCTGATTGTGCACTGAAGAGCACAATTCAATTCACTGGAAGATCAGCTCTGACACAAGAGTGTCTTGCTTGAGAGTTCTAGAAGTCAGGAAGCAGGCTGAAAGATAGTTCCATGAATTGTTCTCATCTTCATTTTTTTCCACTTTGAAAGCAGCCAAAGACAGTTCTGGAAAAAAAAAGTTAAAATGTTTACCAGTAGACAGTTTCTCAAGTACATGACAGAGACTTTAACCTTTCTCAACATAGCTCTCTCAAAGCTTCAAAGCTCATGCATTTAGCCAAGGTCTAAAATACTAAAGGAGTATTTGCTCACTAAACAATGTTCCCGGATTTTTTTTTGCTTAAATTATTTTATGATTTTAGATGTGAAACTTCTGAAAAGAAAAACTAGACCTATGACCCATCTTTTGTAAGCACTTATGATTTCCTGACCACGAGGGGTTTTCTTCAGAGCTCGAGACTATTGTCAGTGCCGTCTCTTAGATTTACTTCCACGTTCTCTGTGAAAAATCGCCTTCAAAAGCAACCCTGGATTTATGTCTGCATTAGTTACTCAATTTGCATATAGTAATTGCATGAAAAAATAAAAAAGAATCCCTTAGTTGGCCTCATGTTTATGAAGTCATAATAAAATATATTGACTTTTCCTAAGGCTTTGTATTTATTCTTTATCATAATTGCTGCTGTGACCATGACACGAAAGCCTGAGACACAGAGAAACAGAAATTCAGGTCACTTAGGTATAATTCCTGGTGTCAAAACGTGTACACAACTCAGACATTTTGACAGCCTTTGCCTTTCAGGAGATAAACAAAGGACACTGAAAAACCAGAAGAGACAGCTGGTGACAGAATGAACTAAAGTGTGGTATGTGACATGTGACCAGACATGAACTAGGGCTGGATCACATTATCTGTGAAAAGATTCTCGAGTTGAAAATGTGTGTGAGGTTTCAGCTTAATATTCTCTTTACTACAGCACCTCTCACTGGGGGAAGCGTGTCTCAGGGGTTGACTTTGTCTGACGCCTTGTCCAAAAGTAGACTGAATTCAGAGTTCTTGAGGCTCCTTCCTTACTCTGTGTTGGGCAGTGATTACATTTTCCTCCTCTTAGAAATGGTGGTCAAGAAGTCATATTGACTGGGTCAGGAGTTTGGCCTACTGGTAGAGTGCCTGCCTAGCATACACAAAGACCTGGGTTCGATTCCTCAGTACCACATATGTAGAAAATGCCGGAAATGGTGCTGTGGCTCAAGTGGCAGAGCTCTAGCCTTGAGAAAGTCCAAGGACAGTGCTTAGGCCTTGAGTTCAAGCCCCAAGACTGGCAAAAATAATAATAAAAAGAAGAAGTCAAATTGACAATGATTTACTTGGTATAAGAAAACATTTTAACTTAACATGAAAAGTGTCTTTCTGTGCTGGTCTGTACAACCAGGCCAACAAATCATTAACTGTGTCACTTTCTATGAAAAAATATTACTATAGTAGTGATCTAATCACTTCTTCACCTAATTTTCAGGGAGAAATAAACCAAGTAAGAATAAGATATGAATTGAGATCCCCTTGAACCCAAAACTTTGGGTAAAATGACAATGCTATTCATTAAATAGACATGATGGGCGTCTACATGAGTCATTAAATAGATGTGGGGTGTGTCCATGTGTGGACGCTGCCTGTGAACTTGCACGGTGTCCACTCTAAGGCAAGCCCCATTTACAGATCCAGCTTGAGTAGCTGGCACCAGGATTCCTGACTGCCCCAGTTTAGGGTCTGTTACAGGATCTGGCTCCACTAGTCTCCTCTTACTTTAGTGTTTTCCATATCCCTATTTCTGTAAACTGGTTTCTTGGTATTGAATACAGGTACCATGCAACTCAAAATTTAAAATATATCTACCTCCTTCAAACCATGGATAAAACAAAGGCATATTGCACTTTCTTGTCTCCAACTTCCATGTAAATGTCTATGCATTCATAGATGCAGGGAGATATGGAGGGAAGGTGGCCAAGCTTCCTCACAGAACAGAGCCACTGAAGAGCCAACTGAGGATACACGGGACAGAGGAAGGCATTGCCTCCATTGTGTCAGTGTGGCCACCGGCTCCACAGTCCAGTAAGGCTCGATGTGGTGAACGCAGAGAACACTGAGCCAGCCTCAACCCGACCTCTCCACTCACTCCTACCAATTTGCATCACTCGGATTTCTCTTTCTCTGCCCAATTGTTCAGTTAGGCTTCATGTTTGTTTAAAAATTAAGCTCCCATACTCATATTCCAACTTCCAGTGCCTCTAGTTGTAGTGACCAGAAGCCAGATTCCCTCCTCAGATGGCCGAATTGGAATGGGTGATGAGCCCAGGACTCAGGTCCTGAGTGTGTCTCAGCGTGTGCAAACCCTCAGCTAGCCCCGCCTGCGCCACACGCGAGCAACATGGTGCTTTCAATTCCTCTCTCTTTCAAGAAAAAATCCAATCAAATCAGGGAGAATAAGTTCTGCTTGACACGTCGGTAATGATTTGGGTGGGTGAGTATTGAGAGAAGGGCAGGGGGGTCTGTTCTCAGAAGCTCCAGCTAAAAGTGCCTTCAGCTCACAGAAGAATAGTGGCAATCAAATTGGTTCTCGCATTTCTCAAAAATGTAATTAGGGTATAGGAAGAAGTACATGAAAAGGGCTGGGTTTATTTATAAATGATGTAGAATAAATCTTTCTGGGTCAGAAGATTTGCCCAGTGGTAAGAATTCAATACATAAGTGAAAACCCCTTGAGGGAACTTCTGCTCCAGGGTATATTTTTCCCCCAACCAAGGGGAACTTGAGGAATGAAAATGAAAAATTTCAAAGAAATGTTAGAAGTGAATTGCCAAAACCTAATTTGCTCTCCTCTGTAATGGTATGATTCCATTTCTGCATTAAAGAATAATATCCATAATGTGAAGATTATGCTAAAGTGCTCTATAAAAGGATACAATCCTTGAGGCAGTCATTTCTGACTGGCTTCCAATTGTGCTTAGAATGGCACACACATGGAAATTTGGGGAAATGCAGAGTCAGCAAGCAATTGGGGCTGGTAGCTTGAAGGGACCAAGTAGATGTGAAGGAATGTACAGTTCAGAAACAGGAGGCTTTATCTATAATACCTAGAGTATAATATAGTCCAAAATGTTTATACTTTGGTGGAAACAGAGTCACACACACACACACACACACACACACACACACACACACACACACAGCGTAATACATGTGTCAGTTGAGAGACCCGAGACAGTCACTGAAAACATACTATTTATCAAGGCATCCATATGTGAACTCCAATTATCACATTTTGAAACTTTCAATCTGACCTATATTTCTGCTGATTTCTATAGCAGCCAGGTTTTATCTCCCTTACCAAGCCTATTACAGCGATTTCCCAGACAGTCATGCCGAAAGCGTGCATGTGTCTGAAATCAGCAGAGAATATCACATTGATTGATTGGTGATGTCTAGCATGGCATACGAAAGAAAACATCACTGCCAAGTGGTGTTTGCTCTGGACTTAGTGGAGGTTTGGGAAACACAGGAAGAGAGGTAGATTCAGAGTTCAGCAGTGAGGGCCTGGCATGGCTGTGGAGCAGGTTGGAAGGACACAGGGATGCTGGGCCATCCTGCGTGGCCACCATAGGCTGAGTGACATTAGAGCAGGATGTCCTGTGACTGCTCAAACTGTCTGCTCAGAAGGAAAACCATCTCCAACCTGATAGGACCACCATGACTGACTCAAAGGGACCCACGGGCCCTCAGCTTCATCACCATGACATCTCTATCACTAGCCTTGTGAAATCGGCCACAATTCCCCACCGGTATCTGAAGCCCTGACAACCAACTCACTCAGCAGGATAGACAAAGGGAGGGATTTACTCCTGGAGAGACCCCCTGTGCTCCTGGAATCCTCTGCCTCTTTCCTGCCTTGGTTCACGAATGCCTCTTCCTTCTATGAAGGTTTTACCCAGGAGATAGGGAGCCTTCTCTCGTGAGAAGGTAGCATTCTTTCCTATGTGTCTACCAGGCCCAGGGTGAAACTGTCTTACCTTTCCACCCTCAATGTTCTTCCAGCTATAGTTTATTGAGTCATTTTTAAACATTTTTTATTATCTTTAAGTAGTTGTACAAAGGAGTTGTTGTCACCCCACAGTGCAGTTTATGAATACAGTGCATCTTGGTCAATGTCACCCTTGTAACATTCTCAGCCAACACTCTCAACACTCCTTCCCTTCCCTTTCATAATTTTGTAGGATATATATTGAATTTTTTGACCATTTAACAAAACAGTTTATGTATATAGTACATCTTGATCTGTGTCATGCCTTCTATATTTTCACCCCTGCGTGAACCACCCTTTCCTTTATTTTTCTTAATTTCCTAATTTTGTGGCATATACAATTCAAGTTGCCTTTTTCTCTGAATCTATGGAAGTGCTCACGTAATTTCTTTTTTCTTCATTTTGTTAGCTTGGTGTGTCACCTTGATTGATGTTCATCCACTAACCTATCCTTGCATTCTAGTAGCAGTGTCTTTATGTGATGCCCTGTAGTCTCCAGGTGTGTCATGGAGATTGCACTTTGCTGAGGACTCCATACCCACATGACGCAGGGATGTTGTACTCTAGTTCTCTTTCCCTATAGTGGTGTCTTCATAATGCTAGACTCCTAAAGTGAGTCTGATATTCTCCCTCCTTTTAAGTTTTCTGACAGAGTTAGTGAAGCATTGCTATTTAATCCTTACTTAAGTCGGGTAGAATTCTTCACTCAAGTTCTCTAGCCTGGCCCAGTACTTTATCGTTGTTGAGAATTCATTCATTACTGATTCAATTTCTTTCCCAACTATAGATCTGAGTAGTCTATAAAGTCTTCAGGACTTAGTCTTCCTTGGAATTTGATCCTCATTTTTACATGTGAATGAGCTGAAGTACTGAAGGCTTAAGCACATTCCCTGAGTCTTACAGCTGGTTAAAGAACAAGTTGGGACTTCTACTCAGATCAGGCTGGCTCCCACATTACCTTGTTTCTGAAACTTTAAGGATTCCCACTAATGCACATCCAGTAATGCAAAGTATTTAAACATAGAAGGAAATTATTTTAAAATAAAGTGATAATGTGGTAACATAAATAACAGCTAAATGGAGTTATTCTTTTTTGTTTTACTCTGAGTGTTTTAAAATAAAGATCCAATTTGAGTTTAAGATACCATTCATATCAGTCTACCACTTGCTAATCTTCCTTTTCAATAAAAGAAGAGATCAGGCCTCAGACTTGGAATATTAGCTAACAACATCATCTAGCAACAACTTACCAGCAATTTTTGTTGTTGTTGTGGTTTTGTTTTGTTATCATGACATTGCTTTCTAGTTTTGGCAAATAACACATGGCATCTGTATATAATAGTGATAATATAAACTTTTCTGTAAAAATAAATGTTTTAAGAGCAAGTAAATATCAACAGCATTTGGTAAATAATAAGATGCTACTCTGAGTACAAGAAGTCACTGAATTGATCTGTGAGGAGTTCTCGCATGAAGATTTAAAAACCAAAACAACCCATACCAACCTGTGTTGTCAGCTTCCATACTGACTTTTACTTATCTAAAGTACTGTGGCTTTTAAGAATCGCCTCTGTGAGAATTAAGATATATTTTAGTTCATGGTTTTAGAGATTTCAGGTCCTGGTTGCTTGGCCTTAGACAGTAAATCAAGACACAGGAAGCCTCTTTATCTTCTGAAATCTGAACGCGAAGATGAAGACAGAAATGGGCCAGGGCCCCAGTGACTGACTGCCTTGCACTGGGCCTTGCCTCTTAAAGGTTCTATTTTAATAGCATCACAGCTTGGCCACAGTATCTTCAATACAGGTACATTTATTGGGCCCTCCAGCTCTACAGGAAAGGCACCGTGGGATTACCAAACTGGGTCCTTCACTTAGACATTACATACACCATCTGATTTTATTGGAGATAGGAGCTTCAGAGGACTGCTTAAGGTTTAATGAAGTCATAGAGTAGAATAGAGCCTGGATTAGGCTAGATTAGTGCCCTTCTCAGAAGAATCACATGAGAGCTTGTTCTCTCCCTTTCCTGGGACACATGAGCAGGGGCGAGGTAGACACCTGCCCACTTGGAGCCCACTTGCAAGGCAGGAAGTTCAGCCTCACCTGAACCCAACCTTGCAGACACCCTGTCTCCGACTACAAGACTCAAGAAATGTGAAAAACTAAATGCTTGTTGTTCACAAAACCCAATCTGATGTATGTTCTTCTGGTAGCTTGTGTTGAGATCAATCAATGACAGATGAATAAACTACTGAGATCTCTTGTATAACAATCTGCATGGACATTGAAATATTAACCTGTAAACTTGCGAATACTATGCACAACCACACATACACACATATTTTATATATGCTCTATATACGACATTATCTTTACTACATAAGTATGAAGCGATAATAATGTTGATAATTTAAATGTTCTAATTTAACTACCATTTTCTTAGATCCAAGCTTCAAGGGATCAAACATTGTAGAAGGATCAGCAAATGGCCCCTACATGTTCAAAGAATGGCCTCTCGTTTTAGCACAACAAAATGTAGCAAAATCCTTCCCAAGGAAAATGCTTTTGAAGGCACTAAAATTCCTGAAATCCCCAGGGTGTCTCATCTTCAGAAGATCTGGTTTAAAGTAGACCATGTGTATTGCAGCTGTGGGTTGGGTGACCGCTGTGACTGGGCACATCTTCACTTTCTGCAGATGGAGCTTGTTCTCCTTCTTTCTTTCCTACCTACAAGTACATCCAGGAAGGATGCGGATGCTGGGGTACAGGATACACACAGGTGGGCCAAAACTCATGGCCCTCCATTTAAGGGTACACTTTCATTTTCAATGCAATTAGCTGTTTAATTGAGCATCCAAATTTAGCAGTGCATTTGCATGAGCAATTAATTATGATTTAAAAGCACTCTGTGTTAATGGTTTCTTTTCCATTATCTACAAATGTAATTACTGAAGGATGGATTGAGTTTGGAAATCATTTAGGAAGCTGGTGTGTGTGTGTGTGTGTGTGTGTGTGTGTGTGTGTGTGTGTGTGTGTGTGTGTGTGTGCCTGCCTCTGGAGCCCAAAGCCCCAAGTGTCAGCAGTGCAATTAGAACAATAAGCCTAAACAGGGAGACAGGACTCAGAGGGCAGGGGAGAGCTCCAGGAAAAAAAAAAAAAACAACAGAATTGCTCAGTTGAATAGATGGCAATATATTTCTTGCTCACTGGTATTAATTCAAATTACAGCTGCCATATGATTTCACTCAAGCAGAACAGAGATAAAACCTGGGTGCGCCAAACTACATTTTAAATCGAGGATGGAAAGGAAAAATCGTCAACTACACAATTCTAAAAGGAGAAAAAGGCTTATTAATTTTTTAAACCATCAAATTAATATGTAGTTCAACTCAGAAACATTTACATGGATTTCTTGACCAAAGAAAGTCAAGATATAACTCTCGAAGTATGAGATGAAATTCAGATAAGAAACTAAGCAATGAAAAGCTAGGCACTGGAGGGAAGATAGGAAGTTTGGATACAGCTGCACAGTGGATGCAGCTCAGACCCCAGCTACCAGGGAGACCATTCATAGAGAGATGAAGGATCAAAGCAAGTCTGAACAAACTTATCCGACAAGACCGTATCTGAAAATTACCCACACACCAAAAGGGTGGAGGATATGGCACAAGTGGAAGACCCCCCTACCCTCCCTGCAAAGCTCAGGGTTACCGGCTCAAGCCTTAGTACCAAATAATGGACAATGAGTCAAGAAAAAAAGGTTTTGAATAAATAGACTGTGTCCTTTTTGTTGGCTGGGGGGAAAAAAAGAGAGAAGATGTCTCCTACAAAATTTTTATGAGGGAAAAGCATGAAGCATGGTACTAAACTTAGATTTCAAGTGGTGGTGGTGGTGGTGGTGTGTGTGTGCCAGCCCTAGAGCTTGAACTCAGGGCATTGGCAATGTCTTTGAGCTTCCCTTTGGCTCAAGGCTACCACTGTACCACTTGAGCTACAGCACCACTTCCAGCTTGATGCACTGGAGCTAAGAGTCTTTGAACCGAATCCTCAGACCTCAGCCTCTGAGGAGCAAGGGTGACAGGCACCAGCTGAACGTAGAGGTCTATAATACGAATGACTGTTCAATGCTTTTCCTGTACGAAAATCCAGAAACATAGCACAGGTGCAGGTCTTCTATCCTGACCACACAGAGTGCAAGGACACAGTGTTGTTGGAGCGCCTGCTTGCATTTGAATCTTGAGGTGTGGGTAGGCTGAGTTGGCAGGGAGCCTGGCCTTTTGGGGACCTGCTGGGAAGTGTGGGGTGAGCAGTGATATGAAGCAGAGGGGCCCTTCAGAAAGGAAGGAGAGAAAAGCCCAGAAGGTAAAGTGGAAGGCAAACCATCCCTTTACACCCTGTCATTGAAGTTCCATTGTTTGATGGGCATGTGGCTCAAGTCGTAGAGAACCTGCCTAGCTAGCATAAGTTCCTGAGGTCAAAGCTCGTGTGCTATCACAAAAAAGTTAGGCTACGAGCAATAAAATAATTTTTAAAATGAACTAAATGGAATTTAAATTTTACAATGGCCATTGAATTGTACATTCATAGTTAGTGGAATGTGGTAGATTTGGTGGTAACAAAGATTTATACTAAAATAAAGTTCATTTACTGTTAGTTTTGTTTTACATTTTTCTAGTTGATGCATTTAGGTGCATGATTATTTCTCTGTAACTGTATTGCCTGCACTCACTGGTTTAGATGAGTAATTGTAAATAGTGATTTAGTAACCAATTTAATCTTTTTCTTTTCCATTTCAACAACCCAATTTGGTTACACCCTGATGTTTCTTGATCATAACCCCTATGCTATCATTTTCCCTCTTCCCCAACCTGCTTCTCAAACCAGTCAAAACCAGTCACTTCCTACATTTCCCCACATGTACATAAAGTGTTTTGTTGATATTTACCCTCACCATTTCTTGTTTCTCTGTACCATCTGTACCAATATTCTATCAACCCTTGGAGTGTTTACCTTGAAAGTAATGTAATACTTTCCCTTTGGCATCAAGCTTTTCAAATTTCACCATTATGCACAATTTATCCACTACAGAGAAGGGACAACCAGTTAACAAAACCAGGAACACAGTCTCAAAGATCCTCAAGACAAGATGTGGAAAGCGCACCCCACATGAGAGAGAAGGCCTCCAACCACTACTAAGAAAAATAACTCTAGTCCATAAGTCTTAAACACAAAGCCACAACCAAAGATAACAGACCTACAGAGAAAGAGGCCACACAAAACCAAAAAAAAAATCAAGATATAAAAAGAATCTGGAAAATTGTGTTTGGAAGCAGAAGAACTGTCTGATGCTTGGGTTGGCTTTGTAGCCCAAGTGTTGAGTTTGCGGATGAGTTAGGTACTCAAGCCTTCCTGAGCCTCCTGTCCTCAGAATAGCAGGCCTATTGCATGGCACTACCCAAGGATGAAATACGCAGAGCCCTCTGCACATTCCAAGCTGTTTCCTGAATCTGGGAGCTTGTGATGCAGATTAATTCCTTGGTAACTGCCTCTACCCCCATTGTTTTCTTTATTAGGAAGCAAAGATTCCCTTATGTTTCCTTGTAAGACAGAATGACTCTACCCTTCTCTATTTAGTACACCCTTGGATAGCTGCTTTAGATTTTATATGCTGGTACAAGAGTACAGCAATCAACTGTGACACCATCTGTTGAAGAAACCAGCCCTGGAGATGGAGTGCTACACTCTGCTTGAAACAGATAGCCAAATCTGAATACACTCAGTGCCTTTCGATTATCACCAACACCTGTCAAATGGACTCTAAGCTCCAGCCTTCAGTCTGGCCAATCTCAAAAGTGCTGCAGTTGTCTAGATGACAGTAGAAGTCAGTTACCAGGTTGGTTCTCTTACAGCTGGTTCTCTTCAGTAAGCCATGACAAGTTCTCAGGGACTCACAGTGATGAGTACTGGAAGGAAGAGTTCTATGAGCATGCTGAAGAGGAGGCCTGCCTCCATTACCTAATACTTGTTTCTCTCCTCACTACAGTCTCTGAAGTATGTGGTACCTCAAGCCAGAAGCTTTGGATGAGAAAAATGGGCTAACTCCATTTTATTACCTGAATACTTTGTATTCTACATTAATGTGTGTTAACATCATTTATATAAGTCTTAAGTTCTGGTGGTTGCCAAAACCTTAGAATCATTGAAGTTTCAGAGTCATATAGACTTTTTCCTCTAATGTTACTTCCTGTACTAATTTTTTAACTTAGGGCCAGAAGTTCTTTCTGTATGATGGTTATTGATACATAATTAATCATCTTTATTCAGTTTTACTTCTCCCTTACCCATGATCCAACAAAATTATTTTTTTAAATGGTGTTGAAGGAAGACATTGCGTTAAAAAAAGATGAACAGGTTTCTAGCTTTATCTCCCGTCCCGCGGGTTCAGTTATTCGTAAAGCCCGAGGAGGCACCTCCTAAGAGAAGAAAACCAATGGGGGAAAGAGAGGAAGGAGACCAGGCGCATAAAGAAAGACAGAGACAATCTGAGTCGCGTCAAGGTCTCATTTATTAAAAGTAAAGCAGGGTTTATATACCCTGAGTGTAAGGAAGGGAGTATAGAGGGGGGGGGATGGAGAGTTTTTGTGATAACAAGAACGGGAAATCTCAAGGTTAGGGGTGGGTCAGGTTATTCTTTTGGCCATTGTGCTAACTCAGGCGACACAACCTGCGGTTATTCCGAGAAGTATTTTGTGCAGATGACTCAACCAGGTGCAGTTTGCCCAAGGCTAGAGGGTCTTTGCTTTGTTCCGTTTAACTCCTTGGTCTCTGACAATTCCCCCTTTCCTTTAAAGAACAGTCTTTAAAGATTGGTTGAGAGAACATCCTGTCTTAGGCTATATGGAGGGCCACCTTACTCCTGGCAACATGCCTTGTTGAGCCGGCCTCGACGGCCTCTGTATGTTGTGCCATCCAGGGTAAGCTCCATACTATTCCCGTCATTGGATGCTCTCTAGCTACCTTGGGGTTAACGGGTGAGGAGTTTATGGAACTGAAGTCCTCTCTCAGGAGGGTTCTCAACAGGCCCTGCAGGGCCTTCTAGGTCCTCTAGGCAACGACAATGCACCGAGATTGACAGAATTAACTTGATGTTTATAAAATATGTAAGGCGCTGAAAAAGCTCAAAGGCCAAAAGAATTATACTGGAAAAATTTAAAAAGGTCCCAAAATTAGGCTAGAGTGGTGAAGTCTAGTCCTGGACTTTGGTCAGTATCAACGGTACTAAGGGGCTGATATTGAATAGCTATTATTTTAGTCTTAACTACTGTATCTATTTGGGTTTTTATAAAAGTCATAATTTTATTGAAAAGGAAAGGCCCGAAAGAGAGTAAAATAAGTATACCGAATAAGGGTCCTAACAGGGGTAGGAGATAAGGTAAAAGCCCATTAAGCCCAGTCCAGAGGGGGTTATCAGTCAGTTCCCTTCGTCATTTTTCCAGATCTTCCTGAAGGTTCTTGATCTTGTCCCGGACAATGCCAGACTTGTTTGCATAAAAGCAGCATCGTTCCTGTAAAGCCAAGCAGATACCTCCCTGTTCTGCGGTTAGTAAATCTAACCCCCTTCTATTTTGGAGGACCATTTCCGCTAGGGAGTCCACTTGGTCCTGTAGATCCTGGATAGTGCCAGATAATGCTTGGACATCTCCAATTAATTGTTTTGATAATTGATTATACTTATGTAGAGACACACCTAATCCGGCTGTTCCCGACCCTATGGCCGCAGTAACTCCTAGGGTCACGAGGAGGGGAATAAATGT
This sequence comes from Megascapheus bottae, assembly GCF_031878675.1. NCBI lineage: Eukaryota > Metazoa > Chordata > Mammalia > Rodentia > Geomyidae > Megascapheus > Megascapheus bottae. Next base: position 26,645,669 of record NC_143531.1, read on the forward strand.
AATTGCTCGTGTGTGTCTCTTCCCTCCTATCATATCAAAACTAGGGACAGGTAGGGGCTCATCCCCTGGTACGACACTTATATCTGGGAGTAATAAAGCGAGAACACAATTTCCTGTCCAGTTGGATGGCAATTGGGGATAGGCCAAATTTCCTCCACAGACAAATATTGTGCCGCTGGGGGAGCAAAGAGACGGGGTAGGTTGAGAATAGTTCTTCAATATTTCACAATTATTGGAGGGGTACGTGCCAATATCAACATCTAGGGTATTGTTTTGCATTGCACCTGAGAGGCAGGTTGTAAAATTGCCCATAGGTTGGACCCTAAGAGGGGGGCTAGGGGAGCATGTGTCTTTAGTACTCACATTATATGTGGCGGAAATAGCTAAAGGCATAACTCTCCCTGCTGCTAAACAAAGCCAACAATCACTAGCAAGTACAGGGTTAGAGTTGTTGAGTAAAAGAAAGGTGGTGTTTAAAATATCCATTGTATTTATATCTAAATTTGATGCTCGGGACTTGGGTAATGCTAAGGGATGATACGTAAGTTGAGGCAGTTGGGGTTCTAGTGATTTCAGTACTTGGATATGTTTAATAGCATCTGTGGGCCCTCCTCCATCAGATACGCCTATGGGGGCCGTAAGGGGCCAGCAAGAGGGTTTGCCAACAGTTCCCTCACAGCCAGCAAGTTGCAACTGCGTATGGAGTCTTGTATACCCAAAAAGACCAGTGGTCACGTGTGTGGCCGTTCCTTCAGGGTGAAAGGTTTTGGTCAGGGAGGCTTGAAAGTATTGAAGGCCTTGTTTGCCTATACAAATGGCGGCTGATGTATAGCAAGTGCTGTGCATTGCTGTGGTATATGCGCAGGATTCTGAGCAATTTTGTCTGGCTTGGCCTGTTTTAGAGGGAACTATTTTTGGTTTATTAATGCAAACCCATTTTGGTTGATGAAATCCTCCAGAATTAGTATTTACTTCTGTGCGGAGGTAGGCCACCTTAGTTGTACAATCCACTGTCCGAGTGTAACTACTAGGAGCTTCAGGCCAATATCCTCCTGAGCAGTCACAGGGAGGGCCAAAGAGTGCAGTAGAAAGTTCCTTTCTTGAGGGGGGGGGTCCAAAGCCTGAATTTACATTTTTGATTATTATTGAGGCTAAAAGCCATAGGGGCACAAGTTTTGGCTGCATTTTTATCTTACCAATTACAGGAATGGTCACGAGTTATTGAGACTCTGCAGCACCGTGGATCCTAGAAGAAGAGAAAAACTTTCTCAGGGAGGGTCCCTGGATTTATTATACGGTTTTATTAATCTTTCAGGTAACCACCTAGCTCCCCCTTCTTTAGAATTATAAATGCAAGCTGATCCTTTTCCCCAGATAATGACTGGGTCAGGGCCATTCCATATTCCCGTCAGTGGGTCTTTCCATAGGGCCTGGGCGTAGTCTGTTTGTGTGGTTGGATGCCAAAGGCGTTCTGCGGCAGATTTGCCATTAACGTCAAGAGTTAAAAAGTTTAAGACAAAGAGAGCATGTAATAATAAAGTCTTATAGTTTCCTTTAAGGGAATATAATGTCTCTTGTGAGGCAAGTTTAATGAGGGTGTTTTTTAAAGTCTGATGAGCCCTTTCCACTATTCCTTGTCCTTGGGGGTTGTAGGGGATTCCAGTAATATGTTTTATGCTCATTTGGGAGCAAAATTGTTTGAACTTTTGACTGATATATCCGGGCCCATTGTCCGTCTTTATAGCTTGGGGTTGTCCCATGACAGAAAAAACATATAGGAGATGGTTTATAACATCTTTTGTGGCCTCCCCTAAATGAGCAGAGGCACAAATAAACCCACTAAAGGTATCAATGGTAACATGTACATATTTTAACCTTCCAAAGGAGGGGACATGAGTAACATCCATCTGCCAAAGTTGTCCAGGTATGAGCCCTCTGGGGTTTACACCTACATGGGGTTCAGGGAGCAGGGTTAGGCAATTTTTGCAGTTTTTAACAATTTGCCTTGCCTGTTCTCTAGTAATTTTAAATTTTAAGCGCAGGGTATGAGCATTAAGGTGGTGAACAGCATGGGCCTCTTGTGCAAGGGTCACCGGATTAACTGTTTGAGATAAGGTAACTATTTGGGTTGCCAAATCAGCTAATTCATTGCCCCGGGTTAGTGGCCCAGGTAGGCCAGAATGAGCACGAATATGTCCTACAAAGAAAGGGTACGAACGTTGTCTAATAAGTTTTTGCAATTCAAAAAATAATTGAAAAGTAGGTGTAGTAGGCTGAATAACCGGAACCATTTCTAAAACTTGTAAAGCTCTGACAACATAATGGCTATCCGAAAACAGATTAAAAGGGTGGGTCTTTAATAACCGAAAAACACAAAGCGCAGCAAATAATTCTACTAACTGAGCAGATTTAAAGGAAGTATTTACAAAGTGGGAAACATTATTAATAACATATGAAGCTTTTCCATTTTTTGATCCATCAATGAAGATGCTCAAAGTATTGGGGATGGGCTTTATCAAGGTATTTTTTAGAAAAACGAAAGGAGTGATATTAAGGAATTGAATAAGTCTGTCGCTGGGCATGTGAGTATCAAAGCTACCCTGGAACCCAGCGCATAACACAGCCCAATCATCTTGTCTTTGTTGTAGCCAACTAATTTGCTCCTTAGAGTAAGGGGTGATTATGATATCAGGATCCTTGCCAAAATATCTGACTGAAATTTTTAATCCTATAAAGATAAGTTGAGATATTAAAAGGGGGTAGGGGGGTAATACTTTAGATTGAGAGGCAGAAGCATGTACCCAAAATAGGGGTACTGCTCTCTGCCACAGTAAACCAGTGGGGGTGAATTCGGTGGCAAATATAATTAAATAAAGAGGCAAACTGGGGTCAAAATAGCCTATATTTTGTTGGATAATAGCTGCTTCTAATTTTATTAAGGCCTTTTCAGCCTCTGGAGTAATTTTTCTTGGGGATGTGGGATCAGAATTTCCCTGCAAAATATTAAACAAGGGTTTTAATTCTCCTGTTGTTAATTTAAGATAAGGGCGTAGCCAATTAATGTCCCCTAGAAGTTTTTGAAAATCATTTAGGCAAACTAATTTATCCCTTTTGATTTTAATTTTTTGCGAATAAATTAAGTTGGGTTCTAATTGAAATCCTAAAAATAAAAAGGGATAGCAGGTTTGAATTTTTTCTGGGGATATAAAAAATCCTCTATCTTGTAAAGCAATAATTATTTTTTGAGTCACTTGATGGGCCTCCGTTTCTTGTTTGGCGGCAATTAATAGATCATCCATATAATGTATAATATATATATGAGGGTATTGAACACGAATTGGGTCTATGGATTGAGCCACAAATTTTTGACAAAGAGTGGGAGAATTAGCCATACCCTGTGGCAACACTCGCCATTGAAAGCGGAGATTAGGGCCCTTATGGTTTATCACGGGTATGGAAAAGGCAAATCTTTTACAATCTCCAGGATCGAGGGGAATGGAGAAAAAACAGTCTTTTATATCTATTACAATTTTTAAAAATTCTTTAGGGATAGCTGTGGGAGAGGGCAGTCCAGGTTGTAGGGCTCCCATGGGTGCCATGGTTTTATTAATTTCCCTTAGATCCTGCAGTAACCTCCAACTCCCATTTTTCTTTTTTATAACAAATATGGGAGTATTCCAGGGAGAGGTAGAAGGTTCAAGATGTCCCTGCTCTAATTGTTCCTGCACCAACTGAAGAGCAGCCTGAACCTTTTCTTGAGGCATGGACCACTGGTCTATCCAAACCGGATTGTCAGATTTCCAAGTTATTTTATCGGCTTGGAGCGCAGGGGGAGCAGTGGTCTTTAGGAAAAAAGGTCGGTCCCAAGACCCTTTCTATCCCATTTAGGGGTGGGTATAATTGGGTGACTAATTCCTTGCTCATGCTTTCCCAGTCCTTTTCCTGGCAAATATCCAGACTTGAGCATCATGTTAGTCACAGTCTCATTAGGGCTGAACATGATAACTCCCATTTGGGTCATTATATCTCTCCCCCATAGATTTACAGGGAGTCCGTCCACCACAAAAGGTTTAACTGTCCCAGTGTTTCCCTCTGGGTCTGTCCATGTTAATATTTTAGAACTCTGGAGTGTATTTTGAGTCTGCCCAATACCCTTTAAATGGGTAGCGGTGGGTTCCAGAGGCCAAGAGATAGGCCAATGTTGTTTTGCAATGACAGTAGCATCGGCCCCTGTATCTAAAAGACCCAGGAATTGTTTTCCTTCCAAAAATAGTTTTAAAGTTGGTCGAGATTCTGTCAATTGATGTACCCAAAATATATCTGTTGATCCTGGGGTAGAATTGCCACGCTGGGGATGCTTATATGGGAACTGTCCTGTTACCGGCAGAGGGAGGGCTTGTGCAATGCGTTGGCCTGCCGATATGGCAAGAGGGCCTTGAGAGGCATGAACTAAAATTTTTAATTCGCCTGAATAATCGGTGTCAACCACCGAGGGAATGACAGAGAGTCCTTGCAGTGAGCTTGAAGCTCGGCCTATAATAAGAAAAAACATTCCTGGCGGGGGAGGCCCGAACCTTCCAGAGTTTATAACAACTGTTCCTTCCTCTGGAGTTATAATTCTGGTGGTGGAGGAACAGAGGTCCAGTCCTGCGCTGCCTGCAGTGGCTCGGAACAAGTCTGAGTCAGCGATGTTTGCATCAGAGGCAGATTTTGGGCGGGAAGGGTCATTGGTTGTCGCGGTGGGTAGGTAGGGCCCCCTGCTGGGGCCCGTAGCCCGTTTACCGAAACCGCAGATAAAGGCTGGCCATTTATATCGGTCTTGGACCGGCACTCTCTAGCCCAGTGATGGCCTCTTTTGCATTTAGGACAAAGGCCAGGGGGAAGGGGGAGGGGAATTGTCCCAGGAACGTTGGGTTGTTTAATAGCTCCAGGGCATTCTCTAGCAAAATGTCCGATTTGTCCACATTTAAAACAGTTTTTAGGGCTAGATATTTGTCCTAGTTTTCCTGAAGGTGGAGTCTGGTTTTGGAGTATGGCTCCAATGGCCAAATTAATAGATTTAGACATTTTATGTTCAAAGGAATCCACATCATTGCAAATTTTAATCATACCATTTAAATCTAGGGTCTTTGTTTTGCCTCTTAAAGCAGCTTTACAGGCTGCATTAGCATTTTCTATGGCCAACTGTCTAACTATAATGTCATCTGTATCTACCTCACCTAATATTCTTTCGGCTGCTTCCAACAGTCTGGCAACAAATTGAGAATATGGTTCATTATTGTCTTGTACTACCCTGGAAAGAGAGGTAGTAACCACTCCTGCAGCAGGCACGGCTCTCCAGGCGGCCAGGGCAGCCTGAGCAGTCTGGGTTAATATTCCTGCAGGGAGTTTTTGTTGTTTTTCCTCCGAGGCAAATTTGCCCCTCCCTGAAATTTTATCAGAAGACCATGAAGCCATTTGTGTATGTTTTTTATTGGTAATGGCTTGATTTTCTGCCTTATCTATAAATTCAGCTTTCCAGGTTAGATATTGACTCCTGGTTAAAACAGACTGTACAATCTTGTGCCACTCATGAGGCAATAAATGTCCCTCACCCCGAGGCCCTCCAGTACTGTTAAAGTAAAAGGGGCGTTAATTCCATAATTCTTAACAGCCGAATGTAGTTCTTTAATTTGTTTAAACGTCAATCTCCTATATGTAATTTGAGAATCTCTCCTTGCCTCCTCCTGATCACCCCCTTCCTCCTCGGAGGCAGAGGAATCTAGGTTTTGTCCCTCCTCCTGCCTTCTGGTGGTGTCCACCTCCTCCTCTCCCGCTTCTCCTCCCTCCCCCTCTTGTTCCCGAGGTTGAGTGTTAGAGCGAGTAATTACGGGGAAGGAGAGGGAAACAGTTTGCGCCCCGGATCTGAGTCTACTATTGCGGCTCTTTGAGGCCGAGGGTGTTTTAGCGGGCTTGTTACCCGAGGCATGGGGGGTAGTCATGGCTTCCCCAACAAGATCCATTTGTAAATCATGAATTTGCAAAGTGAGGTCCCTTAACTCTCTTTTTAAATGAAGTACGTTTTTTAATTCTGTCACTTGTTTCAAGAGAGAGTCTTTGGATTTAAGGAGACCTTGCACCTCCGGAGGAACAGAAAATGATCTCAACATTTCCTGTGGTGGGGCTGACGGGAGAGGGGTGTCTGGATATGGGGGAGGGGTGGGCCAGTGAAGGGCCCTTATCTCTGGAGTCTGTGTAGCTGCAGAAACTTGGGGAAGAGAAAAAGGGCCATATCTTTCTTCCTCACAATGCGCTGCCTCCTCCTCTAGCTCCACCTCAGAGGGGGGGTTGAGCCTGCCATTATCAGGAGAAGTCTTAGGAATAATAGGATAAATATTTTTATAAGGTTTTAGTGACATATTTTTCTTTTTAGTATTGTTCTTGATCCTGTCTTCTAAAGGGGGTTGGACTTGTTCCTCTTTTTCGGGAATTAAAGGTGGCGCCAAGCGGCGTCCTGAGGGCACAGGCTCATCAATCAAAGAGGGAGTGCGCGAGCCAGGCCGAAGGCCAGTGACCATAGGTTTTTCATTGTCACTTTCGCTTTTGCGAGACGGGCAACGTGACTCCGTTAGGTAATCCTCTGTTAAAGCAAGTAAGCGAGCACTGTCACCTCCCTCCTCTGCTTCCTTTAAAATATCTCTAATAACCCCATAGAAGCTAAAGAAGGCCTCGGGGATTTGCTCTCCCTGACGGAGTAAATCATTGATATTTTTCCCTACCTTATTCCAGGTAAGGGGATGGATGTCTGGTCCGTGCAAGACCAACCACGGACACTTTTCTCCAACAAAACAAAAGAATTTTACCAAATCTTTCTTTTTAACTCTTACTCCTCTCTCCCTAAGTGATCCTTTCATTTCTTTTATAAATAAAACCTCTTTTTCATTTCTTTTATAAATAAAACCTCTTTTGATAACGCTTTGCCCATGGTTGATGGGACGGCAGAACTTACCTCAAGACTCTCCCACGGTGCACGAGCGATGCGGTGTGGGCGTCTCTACCTTAATATAATCGGGGTCCCCTGCTCTCCACGCCGTCCGGTAGGTCACCGTGCCTCGAGCCCCACGTTGGGCGCCACTTCTCCCGTCCCGCGGGTTCAGTTATTCGTAAAGCCCGAGGAGGCACCTCCTAAGAGAAGAAAACCAATGGGGGAAAGAGAGGAAGGAGACCAGGCGCATAAAGAAAGACAGAGACAATCTGAGTCGCGTCAAGGTCTCATTTATTAAAAGTAAAGCAGGGTTTATATACCCTGAGTGTAAGGAAGGGAGTATAGAGGGGGGGGGGATGGAGAGTTTTTGTGATAACAAGAACGGGAAATCTCAAGGTTAGGGGTGGGTCAGGTTATTCTTTTGGCCATTGTGCTAACCCAGGCGACACAACCTGCGGTTATTCCGAGAAGTATTTTGTGCAGATGACTCAACCAGGTGCGGTTTGCCCAAGGCTAGAGGGTCTTTGCTTTGTTCCGTTTAACTCCTTGGTCTCTGACAGCTTTACTCAAGATTTATTCGAGGCTCTTCAAGACTATTTATTAAAGACTATTGCAATGTGGAAAAGAAATTGAACTTACATATGCTAAAGCAAAAACCCACAGAAGCAAGCTCTCTGACAATAAACAACCTACTGGAAGACATTTTCTTCTCATGGCAATCCATCCGTGGAATGTGTAACATAATGGAACAATAATCAATTTACAAACTATATGATTCCTAATTCTGAAGTAACTATAGGAAACTTCCTTTATCCTCTTACTAAGTTTACTACTACTACTATTGTTGTTATTATTATTATTATTATTATTATTATTATTATCTTTGAATGCCAGCCTCTGGGAATCATGTTGCAAGACTTATTCTAGTAAGCTAAAATACCTGCTTAACACATAGGCAATTTCAAATTGGATTGTCTTTTTATTATTGAGTTGTAAGAGCTATGTGTACATTGAGAGAAAAATCCACTATGTTGAAAACATTTTTCCTAGTCTGAAGCTCACCTCTGTCTTTTCTTGATGGAGAATTTTCAGGGCACAAGTTTTAGTTTTGATGACCTTCTCTTTACCAATTTATTTTCTTTTATGGCTAATGGCTTCCCCAGGAAGCCCAGATATCTTTGCTTGATCTAAGTAGTAAAGATTCTCCTTTGATGTATTCTTAAAAAAACAAGATTTATGATCCCGCTTTTGGCCTACATCTGCAGTCATCTCAAATTGCTTGTTGTTTATGATGTGAAAAGTTCTGTTCTTTGCAAGTGAGAAGATCTAGTTCCTTCTACATTATTTGCTGAAAAGATTTTTATTTGTTTTTGCGTTCTTTTTGCGACCACATGGTTTCATATGTGGATAGTGGAAACCAAGCTGGGAATGCCAGCTGGCTCTCCTTCCCCTTTGCCCCTTACCCTGGGCACCTGTGCCCAGCAGTCACTTTCTCTCAGTCCTCTTGGCCCTCTTGAAGTGCATGGCTGCCATTTCTTTCTACTCTGTAATGTTCCAGTTTCCTGCGAGCTCAGTTCTGCTCTCGGCCATCATGCTTTAACAAGCTCCCTAAAATGTGTATCCTCTGAGGACACTATCCAGCTCTTCTGACCCTTTCCAAACCAAAGTTCTCCTACTGCAAGGCCTGGAATGGAATGATTATCTTCTCTGGCCTTTCGTTCTCCTCTCACACTAGAGGGAGGCACAGTGCTCAGAGTGGAGACAGCATGGTTCTCAGGATTTTCTGTCTGGCTGTCCATTTCCCCTGGTGGGCCTGTGGAGGTCTGGGTTCAAGTGTTGTCAGGAACTGTAGTGTGCATCTATGAATTGAACGTTTAGGGTTTATAATGCTCACGAGCCCGTCCATGCTTTCAAAACCCTTAGAAGTTCACCTGCGTCCTTCAGACTGTGTCTATGGAACGCTTCGCTGCTGTTGTTCGGAAGACATGAGAGCCACAGGTTCATCAGGCCCAAGACTCATGTTTTATCATGATTTCCTTTTGAGTCTTGCAGTTTAAGGTAATTTTGACAATGTTCTCTTGTTCCCTTCTGGTGAGTGATCAATTTCATAAAATTTAAAATACAATTACCCAGGAAGCTGAGATCTGAGACTCTAGGCACAGAGCCAGCCTGGAAGACAACTCATGAGGCTCTTATCTCCAGATAACCAACAAAAAAGCCAAAGTGTGGACTTCGCTCCAGTAGAAGAGTTCCAGTCATGAGTGGAAAAGCTGACCAAAAGCAAGAAGCTTCATCCAAATGTATTTGATATAGGGGAAGCCTTCTCCACCCAGAGAAAACGTCTGTTGTACTGAGTCCTGGGAAAGGTAAATGGTGGAGAGCCAAGTAGCCACTGCAGCCACTAAGGCAGCAACTTTGCACTGAAAATATTCACAGGGTTGTTGGCAGGTTTTTTAAGAGACTTGTATACTGCTAAGTTTTTCCTTAGTGAGGTTCCTTATTCCTGGTAGCCTTTGTGATGGTTGAAGTACCGTGTGCCCATGAAACCTTGTGTAATGAAGACGTAGCCCCCGGTGTGAGTGTGTGTAGAGCTGGGGCCTTTCACATGTGTCTGGGTCATAAGTCTCTGTTTTCACTACTAAAATCAACCATGAAATGGTAGAAATTTTAGGTGCCACACAGCCACAAGATCATGGACTGGACTATTTCTCTTTTCTAATTGATGTTGTCTGGTGTTTTGATACAGACAAAGAAAGATGAGCAAAACAATCTCAGAACATGAATGCACTCTGAAAACTGTCACATGAGACAACAGACATCTGAGTTGTCAGCGGCATGATTCTCTTTACAAATACTTGAGGCAGTTCAAAGTAAAGCAAATAAAAATTAAAGATGTGTTCTTCAACTTCATTGGTTAAGAGTATTTACATAGTCACAGTAAGGAAACTCTGAATATTCATTCAATCAAATATGTACTGACATAGAAAACATATATAGCATGGTAAGAGACAAATGAGAGTCAGAGAAGATCATCAAGAGAAATTTTTTTAAAAAAATCAAGACTTTTTTCTCTTCCCGGACCATGTCTAGAGAACATTAAAATGGTCCAGCGATTGACATACCGCCATAGGCTTTCCTACAACACAGCCTCTAATGAAAACCAGGCTGTTCTGAACCCCTGGCAATAGAATTGTTTACCTTTACACCAAAAAAGTTGGGAAAGCACCAAAATCAGCCTGTGGTATGTACCCAGGCCGACTCCGGGGGATTCGTGCTGTGAGACCTAATGTCCTCATGTGATTGTCAAAAACAAAGAAATGTGTCAGCAGGGCCTATGGGGGTTCCATGTGTGCCAAGTGTGTCCCGGACAGGATCAAGCATGCTTTCCTTATCGAGGAGCAGAAAATCGTCGTGAAAGTGCTGAAGGCACGAGCACAGAGTCAGAGGCTAACTAAAAATAGGAAGCTGCTTGTGTGTGCCGAGGATGCAGGAGGTCTATAAATTGCTAGCAAAGAAGTTTTTTGCTACAAGAAAAGGCTTGCATAATAAAAAGTCAGAAGGCTTGTTTTGTAAAAAAAAAAATCAAGAAATAAGACAATGTTTATGCGGATATGACTAGAAAAGAATGAAATTTTTGAAGTGTTTTTCACATGACAGCAGGACTCAGTCATGTAAAAGGGGCTCTTTATGTTTCAATCATAAGATTTTGTGTGCTAGTGATCTCAGGAAAAATTAGATAGATAGATAGATAGATAGATAGATAGATAGATAGATAATAGATATGCACATATATTTCTGAAAAAATGAGATTGATTTAACAAAAGGAAAATAGTCTTAATGAATGATGTGAGGATAACACTACATTATCTTTTCTTCCAGATATACTGTATGCCAAAACATCGTTTCTCAATTTTGTATAATAGATTTTAAATAGGGTGAGGAAATCTATTTGCAGGGAGGAAATTCTCGTGAATAGACTGAAATACACTTTCTTTTCTAGTACCAGCTTCCAGCTCTAGATAATCACAAGTAACAAGTTGCTCTACAGGAAAGGTCACCTCTTCCTTATATACTCCACACCACGAGGAACGATGTGCAAGAGGAAAATGAATTCATAATGCTAGCTGAAAAGTCATACCCTAAAGGAGGGACTGACTGAAGAAGGGCAGTGAATGGCCTAGACAAAAAGGACAAAATGAGAAACTGTGACCATTATCACAAAGCTAGCCTTAATCCCGTGGGACTGTCAACTTGTTACAAAATACTTTCCCACGCCTCTCCCACCCTGGGTCAAAACCCAGGTTTCTCTAGATAGGTTTTAGAGTTGCTCCAACTTATTCTTCCCATTTTTTTGGTGCTAAGTAAATCTCCTATTTTTGGTGATAAGTAAATCTCCTATTTTAAAAACCTTTCAAACACTTTCAAGAATGTATCTATCTCTTTATCCATCGACCTTTCTTTTCTCTATCATCTATCTAATTAGGAGGTTCCATGTCATATTCTAGCAAGATTAACATTAGCACACAAATGTCCACATTCTTTCTCTGCTACTTCATCACACATGACCTTGGAGAGACAGGGGTTGCTGTCTTGGAGTAGAACTTCAAATTTGGAAAGGGAAAAAAAATCAGAGAATACTCTAACCACATAAATTTATAAGTGCCCATATCTACAAATTCAATGCAAGACCTATCAATATTCCAATGTCATTCTTTAAAGAAATAGAAGAGGCAATCCAAAATTTCATATGGAATAATAAAAGACCCCGTATAGCAAAAACTATTCTTAGCAGAAAGAACAGCGCTGGAGGAATTTCAATTCCAAACTTTAGACTCTATTACAGAGCTATAATTCTCAAAATAGCTTGGTACTGGCACAAGAACAGTCCTGAAGACCAATGGACTAGAACTGAAGACCCAGATATTAACCCACAGACCTATGGCCACCTAATCTTTGATAAGGGAGCCAAAAAAATAGAATGGAAGAAAAACAGCCTCTTCAACAAGTTGTGCTGGCAGAACTGGTGAAGCACCTGCAGAAAACTAAAGTTGGATCCTTCTTTGTCACCCTGCACCAGGATTAACTCCAAATGGATAAAAGACCTCAAGGTAAAAGCTGACACACTGAAAACTTTACAAGAAAGAATAAGATATTCCCTAGGTCTCCTTGGCACAGGTCGAAATTTTCTTAATAAGGACCAAGAAACACAACAAATCAGAGAAAGTCTGGATAAGGAGGACTGCATTAAACTGCAGAGCTTCTGTATGGCAAAGGACATAGCTAGCAAACTAACTAGAAAGCCTACGAAGTAGGAGAAAATCTTCACTAACCATACAACAGACAAGGGCCTCATATGTAAAATATACCTACAACTCAAAAAATTGAATCTCTCAAAAACAAATCTTCAAAGAAACAACCATCCCATTAAAAGGTGGACCAAAGACTTAAAGAGAGTCTTCTCTGAAGAAATAAGAATGGCCTATAGACACATGAAGAAATGTTCGACATCTCTGGCCATAAAAGAAATGAAAATCAAAACAACTCTAAGATTCCACCTCACTCCAGTTAAAATGGCCAGGATCAAGAAATCTAATAACAACAGATGCTGGAGGGGATGTGGCCAGGAGGGATCACTACTACACTGTTGGTGGGAGTGCAAACTCATTCAACTACTATGGAAAGCAGTATGGCAGCTCCTCAAAAGACTAAACATAGAGCTCCCCTATGACCCAGCAATTCTAATACTTGGCATTTACCCTATCGTCCAGAAACAAGGGCATACTAAACCCACTAGCACAATGATGTTCACAGCAGCACTATTTACCATAGCAAAGATATGGAACCAACCCAGATGCCCCTCAGTTGATAAGTGGATCAACAAGATGTAGTATTTATACACAATGGAATTCTATGCTGCTGTCAGAAAGAACGACATTGCCCCATTTGTAAGGAAATGGAAAGACTTAGAAAAAATTATATTAAGTGAAGTAAGCCAGACTCAAAGGAACATAGGCTCAATGATTTCCCTCATTTGTCATAATCAGTAGAAACCTTGGTCTCTCCTAGCAGAGACTTACAATAGAACAAAACCTAGATTCACAAGGCCATAATGAAAGGACCTCCAGGATATAGAAACAAAAGCCATATAATGAGTGATTGTTGTCCTTAATGTACTATGTTATCTCTCATCTCTTTTGCTATCCCTTGGTTATCTCATATTGTTATAGTATTTCACCTTGTTAACTGATATATTGGATATATGTGTATTGGTTATTTGAAGTCAGATAGGGAAGGGAGGAAAAAACAAGATGAGGGGCGGGGGTGGGGGGAGGGAAATGGGGACCAAGACATGAGAAAGAATATCAATGTTGGTGAAGTAATGCACCTTCTATCTGGCGAATATAATGTAACCCTTCTATTAACTACAATAAAAAGTAAAAAATAAAAAAATTATAAGTGCCCACAAAGAAGATATTGTGAGACAGATAGATATCAGACATAGGATTCTCAACGGTAGCCTTTACACCACGTTGTGCAAAATACCAGTTATTTCTCCTTCCTATTCTCCAGATCCCCTGAAGCCTGAAGCAGAATGGCAATTCCATGGTCCAGAAATCTGTTCACATGAGCCATCAGGTGAATCCAAGCTACGCTGAATTGCGTGAGTCATTGCAAGAGACCATGAAAACTCCCTGGCTGAAAACATTCATGATGCTGGGAGGACATGAGAAACGGTGTGTCCTGCTCAACTCCTGCCTGCCTGCAATAGGAGTCCTTCCGGCCCTGATCTCAGGCCCTCTGAGTGGGACTCTGCCCCCTCAGTCCTCATCCTGGATGTCTTGAGCTCTGGGCAGACTTGCTCTGCAACAGAGAAATGAAGTCCAGATGGTTTTCTCCGTACATAGTATAGATGCAAAGGAGAAAAATGGTTTAATTCGCATTTGGAAAACATTTCCAACAGTAAGTTGAGGGTGATTTGGTGTCAATTTGCTGGTCATACAATATATTCTGTTAGCAACCATACACATGTGTTCCATAGACAGCATCTACTTCTAGAATCAAAGATTATTCCGCTGTCCCAATGTATGCCTAGGGAGCAATTATCCACATCACTTTTGTCATTCAGTGCCATAGTCAATCCTTGCTTCCATGCTGTACCAATGAAGGGTGAGTGACTGTAGAAAAAAGGTCATAATTGATTTTTATAGAGTTGCAATCCCAGACATGTGTTCTTCAAATGTCCTATTTGCAGTTCTATTGGTGATTTTTTTTCTATCTGTTCTACTTTACTGTCAATGGCCAAATACATATTGAAATAACAATACAGATTTCTTCAAATAGAATCTCAATCACCAAGCGTTTGGGAGTTCTTCTTTACCCCGGAGTCACAGCACCACTTCTGGTTTTCTGGTGGTTGACTGGAGATAAGAGTCTCATGGACTTTAGAGCCTGGGCTGGCTTTGAACAGAGATCCTCAGATCTCAGCCCCTGAGTAGCTAGGATTTCAGGTGTGAGCCATCACGCCAGGCTGGGAGATCTTCTTGTGGACAGAATTAAGTCACTAAAGGCCTCCATGGATGGACGGAACATAAGAATGTCATGGACATTATAACTGACCCCAAGGAGCTCTGTAAAGAAGGCACAAAAGTGTCAAGAACCAGAAATGTTTCTCTTCCCCGGATCCTCACCCATCCTCCTCTTCTATAAAGCGGGTAGAGCAACTCTGACGGCTCAGAAGAAGTCAGCTTTGCAGAGCACACGACGGGCTGGTGTCCATCAAGAAACAGCTACGTGGTTGTGTCCGGGGAGAGCTCAGACTCGTGCGCACTGTGCTTGCTGTGCTCGCTGGCTCAGCGGGGCTAAGGAAAGGGTGTTCTTGTTGTAGCTAATGTAAATTATAGTGCCTGCCTTTGTAGTGCTGTGATTTGAAGTGACATTCTATTAAAGGTATCCCTGACAAAAACAGAATTAGGTTGTAGAGAGAGAATTAAACAGGAATTATGCTTGGCTGGTAACCTTGAGCCTAATAGCCTTGAAGAACGGCAACAATAGTCTTTTTTTCCCCTCTCCATTTTTTATCCTGTGATCTATTTGCACAAGCAGCAACTCTGAGAACTTTAAAAAAAAAAAAAGGCATAAATCAGAGCCATTGTTTCCCACTATTGTGGTTTACCACCACAGGCTCAGGGGTTTTGCCAATGAGAATTTCAACAGCAGGTCAAATTAATGTAAGCTCCATGATAACCATGGCTGTAACACCTTAGTAATAAAATGAAAGTAGTGACTAAATTGTCCTGTCTACAAGGCTTAGTGAGAGGATGTGAAATCATTCATTAGCAAGGGCGATGCAGTAAATTTCCAAGAAGAAATAACCCACCTCAGATTTCCAAGCACTCATTCTCATGGCTCACCTGACTTAGGGACTGTGATACAATGCAACCTGGGCGAGCTCTGCTGGGAGAGAGTGGTGAGGAAACAAAACTACACATATTTCGCTCTTGAGTAATGTGAGAAGGGTAGAATGAGAAGATGAACACTGGGCAATAATATAAACAATGGCTGCCGTTATACTCACTAGGGGATAACAGTAAAAACTGCAGTGCTTGTTTCAGTGAATTAGGTAAAAATCTACTAGATAGAATATCTTGAAAATGAGTTGGGGAGAGAGAAAAGGAATTTGGAAATATTTTGTTCACTGTAGAAATGACAATTAAGGTAAGTATCACAAATGAGTATTGACATTGGAAGTTGGTCTCCATGGCAACCAGTAATTACTTTTGCAAAAGAAAACAAACAAACCTAAGTTTTTTTTAAAAAAAAAAAAAAGTTTAACGGGGCCGGGCGTTTGGCCTAGTGGTAGAATGCTTGCCTACCATGCACAAAGACCTGAGTTTGATTCCTCAGTACCACATACATAGAAAAGCCAGAAGTGGTGCTATGGCTCAAGTGGTAGAGCTTGAGAAAGCCCAAGAACAGTGTTCAGGATTTGTGTTCAGTACCCAGGACTGGAAAAAAAAAAGAAACATAGTTCAACTAATTTGTTTGGAAGATTATTGGCAAAATTTGGTGGATAGGAAAGACTAGAAACTCTAATTATATTTGAAACAAGTAACTATTAAATGGAGAGTTTAAATGAGACAACTTGTTTTTTAAAAACAGTATAATTCTCAGTTATGGTGATTATAACTCTTAAATAATTATCTCACTGGAGTAAAATAAAATAAAAACTTTTTAGGAAAAAAGAAGAGGTGTTTACTATCAAGTCTTGGCTAAGAACTATAGTTGGCATTTAACTTAATTTCCAATAATCCTATTAGCTAATAATATCACTAGTAGCTTTTTAACAATTAGTTTGTATTAGTTATGCAAGAGGGTATTTCATTGCTACATCTCCACATTAACCCAGTCCCCTTTACCACATTAGCTTTCGAAGCACTATAACATAGGTACAGAGCCTTGTAGTTCAGATAAGGAAGACACACCTCCACCTACGTCTCAGTGCATGCTACCCATCCTGCCACCATAGCTGTCACTTCCCAGGACAGCTCAGAGCTCTGCCAGCTTGGAATAACTGGTATCTCTGTGATGGTATTTATGAGTTCTGCATCTATGTTGATCTTGTTGTGACTGTTGGACCTGCAGCACTTGCCTCTGGGGAGCTCCCGCATGGGAACCTGCATCTGACAAGGTTTAAGCAAGACATACATGACAGCACAAACTCACATTGTACAAGATCACAGTATTGCCTGAGTCTTTGGCTTCCTAGGAGTTCCTCAGAAGTGTTCTCGAGCTTCCTGGATTCATGGAAGACGCTGAGAGTCTGGAGAAACCTATGGGAATGCATTCATTGTAGCCATTCAGACCATATCTGACTGTCAGCATGTTCACTTCCTTTCTCCAAGGACGGATGTTTGCTGGTTCAGACTCTTCACGTGGACAACGTGGAAGAGTCGGGGCCATGACCAGATAAGACAATCTCCACTTGCACACAGTTTGCTCACAGTTGTGAACTGCAAGCATGGCTATGTGGGCGGCAGGCCTATCATTTTGACCCTTCAACAACCTGAGAGGCTTAGAGAGCTTATATTGATTTGGGAAGCCTGGAATTGTTTTCAGATGAAATATTTGAGGCAATGCTATTAATAGTGCTGCATATAACAGCTGCCTTTATTTATTCATAAATACAGCACAAACATCTCCCTCATCAGGAGAGGATTTTCGTTTACTATAAAAAGATAATTAATTCAGGCTGGATAAACTTAATGGTGCATTTGACATCTGGGTAAAGCAAACAAAAGACCAGAATAGAATTGTGTGAAAGAAGAAAAAGGAGGAGCAAGAGGAGTAGGAGGAGGAAAAAATAAATCAAAATAGAGAATAAAAATACGTGGTTAAATTTTATGTTGATTTCTTGAATAGGAAATAATTTTCCACCCCATGTGTTATGCTCATGTTTCCCTAAAAAGAAACATAGATATCAACAGAACACAGAAAAAATGCACGGCTGAACCTGGACAGAATTTCAGGTGGTTTCTTGCTTCTCTTTTCGATTTTATTCAATGGTGACAAAAACGTAAAACATTTCCAAGGCTCTGCACTGTTTCATGTTGCCTGTGCCCAAGAGAGACCCACACACTTGAAAATACAATAAGATAGATAAAAACTGTTTTGTGAAATGTAAAGAATCCTAAATGTGCTATCATCATCATCACTAATTTTAACACCAGCCGGCTGTGTCTTTCATAGACACATGTGGGTATTGACCGTTCAGGAAACTCAACTTGGCAGATGATATCAAGTGGGAAAGGCCAGTGCTCGTGTGGGCCAATCTGTGCGTTGCCATTCTAGCTCACAGCTGTCACCTGTTCAGAAACTGCCTCCTTCTCAGCTGCTCCTCAGACCCATTGGTTTTCTGGACAGCTCTACCCTCACTGTCTGCTGTGCCATGGCGCTTCCAAACCTACTCTCTCCAAGTAGTGCCATGGGGCCTCTCCCCACTTCCTGTGTTACCTCTGCCCAGTGGTCGGAGCCGGTCATCATACTTCTGGGTTTTCCTCTCTCCATTTGTTCTTGGTGACAGTCACTGGCATCTCTTAAACAGTCCTTAGTGGAAAGGGACCGACAAAACCCTTTCCAGGAAACTTCTCTGTGGCTAGGTTTTGACCCCAGCCAGTGCATAGAATCCATGGCTGGACTTTGTGCCTTGTGCCTCTCAGCCATCACATGAGGGAAGGCTGTCTGCGCTGACGGGGCCTGAAGACTTAACTTGCTGAGGCTGGGAGGAATGCATCACATGATGGCAGTCAGGAGGCTCACAAAAGAAATAATACTATGAACCTGGAAATGAACTTGGGACATCAGCCCTCCTGCTCGTGGTAGAAGATTGCACCGAATATTTCTTTATGCATGTCGGAATAAGATTTCTCTGTGGTACATAGCAAAATCATCCTAACGAAGCCTGTGAGACCACAGGATCCTCCCTCACTGAACCTCCAGGTCCACACAACCCTCTCCCCACAGCCCCCACACCTTAGTTATACCTCATTTCCTTGCAAGCGTCGCTCCCATGTGGGCCTGCCCCACTGATGAGGTTGATGGGCTGTTTCTCCACAAGACTCCATCTGCGTCCCTTAGGTCATTCACTAACAATTTCCACAATGATTTCAATGCTTCCGAAGTCCTGGGTGAGCGCTGCGATCCCATTCTCAGAGAACTGCTCTCTCACACTTGGAATGGGTTCAGTCCTCCCCCACCACCGCCCCCCAGACCTGTTACAGAACCAATGGCGAGGCAAGGGGTGCTTATGAGCTTACGATGACCCTATGACCTTCCTAGGAGCATGTGAACCCCATGGGGCAGAGACTGGCTTCCCATACCCTGCTCCCTTGCAGCACCTAGCTTCGTGTCCACGGGGCATCTTGTCAGTAGTCACATCCCAGTGTGATTCAAGCTGTGACTTCGCTAATGGAAAAATGAACACGGTGATAAAGACAGATGATTTTGCTGGCCGGGCTGGGGCCTGTGATGACGGCATTTCGAAAGAGATGTTTCCCCCCTCCAAGCTATCTCATTTCACAATGCAGGCCTGAAGGCTGAGAATCAGGGTGAAACCATGCCTCCCCATTAATGAACTGTGTCGTCTCTGCTACAGAACACCGTGAGGATTAGGCAACTTGTTTATAGCTAAAATTTACCTTGCATAATAACCTCCTTCCATAATAAATTCCACAACTCAGACATCAGACACATTTGGAAACACTGGCACAAATTTGTATGGAAATGAGATCTCCCCTGGGCACAATGCCTATCTATGACGTGTGTGTTAACTACGGCCTACGCTAGTGTCTCAACCTGAGGCAACAGACAGAGATGAAAATGTGTCCTCTACTCTGTGGGTTGGATAGAGACAGAGAGTTTGAAATAAACATATTCCTTTATGTTTTCATTTTGTATATGTTGGGTTGACTTTATGAGCTATCGACTTTGCTGGTCATAACGAGGAACACATTAACGTCTATGTCTCTCTTTACAACCACAGAGGAAGACATATTAAGTCTATCTATCCACTCTTCTCAGACAAAGAATGAGATTATATAAAACGAGACTTGTCGCTGGGCTTTAAGGGTCTCTTGGCTCACAAATTATGTCCTGGTTCTGCTTGTGTTTTTGTGTCTCTGCCTTCTAGACTTTATTGTTTACTGCCAGGGAGGATGTAGAGATAATATTCTCTCATACATCTCTTCTTTGCCAGGAATAAAGAAAACTCGAGACTATAATTCACCAATATGACTGAGGACTTTAAATCTAATTTGGACTAGGCTTACCTTTACTGGGTGAAAGTAGAATCTTGGGCTTTCTTTACTACAAGGGAGAGATGGCAGGTGTTTTCAGCATTTAAAGCACTGGATGAGATGGAAATAAAATACCCTCTAGGAAAATGGCATTGGAGTGGCCCCTCAGAAAGGACAATGTAGATTTTGAAATGCAAAGGAAAGACAGATGTTATTAAGGGTACAGGAGTGGAAAGTAAAGCTTACTTGCTGCAAATGATTGCTTTGTCTCTTACGTTACCTATGTGGTGTAAGAAGTTGCAGGTCTGTGCTCGAAGCTTACTAAATTCAACTGAATTAACTCAGAGTAACTAATATTTACTTAGAATTCTAATTTGGAGCACTAGAAAATTGCAAATTTTAACCCTAACTGGGTAGCCTTATGCAACAAAAATGAATCAGTGGCCACTTAAAGAAAAGTATTATGATTTTCAGTCTCCCAGTACACACACACACAGAAGGAGGATTCACCTTCACCAGTTTAGTTTGTTTTCTACTTCTTGCTGGGGTCACAGCTTCCCTCCTTGAAGATGAAGTCTTCTTTCTTCCTGGGCTGCCCTGTTCTGGCAGTACTCCAGTCCCAGCGTCCACATTGGCAGGGACGTAGGCATGTGCCATTGTGCCCACTATGGGTAGAGAAAATGTCTCTAACTCTATTAGCTGAGCTTAGCTTCAAACCTCAATCCTCTCCAACTCAGTCTCTCAAGTCATTAGAGTTACAAGCGTCAGCCACTGGCAATCAGGTGGATGGTTATTTCTGTAAGATAAAATAAACTTGGGGCCGGGGGTTTGGCCTAGTGGTAGAGTGCTTGTCTAGCATGCATGAAGACGTAGGTTCAATTCCTCAGTACCACATATATAGAAAAAGAAAAGGCTGGAAGTGATGCTGTGGCTCAAGTGGTAGAGCACTAGCCTTGAGAAAAGTCCAAGGACAGTTCTCAGGCCCTGAGTGCAAGCCCCATGACTGACAAAACAATTAAATAAATAAACAAACAAACTCCAAGTGATCAGTAGGGGTTTTGTTTGTTTTAAAATTCTACAAACATGTTAACAATGAATTATTAAACTACCTACCTAAACCACCTATCACTGAGGAAAACTGGATACATAAATATTATCTTGGCCATAACTTTCCTAGACACACTTCTACTTTTCACTGAAGATATATGGCTGCCAGCACAACCAATTTACTGGGACATACAGTGTCCCAGAGGGTGTCTCTTGCCACAAATGCTTTATACCTTACCACTCACTCCATTATCAATAACTGACTGTAGAGGAAAACACTGGTCCATAGACCCACCCCCTTTTCTCATGGGCCTCATTCTCATGGGACTCATGTTTGTTAGTTCACTCATCACCCAGATGTCCCCATGCCCTTATAAGAAGCAGAGTATCCGTGTCATTTCCATGGATAAAACAGATAGGATTTTATTTAACATCTTATAATATATTACAAACATATACAACGTCAATAATAAATTAAAAATAAATGGGTAAAATGAGTCTGAGGAAAGTTCCTACTCAGTACATTGCTCAGACCTTTTTCTGTCTTCATCCCCTAAGCATTCGGGTGATGAGCAATCCTGATCATTTATTTCCTTGCTAGAAAAACTGGTTCTGGCAGCACTGGTCAAACACAGAGCGATCCGTGGCCTCTTGGCAGCAGAAAGATGTTTGCTGATCGCAGGGATACTGACGGATGCACCTCTGCGGTCAAGAAGGATTGATGAACATTTGTACGATATGCACAAAACTCTGCAAGAACTCATCAACATTCTTCTCTTCCAGCTCCTCGCATTCTCTGCATCCAGACTCTGTGATATTCTGCCAAATTATAAAAGGAAGAATTAGATTGGCACGCCTAATGTATGTCTTCCCTGGGAATATTACGTTATCTGAACCATATGGGCAGGCCGGTAGACAGGAAATTGGCTAATTCGCATGCTATGAAGAAGCACAATGACAGAAGAGAACTAGGAGGTGGAATAGGCACTCGTCTCTCCTGAAACAGATTCAGATTGCTGAAACTAGAAGCCCTGTCTGGTAGACTGTGGACTCCTTCTTAGAGCCCTGTAGTAATGTCTTGTTATTTACTCTGAGTACAAAGTTTGAGCCTCTCTGTGTGGAACACGGCCGGCTGTGAGCTACTTGCCTACTTCATTTATTCATTCATTCATTCATTCATTCATTCATTCATTTGCCAGTCCTGAGGCTTGAACTCAGGGCCTGAGTGTGATCCCTGAGTTAATTTATTTGCTCATAGCTCACAGTTTACTACTTAAGCCACCGCTCCTCTTTTTGGCAATAAACAGAAGGCAAGAACCTCAAGGACTTTCCTGCCCCAGCTGGCTTTCATGGTTCCTCAGACCTCAGCTTCCTGAGGAGCTGGGGTTACAGGTGTGAGCCACTGCATCCCTGCATCCCCTCTCACTATGACACATCACCTGGGGAGCCCGGAGGCCATTGCTTTTTCTCTCTGTTGCATTCAGGTGCTGACTCTTGCAGGAGAGTATGGGAGTTCGCAGGCTGCCCAGGCCAGCGCAATGCACTGACTCTACCCAAGAAATCCTCACTGAAGCCTCTCCCAGCATCTCATGTGTTCTATTCTCATTAGACCTTTTCTCTTTTTCTAAGCTCTTCCAGGAGGAGAGAGAACACCCAAATGTGTTTGTTTCCCTTAGCATTAAACTTAATGCCTGGCACACAGTAACCATCTCATCCTAGGCTGAAATAACTATTTAGGTGAATTCCCCAAATTGTAACTTCCAACACAGTGTGTGATGGATAACAAGAATATTGCAAATGCAATGATTGTGAATAAACACACTAAAAACCATCTGAAGTGGAAAGGCTATGACAGCAAGAAGAAAAAATGAAATTAGATGTTGCATCCATTAAGCACACGGAAGATAGATTCCACAGCATTTACCAGGCAAACAGTGTCTGCCTGGCACCGCTCAACTCTGTAGACTACTGTCCCATTTGATCCAGAGAATAATCACGTCGGAGAGGCAGGCAGGGCCGTTACGTGATGCGCCGGCTTCTCTGCCTGTGTGCCCACCCCTCCAGCACTTATGCACAGCACCACCACTTCAACGACTGACATTGGCCTTGTCACTGCGTCACTTGAAGCAGGGCGAGCTGTCAGGGAGACACAGCAGGAACGTTAGCCATGAATAAATTCACTTCCTAAACATATCGAGAATTTGGGATGTGCCAGGCATCGTTCTGAGAACGGGGCGAGGGCAACGTCCTGCTTGCTCCTTTGAAGTTGATGCTGTGGAGGAAGAAACGAGGCAGCCCTCCTTTGAGGAAAAGCAGTGACGCTGGGGAGGTGCAGGAAGGCCCTGTGCACACACATGGCAGCGCCCAGACAGCGACACTGCAGCAGAGATCTAGAGCAGCCTGTCATTTGTAGGGTACTACCAGCTCGCACCAAGGCACCAGACGCAGGTTCTGCACGGGAAGCTTCCTGGGCCTCTCCCTGTGTCATCCTATGTCGGCCTATTCCGTCACACATCTCTAAGCTAGATCCCCAGCTCCCTGACCAGCCTTTGTGATGCTACCAGACTTCATAAATAACCAGCTTAGTCATCTGCTTCGGTGATCACCCGATGGCTATTTCCTTCTTCCTTAAGGCCAGGGATCCTGGGTGTGATTTTCTCTTTGTTTTTTTTATGCTGGATCCTCAAGGCTAATATGTATTCATTAAATGAAGTAATTTTGCTATGCCTTTTAGGTTTATTATACTCATTTTCTGCCTGTCTTTGTTTGGTGACCAAAAGCCACAATTCTTTTACTTCAGCCCTCACAGTACCTTCAAATAATTGGTACTTTTACTATGTATTTTCAGGGTTAGATCAGACTTTGCTTGCATGGAACGGGGTCTCCCCCTTTTACCCATGGGAACCAATGTTTCCAGGTCACAGTGTCCGATTTGTGTCTTTCTTCAAATAGAACTGAGGATCACTAAATCAAAAGAAGGCAGAGAAGAGGAGGAGGACGGAGAATAGGAATAAGAGGAAGAAGAAGAGAAAAATAAGAGGAAGAGGAGGAAGAGGAATAGAACAATTTCAGAGACATACTGTATGTATTAAAGGATTCATTAAAGCCTCAAGAGTTGAATTTGGCAGACAGTAGTAACTCATTAAATATGAGTTACCTGTAGCCCACTATTACTGGTATTGAACCAAACCTCAAGTTAGTAACTCCACTGCACCTGGGTCTCTGGTTCACCACTAGACTCCAGCACAAGAGCCCATGGCAGCCTGGCTTAGCAAATGTCTCCTTACCAAATGTCTCAGTGGACAGTTTTAGGCTGTGAGGGCACTGCTCACGTCTGCATGCTATTTGACCCACTCTGAAGCCTCTTCTGCGTGCCACTTAGGAGGTATGTGTGTCTGTGAATGGTTTTCCCTGGTCAGACTGGCTGCATAGAGAACTCACCCCATTTGAAGATAGACTGCTGTTGGCCAGAATGATGAGATTGCTCACTGTTTCATGAATGTCCACATTTCTAGATTCATGTAAAATTACCCGTAACTCCAGCAGGAAGCACTTCATCGCCGTGACTTTGCAATTAGGCTAAAAAATATAAAATGTTATAAAGAACTATTTTGGAAAAAAATAGATTCTTTCTCATTTTCACACCCATGTCATTCTCATGCTTGAAACGTCCATCCAGATGTTTTCTAAAGGCCTACACATCTTCAAAAATGTTACAGAGGAAATTTTTCCCCCTCAAGAAGGATGCTATGAGAAAAAGAATGTGAAACACACGGATAGACTGGATGACCTTGCCTCAGCCGAAGTAGTTCCTCTGTGGAAAGAATGTGCCAGCACAGAGGCACATCTGTAAGAATTTTTAGAATCAGATTGAACATCAACCTTTCTCCGTGGTAGCTTGCTTTCATCCTAATCTAGTTCATCTCAAAGCTCCAGAGGCTGAAGGAATTCCAAGAAAAAAATAAAGCAGACATAAAACCCTACCTCCTGGCCAGCCTAAGGAGGAAGCAATCTCTAAACGGTGCCAGACAATCCATTCCCTACCACAGTCATCAAACAGAAACGTGAACGTCAAGTATTGACTAGAAATCTACCTAGGACTTATTTGGGTCCCTGATAGCTGGCACAGGGCTTGGTCCTTGCGGACACTTAAGAAATGTCACTAAGTAGATGAATGAATGAAGAAACGCACACAGCCAATGGGCTGGCACTGCAGCTGCTCGGAGTGATAAGGTAGACTCCATGTGTGTCTCATAACAGGACAAAGTGGAGGTTCAGAAAAGTTAGCGCCATCCATGGTGACACCGGGAGGGAGAGGAAGAATGCCTCTTCACCTCTGAGCTGCCAGGCTACTTTCTTAGAAGAAAGCAATCTCAAGATGTGAATGCTGGTGCCTCGTCTGCCTTCTGCTTAGACAAAAAAATGCGAAGAAAATCAGAAACAACAAAGAGAGAATTCTTCCATGGGGAGCAGCCAGGCCCGACTGGGGAATAAAAATGCTTTTCCTAGTTCCTTCCCATGGCTTCTCTCTGGTGACTGTAAAATATTTCAGAGATGTTCTTACAGAGAAATAGCAAAGAGGATGCCGCTTTCAACAGACACACTACAAAGCATGCCTTCCCTTCAGTGAAACTGGGGATTCATTTCTTGGCTTTAGCCATATTCCAGAGAGGAAAGTGTAACATCAGCCTTAGACAATGTCAGAGTGGTAATGAGACAAGTTCATCATTTTTGAATTCTCCTAGATTGTGTGGACTGTTTCTGTTCTCACATAGAGACCACTTAGACGAAGGCTCTCCTGAAAAAAATGTAAAGATCCATGCAAAATATAGAGTATGGGCACTCATAGGCAATTTATACACACTGTGGTTATCATAGGCAATTTATACACACTGTGGTTATCATAGGCAATTTATACACACTGTGGTTAGAGCATCTATACACCATGGCACAGGAAATAACTGATAGGTTGGATGGCATCGAATGGGTTAACCTGATTCATGCATTTAATTTCATCTCAATCTAACGGCGTTACAGAAATGAGTAATGGATTTTGTTTGATATTGATAGAGTGGGGGGTGGGTTACTTTTTTGCTGTTTTGATCTGGAGCCTCATTCCAGAAATAGTATTTGAGTAGCTTTTCTTTCCCAATTACCACAAACTCAGTGAACTTATATATAGAAATATACATTGAAAATGAAAATTAAAACCTATGAGAATTTTAGTTATATTATAAACATGATATTTTTGAAAGATGAAAAACCATCAATTTTGTAAAAACAAAATTTTTGTACTCACATGAACATTACTCTCGGTATATAAAGTAGCATCAATGTGAATAGACTGAAAATAAATAAAATTAGTTAATATGATAAAGTAAACCATACCCTACTTATTAACCCATCATCTCCACAGAGCCTCTCCCACTGTCCCTAACTTCTGCCCACCTCTCTTCTGACAAATGCTCCTTTTCATCCGCCTGCCTTAGTTGCACAGGCAAGGGAGGAGTTTCGCTCTTTCATGTCCACAAGTTTACAATCCAGTCCAGTCAACCCCACCCCTTTGTCCCTTTCTCCCTTTTGCCTCCCCCCATTTCCCAAAACATTCTCAACAAGTTCTAGTGGTCTATGTTCATGGTTGGAAACATTTTTTTTTACTGTATCTTGAGACACTGACAGGATTTCAGCATATGAATCAATGGGAAAACACAATCCATCCTGTATTTTTTTTAATCTGTGTTTTATCTGTCAGTTGATATGATCCTATTGTTTCCTGGTTTAGGCTGTGGATATATATGTTGGGTTACAATTGTTGACTTTCAGATATTGAACAACAGGTGGAACCAATCCTATCTGAAGAGGGTGTATAATTTATTGCCAAATTTTATTGTTAATATTTTGCTGGAGAATTTTATATATCCAATAACTGTTTTTAGTCTTATTTTTGATCCCAAACCCATCTGATTTTAACATAAGAACAAAATAAGCACCCTAAAATAAGTTGGAAAGTTTTCCTTCTTTTATTTTATGTAGGAGACGGTACAACTTTAATTCTTCTGGAATTTTTTTTTTCAGAATGCTCCAATATAGTTGGTTGGGTCTAGAGTGTCTTTGGCTGTGCATTTGATGAATTCACTGTTTCTATTGGCTAAGGGATACTTGAATTATCAAGTTCATTTTTGACATATTTTAGAAGTGTGGAATGTTTGAAAGAATGGTTTGTGTCCTGTGACTTTTCAGATTTGTGACCATGAGATTGTTATTGGATTTGTTTGTCAGCCTACACGATGCCATAGTTTATACCCTCAATTCCATTTATGATACTACTTACAACAGTCTGTCTCCAGTATGAGCTAATCTTAATTGCATTAATGACATCTGAAAAGATGTTTTTACCCCCGACTTTCTCTCAAGCAGACTGCCTTCCAGTTATCTCTCTTAAATCTGTCGTGCTCATTTTGCGATTGAGTGTTTCCAGCATATTTTGTGTTTTAGCTATTACAACATTTGTAGCTGTTATTCCCACTTGGTTCCCTTATACCTTCGATTTCTAAGATTTTCACGTCTTTTATGGTGTTTGTAATTCATTACTTTGTGGAGAATTTTTGTAATTGGTGCTTTTAAACCCATATCCATTAATTCCAATATTTGATCCACCCTGGTTATGACTTTCGTCTTCTTGGTTTCCAGGCCCTGTGGCTACTGTACTGTGTCACTACCACTGAGGCACTGATGGTTTTGTGTCTCCTAATGGGACAGAAGGCCTTTCCCTGGGTCAGGCTTGTTTTTAGGTAGAGGATGGGTATAAATAATACTTTTTCAACTGCTCTTTTGAGTGTGGCTTTGCTATTTATTTTCTACTGGTTCTGGTGGACCACCTGGTGTCTCTGGCGGGAGAAGAGACCTCTACTCCAGAGATGAGACATTCCTTCCTGGAGTCAGGTCTGCCTCAGCTCCCCCTACAGACAGAACCAGGCTACCAGGATTTTCCAGACTGAAGAAGGAAGTCTCTGACCTACATCAATGAGGACAGTGAAAGATTAAAATTTAAAGATCACTAAAATTCAGAAACAAAAAAAGAAAGGCTTCTTCTAACGCGTTAGTAGGCACCAAATAGCCTACCAAAAGCCTTGCCATTTCCAGTGAGATTTCATTAAGGCTCACAAAAAGCATAAAGATATACTTCCTGGCAATTGGATCAGCGAGGTCATAGAAAAGCGAGCACTCACTTGAATAAGTTCTTCAATTCTTTTCAGATCATGTATTACATCATGCCAGCTGGCCTCTGTTTTAGGAAGCCCTGCGCCGACACAGCTGAAAGGGAAGCATGGTGAGTGAGACAGGACCAGAACAGACTTCTAAACACGACGAGTGGACCATCAACAACTCTGCATTCTGAGTGACGACTCCAGTGTTGGGCTTGTCTCTGCGCATGTCAGAGCCCTGCAGATGAACAGAACCCCCAAACAGCACAGTCTGGACACGTTAGCTTAACAAGGATCAACCATTGCTGAGGTTTCCAGAAATCCATGGCTGCAGGCATAATTCATAAGTTAACTTTGTATCCTACGACGCAATAAACAGAAACTGCACCAGATGTGTGGCAGTGCCTGATAAATGTTCTTGAGTGGATTACTATATTTCTTTAAGACTTGAAGGCCGAATAAATAAGTGAACATGTTAAACAATAGCCACGTTCCTGTCATTGTGGGGCTGTCGGTGTGGCTTGTGGTTTGTTAGCTGTGTCTCGCAATGCTCTCAGGGTGGTTATGTCTGGACAGGCTTCTCCATACACATATTTTATACATTGCTCAATGTACTGTGAATGACGGTATATGTACTCACCTGGGTAAAAACTGAAATGGAGCATCCAGATAAAGGACACGCTGATGCAATGACTATGGAGTGAGGTTAGAGTGCTGGGAAAGGTCGTCCTATGGGTGTTTTACAGAAGCTGAGTTTGCAATGGCGTCTCGGGGGGTTAGGGGGAGGGAGGCTTCTCTGCCAGAAGCTAAGGTTCCTCTTACCACAGGGGCATCACTGAGAGAAGGGAATCATGTTGTGAGCTGCGTGTGGGGTCAGGCTGACCCATGGATCTGCATCGCTGACGTAAGATAAGCACACAGGAAATGAGCTGTTACAAAAACCAACTGGTACCAAGATGAATGACGCCATGCTTATCGCTTCTTGCTTGACTGCTATGTCTGAAACTTGCTTGTGGATTGTCCACGAAAGTAACTCCTGGATGTTTTCTGTTTCTAAAATAGTATATAAGACTGGAACTAAAAATAAACGGGCTGCAGTCTTAGGCCGCAGACCTCCCGACATCATCTGTTTTCTTTTTCTTCTCATCCTCATCTCCTAAATCAGGAATCCCACCTCATTGCCAGCTGGCTCTGGCAAAAACAGACTTTAGATAACCGTTGTTTGGGCAAAGTGACTAGCCAATACAACACTGATTTCAGTATTTGAATCGACACATGAGCTGCAGCCAAGAGAAAAGAAAACAGGTAACAGACATGGAGAAATCTGATTGGCTTTTAGGAGAAGAAACCAAAGGTCTACTTAAAGAAATATTTCCATCTTAAGGTAAAGACCAAAGTAAAGGAGGCATCAAGAGCAGTTAATACAGTCACATGAGCAAGTTTTCCTGGAATGGATAATTTAGGACGGCTATCATGGCTATTGACAGGATGACATGTATGAAATTACCCCAAAATGAAGACATGAATGCCGGCCTCAGTTAAAAAGTGACTGTTCAAAAGCAGACACAAGTAGCACTGGATAGATGGACTTCTCAGGTGTGGTTTCTGAAAAATACAATCACAAGTAAGATGATGATCCACTTTCAGTTCAAATATTAGATGGCAAATAACACATTAGCGTATTTCTGAACACAAAGGTACAATTATTCCACAGCCAGTTTTCCTTTATCAGAAATAAGGGAACTAAGATTGATCCCTTTTGGCTTTTCTCCCATCTCCAAAGCTGCCTCCTCTTACACAGAATTCTTTAATAAATTTTTCTCTTGCTGCCTGGCAATGATTATTTCATCAAGTTTACAGTGATTTAATGATTTACATCTATACAAATGTTGCCAATTAACCTTTTCTATTATGTGAATTCCTTTCAGCCTTCTCTCCTTTTTAATAGGTGAATATGTCTTCTACAGTACATATCAATGGCATGAATTAGTAGCAAATATAATAAATGTGTGTTAAATTCCTGTAGCTATATGAAACTAAGTTATATTACCCTTCAGAGATAAATAAAATAGAAATGGAATTGACTAAAGATAACACTATCTTAAGAGCTGTTGTGAAACACGGTTTCCTGGTGATTTGAGAAACTCATTTATCTTAGAAATCCCCGGAGTTGTATAACCTTTTGTGTTCTCAAAGCTCTTAGTTTTGTTAAAAGAGAGAGAGAGACTGAGAGAAAGAGACAAAGAGAGAGAAAAGAAAGAAAGAAAGAAAGAAAGAAAGAAAGAAAGAAAGAAAGAAAGAAAGAGGAAGTACTGTGTTCCATTGAGTTTGTGCTGGAGAGATGAGAAACGCCCAGGCCTTGTTTCTAAAAACTGCCGCATTCATCGAGAGGACAGACATTTAGAGAAACACATGGATCAAAGAGCATCACAAAGTGGTTTACCTTGTTCTCTAAATCCTTTGCTATTTTTTTTTTCAAAATAAACACAGTCCTTGTGAGTGCAGACATGGATGGCATGCCAAGGTTTCTACAGTATAATCACAAAGTGTATTACGAAGTACCTGAGATTCAAGTAACATTTTTTTTTGCCAGTCCCGGGCTTGAGCTCAGGGCCTGAGCACTGTCCTTGGACTTTCTCAAGGCTAGAGCTCTACCACTTGAGCCTCAGCACCACTTCTGGCTTTTTGCTATGTATGTGGTACCGAGGAATCAAACCCAGGTCTTTGTGCATGCTAGGAAGCACTCTACCACTAGGCCAAACTCCCGGCCCCTCAAGTAATATTTTTAAACAACAGTAATATGCTACCTGGGCCCTAGTGGCTCACACCTGTAATCCTAGCTACTCAGGAGACTGTGATCTGAGGATCGTGGTTCAAAGCCAGCCCTGGGCAGGAAAATCTGTGGGACTCTCATTTCTAGTTAACCATCCTAAAACCAGAAGTGGCACTGTGGCTCCATGTGGTAGAGCACTAGTCTTGAGCAAAGGAGCACAGGCACAGTGCCCAAGCCCCAAGTTCAAGTCCCATGACCTACAACAACAACAACAACAACAACAACAACGAAGTGCTGTTCTATTTTTTTCCTTACCAAAATTCTCATTACTCAATGCCAGTATAAGTCCTTACGTATTGAAGAGCCGGCTAGGACAGTGCGCTTCCAGCAGCCATCCATCCAGAATCCCTACAATACAATCCAGGGGAAGGGGATGCCGTTAAAACCACAGTGCTAGCAGGGAAATATGATAGTTACACAACAACACCGACTTATTCATAGTTATCCTGAATATAGGCAACTCAGGGATAACATTACAGCATATAGACAAGCTGACCTAACCCCCCAGAAAGCACAGGACAGCCAGGGCTGAAGACAAGGTTTGTCTCATTACAAAAAAAAAAAAACAAAATCCTAGGACCGGGAGTTTGGCCTAGTGTTAGAGTGCTTGCCTAGCATGCACAAAGACCTGGGTTCGATTCCTTGGTACCACATACATAGAAAATAGACAGAAGTGGTGCTGAGGCTCAAGTGGTAGAGTTCTAGCTTTGAGAAACAAAACAAAACCTCAAGGACAGTGCTCAGTGCTCATGCCCTGAATCCAATCCCAGGATAACAACAAATAAAAAAATCCTTCTAATATATTCTGTCTCTAAGGCGTAAAGAGTGAAAATACTTACATTCATATAATCACTGATTTGTAATCTAATTTATAACAGCAGTAAATATTGAGAAGTTTTGTCTTTGAAACAAATCATTTTTAATTGAGGCAACATTTGAGAATTTAATAAATATCCCAATTCTATTTTTTTAATTCAAAGTAAGAGCAGAATGTGGTGCATAGATCTTCTTATCTTCAGTTATATTTCATTGAAACATTTAAAAGCAAAATATGCAAAATATAAACAATTTTCTGTCTTTTAGAAGTAGTACATATTTATTGATCTCACTCAAACTAATTTTGAAATCTTTCAAATTCCATGACATAAATATTCAATGAAATTAAGTTCTATAAATTCAAATGGCTAACTTACCATATTTTTCAAATTTTCTAAAATGTAAAAATAGTTTCTCTAAAATCTAGAATATATTATTCCTAAAAGAAAGACAAACATTTAGCAAAGCATTAAGCAAGAAACTATACATGCAGGCGCGCGCGCGCGCACACACACACACACACACACACAGTGTGCAGTGGGACATTTTCTATGAAGAATGTGCTAAATCTAAGTCCACTGCTTATCTGTGATCTAAATGATTTATCAATTGTTACTCTCATTTCACAAGTCTTCTTTTTTTACATTAATCTTCACTTTAAATACTGCCAAGCTGCATAGTTACCTTTGTATTTTTTTAATCCAAAGTCTTAAATTCCCTCCATCCTTTTTAATTGTGGTATCCCAGTTTCTATATGGTTCAAGTACAGTATTATTTATTGACTTTGAACCGAATCTAATATTGACATAATGTGTGTGTGTGTGTGCGCGCGCGCGTGCGCGCGACCCATCCTGAAGTGTTACCCTGAATTTCTATGTTCAAGGCTAGCACTCTACCAGTTTGTGTCATAGTTCCACTTCTGGCTTTTTGGTAGTTAATTGTAGATATGAGTCACAGACTTTTCTTTCCTGGCTGTCTTTGAACTGTGATCCTCAGATCTCTGTCTCAGGTGTAGAAGGATGATAGGTGTGACTCGCCTGCACCCAGCAAGACTGACATAATTTTTAATAATCCCTTAGGCTTATGAAACTTTATGAAACGATGGGCCTCTCACTCATGGACTCTTGTGGAGTGCAGCCCCACTGTCAGCGTGGATCTTCACTGTTCAGGGGCTGCCCAGCTACTTCCTGCCCGATGAGCAAACAAAGGCCAAGGGTTCCAGCCAGGAGACTCCACAGGGAAATAGGGCCACTAAACATAAAGGAATACGGTGGGGAATGGCCTTAAGAGCCTCTAATAACATAAAGACAAATGGAGCCCAGTGTCACTGAAAGGGAACATGGTACACATGTTACAGCTTTTTTGGCTACTTAGTAAAAACTTAGATGAATTTCAAGGTTGTTGCAAAGATTCCAGGAACTTTTGAAGCATTTGACTAGCCGCCTACTACAGTTCTTTAAAAAAAATTCTCAAAATTGTTCTGTGTGTGTGCGTGTGTGTGCATGTGTGTGTGCGTGTGCGTGTGCGTGTGCATGTGTGTGTAAGCCCAGTGATTCTCCTGAAAAGATAAAAGTATGGTATTCCTTTGTCTTTGGGGCAGATTCAACAGGGACTATTAGAAGAAATATTGTTAAAGGTGATTTTTTTCCAGTGAAGAGATAGAAGTCCTGAGAAGCTAAATGAATTGTTTCAGCTAAATGTCATGCCCAGAGGCATCCAAATTCTACCTCTTAATCCAGCCAGAGCTAGAGGAGAGTTGTAGCCAAAAGTATCACAAACTGTGTGGTTAAGTATGCTAAGCCCCTTCCTATGGAAAAATATGGATTATTTACACGAAGAATAAAAACACTCTCTTAAACAATTTAAAAGCATTTCTTCTAGATTGTTCTGCTAGAACTCCAGTGCTTTCCCCTATATTCTCGTGCCTGACTCTCATAAAACACTTTTCTAATCCAAGGCCACCTGTGTGAAATGCTCATTTCTCGGGAGTGTGGTGCTGGGAGGAGTGGGAGTCTGAAGAAGCTAAAGGGAGGCTTTTAGGTCATTGGGGATGTGTGGTAGCTGGGGACTATGCAGACTCTCTCTTTTCCTTTCTCCCTATTCTCACCCCGCCTCCGACTTTTCTTCCTCAGCCTTGCTTTTCAGTCCCTCATTCTTGCTTTGACTTAGGCTATTCTAAACAGAAAACTACTGCCTGTTGGCAGTTGGTGTGTGGAGAGGGTCATACACCACCAGGCAGGGACCTGTGACAGGTCTAATTCCACAGAGACTTTTGGAAATTATGGTAAACACGTCACCTTCTACCCCATTCTCCTCAGTGAGGAAACAGGATCCACATACTTGCTCTTTAGCTCATACAATCATTTGGTGCTCGCTCATCTAAGACGACTTTCTAAATACAGAACGCTTATACGTACATATTTGTTTTTTGGGAAAGTACATCAGCTGTTTACTCACAAAAAAGGGAAGGCAGCCAAGTACCAGAGGCTAACACCTGCAGTCCTCACTACACAGGAAGCTGAGATCTGAGATATGTGGTTCTAAGCCAGCCTGGACACAACAGTCCATGAAACTCTTATTTCCAATTAACCACCAAAAAGCTGGAAATGGAGCTATGGCTTAAGTGGGAAAGCAGTAGTCTTTAACAAAACCAAAAAAAAATTCAGGGATAGCACCCATGGCCTAACACTAGCACCAAAAATAATGAAAGCAATCCAGGATTAAGTAAACTATAAAGAATAATAACATAAAATAATGGTAAATGTAGCAAATGTATGTTGGCAACTTCCTATACATTTTTGTTTGATCTTGAGATGCATCAGTGATTGCAAAAGACCAAACAGCTTGGCTTTAGCGTGAGTGGCCATACTGACATTATACAAATAATTTAATTATATCTATGTTAGGAAGAAGAAAACGAAGTACGATGGATACGGACGAAATTGTGGGGTTTAGTGGCCAACCCCGGGTCCCATGAGAAAGCACCCAGGAACCACTAGGCAAGTGTGAGTACGGCAGTAGTGCTCCAATTTTCTGAATAAGTTACAGGAAAGAGTCACAAGGAGAGAGATGAGGAGGAAAGCTGGCATCCAGGACGACATGAAGGAAAATCTGTTCGTGAATGGTCACGAAGGGAGATGAGTCAATCAATACTTGCTCCATCAGGTGGACATAGAAAACTCTTTCAACCTGTGGCAAGGATATGAGATCGGTGCAAAGCAGAGAGTCGGGAGGGATTTCAGAGTGTACCCAAGAGAAAAAAGGGCCAGTACTGCACAGAAAACGTTACTTGCTCTAGGACTTCTTTTTTTTTTTTTTTTTTTTTTTGCCAGTCCTTGGCTTGAGCTCAGGGCCTGAGCACTGTCCTTGGGTTTTCTCAAGGCTAGAGCTCTACCACTTGAGCCTCAGCACCATTTCAGCTTTTTTCTATGTATGTGGTACTGAGGAATCAAACCCAGGTCTTCGTGCATGCTAGGCAAGCACTCTACCACTAGGCCAAACTCCCGGCCCAAACTCTAGGACTTCTTGTAGGAAGAGTTGTTTGAACCATACCTGAAGACTGGCTAGATTTGGGGCATGACTGAAAGGACAGAAATAAGGTCTAGTTTGGAGGAGACAGCTCAAGCAGGACACACCGAAGCAGGCACGGTGTGTTTGCAGAAAACAGCTACTCATTCTCTCAACTTGTGGAAGTCAGGATGAGTGAACGTGTACAAACCTAGTGCCTATGCTTAAATCAGGATGAGGCAAGCCTGTTCTGGAAAAGGCCAAATAATAAATACTACAGGCTTTTCAAGTTTGAGGTCAATGACATCAATATTTAACCCAATCACTAAAGCATTCAAGCAGCCTCCAATAATCCCTAAGTGGATGGCGCTGGCTGTGGTCCAGTGCAAACACAGGGCCTCTGAGTCACCAGCCACCCGCGGATTCCTTAACCAGGTCTAATGTGAAGACAAGTGAGAAGCTGAGCTCCCTCAATAGTCAAGGAAGATGTGCAGAGAGAAAGAAGAGTGAGAGGTGAGGAAGAGAGAGATAAAAACAGATCCCAGAGGCAGCGTTGCTGTATTCTTGCCACAGCAGTACACAAGCCCCGTGCTCACATACCTTTCTTTTCCATTTGGTGGAAATTTTTTACTAAGTGTTCCTGAAAACCTTTAGCTCTGGGGCAGGTATAATGGATTGTTTTCTCAGTGTTTCATGACTGTGCTATATAACCTACTACCCAGGACAAATCCATGAGGCTTACTTCTCCGAGAGAGCTCATTCAAACACTTCCAACAGAGATGAAATTCTCCCAAATGCATACTGTCGGAAAAAAATTAGAAATTAGGAAGTAGGCCTAAGAATGTTAAGAAATAAATGACTAAAAAGTTTGTACAGTAAAATTTCATAGTGTTAAGCCAGTGGCTCATGTCTGTAATCCTAGCTTCTGAGGAGGCTGATATCTGAGGATCATGGTTCAAAGTCAGCCTGGGAAGGAAAGTCTGTGAAACTCTTATCTCCAACTAACCGCCAGAAAGCCAGAAGAAGAGCTATGGCTAAGTGGGAGAGAGCTAGCCTTGAGCTGAAGAGCTCAGGGACAGAGTACCCAGATCTTGAACTTAAGCCCCAGGATGAGAGAAAAAAAATCATAGTGTTAAAGGAAATTACATGCTTTCATACAGTAGGTGGAACAAAAAAATGAAAAATATGCAACTTAATCAACTTCCCAGTTGCAAGATAAAAAGAAATATACTAATAGCAAGTTCTCTACAGGCAACCATCAGAGGAAATCTGATCATGGTTCCACAAGAGAACTCATCTTCAGAGTTCTAAAGAAAATGAGCCTGTGTCTGGAAAGTTATTAGTATTTGAGAAAGAGGGCAAATACCATCCTGTCATAGGACATCTAAGAAAATGTAAGAACTGCAGAAATGTGTGTGGAGTAATTATAGAAAATGCCTTCCAGGACAATAAAAAGTTATTCAAGCAAACCAAAATTGATGTGAGGTACAGGAAAGGATGGCTATAAAATAATTAACATTTGCACTCAGGGCTAAATAACTATTGACAGCGTTGGTTGAAAGGACATTTGTTTTTTTTACATAGTGTTGTTGTAAACACTTTAAATTGTTGGGGTTAGAAACTTTGCTAATCCTTTCTCATTACTGTGCTTGCAGAGTCTGAAAATGAGCGAGCATGCACCCATTACATATTTGGGGATTTAATTACATTGCCCCCATCTCACTGGCTGTTTGGTCTCATTTCCTTCCCTGCTGGCAGCGGTCACAGCCAGTCACTGCCCCGTGGAAACTTTCCACATCTCCTCTTTCTGCTACATTCATTTTACCAGTTCCAAATTCAAACCTGCTAACTATTTTGGAGGGGGGGAAAAGAATACCTTTATAATTTCAAGAGATGTGACTTTTAACGTTATATATATATATTAAATCTGAAGTTGTGTCAGTCATCTCATGGAATCACAGGTCAATGTCAGTGACACTGAGCTGCTCCCTGGAATATTATTGAGTGATTACAATAATATTGTGTTGCCCTTCTGCATCCTCTTAGTCTTCACTCTGACATCCTCTATCAGACTTTTGACTCAAGTTTATTGAGATATAATTTTGATATAGTAAAGCATATACATTTTAAGGAGGTGGGATGCAGAGTTCTGATGATTATATCTACTCATGAAAACATCCCAATAATCGTAATATACTTTATATTTATGATTACAGACTTTTTCTTCATATACCAGAACAGGAATGCATATCAGGTGAAAAGTTCTACAAACAATACAGAATTGAAGATATGCACAGTAAAACATGTTAAGACAGACCTCACATGCATCAGCTTCTAATTATATAGAAAAAATTAGTAGAAGATGAACTATGATTGATTTTTATCATGATTTCCAGAAATTTAAATAGAAACATCAGCAGAAGTAGCAATGGTAGGCCAGGAAAAAGACTCTCCCAAGTGGCGGGGAGAGGTAAAAAATCCCTGATCTGTAGCATTCACCAATTTCTCTTATATAAAATAAATACCTTACCACATCTATTTCAAGGCACTAGCAGTTTAAAAACCAGATCTTAAAATTCTTGATTATTTCATCATTGGATTTAATGAGCCAATTAGAACTTAATCCATCACATCAGTGTCTGGGGAAAACACATTTTAAAACACAACGTTTTTCTTCACAGGTACACGTAAGCAGTCAAAGCTTATCTCACAGGTAAGCAGAATAAACACATTGAACATTTACCAAAGGTTGTCTAGGACCTAGCCCTGCAGTGTCCACGTTCTAAACCTACAACACAGTCTGCAAAACTCTGAACTCATGCCTGCTACATTATGTGATCAGAATCCAATGATAGTTGATGACTGCACTGATTCCTATAGAATTACACTAGCATCCATCACATTAAACGTCACATCAATCATAAAGCAATGCAAATAAAAAAGTATATCCATGTATAAATGTAACATGACCTTTTTAAGAAGTTTTGGGATAACAAAGTAAATCAACATGAAAAAAATCAATAAAAGTATGGACTACGGTAAAAAACAATAATCATATCATTTATAGCCTTTTGTAACACACATTAAAATAATTTAATAATCATTAGCCTTTAGGATCTCGGTGTACAGTAATAAAGATGCCCACAACTCAGTGACATGGACGAAAAATGATTAATGATTATATGATCTGAAACTGGCCATAAAGAAATGGTATAAGTGGGAGGAGCACTCAAGAGGGCCAGAAAACAAACAAGTAATAATCTGAAATGAACTCCTAGAATTCTATTCCCCAAAGAAGTTCCTCCTTTCCATAGGCATCATATTTCTCAATCATTTTGTTTAGTTATCTTTTCTTTCCTTACCAGTCCTGGGCTCTGTCCCTGAACTTCTTTTTGCTCAAGGCTAGGACTCTACCACTTGAGCCACAGCACCACCTCTGACTTTTCCTGTTTCCGTGGTACTGAGGATTTGAACCCAGGACTTCATGCATGCTAGGCAAGCACTCTACCACTAAGCCCACATTCCCATACTCTCAATTACCTGACAGTTATAGCATGTGCTTAAACAATTTACTGTGAATTCAGTTTTGCATTCTCACTGTCTTGCCACCTTTCATATAACTGGTGTTCTAAATACTTATGGCACAAATGTACTATAAACTCCACCATTTTCTGCAGATAAAGTCATGGGAATTCCATAATGTAACAAGTAAGAAGTGAGTCAGTAAATGGAAAAGGATCCAGGAATCTAGTAGTTTTATTCAGTTCCGTTCAGCAGATGTTTACTGAGTTTCTCCTGAATGGTTTACAGAGGAAAATCACCACCACTCTACCCTTTAAGGTATTAGAGAACCATTACATGTACTTTTATTATAATGCCAGAGGGTTTGTAGGTTGAAAGAAAACATACTAACAATATTAAAATAAATTATCTTAGAGAATGATTAAAGTTGATTAAGCAAAGAAATAGACAGCAATGGTCAAAGGTGCAGAGACATGAAACCCATGAAGCAAGCAGGTAGACATACCACAGGAAGGCTCGAGGCAAAAGCACAAGACCCTTTCCACAAAACAAGAGTAACAGCAAAAAAAAAAGAGAAACATGGGTGGCATGGTTCAAGTGGTAGATCACATGCCTATCTAGTAAACACAATGCTGCAAGTTCCCACTGCAGGACTGCTCCCCCCTGCAAAATAAATAAGAATAGCGGAGCATCTCCAATGAGCCAGACTTACTGTGACACTGGTGTTTAGCTTCAAGGTCCCTTGCCAATGAACAAGTAAAGGCGTGGCCTGCACGGGAGCTATGGATAGACCTGCTCTCCTATCTCTCAGGTGCCATGCCGAGCGTTGGCTGGGGCTGTCTGCAGACAGGCTGCCAGCACTTCCTTCCGCTATCTACCCAAGGACAGCCTGGCCCCAGTGGACCTGAGGGAGCTTCTTAATGTGGCTTGTGTGTCTAACCATGCACATACAAAGCTTGTGCACACAAGGGGGTTAGAGCATGTCATTTTCCAGGTCATCAGCTACTTTTTCTACTCTGTCCCCTCACCTCTCCCATCCGGACCTGCCCAGACTGAGGATGAGGTCACGAGGAAGTCTCTCATCTGGACCCACCACTGCTGCACAGGCCTGCAACCCCCAAGATGGACTTCGTGACCGTCCTATGCCACACACAGGGGTGGCCTGAGCAAGACGCGGTGGAGGAAGTTAGAAACAAGAAACTCTGGGTATGCAACACCACTAAAAAAGTTCTCCACTGGGAGTCTGGTGTCGCCTGTCTGTCATCCTAACTACTCAGGAAGCTGAGGTCCTTCCACGGAACCTGTCAGAATCTCTGCACGGACACCCAGCAGAGGCTTCCTGCGGGAGAAAGCGCTGGCTGCTGCTCTATCATCCCAAGTGTCCTTTACACACACAGCTTCATCGAACAAGCATGCTTGTCTACACTGTAGCCTGCTCATTAAAGCTGGACAGGACACAATTTCTCTCCAAACCCACACGCCATGTGTATATATACATTACATATATATATATATATACATATATATGTGATGTACAGTTCCCCTTTAGAACTCTCACTATGGATCAAAGTAGAATATGTCTCCCTACCCATATCTTTACCCTGGAAATCTATTATGGAATCAAAGATATAAAGACCTCTTCTGTCCCTTTAATGTCACCAGTCCTATTTTTACACCACCTGCTCTATTGTTAAACAACTCCGTTCTCCTAACAGCAAGGGTGAATTTGGGGGTATTACCTGCACACAGCCTAGCTCCCCCATCTATGGGTACTGGATTCAGGACACCACATGGGTCCAGCTGCACAGATGCTCAGGATTGTCATATAACCCCTGCATGGAATCGATGGACAACCTCTCTGTACATTAAATCGTGTACAGATTAATAGTCACCATAGTATAGTAAATAGCAAACGAAACTGTTGAAGACATAATGACAAGGAAAACTTTCTGAACATGTTCAGTGCTTTTCTAAGTTTTTCTGATGCCTGGTTGGTTGAGTCACAGATGCAGGACCCTTAACACAGAGGCTGACTATGCAGGGATGAAGTAAAACTGAGATCACATGATTATATCACTTGTTCCAACACTGCAGTCATTTGAACCAAGAGGAATCACCAACTCTTACCTACTCTATATTATGTGACATCGTCTTGCGCCTTTCTCTAATGGCCTACAGGAAATTTCCAATTTGTTGTTGACTTTCTGCTCTGTAACAGCACTATAGGAAAGAATCAAAATTCATATATATATGATATATATTCATCCCATAATAAATAATATGTATACATATAAATATACATAGAACTGAGGTTTGAACTGGGAGCCTGGTATTTGCTAGGTAGATGCTCAGCCTCATCAGACCTGACCCCAGCCTTTTACCATGGTTATATTATTTTAATGTAGCTATGTATTTTGAGTTTGGGCAGAGACATACAAAGGTTCTAACCAAGACCATATCTTAAAGTAGCTTAATAAAAGGATTGAAAGAGAAAGAATGTGTATACTTTTTGATTAAAAATTCATTTTATCTGTGAGATTCAATTATACATCTTTTATACAGTTCATCTTGTGAAAGAAAATTCACAATTATAATTAGCCTTTCAAGTGCTGTTTCTCAAGTATTAACATTTTCTCTTAATAAACACATGTGAGTTAATTTAAGGAGAGAGAAGTACACAGAGAACAAAGCTGGATGTTACTGTATTAATCATTTGTATGTGGGGATAATACTTAAGCTTGATTTTTGGATTTAACTCTGAACAAATATTCAAGGGCAAAATTACAACTCAGTTAAAAAAAAAACATTTGAAAGTGGGAAAGTACATTGCAGAACAA
Source organism: Megascapheus bottae (assembly GCF_031878675.1). Classification (NCBI taxonomy): domain Eukaryota; kingdom Metazoa; phylum Chordata; class Mammalia; order Rodentia; family Geomyidae; genus Megascapheus; species Megascapheus bottae. Next base: position 26,687,191 of record NC_143531.1, read on the forward strand.
AGTCCTGCATTAATCATCTCTGCAGCCCAGCATGGTGACTCACACCTGGAATTCCAGCTATTTGATCCATGGAGATGGAGGGCTAACGCTCGAGGCAATCAAGGACAACACAGTTAATAAGTCCCCACATCAAGCAGACTTTGGGCACAGTCCTGCTTGCCTACCAATCTCAGTTACATGAGAGACATAAAGTATGAAGATCCTAATCCATGCCAGCTAGATTAAAAAAAAAGTTTAAAAAAATAGGAGGGCCAGGAGTCTGGCCTGCCTAGCATGCACGAAGACCCAGGTTCGATTTTCGCTTCTACAAACAGAGAAAAAGCTACAAGTGGTGCTGTGGCTCAAGTAGTAGTGCTCTAGTCTTGAGAAAGCCCAAGGACCGTGCTCAGGCCTTGAGTTCAAGCTCCAGGACTGGCAAAAAAATAATAGTAAGATAACATATTTGAATAATTACAATAACAAAGAACTGGAGGCAGGGTTCAAGTGATACCCCCCAACAAGTGCAGTACCCTCAATTTAAACCCTCAAGTTCAAACCACTGATAAGTAAACACAGTACAGCATTCCAGTTCACAGTTCCTAGCCAATGTCGACTTCAAAGACTTAAACAACTCTATACAAGTCACATATCAGCAAATGCTGCTTCAATAAGATTGAAAATTAGATGAAAGTCTACCATCAGTATGACACCAAGAAGAAATAATGGTAACAGGCCAAGGAGTGCTACCGTGTTACACTGAATCACTGGAAGGTATACACAACCCAGTCCATGGGGAGAATAAGCTTTCTGTAGTGGCAACCCCATGAAGCCCAAGAATGACTTCCTGTGAGCCATGCAGATATGTCATTACTGGGTTAGAGCAGCAATACAGTTGCACCCCAGGCTTGAGAGGTCGTGCGGAACTGCTGCACTCAGAAAATGAATAAAAGTTTCTGTGAGCAGTCTAGAGCCTCCTGCATAGAGCATGCCTGGAGAATGCCTCAAACCAGCAAATCCTGCCGACTGAGCCATTGCTCAGGCTGTCTGCGTCTCTCTGGGCTGCCTGAAAAAAGGCCTGATGTACTAGCAAGGGAGGATCTGGGATGAGGGTAGGCCTGGAGGGTTTTTGCTTTTTTTTTTTTAACCACATTCATGAAGAGAAAGAATCCCAAATCAGAACTACAAAATGAGTGATGTGGACCGCTTTTTAGAGTGGAAAAAGAAATCACAAATTATAGATATCGCAAACCTAGGGAATGCCAAGCACACTCATCATACATAACACGCTGGCATAATTAGCTTCCTGAATGAGTTTCTCCTACATGGTTTTAGCTACACGTCTTCAGATTTCTTCTGCCTTGTAAAGCCTATCCCAAGCAAGCCCGTACTTTCTAACCGCTCCAGAACAGTGGCTTGCCCTTCCACCTGTAAGCCTATACTATCTGAGGACTGCGGTTCAAATCCAGACTAGACAAGAAAGTCTCAGAGACTCTTATCTCCAACTAACCACTGGAAAACCAGAAGCAGTGCTGCGTTTCAAAGTGAAAAGGCACTAACCTGAAGCACAAGCGCTCAGGAACTGTACCCAGGCCCCGAGTCCAAGCCACACAAGCATCAGCAACAAAATACACATAATAATAAGTAAAAATAAAAACAGGGATGGAAAAGACACTTGAATCACATCTGTCCATTAAATTCTTTCTTCCACTCTATGAGCAATAATATTGTTGCATAACTAACTTTTCATCCATGACACAATGTCTATTGGATGGATCTGGCATGCTTTCTCAGTTTCCAGGAAAAATATATGAAGTAGTTGTCAAGAGTCCTGTCACCACACTTCCCTCTGACACCCAGAATCATGTTGAAAATGAACATTTGCAGCAAGAAAACAACATGAACAGAGGACAAAAGAACATTATTTTCTCACACATGTAATTTTAGGGGCTAACCTACCATGAGGCAAAACGAAACAAATGATCTACCAACCACTTGGCCATTGACTAATTTATGTACAGAGGAAAATGTGGGAAAATGTCTATATAGTCTAAAACCTCCACTGATGCTGAACCTCCCATTTTCAGGCCAAGGTAAAGATTTTGATGATTCCTATCACCCATTAAAATTGTACTTTTTGTTGCAGTGATGTAAACAGGTCAATTCATAAGGAAAAAAAACTGAAAGGGAAGAAATCGCATTTCACTGTGCATCTCGGGTAAGAATTCAGAGCAAGAATTCACAAGTGCTCTGAGAAAGGAACCCCTACCACGTTGGGGGATAGCCTCTTCAAGAAAAATAAAACCAGCCTACAAAGTCATGGAACTGCCGTGGCCACAGGGGTGAAGTGGTAAGAAAATAGCTTCCAAACTGTTCAGTGAATGTTCCCCGAGGACGCACTTCCGGGACCTGTGTCTGGGGAAGAGAAGAGTAAACCACGAGCATCAATGGTGTTTGTTCACTGGCGTCGTGCGTGTCCACGCAAGAAACTCAAAAGACCTGGTTTGTGTACACCATAAGGGCCTTGAGCAAGAATGGCACTTTTCATGGATGGCGCAGGAGAGATGAGGTGTAGGGACAAAGTCCTAAGACAAAGAATTTGTCTACACACCCAAGGCAAAACACACAACTTTGAGTTAAAACTAACACCCAGGTTCTGCGATTTAATAACAAACAGAATGAGAACCCATAAACACAATTTGCAATCAAATTTAATGAGCGTTCACTTCGCAGGCAAGACATAAAGTCATCATCATGAAGGAAGCTTTACAAGGCTCTCCATCAAGCGTTCGACAGAAACAGAACCATTTGACAAGTCTCTGATGTTCCAATAAAAAAATTGAAAATAGCAGGACAATATTCACCCCCATGCAATGCAGTGCACAGGGCTGAGGAGAGAACTCACTTGTGGACAAGGAACGGGTGGCGTCTGCCTCCCTGCTCCTGACACTGGCATGCACAGTCTGCCTCCAGCTACAATAAAGCATGCTATCAAGCTAGGAAATCAACACAGCCCACATGGACTCAACCGTTTCCCAACAGAATCCTACGGCTTTATGAAGCCTTGCACTGACAGAATGGCAGTGGGAAAAGAAAATAAAACCCACAGAAAAACAGACAAACAGCTGTTTCCCCTTGCACGAAGGCCTCGTTGCAAATACATAGTGAGAGCACTTTGTGCTCCCTACACTCAAAAATAATACCAGGAATAACTCTGCACTGTTTGGGTTGCTATTTTCCCCAACTTTATTACCAGAAACGTCTTTCCCTGTGTGCATGTTACCCATAATATCCTCCCTTCAGGGGAGAGAAATGGTGGCTCCACTTCCACTTCTACTTTTACTGTCCATTTAATTTTCCTCAACATTTTTAAGAATCATGATGACCGCCCTGACTTGTGGAAACTGAGCCATCCAGGTTTTTGGAAGAACCCATCAAGATGGCACCCCAAGATGTTGTCTTGTACCACATCTTTCACAGAACTAAAGGCAAAGGCAACTTTGCCAAGCAATGTATCACCATATCGGGCACAAGTTAAAAGATCATATCTGTTTTTGTAATGTGTGGGTAATTTATCTAATCAATGCAGTAATAGAAATTGTGAAAAAAATAATATTCAAAAATAAAGGCAATTTCTGGTTAAAAAAATGACAAAAGCACGCATATTTGAAAAGACAAATGTATCATAAGAAGAGTTGTGCTGCTTGAAGAAGGGCAATTCTATATCTTGATTGGCCACCACAGGAGCCATGTATATCCAGTAGGTTTTGCTGAAGTATTTAAACACAAATATCCATCCATTTTTTCCTTGTGTGTTTATGAGATACAGAAGTTAAATTTCCTTGCAGTCAAGCCAGCAAGTTAACTTTCCAGCAGCTTGAATATTGACCTAAGTCTATGACAATAGAATATCACAGAAAGTAACAAAATTCCATATTTGTAATGAAGTCCAGAGACAGTGACTCAATCTGAATCACTCAGTTATTAAGTAAGCCAGGACTGGACTTTGTTTCACATGCAACCACGTACAATAGTAATCTAAGACTCCTGATCTGGTTACATAGTTTGGTTATATACAGGGCCTTGTCAAGGAACAACTGGATGAGAGATGACTGTCATTCAAGAGAAGACAAACAAAATCCCAAACACTATCAACGAAGACATCTATGGTTCTCTCACAAGTGTCAAGTAATGTGCCATGTATTTACTAAGTTACTGAAGCTCAAGAAAACCTTTCCATGCTTCTCCCACCCCCCGTTGCATGAAACAGATGATTTGTTTTAGTAAAATTTCCTGTGATCTTTGTCTTCATCAATTTTGCATCCTTTCCATTATGGTCATATCACTCAATTACCTCTAAAAAATTAATTAGAAAAACTAATTGCACTCAGGTTTACAAAAGACAGGATGCTTGTTAGGTTTTTAAAGTATTTCACACACACAAAAAAAGAGGAGACTGTAACAAAGCGGCAGTTAAAGCTTATAACAGAATGGAGCAGAACAAACAAACACAAATGAAAAAAATCACAGAAATAGAGCACAACAAAGCCTAATTTATGTGTTTCTTGACCATCTGACGCTCCCATTTAATAGCAAAACTAAGATGTGGGCAAATCTGAACTTCGAGGGGAGCTAAGAAACCGAGATAACAACACAAATCATAAATAGTTATAATGAGGACTAATGAGGTTATGTAGGCAATGTATCTGACACAGTATCTGTAAGAATTTAAGATGAAACTGGTATGTTTTAAACATTTTATTGCAAGTTTATGATAGGTTTAAGCAGCACATAAACAGTTTTGAACTCCCCTGAAAAACTGCAGATGAATTATTTATTTCCAGGTTTTGCTAACCTGAAATAAAGTTGCACATCTGTGTGAATTAAAATAAAGTTTCATGTTGGAACCTGAAATGAAATATTGAAATGATACCACAAAACGCATGGGAAAGCCCATCTACACACAGTTTTTGCATGCTAGTTGTAATATTATTTCAGCTAAACATAAAAATGAACAATCACAAACAAACAAAAAATAAAAGCCTAAATAGATATCTGAATTCATCAGTATTTCTCTCAAATACTTGAAGTATTAAAGTACCTAGACACAAAGTTGAATCTAGCTCAAAACACTCGTTATGACCTAAAGTCAGCATGTATCTGTGTAGAAATCATAAAAATGATATAGATTTTAGATATTTTTGACAGGATTCATATTATAAAAATATGCATGTTTTGAAAGAGAAAAACTAAACAATTCTAACAAATGATAACAAGTGTAGGAAACCACTTGGACACAATAGAAAAATATTTTAATTTTTAAAAAACAATGGATGGTCTTTAAAAATTAATATGATTTCTAGGTTGTATCAACAAAAGTAGACTCTATCTGGAAACTGATTGCAGAAAGCTAAGTGGTTGGTTCAACTTGTAATCAATAAAATTCTGTTAGGAAAATATACTTAAACTCTAAGGATCTACTTAAATTAAGGGAATAAATGGGATCATTAATCATGCCTGGCTTAAGAGGCTTCCTCAAATTACCCCATTGATTTTGGTTAATTTAGGCAGAAATATGGAACTCAAATTCTTATTTGAATTACATCTATAATGCCTTAACTTTGGTCAATTATAAAAAATATATACCTTCTACTTCTGTAGTATCGGCATCTCAACTTCTTGGTGACAAATTCCGTTTGCTAGAGTTCTTAGGCTTATTTCAGTCTATCGTGCGTGAAATCTCCTCATAAATCAAAATAGTACTTTCTGTCCCTGACACCCAGTAAGCTTAACAACTAGTAGGATTATTTAGATGAGACTATAAAGATAGGAATGTTCACAATTTTGTTAAATTCCAGTACGTATTCTTATAGTAATTTTCTCGCACCTACTTGGATGTCTAGTTGATAGAATTCTTTAGAAAGTAACTTTACAGTGCTCATGAGATATTACAAAATCTATTTCTGGACTGCGTATTGGTTGCTCATGTCTGTAGTCCTAGCTACTCATGAGGCTGAGATCTGAGAATTTCAGTTCAAAGCTAGGCTGGACAGGAAAGTCCATGAGACTCTTATCTCCAATTAAGCACCAAAAAAGCCCAAAGTGGAGCTGTGGCACAAGTGGTAGAGTGCTAGCCTTGAGCACAAAAGCTCAGGGATAGCACCAAAGTCCTGAGTTCAAGCCCCAGTGTCAACATTGGTGGGGGGAAGGGAGAAGAAACCCAACTATTTCTAGGTAAAAAGTCATTCAAATTGAATATTTACACAATTTAATAACAATAATTCATTTTAACTTTAGTTCTGCATATTCATACACACACACTCAAATGACTTTCTCTATGTAACCCACGAAGGAAGCAATTCTGCAGCAGACACAAGCCAAGAGTGGTCTCTGCTGCTATCCTAGGAGAGTGTCAGGACCCCCCAGCTGAGGCCCGGCCTACAAGAGCACCCCTTTCTCAATCAGATAACACCACTTGGGGGCCCCTGGAACTTCTGATTCACAGGCTACAGTCTGGACTGTCCACATTCCCCTCTTTAAGCTCCTGTGCTTTACACGAACAGCTCAGAGTCCTCGGGAAAACCTAGTAGCACTTATTCCAATAGACACAGGCAATGGGTACAAATCGACACCGATATGAAAAGACAGGGGAAAAGGTCTGGCATGGTCCTGGCCACAGGAACCTCCAGCCCTGGGCAGTTGAGAAGCGTCACCCTCCTATTCACTTCCGAAGGCCTCCCCATTTCCAGCTGTCCCGAGGCTGTCTGAACCCCTGCCCTTCCAGCTGTCCTTACAGAGATGCCACTGCCCAGGTGTGACAGGATCATGCCTATGGCGACCACGTGGAAATACGAGTGAGTGGATTCCTGGCCCGAGCTGGTGTCTGTGTTGAGATGCCTCCTGATCTCTCTGCGGCCATCCTTCCACACAGGAGGGGGGTGGTAGCCCTTCCGAGCTGGCCTCTGAGGATTTCCTCACAAACAAGGCAGGCCAGCCAACTCTATCATGAGGAGAGATGAGTGCATTTTCAGTGTCTATGACCTGTATCAAGGAAGATCAGTTCTAGGGCAGAATCAGGAGCAAGTTCCGGGGTAGGAGAAAGCCAGAAGGAGATGGAAGCACCCTGACAGTCTAGCCAAACCCTCACACTTCGACAAAAGATGTGCTTATTGGTCAATGATGTAGAAAATAACAATCCAGTTAATTAGAAATAACTGTAGGAGTATAAGGCCTCCCTGGTTTATTATTTACTATCCTGAAGGAAATTAATGTATGTGTATATATACATATCTAATCTCATGATTTTATACATATCCACTCACAATTTTTTGAGGTATCCATAAGTCCAAGATGAATCTACTTCTTCAGACCTAGTATCCAAGCCAGGATTTTGTCCTTTTGCAGTGGATTATTGCAGGCTATGGCAAAGTCTGACATCCTGGGCCATATCAGGTTACCATTTGCTTTTGTTCTACATTTTAAATTATTTTAATATATGTATTTAAAAAATGGGGCAAAGTTACAAGGCATTAGCCACAAAGACCTTATCTGATCCATGAAGACTGAAATAATTACCATCTGACCTTTTACAAAAGAAATAGCTCAGATATTTCTACTTGAATATTCTATGATTATCATCCTAAATTGAATGTTATTTTAATTAAATGAGTTCCCCCTGTTCTTCTACATCTCTGTTTCTGTCTGTTTCCACATGCAGCCAGATGTTGACACCCAGAAGTAACGTTGGCTGGAGGCTCTCGGTGCCTGGCCACCTTCCAGCGTCCTTGCTTCATAATCCTACAGCATCGGGTTGCATCACCGCAAGGCTCAGTCCCAGGAACTCACTCTCCTGCATCAACTGTACTGTAATGGCTCCTAATGTGCTGTTATGCAGAGAGGAGAAACACTAGCTGTCAGTGAAGCTTAGTGTGTGTCAGTCCTGAACATAGCTAGGCCCTTCTGCTGGAGTGGGTGCTTCGGCCAAGACAATGAGACAGGGGGAAAGGGCTCAGGATGCAGTACCTGGAAACTCTGGTGCCATCCACTCCCCGAACTCCCCAGGGATAGCTGCATGACAGAGAATCTTCCTTGAAAAGCAGCTGCTGGGTATGACTGAGGGAGGGAGGGAGGGAGGATTCTTTAGGCAGAGAACTGTGTCTACATAACAAAGTCTCCGCTTTGGAAGGAAGCCAGAAGTTTCTGCCAAAGTTCACAGTGAAAATGGCAGGTGCCAGAGGACACTCAGCATGTGGCATTGGAAAGCAGCAGCATGCTGGCCTAAAGGAAGCTTGAACCCAGGAAGACCTGAACAACCATCTGAGGTTGGTAGATGGAGGCCTGTGCTCTCAAAAGGCCTTCCCTACTGAATGAAGTGTCTTCCGAAAAGGGCACGTTATATGCAATCCCAGGCACAAGTGGTGCTAAGTATTATCTCTATTACAAAATCAGATGTTTAGACATACAAACAAAATGGCAATGATTTTATCACCATTAAAATATATATTCATAACGTGGAAATTATGTATCTTGCATACTTCACAAAGCTGTAATTGTATTTCTGGTAAAGTGAGTATTACTAACTGTGACGGTGGATGAGGCTAATGTTCCACAGAAACTGTTGACAGTGTTACACTGGCTTCCATTGAATACTGAAATAATCTCTCACATCCCAAAATCAGAATAAGGGAGCTGTAGGAATAAATAAGCTTTCTAATAGTAGCTGGCCGTGGTGAGATTCAAGCGTGGGCCTCCAGGCACATCTGACCAATCCCCAGAGGGGTCTGGAAACTAAATGTTCTGTGCGTTACGATTGAAAAGTAAAATGAACATGCTCGTATGGCAAGAGATGTAAAATGCAGTGTTCCCAAAACTTAGGATCTGCCTCAACCCCACCCTTCCTCCCTATCCCTAAATCAACGGAGTTCTTAAACACAGGAGGCAGGCTTATCTCTTCATCTTGCTGGCTAGGGAGGAGGAGCTCATCATTTCTTGAAAGGTGAGTGGCATCAGAGAGTGACAAATAGTAGGGTATAAAATGAACCCTAGGCTCCCACTCATGGGGTACACATGTGTGTGTGTGTGTGTGTGTGTATCTGTGTGTGAGTGTGTGTGTTTTCCAGATGAGCTGAGATTCCAATGACTCATGCAAGTTCTCCCGTGAGAAAATCATGCCATCCCCTCAACAGGCAATAATAAGCCTTTGCCTGGCTGGTCAACCTATGGCATACCAAGTACCATGGAAAACAAGCACACTAAGGGTCGTGGACTCTCAGTTCCTCCCAGGATACTTGTGATTTCCATCTCAGGCTTCCAAATAAAACCCAGAGACCAAGCAGGTACCGACGGATACAGGAGGGCTCCAGGCTCCACTCAATCCTGAACACAGATCTTATAGTGCTTCTCAAGACATTGAGTAATAGCATTTATTATTTCTTCTCCAAAGTATACTCCCAATAAAAGTAACTTCCGGTCTCTTCGTAAATCACTGTACATGTCCCCATTGCATTTACAAGTACGAACTTTATGTTTTCTTCTATGCTGGGAGATCAAATCCAGGCTTCCTGTGTGCTATGCAAGGTCCTAACCACTGAACTATGTCTCACGACAGGAGCAAGAGTGAAATACCCTGATATCTATTCCTTGGATCACACTGATGAAAAATAATTACATCACTACTGATGCTGTTCCTTCTGATAGCAGCATAGAATTCCATTGTGTATAAATACCACATCTTGTTGATCCAATTGCCTACTGTTTACCTCTAGTTTCTTGAGGGAACCATTAGTTCCCAGGCATCCTGGAAAATACCTTATAAAATATGAGCAAATTTAGAAACATGTAGGTAGGGTTTCATATTTCTTAAACAATGACCTGAATTTATAAACATTTGAATAAATATTCACCTGAGTTGAATATGCATTCTTGAAATGCTGTGCGTGCATCTCTTTATACAACATGTCTATTCAGGTTCTTTGGCTCACTAGAACCTACACAAGTTCTTAAAAATTCTCTTTTTGCCAGGCGCAGTGACTCACGCCTGTAATCCTAACTATTCAGGAGGCTGAGATCTGAGGATCAAGGTTCAAAGCCAGCCTGGGCACAAAAGGACCTGAGACTCTTATATTCAATAAATCTCTAGAAAATGGAAAGTGGGGCTTGGCTCAAGTGTAGGGTGGTAGCGTTGAGCTGAAGAGCTCAGGGACAACACCCAGGCCCAGGGACAGGGCAGTAGCCTTGAGCTGAAGAGCTCAGGGACAGCATCCAAGCCGAGATCAAGCCCCTCGACAAAAAAAAATAATAATAATTAAAAAAAATCTCTTTTTAAAGAGAAACTTCTAGGTGATTTCTCTCCTACTTTGTCATTCTTATTTGAATTTCCCCAACGAGCTTACTTTTCTAGTGAGTCATGCTTATGTATTTATTCTGTCATATTTTAGATGCTAGAATTGAATAATGGTTAGACGGTTTCAATTAGAGTCTTCTGGAGTTTTCTGAATAGTTAGTCATCAAAACATAGCATTTTTTTCATACTTGTGTTTTTAGAGCTCAGACTTTTTTTTCCTTTCTATTTGTTGGCTAAGCTGGACAGCATCATCATTAGAGTTGAAAGCTGGATATAATTACCTTATTTGTACTTTGAGCAGAAATGGAAGAATTACCTCTGACATTTTGCTGGCTTTGGATTGTATATACCTACGTGCGTGTGCTTACAGTCTGTCGTGGTTACAAGATATTTACTTCCTATTTCATAGATGAGTCTTTACTTTTTTTCAACACTGACAATAATTGTTGGATATGTTTCAATCTAATATTCAGTATCTGTAGAGATTAAGTTGATTTCTCCCTAGATGCATGAGTATGGCATATTGTTTTCATAGAGCTAATAATCTCTCATTTTGAAAATGAACCTTGCCTCCTTGTAATACCTTACTCCTTCAGGGAGCTGCTAGATTCATCCTGCTAATAATTTATGGAAGAGTTTTGCACTGATATTCAAAAATATAATTAAGGACTCACTTTCTTGTGAAATTTTGGTCTAGCTTAATTATCAGTGACATCTTTATGAAAATAATTAGAAGCTTGTATTCCTCTGGAAGGGTTTAAATCACACTGAAATAATTTCATTAGCTAGGGTACAATACACAAAAATGTATGTGGTAATATATCTTTTAAAAACTACAGTTAACTAGTCTTGTTCATGGATTCATGGAGCTCATTTTTGACCAAGCATGTTCAAAAAGAATAATAAATTGTCAAAATCAAGAAGTATTTGGGAAATGAAGATGTTAGTTAGGCATCAGTGGCTTATATTTGTAATCCTAGCATTTCAGGAAGCTGAGATCTAAGGACCACAGGTTCAAAACCACCCTGGGCAGGAAAATCCATGAGACTCTTATGTCCAAAATACTACTCAGAAAAAGGCAGAAGGGGTGCTGTGGCTCAAGTGGTAGAAGCTCAGGGACAGCCCCCAGGCCCAGAGTTCAAGCCACAAGACTGGGGGAAAAAAAAAGATATGAACATTTTATCACATTGAAAGATTCCACCTCTCTAACATAAAAACAAAGAAAGGCTGAATACAGACAGAGACAAAAATATTGTATAAACACTCACTGAACTAGGCTAGGGTAGCTACAGTTACATTAATGCCAAAAGAGACTTTAAATCAAGAAGCCTTATTAAAAAGATAGGCAAAATATATCATGTGAATATACAGAAATATCACAATGAAAACTCTTCATAAGATTCTTATTTGATACTGAGCACTGGTGGCTCACACTTATAATCCTAGCTACATAGGAGGCTGAGATCTGAGGATCACAGTTCAAAGCCAGCCCCAGCACTAAAGCCCATGAGACTCATCTCCAACTAACCACCAGAAAACCGGAAGTGGTTCTGTGGCACCAGTGGTAGCCTTGAGCTGAAAAGCTCAGGGACAAAAGCCATACCGAGAGTTCAATCCCCATGGCTGACAATAAATAAATAAATACATAAATACATAAATCTTATATGATAATACAAATAATAGGAAGATTGGGGCATTCCATATTCATGAAAATGTCAACCTGCAAGACGGTATATCATAATCTAGAATCAGTAGTCTCCTAAAATCATAGCTTTAAATTCTATGCAACAAATAAACAGAACTAGACAGAGGGGGAAGGGGATACATTCACCATCATTGTGAATATTTTTAAGAACTTTAAAAGAAATCTGATATAACAAAGAGAAGTTAAGCGACTATCGTTGTTTAGCAGGAGATCTGCAAAAATTGACCTACTGACTGAATAAGGTACAAAAATCCTAGGTTACCTTAGGACATTTTCCACAATTAAGTACTTGTGGCCTGTCGAGTAATTTATCACAGTATTGAAGACTGAAGTTCAGGCTGAGACATCAATAAGCAAGAAGATACAGAAGCAATGTCCAGTTGCTTAGAAGTTCAGTCCCCCACTTTTTATAGCCATAGATCACTGGCAAGAGTCCAACAGTCCAATAAACATATGACATCATCACTAAACACAGAAGACTTCTCCTAAGGAATTTAATTCTAGGAAAGCAGGAGACGTGGAATGGAAAGCAGTCCACAAACAGAAACAAAGTCAGTGTCCATTCCAAAGTCCACAGTCACCTCACTGCGTACCCTGAGAGCGAACAGGGAAGCATGCGCTGGTCATTGGATGCATGTCCATGTGAGGGGAAAGCATGCGATGAAGGGAGATGCCTGCCTGTCCATCGTACAGACAGGGAAGCAGCTGGGCCCTCAGCAGAGGTGGAAGCTGCCACCCACAGACCCATCCTCTCTAGCTCTCCATTCTGCAAGATGTCATTTCTGAGAGATCTACCTGTCAAAACGAGAACATTTCTACTTCTCCCAGCAGTAGATTCTGCTCAAAATTAGAGTTCACCAAATGGGGCCTTTCTTGTTCTGCTTGGAATGTGCCACGTCCAGTGGCACCAGTGGGTTGTTTCACCCCATTTCTCCCTGACTTTCACGCCATGCTTCCTGCATCAAGTTTCCTGGCCTTGTGGCTTGACCTACAAATGACATACATGACATTTGATGGCATTTTCTACTGTCTCTGAGTTTTGTGATGGAATTTGTTTTCCAATCTCCTTATTTTCTGTGTGCTTTCCATAAGGAGATTTGTATTTGGCCTAATCTCCCCTCATCTTTGGCAACCAGAAGAGATTAAGACTTGTCGGCATTAATGAGAGGGAAATCACACTGAACCTCACCCAGACATGATGACAATGTAATCTGTCCCTGGAAAAGCAGTGAATCCCCAGATCATCAGCCTCTGTACCCAGACTTGCTCCAGTGATCCCCTGAGAGCTTTCAGCATTGCCTCCTTCATGCTGAGGCTGCTTGCTTCCCTGGCCTGCAAGTGGCTCCATGAGAATCTCCCTTCTTTCTTTATTTTTAGCCTCTGTATTGCTATAAGAAATTATCCCAATGTCCTGTTAAACAAGGACAGGTACAAGCTAATTTTCCATCTATGTTTTGTATCAATTATGTCAGAAAAATAATAACCCTGGAAAGAATCGTCGAAGTTGCTTTTCAGTAACTCCTTTTAATTGTATGCCTCACTTTACCCATCTCTGTAGTTTTTACTGTAACTATGCTAAATACATGTACTTTTGATAATCAGAATAAAAATAAGAAGAAATACAATGAGCCAGGCATGATGGCACACAGTGAATCGGAAGTAGGAGGGTGGCAAGTTCAGAGTCAGCCTAGGAAAGGTCTGCTTAGATGCTATCGTCAAAAGAAAGAACATAAACAAGACAACTGGGGTATAATTCAAATGGTAAGAGCCACTTGCCTAGACACAGGAAGTTCTGTTTCAACTCCCAATACTACAAATAATAATGATGGTGATGATGATAACAATAACAACAATAATGAATACACTTGGAAGCTCTAATGGATTGAACTAAATATGGTGACTTGAAGCTAGGCAAGCCTATAGATAGTATTTCCAGTTAAAATAAAAGTGGAGAGGGCTTTATTTGAAAGCATGCACAGATAATACCGTGTAACATAAATCCATGTTCTGCTTTTAAGTATATTTATTCTTACAGTGGAAAAAAAGTAAAGTCATGGTTAACACTGTAAATGAAAGCCAGCTACCACAAATGTCACTCTAGCCAAGATTTCTTTTATGCTTCCATATTGATCAATACAAAATTGTCCAATAAAAAGATTGTCCAGATAAATGTTTCTTTGAAAGGCACCAATCTTGCCTTCTAAGTCCTGTGGCAGTCTCAGAGGTCACTAGAAACAATTTTCTCTTGACTGCCTCCTTTTAAGAGACACTTGACCAAAGACATTTAAGGCTGTGAATTTCCTCCAGTGTAATCTTTCAGCCCTCCCTCACACCACCACCTATTACCATAAAATTGTCTACATGCTTCAGCTTTTCAATATTTCAACAGAGGGCACCAGAATTAAAATTCACAAAATCAAAGAGAGCTCATTCATAACAGGAAGACCAGAAAGCCTGTGGAACTTCTGTCATGACCTCAGAGCATCAGATCACTGTCTCCCACTGTTTGAGCATGATTTCATTTAAAGAAATTCCCCTGCTGAGGCCAGGAGTTTGGCCTAGTGGTAGAGTGCTTGCCTAGCATGCACAAAGACCCAGGTGCAATTCCTCAGTACCACATACATAGAAAAAAGCCAGAAGTGGTGCTGTGGCTCAAGTGGTAGAGCTCTGGCCTGGAGAAAGTCCAAGGACAGTGCCCAAGCCCTGAGTTCAAGACCCAGGACTGAAAAGAAAAAAGAAATTCCCCTGCTGTACACAGTTTATATTTCCCAAACTGAATGTACATTTAAAAATAATAATGGCTATTCATTTTGATCATTATTTTATAGTGATAAAAAAAGAAACAAATCAGGGTCAACTTTGGTCTCAAGAACAAAATAAAGCAAAAGGGAAACCCAAGCTTTGGCTTCTAATTGGTGATCATATATGCATCAGTTTTTATTTCTATTAAAACTCCCTGAGACCAGATTTCATAGCATATGTAGAGATCAAGACGAATTGTGTGGTAGGAAAGAAACTGAAACTTTTTACAAGAATGTAAAAGAGCGGAACAAGGTGGTTTCTTTTTTGCTCAATCATATTATGGTGCCAGAAATTATAAGGGAAGTAAAACTTGAAAGGAAAAAGGTGAATTATACTCCCTTGGCAGTAATAAGCTTAACACTAAGACATACTCATTAAGCTCATAGGCTTCTTTTAAAGTACCCTGTTTCCTAGAATCTGAATTCCCTGAATTCAGGAGTCACTTACTGGTAATGATTCTGAATATAGACACTTTAGGGATTGTCTAATAATTGTCATTATTCCAGTTGTTGAAGAAAGGAAACGTTGGCATTTTTAGCGATAGAGGTGTGGCCCTGATTTGTTTCTTTTCATTTACTTTTTAAAAAAAATTATACTTTATTTTTGCAAGTCCTGGGCTTGAACTCAAGGCCTGAGCCCTGTCCTTGGGTTTTCTCAAGGCTAGAGCTCTACTACTTGAGCCTTAGCACCACTTTCGCCTTCTTGTCTATGTACGTGGTGCCAAGGAATCGAACCCCATTCTTCATACATGATAGGCAAGCACTCTACCACTAGGCCAAACTCCTGGCCCCAAAATTTATATTATTGGGATATTAAGTAGTTGTACAACGGGGTTACAGTTCTTTAAGTCATTGTAAGTTCATTGGTTCTTGGTCAATGTCACTCTGTCCATTCCCCCTGTGGCTCAAGTTAAGTCTATTTTTACATAATGTATATTGGATATCTTGGCTGCATTTCCTCACCCTTCCTTCCTCAATTCCTGTGGTCTCTCTTTTTTTTTCCCCAAAAAATCATGTTCCTACTTCCTGGTATTTATTTTTTGATAAACAGTATATGAGTTGCTCAGAGTAGCTCGATCTTTCTCCAGATTTCTTCAGAAGTTTCAGTAAGTCATCAAATAATATAATTTCTGATTTTCTTACATTAGGAAACTCATGGAGAATCTGGGTAGTTGAACTACACATATTATGTAATTTAAAGCACCATTCCTTCAAAATTACCTAAGGAAACAACAGAACATGTAATAAACAATTGCTTCATATCATGGCCCACGATTGCCAAAGCCTGATTCACAGGCCAAATCTAAGCAGCCACCTGTTATTTAAGTCAAGTTGTCTTGTGACTGGTCACACCCACTGTGTCCATGGCTGCTATCTAGCCAAAGGACAAAGTTGACAAGGCAGTGGGAAAGATAGAAGTCACTTAGCTAAGTAGAAAGCCCAAAATACAATGTCAGGGAATATACCAAAACATAATCTCTAAACACACACACACACACACACACACACACACACACACACACACACAAATAAAGCCTAAAATGTTTCTTATGTGACCCTTTCCAGAACAAAATTGCTCAACCCTGTGGCATACAGTATTTCTTTGTCTTCAGAAAATGCTTGAAACACCGTATGATGCCATTTTCCTTTTCAACAAACATGTTCAATTTTCTAAGTCTCTGCATGAGTTATATACCATGACTTGACCTGGCTTCCCTTACCTCACTTATTGCTAACCCTGTGAATGTATTACAATGATACATGATTGTCTTAGCATGGTGCCATTTTCTTACCCAACCTCCTGCAGGCTGGCTATAGGCTGGCATCACCACTGGAGACCACGATGAGATGGTACCTCAAGGAACCACACGGCCAAGCATCCACATGGATTCTTGTAGGATTCAAAGATAGGGATAAAGAGATAAAAAGCCAAGCATTTATCACCTCTGTGTAACTCAGATTTATGGTTACATATACACCTGACTGTGCTTTAAAACCTAGGGATACCTGAGTGGGGAAAGATTGAAAACTCAAGACTGAATCTTATACATGAAATCTTTGCTAGGCTCTTCAGCATTCTCCATCATTTTGCCCACACTCAGTGTGACTACGAACAGTAATGTATGATGTGGTTCTCGATTACGAAAAAGAATGTGATATCCAGTGCCTTACAGAGATGCTGCAGCAGGGTTGCAAACATCTATACTGGGTGCTGCAGATAATACCCTATTTCAACATAGGTTTGATTTTCAGCGTTTAGAAGAGATGGCACTATCAGAAAAGCTAAAATAGTAACATCCTATTCTTTTGCCAGTCCTGGGGCTTAAACTCAGGGCCTGGGCACGTAAGCTTTCTCAAGACTAGCACTCTATCACTTGAGCCACAGAACCACTTCTAGATTTTTCTGTGTATGTGGCAACCAAGGTGTCAAACCCAGGTCTTTGTACATACTAGGTGAGCACTCTACCACTTGGCCAAACTCCGGACCTACTTTTAAATGTAGTCATATATATGCCCTGATACAAAGTAAATCCCTATGACATCTAATTTATGAAATAAATTAATAACCATTTTAGCCAAATTTCAGCATGACTCATGACATAAAAGTTATTTGCGCTGAAAGTAATGATAATAATTTAGATAATCTATTTCTCACTGCTACTGAGGTAGTAAAATTTTATTACCACTGTAAATCCAAACAGTATTTCCATTCTCTACACACACCAGCAAGCTGACATCTTCCAGAGCTATTTACTTAAAAATATTTACTCAGCCAGATGTCCTAATAACTGGCTTTGCTTCTTCAGAAATTCACCAACTAGAGGAGAAAATCTCGTAGGCACTAGATAAGGCTCCAACTGTCCTGCGAGGAGACAGAAGAAAGCCCCATGGGAAGGCAGCGGTGAAGGAATTCGTTCTACCGAGGTGAAGCAAATGAGTCTTGGGATGACTCAAGTGGAAGAAACCAACCACCTCAGAGATGACCCTTTCTAGTCAGGGGACATTATCCCTGTTCCCCTGTCAGTCTCCAAATCCCAGCACTTAGGTCCACTGTCCAGTGGAAGCCACTGAAACGGGGAGCTGAGAGAATCTAGAGGAAACATGACCATGAGACATCCACCATGAACTCTGCTTCCATAGACAAAGAAGTCCTCAGATACTCAATTCTTATAACAAAATGAAGTATTTCCAGGCCACCTTCACACATGCTCTTGTGTATTAAAAATCATCTATTACATGTAATTTCTAAGGTAAGTGTTACATAGTGATGCTATATTGTCTGGGGAATAAAGACAGGTCAAAATAATTCCTATGTGATCTACAACTATCATTGGTTCAATGAACTATACCATTACATCCACAGATAGGAAGGGCTGATGTAAACTGGAAGTCACCAGAGCACTACAGCATTTGAGACTTTCTCGAAGAGGGAACTGCAAAGATATTGTGAGGATACGCTTTCCCAAAAGTACTTTGGTTAGGATTAATAAGTCATTTATTCAGGGGAAAATGGAAGAATGAATGATTGCCTAGAAAAGATTGACTTGTTTTAACATCTATGTAAAAGCAAATTCTTATTGTTTTCCCTTACTCTTTAAAAATAACATTTTCTAGTTTACTGCTTTTCAATTTTCCATTTAATGATTTCTTGCCATTATACCAAAAAAGAAGAGCAAGAATGTTTAGGGAGATTTGTGCTGAAAAAGTGACTACCAGTACCCTTGTAGTCTCATTTAGCAGCATTAGAAAAGGGCCAGCTTGCAATGACTAGAGCTCACACTAAATTCTTCTTCAGGAAAGCCTTGCTAGATGAAAAATGCCAGGCAAACTCAACATGCGATAGGTTGGTAATGATGTTGATACAAATTAAGAAGAAATTATTTCATACTTTGGATTGGAGCCGGCTATCTAGAAGACTAACATGTACCTTGATTGGATTTTTACTTTTCACAGAGAAGAAGATGGTCAAAGTTTACCATGGAAAAGGCAAAATCTTGTGCAAGAGCAGAAACAAGCTGAGGCAGAAAAGATGACATTTGTAGAATTGGTTACATGGAGTCCAGTTTTGGGGAAACATGAAAGCCATGATGGTAGAAGCAAGAATGCAGAAAGAATGATAGAAGAATGAACTAATAATTCTAAATAAAATGAATGAGAAAGAAAGGAAAGGCAAAGACGTCGCTTTCATTTCATGGGCCATGCCCTATCTTGTTTACTTGTAGCTCCCTGCAACAACCCAACCAGCTAGATTTGAATTCAGTGGTAGCTTGTTCATATCATAGCAATTATTATACATGGATCGTAAGTTAAAATTTATAGGAAAAGCTATTTTGTTTGGTGGCGCTCTGAACTTGGAACACTTTCAGTGAAAGTTAAATGAGTCCCCCCAAATTCTAAGATCATGAAGTTTTAAAAGAATTTTTTCCCTTCGGAGTTCTCCTGATGATACTATCACAAGGTCCATCCATTATTCTTCAGCATAAAAATCAGCTGATCACCACCAAGCCATTTTCCAGGGCTGCCTCAGTAGATAATTGCTTAACTATTAAAACATGTACCATGATTTATGACAGCTAAAGATGCCTCTGCCTGTGATGGCTCAGCACTGCTCTGGAAGAGGAGCATTGTCTGCTACAGCAGGAAATACCATATGACAACTGGTAACAATGCACACTTCCTATTACCTGCTGATAACACCTCCTCACTGGAAACAGCCGCTTAATGATATAGCCTGTCTCCTGCTGGCAAATAACTGGATTCCAGCATGTCTGTGGCTTCTCACCAGCCCCTTACAGAGTGAGGAAGTGTTCTTACCACAATCCTTAGGAACAACAGGTTCCAATAAAGCAATCTAAAGCTGCGCTGCGCTTTTACTAAACACCTCAGCCCACATGACCCCTTGGCACCTCCCCACGGCATCACTAGTGTGACTGCCATTCTTCTAGCTTTCCTTACGATGCTGATTATCTGACACCTCTCATTCTGCACCCTTGCCTTCCTGCAAGATGGAGAAAGCGATTTGCACTCAACACTGGATCTCTGATTCAACGGAGTGCCAGCAAACTTGCTGCAGCCTTGTCCCGAAAGCAGGGCCTGCTGGGCCCCTTCCCTGCCAAGGAAACTAACTGCCTCAAGTTTATACAGCAAAGCAGCAGTGCTTGGCAAACTGCTATAAGCCAAGCTGTCTCGATTCATGAAGCTGATTTGGCAGCTGGGAGGCAGGGAGGATGGCAGAGCGACGATGTGATTGATTGCACGTGGCTGCTGGGATCCCTTTCCATCCACGGACATCACAACATGTCCAACCTTAAGCACAAGGCCAGCTCCTTCTCCTCTACTAACGGTGCATGCTGTTATCTGCCACGGAGTGAACAGAGTGTCCTTCCCACAATAGAAGACCTAGTCACTGAGTTAATTTTTAAGTTAAGTAGCAATTAGCAAACTGTTTCCGCAAAGGGAATGCCATCCTGAGCTTCTGAACATCGGAGCAGTGTAAGGAACTGAGCACAGGACTCCACATTTGCTAAGCAAGCCCTCTACCACTTCCCCCACCCCTGCCGGAACCCTATCCCCCTCCTCCCACCTCCCAAGTCCTGTTACGCTTTAGTTCACTCGGTAGTGAGACTTGGATCTTATCCTCCTCCTTCCTCCTTCCACGTAGTGGGGGTTACAGGTATGCACCAGCTTATAACTAAGGGTGAACCATTAAAAGGCCCATTTACTAAAAGGAAGATCGTTTGGCAACTACTGAGTGGGGAACAGAAATAAACCGGAAAGTCTCTGCTGTGCTTTGGATATACTGTGTCCTCCCAAAGGCTGATGGCCGAGCGTCTGGTCCCTGGGGAAAGGGATGTTTACAAAAAGTGGTGTTTGCTGGGGACTGGTGGCTCCCCGTTGTGGTCCTAGCTACTCAGGATGCTGAGCTCTGAAGATCTCAGTCGAAAGCCACCATGGCAGGAAAGTCTGTGAGACTGTCATCTCTGATTAACCACCAAAAAGCTGGAACAGAAGTGGAGCAGGGGCTCAAGTGGCAGAATATCAGCCAGGAGCAAAAGAAAAAAGCTCAGGTATAGTGTCTAGGCCCCTCAATTCATGCCCCAGGACCAACAGACAGAGAGAGAGAAGGAGAAGGGAGGGGGGGAGAATGGCTTTTGCAAAGTGGTTGGGTCACCAGGATTTTGTCATCATAAATGAGGTTTTGATGTGTTCGGGGTGTAAATCGACTCTTGGGAGGTGGCGGGATCTGAAGGTGGACCCCCGCTGTGGAAGGGGTTAACTGGAGATGTTCCTTGGGAACACAAGGTTTGTTCTTGACCCCATCCTGCAATGCCTCGCCTCCTAGCTTCCAGGAGGTGAGCAGATCTGCTCTACTACGCCCTTCTCCCAAGATGCTGCGCATCCTCACAAACCCAGAGACAACAGACCCAGGACAAAAACAGACCTTCCTTGGCTTTAGGCTGTTTATAGCTGGAATTTGGCACAGCCATGTCAACGAACACTGCCATCCGGACTACACAGGTTTGAAGGCAGAACACAGCACCGGAAGTTATCAGACTCAACTACAGAACACAGCTTTCTGAGAAAATGTTTATGATATGACCATGTACTAGGACCGTGCACGAGTTGTCCTCTGCAGGGCCTGGCAGCATCTGGACCACAGGCGGTGCAAGGCCTGAGAAGCCACTTGATGCCTGGCAAGACAGACACATAGGATTCTCACCAGTGTCCTAGAGCCCATCTGCTTGTGTTGATAATTTTGTGTGGACACCAGTGATGTTATTTATCACCAGATGGCCCTTGGCTGTGCAAATGGTTCCCTATCCCTTCCAGAGAGAGCATTTCTCTCTCTCTTGGGATGTGTTGTGTCAGCTGTGATGGAGTTGTTCTCTAAGTTTTCCTGTAGTGCAGTCCACGGCAGAAGAACATAGCCCCAGTTCTATTCCTCATGAAAATGTTAAAACTTTCCAAAGCATAGTTCCCAAAACACAAAGAGTAAAATCTCTGTGATAAAATCTGGAGCTTTGCTAATCTTAACATAAAAATGGCAGCTAAGACTCGAGCCCTGGTCTTGGTTCTGTCTTTAAATCACTCTATAATCTTAGCAAAGCACCTAATGTCAATGGACCCCAGTTGACTTATTTTTATCTTTAAAATAGATTAGATTGGTGGTAAAAAAAAAAACCTTTTCATGTCTAGGGACTATTTATAAATGTTACAATTGACTATTTTAGCATGTATAAACTCATCTTGTTGTTTTCATCCATAGGACCACTAGATTTAACAATCTTATGAAGTTTCTCTGATTGATTCATTTTAATCATTGAATCATTTTAATCCAGAAGAGAAAAAAGTTAAATATAGAAGTCAAGTGGGCATTTAGCAATGTGTTTTCCTTAGGAAAATTGTGCATTAAGCTCTCTTTCAAAATGGCTCTGTATGACTCATTGCTAAAATCTAGGAACTGGGCAGCATATTAGGGCTTACCCCTCCAAATCTGTCAATCATGTAGAAAGGGCAGCTACAGTAGGTTTTCAGTCCTCTCTTATTTCACGTTTTAAATATGACTGTTATACCTCATCGCCACCGGCAGCAAGTGTTACTGCAATGCCACTGGCTTTGATCCACTGGGTTCCAAGTAGCTGCTCTCTGGATGAGAGCAATCCAGAGTAAACATCCCCCGGGACTGGCTCTTACCAATTCTCTGCATCCCAACTCACTGGAGTACCGCGATTCCCCTTTTACCTTGAGGAAGAGGGAAGATGGAAGTTTCACAATCTCTCTTACAACCAGAGAGCCAGCCCCCACACTTGTGCGTTTGCATTGTTTGGCACAGAATCTAAGCTCATAGCATGCAAAAGCTCTTTTGTGATCTGTCTTCTGTAGCTTTTAAAAAATTGTACTGACATCCTCCCTACCTCCCAAAACTAAAATACTATTTCTGTATTGCTCTAATGTTTACTAGAATTATTTCCATGAAGATACAACTGTTTAATTCTGGAAGACCCCATTCATTCTTATGCTTGCAGAATCTAGATATTCACTTTTTTCTGCATCAGGGTTTATGCTAACATTTTCTGGGCCTGAGCCATCCATTCATACAGTCCTCAAGTGAACCGTACTACTTTGTGCAGAATGTCTTATGGTTTATGGCTGTGTTATGCTAGCTAATAATTTATTTAGTACTGCAAATACCATTGATAATTTTTATCTTCCATCTGGCAACCTTACTGAACTCTCACAAGGGTGACTACTTTATTAATATTGTATGACTTTCATTTGAAATATTGATTTTTATATCCTCTCATTTCATCCATATACTTTTAATTAATGGCCACCAGCAGGTACCATCAGTGAACTAGTACCCTCTACCTGAAGAAAGCAGGCTCCAGAAAGAGACCACTGCAATGACTACAGCTCTATTACCTCCTAACTGGAGATTCAGGGTGTCACCTCACTCTTGGTATTCCAGTTCCCTCAAATAAAAGGTGAGAGGAAGTTCTTCCTAAGTCAGGAAGAGTTCATCCACGGTGCGTGGCACCGTGGATGACCGTCAACATTAACTACTGAAATGTCTATTGACATGACTGACACAACCCAGTCTTGGAAGTTTAGGGAACTGGTCACAGATTATCAGAGACAGCTGGACCACGTACATGAGTGAAGAGGTATGGAGTGAAATTTTTGTCTTCAATGAGGACAGATATCCAACTAGAAAAGATACACAATTGGGTGTGGTGGCTCACACCTGTAATCCTAGCTACTAAGGAGGCTAAGATCTGAGGATCAAGGTTCAAAGCCAGCCCAGTCACAAAAGGACCTGAGACTCTTCTCTCCAGTTAACCTCTAGAAAATGGGAAGTGGGGTCTGGCTCAAGGCTAGGGTGTTAGCCTTGGGCTGAAGAGCTCAGGAACAGCACCCAGGCCGAGGTCAAGCCCCATGGCCCACAAAAAAAAAAGATACACAGTACATTTAAAGAACCTGCATCATCACAGGAGATGCAGGAGATGGCACCAAGACAGAGATACTATCATGTTTGTTCCTTTTCTTAAATCCTTTACTGCCCTTGCCTATGTACTCCAAAAAGTGATTGATACATATCTGCTATCTTTTAAACAGAGCTTCAGGTCCACTGATGGCCTTTCTAGAGTAAAAAACCTTGGGGTGAAGCCATGTTTCATAAATTCCAGTGGCTGATATTAGTGTGGCTTGAATTAGAAAGGTCAAGTTGTGCAAGTACCTACTGCCAAGTCAATGAAGCCATTAGCTGAATCATAAGTCATGGTCCAAGTTATAGTAATCTCTCATGAGCACCTAAATAAACAGATAGATAAATAAATAAATACTCTTGCATACCAGGAGTTAAGTCTAAAAATAAACACTTTCAAATCTGGAATTTCTGATCATGTAAAATTTTGAAAGGACATCATAATATTTCGGCTATCTATGTGATCTTTCAAATTCTCTACTGAAGAGGCGATGTATATCAGATATGACAATAGTGCTTCTGTTTTTGTAACTATCTCGTTATTTTTGTGCTGACTCACGAAGGCATTGTTTCGAAAAACTCTTTGCCAAGAGAAATAAGACAACAAAGTGCTTTTATATGAAGGAATGGGTGTGCCTTGCTTTAATTTCCTTTAGTTTATTGAAGCATTTGCCTTACAAGTATAACATTATCCTCTCTGTAATAAAATTGGCATAAAATATTAAACAGCCTGGCTGTGTTTTGTTTTGATCTGCCTTCTCAGATCTGCAAAAACTGAGCTCATACTCCTAAATGATTCCACCTGTAACATGAAGCCCTCCGGAAAGAGCATTTCCCTTCTCGACTGTGATAACTCTGCTGAATGCAGGGGGGGGGAGTGTGTACAAAGAGTATTTCTAAACAGGTACCCGGCCACAAGTAACTTTGCTTCAAATCTAGCTCAACTCCTTTCCTTAAATGCTAAACTTAGTCCTTTAACAACAGGTGATGGCATTCAGACAACAAAAGTAACAAGATTACATCTATGAGCAGGGAAGGTGCCAGGTGCCAAGGACCACGAAGGCTTCTGTATTTA
Source organism: Megascapheus bottae (assembly GCF_031878675.1). NCBI lineage: Eukaryota > Metazoa > Chordata > Mammalia > Rodentia > Geomyidae > Megascapheus > Megascapheus bottae. The sequence continues at coordinate 26,712,076 of NC_143531.1, forward strand.
CCCAAACTTCAGCCTTCCAACTCCACCATCGCCATCCCAGCCACCTGTGTGTCACACCGATTGCTCGCCTGAGAGAAGAGGTGACAGGAATACAAGTTCACAGCACCCCATACCAGACGGTGGCCCCAAGGCTCCCTGATGGAGGCAGCGCCCACGAAACGTGGGGTCGGGATTACAGCAGGCGGGAGAAGAGGCCACGTTCAGGGACAGCCTCTGTCAACGTGTGCTTTTAAGAAGGAGGAGATGGTAGCCATGAGCTCCCTTCACAGAACGATGGATGGAGTGTGCAGAACAAGACTAGACACGCAGCGGGTCTGCTCTTACAGAACTGGCACAGCCTTTCTCAAACACCTTCCCTGAGCGTGCCCCCTCTCGAGGAGAAACTAGCCCAGTGAAGTTCCCCGGTACAAACCTTTTTGTTTTCTGGGGAAAAAGTTTGACAACTGGCTCCCATCACTGATGCGTTCCTTGTGAACGCACAAGTGGAAATTGCTTGCACTGACAATTCACCCAGTCTCCAGTCCTATTAGTCGGGATGCTGACAGGTCTTCAGTCGTGTGCTCTGGGGATGGGGTGCTGAGATTCTGAGCTCAGGGCCTCACGCTTGCTGAGAAGTACTCTGGCTCTGGAGCCAGAGTTTTTCCTTTGGTTTCTTTTGTTGTTGTTGTTTTGTTCTTGATAAAATCTCATGCTTTTGCCCAGGCTGGCCTCCTACCTTGGTCTCTCAAGTACCTGTAATTACAAGCATGAGCCATCACGCAGCCTTTTCTGCTCCACTTTCCTCTCAACCTCCATCTCCCCAAATGTAGTAGGACCATCTTAGAAATCAGAGCTTAGTTATTAAGAACCTGAGGTTTCCACTTTCTTTCTTGCAGGTATTCAAAGCTGAATGCACCATCTGTGTGACTCAATGTGTGAAGACATTCAGCCACTGAGGCACACCAATGCCTCTGACATTCAAAAATCAAGGAAAAAATAATCACCACTGTCATGCTCAAATTCGAGTAGACTGAAGATGAGCAGACACGTAGTTAAGTCTAGACAGGCAGCACTGCTGCTCCTGCTGCTGGAGGCTGAGGAGAGGAAGCTCTTGCCAGGCAGAAGCAAGATGATGGCAGTGGAGGAAGAAAATGTTCTTCTGAACAGGACAATTGGCTTCATTTAGTTACTCCCCATTAAGTGCAGGAAGAGAAAGATAAAATTGTCCAAGCCGAATTAAGAGGAAATTGTCCAACTCAAGATTTTCTAGGCTAGAAAGTAAACCTTTTTTTCCTCATTCCTGTTCATCCAGCCAGCAAGAAACTCTCAAAGTGGTCTTAGGGCAAAGATCAAATCCAGGGTTTACTAGTCCAGTGTGCTCTGGGGTTAGAGATCAAATCAGAGGAGTCTCTGCTGGACACTTCATTAAGGCCTTGGGAAGTTTTAAAGTGGTGCCTTGAAGACCTTGTCAGAAGACAGGGCTCAGGAAAACCCAAGAGGGCTTCTTGCACAGCGTTCTCAGTTGCAGACATAATGAAGAAAAGCCCATCTCAAGGGTTTTCTCAAAGATGTCTTTTATCTAATGCAATGAACTTGAATAAAAGTCAAAGGTTTAAAAGCTATCTGAACTTGAAAACTAACATAACAATATACCAATCGCCAAAGGAAAGTAAATATACAGAAAAATCTCTAATTCTTCAAAAAGGAGGAGGCAGATTCGGCGACTGCACATAGGAGTCATTTCTTTCTTTGTGTGTGTGTGTGTGTGTGTGTGTGTGTGTGTGTGTGTGTGTGAGAGAGAGAGAGAGAGAGAGAGAGAGAGAGAGAGAGAGAGAGAGAGAGAGAGAGAGAGTGTGTCATGGATCTCAAACTCAGGGCCTGGGTGCTGTCCTTGAGCCTTTGTGCTCAAGGCTGACACTCTACCACTATGAGCCACTAGCTAGCTTTAAACCTCAATCCTCAAATCTCCGCCTCCTGAGTAGCTAAAATTACTGGCAACTCATCTTTTTCAGCACTCACTTCTCTCTTTTCCACATCTCATCAGCATCAATGAATTGTATAAAGATTCATTCTGGCATGTCATTATAGGCATACACAGTGTACCTTGATTGGACTTAGCGCTCTTCCGCAACCAATCTCAACAAACTTCATTATTCCATTTTTTACCCATGAATATAAAGTATTTGCACATATTCTGCCCCACCCCCTTCACTCTCTCTATTCACTTTCTTCCTTGCACTCATTTATACCTCACTGTGGACAAGACTTATCTTACATTCCAGTCACTAGCGTATGCTAGTTGTGCAGTGGCGTCTCACTGCATATGTTATACAAGCCTACACAATGCCTTAAAATCAGTCAGATTCCCCCCAGCTCACTCTCACTTTTCCATCCTCATTTCCCCTCATTATTCAAAGCCTTCGTGAATTTTGTTTTGCTATCTTCACTCACAAACAAGAATGAAAAATACCAAAATGAATTATTTCTTATGGAAAAGAAAGCATCAGAGGAGAAGCTCAAAGGCTAAAGGGTAAAATTTAAAAGCTATAAAGAAATATTCCCTGAGTCTTTATCAGACCCAGTTTCTGTTTCCAAAGCAAGAAGAACTGGGGCATTTACCCTGCTGAGTTTAGGACTATTGTGGACCTAAAGCAACAAGGGTCTATCTACTATGGACAGAAATCCCCAAAACCATGAGCCAGAAATAAACCTTCCTACTTTATCAGTTGACTATTCTAGGTATCTTGTCACACTGATGGAAAACTGACTGACACAGCCATTGTTTAAGAAATGTAACCACCCAAGAGCTGTATGGCGAGAGGATGTGCTGCTGATTAACCATTTGGAGAGGTGTCATAGAGAGAGGTGATGCCTAGACAGCTTGTAGCTTTCCAGCTACACCGCCGAGGTACGGCACAGAAGAATGCAGAATCCTTTCTGGATCTTTTATCCTAGCAGTCCAGCATTTAGCCCACATGGCAGAATCAGGACCAATTCTACATCATTAGAGTATTCAGACCCTTGCCTTTGCTTTATGGTGACTGTTATTTTTTTTTTGCTTTTCTTTTTGGTCAGAAACTGGGACTCAAACTCCATATCTGTGGTTGCTTTTGATCCCTGGTGCTCTACTAGTGGACCCATGACTCCAATTCCAATAACTGTTACTTTTAATGCCCAGCACAGTGGCGAGGGGAGAAGCCGGGATGGAGCCGCAGGCCAGCTGTCAGGAACTCCACAAGTCCTGATAGGTGGCCATAGTGGCCGTGGTGAGAAGGGACACAGGTGCGGGGGGGTTATATTCTGAAGATGAATGGAAGTGATCCTGTGGCAATCAAAGATAATGCACAGATTGACTGACTGACTGACTCCGCTATTTAAAGGATACAATTGCTACCAATAAAAGTCTGGAATTAAAGTCTGGAATTAAAAGTCTGGATTAAAGTCTGGAATGTGAAGGTGCTAGACATCTAATCAGACATGCTAGACAGACTTTGGATATAAGTCTGATGTTCATGAAAGAGGTCATGGCGGGAGACATAAAACTTATGAATCACCAATAGATGAAAAGTATGAGAAGCCAGTAGGCCAGATGAGCTCCAGGGACAGAACACAGATAAATAAAAAATTTAAGATATATGTACAGGACTTATTTTTATTTGCAAGAATCAGCAAACCAGACTAAATTAGTTACTGAGTAAATAAAAGGAAAATAAAGAGGTCTAAGGGAGGATGGCAGCCTGGGCACTCAGTGAAGAGCCCTCGGGTTCCATGAAAGGTCACGAGGGAAGAGAATCATGGATGAACTTCCAACCTTGCAGCAGAGAAGTTCTTGGTATCCCTGGCAGGGGCAGTTCCAGCAGAAAAGTGTAGACAACATCCTGGCTGGGTCAAAAGCGAATGAGAAGAGAGACAACCATGCAGAGAATAGTGTTCATCATGGTGACCACAAGGAAAATACAATGATAATGAAAAAATATGGGGCCAGGAGTGTGGCCTAGTAGTAGAGTGCTTGCCTAGCATGCACAAAGCCCTGGGTTCGATCATCCTCTGCTTTGCCAAAGAAAGACAAATCTCTCCCCCACTCAGAATCTTACCAAGTTCCCTACCTGAGAAGGTGCCACCAAAGAAAAGGTGCTGACCAAAGAAAAAGACACCTTTCATCAAAGTGACAACACCAGGCATGTCTGCTTCCATGACACCAATTACCAGTACAGCTTTAATACTTATGCCTCATAATTACTTCTTTAAAGTTAATGGGTAATTTTGGTTAAGTGTATACTCACGATGCGAAGATAGCATAAATAGGAATAATTTTAAAAATAAAATCCTTATAAAATGGAGGACAGTAAGACCATCTTAATAAAATCCATGAATGAAAAGCTAAAGTTCCATTTTACATAGTTCCTATTGTTACAGAAAACAAAAATACAGAAAAAATAAATTCTAAAATGACTAGCAGTAAAAGGTACAACTGAAGAATAATTAGATAAGCTGGTGAAGTAGGTCATGTGCAAGGCTCTAGATCTGATTCCAAAGTCAAATGTTAAACAACTGAAAACGTTACACATCTATGCGAATAGCATGCGCAAGCTACTGCTTGTAATTGCAGCTACGTGACTAAAATTCCAATAAAAGAGAAGAATGCCACGGTGTTAAAGGGATTTAGGACCTGGCTGGATTCCTTTGGTGTGTGGCCACCATAAACATACCTCTTCCTCCCCACCCCCTCTGGCCTTTCCGTCTCCATGCCTTTATTTGGCACAATAATGTGCATCCTTCTGATTTTGTCTTCCCAGGTCTCAGGACTTGAGAGACTCATTACTAACTGGAAAAGGCACAGCTCTGTATTGAACTCAGATTTGCACCATTTCTACATAGGCCTCTACCACATGGTGAAAATAAAACCCTGAGAAATATATATGCACAAAAACATACGATTAGATCATGTGTATGAGTTAAAATATGGCTGAATTAAACTGGGATCAAAGAAACTCTTGTGTCCTGTTTCAGACTCCAGCACTGAACAATTGTGAGGAAAAAAGAAAAGAAAGGAAGAAGGAGAGAGAGGAAGCACGCTGGCTGCAGGGCTCACATCTATAATGCCAGCACTGCAGAGGCTCCAACAGGAGTTGACACGCGCACAGCCAACCTGAATTGTAGAGGCTATATAGAGTCATGCTCTGTCTCAACGAAACAAAAATTTCAACAGAAATCAAAGTAGTACATAGCATTAAATCATCCCAACTGTTACGTGGAGAAGGCTTGGGTATTTTACTTTTCAATAGGTGGAACACCTGGATTTTCCTAGAAAACATGTCATCTTTAAAAAAAAAAAAGATGGTTAACATGAGAATCTACACAAATTTCAGCAGTGTTTTGCTAGTCATAATCCAGGTGAAATCAGGTATGCCAGTCGGCTAAGCATGCCCTCAGTGAGGTGTGGGGAGGACACGGCGGCTTGGTATGGGAAAAGCAGCTCAGGTTTCCCTCTATAGCTTTCAGGTTCCTAGAGGAACAAGTTTATTAATACTAACAATTTTGACCTAAGAATTTCTGTGGAGACGTCTTGGCTACTTAATTCTCCAATAAATACAGTCTAGAAAGAGAGCAAAGATTAATCTTTTCATCTGCCCAGAGTTGTTAAGTGATGTTTGCGTGTGCACATGTACACATATCCAGACACATACATGAGCAAACATACAGAGCACAGCCACGTTCGCATAAGCGTATACCTACCTATAGTTGTAACAGTCGGCTAATGAAACCATCAAATTGCTATAGGTCCTATTTCACTGCTCACTGAGCCTACACATTTTCTCTTAACTCCCCTATTGAAATTTCCCATGCAAGCAATTCAAAATAAAACAGTGATAGTCATAAGTCAGGAACTGTGCAGTGTGAGAAGTGTTTCAGATCCAATCTAGCCTCTTTTCATGCTGGGAAAGTGTTCTACTACTGAGCCACATCCCTGACGCTTTGTGACAACTCTGTGGGAATGGTGCCACCTTGTAAGTAGCAGTGTTCTCAAACCGGTCCTCGGAGCTCTACCTCAGCCTCACAGCCTGTGCAGTTAGTTAGTTACTCTATACTTAACTTGCTAAGCTACAAAACAAGCTTCAGTGACTCACACTTACAATCTAGCTACTCCGGAGGCTGAGATGTGAGAATTATGGTTCCAAGTCAGCCGAGGCATGCATGCCTGTGAGATTCTTATTTCCAATTAATTATCAAAAATCCAAGCCGAGCTGTGAGAGGTGGGGGAGAAAAAGCATACCTACAACAATGTTTAGTAATAAGACTCAAATAATATTAGCTGATAACCATGGCCAAAAGTCAAGTTAGCAATCTAAAGAAAGTACTCTCCGTGTTATTAACCAAACTTCACAACAGTAGTTCTACAATCAACAAAATTTAACAGAAAATCCAAGAGGAAATGAAACACAAAAAAATGACCATCTTCTAAGTTGTAAAACCATTTAAAACTGCTTTGGATGAGAGACCAATTTGAAAAGCAGACTGAAGTTACTAGTGTTTCCCTCAAGAAAATACACTCACACACACACACACACACACACACACACAGCATTGTGGGCTCCTTGTGTGTCCCCTTCTTGAAATACATCAGAGGCAACAAGCCTGAAATGGGAAACCTCCTAGGGTTAGTTTCCAGACTGTGTCAAAATGACATTGAGACCACCGTCTCGATGAGTTTCTAAACCTCCGAAGAGTTTCTAAACAGGCATTTCACTGGCAAATTCTATATCTAGTATTGGAGCTTTGACATTTGCTGTATTGATTTCTGCAATCAGAGCAAACACCTTCCCATTCTTTTTGCTGGGCAGGGTGAGTCATGCCTGTGAGCCCAGCTGCTCAGGAGATAGAAACAGGAGGATTTGGAGCTGGAGGCAAGCCTGGACAAAGTTTTGGGAGATCTCATCTCAGACACAAAATGAAAACTAAACAGAAGAGAAGTGTGAGTCCCTGCAGGCCCTGGCTTGGAGCCAAGCAGGGCCCTGGAGGTTAGGGGGGGAACAGCCCATCACTGTCTCTGAACTCAGAGAAGTCTGTAGGAGGTTTTCAACCAGAACGGGGCAAATCAGCAGAGAGCATGGATCAAACCTGTGGAAGTAACTACTGCCTATCAGATCAAGGAATCAGTACCACAGTCTGTGCTGCTGCAAAGCAGGTCGGAGGGAAGAGAGAATCTCCTTCCCAGGCTGACCCCAAGTCCCGAGAAGAGAAAAGGAGAAATACAAACCCAACACACACATGATTTAAAAACGATGACGATGCTTCTTAACTTGAAGTGAAACTTCCGCTTTTCCATCCCATGTAAGCCATCTGAAACGGTGACTGCTCTGTCTCTAAGCCCTTCCTAGATCTTGGGGGTTTCTTCTTCTATTCCTCCTTCTCACATGGCTTCATATATACACATAGACACATATATACATACATATATATACATATGTATGTGTGTGTAACATATATATATGTATATATATATATATATGCCAGTTCTGGGGCTTAAACTCAGAGCCTGGATGCTGTCACTGAGCTTTTTCTCTCAAGGTTGGTGCTCGACCACTTGAGCCACACCTCCACTCCTGGTTCCTAGAGTTGTTAAGTGGAGATTAAAAAAAAAAAAAAATCTCAGACTTTCCTGCTGGCTTCCGGCCTTGGTCCTTAGGTCTCAGGCGCCTGAACAGATAAGATTTCAGGCATGCGCCCCAACTCTGGTCTCCTCTAAATCGCTTTGGAATAAAGGTTTGCTTGCGGCCTGCCTTCCTGGATCCTCACACAGACCCCAGCCAGCCATGGGGTCCCCGCTGGAGACGATGGATCCCCTGTGGCTTCTCCAGGTAGGGAGTCTCCAGCTGCTCCTTGGGCCACAGTGGCCACCACCACTTGGCGCCTGGCTGTGCCTCCTGGCTGGGGCCGCCCGAGCATCCACCCGCCCCGGGACTGACTTCCCAGGGCCATCCCCGTCCTCCGTGCGCCTGCGTCCTCACACACCTCTCTCCTGGACGGCCCAGCGCCCGGCCCTGGACCCTTCCCTCCCCACGGACGCTGGGTTTGGCCAGGGTGGAGAGGGCGCCCCATTTCCCCAGCCTGGGGGAGCCGCGGTACCTTGAGCTCTCGAATGCAGAACCCAGGTCTCTGGGCGCCTCGACCGCGGGGCCGGGCGGGGACGGCGGGGACGCGGCGGGACCCCCGGGGAGGCGCGGCGTCGGAGGCGGCGCCGAGAGCCGCTCTGCACCCGCGTGGCCCCGGCCCGCGGCGTGGTCAGCAGGCGGGACCCGGCGGGCGGGGGGCGGAGGAGCCGGGCGCGCGGGGTGGGGCCGCGCGTGGGCCCTGGGGACAGCTCCCCTCCACTGCCACCCCCCAGCAGGGCCGCGCGCCGCCCTACCTCCATGGAGTCCGGGCTGCGGGCCGGGGGAGCGGCGGCTGCCAGCGCACGGGCCCGGAACCGCTCCGCTGGCCGGCGGGGAGCGCACCCCGGGGTTCCCCGCTGCCGCCCGGGCAGTCCCGCCCTCCTGGAAAGTGAAAGGGAAAGGAGGGACGGGCGCCACGCCCGCCCTGCGCCCCGAGCCCACGAGGAGCCCGCAGCAGCCGGACGGGCACAGCCGCTGCGCCCCTGGACACCTGCGCCGAGCCCCCCAGAAAGGGAAAGGGGGACCCGGAGGTCCGGGCCGCGTGGCCGGCTGACAGGCGGGAAGACCCCGGCTGGGAAGACCCTGTCCCTAGACAGCCGGCCTGGGGACCCTGTCCCTGGACAGCCGGCAAGAAAGGCCCCGGGTGGGGAAAGAATGGGCAGTGACCGGTGACATCCGAGCTGCCAAGCGCCCGCCAGGCAAGACCTGGCGCTCGTGAGAGTCACAGCACACCATCCCCACCACCACCACCACCACCACCACCACCGGAGCAGGGGTCCCCGAAGCCTTCACACACACTCACACACACTCACACTCACACACACTCACACACGCATACTCACTCACACACACTCACACACTCACACTCACACTCACTCACACATTCACATACACTCACACACACTCACTCACACTCACACACTCACACATTCACTCACACACACTCACAGTCACACACTCACATTCACACACTCACACTCACGTACACACTCACACACTCACACCCACTCACACTCACTCACACATTCACATACACTCACTCACTCACACACACTCACACACACATACACACTCACACTCACACACACTCACACAGTCACTTACACTCACATACACACACATTCACACACACACATTCACATTCACACACTCACACACGCACTCACATTCACATACACTCACACACTCAGACACACTCACATTCACACACACATTCACATACACTCACACACTCACATTCACACACACATTCACACATTCACACACACTCACATTCACATACACTCACACACACACTCACACATTCACACACTCACATTCACACTCACACACTCACATTCACACACATTCACACACTCACATTCACACTCACACACACTCACATTCACATATACTCACACACACACATTCACACACTCACACTCACATTCACATACACTCACACACTCACACACACTCACACTCACATTCACATACACTCACACACACTCACACTCACATACACTCACATACACACTCACATACACACATTCACACTCACACACACACTCATATACACTCACACACTCACACACACTCACACATTCATTCACACTCACACACATTCACACTCACACACACTCACACACACACATTCACACTCACACACACATTCACACTCACACACACATTCACACTCACACACACATTCACATTCACACACACTCACACAATCACATTCACACACACTCACATACATTCACACACTCACTCTCACATACTCACACACACTCACACACACTCACACACTCACAGCCACACACACATTCACTTACACACACTCGCACACATTCACACACACTCACATACACACACTCACACACATTCACACTCACACACTCACATACATTCACACACTCACTCTCACACTCACATTCACATACACTCACACACACTCACATTCACACTCTCACACACTCACACTCACACACTCACATTCACATACACTCACACACTCACACTCACATATACACACTCACACACTCACACACACTCACATTCACATACACTCACACACACTCACATTCACATACACTCACACACACACTCACATTCACACACACTCACACTCACATTCACATACACTCACACACTCACATACACACACTCACATTCACATACACTCACACACTCACATACACACACTCACATTCACATACACTCACACACTCACATACACTCACATACACACACTCACATTCACATACACTCACACACACACATTCACACACTCACACACACATTCACACACTCACACACACTCACATTCACATACACACACACTCACATTCACATACACACACACATTCACATACACTCACACTCACACACATTCACACACACTCACACACATTCACATACACTCACACTCACATTCACACACACACATTCACATACACTCACATTCACATACACTCACACACTGACACACATTCACACACTCACACACTCATACACACACACACACTCACATTCTCACACATTCACACACACACATTCACATACACTCACACACTCACATACACACACTCACATTCACAAACACACACTCACACACCCACACACTCACACTCACACACTCACATTCACACACTCACACACACCCACTCACACTCACACACACTCACATACACACACTCACACGCTCATTCACACTCACACACTCACATTCACATACATTCACACACACATTCACACACTCACACACACATTCACACTCACACACACTCACAGACATTCACATTCACACACTCACACTCATTCACACACTCACTCTCACACACTCCCACAGTCACACACACATTCACACTTGCACAATCACACTCGCACACATTCACACACACACACATACACTCACACACATTCACACTCACATTCACACACACTCACACACACATTCACACTCACACTCACATACACTCACACACATTCACACACTCACTCACACTCACACACGTTCACACTCGCACACATTCACAGTCACACATTCACACACACACTCACATACACACATTCACACACTCACTCACACTCACACACGTTCACACTCACACACATTCACACACTCACACACACTCACATGCACTCACACACACACACACACTAACCAGGTCCTGTTCCACTTTATTATGATAAATAGGAAAAACTATAGAATTAAGTCCACATTCACTGTGCGTAGAACTCCACATAACTCATTCATGTGGCTTTAGAAGGCGCTTCTGTAAACATCTTTCTACCTGGTTTTGATAACAACCAGCTCAGACTTATCATAGTTAATGATCAACAAAACAGGCTAGAGAAAGCAGGTGAATATGCAGCCCTTCCAAATTTCCCTTCGAAATTGCATTTAAGGAAAGGAAAGCTGGTGTGCTGGCGGAGCCCGGGTGGCCCACGCCTGCAATCCCAGCCACGCAGGAAAGTCTGTGAGACTCTAGTTAACCCCCAGAGAGTGGCAAGTGGTGCTGTGACCCAAGTGATCGAGCACTAGCCCTCAGGATAGAGGCTCAGGTCAATGCCCTGGCCGTGAGTTCAAGCCCCAAGACTGGCAAAAAGAAAAGAAATGAAGTCTTGTTTTTCTGTTTATGATAATTCCAAACCACTCGGCTTTGTTTCTGTTTCTGTTTTGTTTTGTTCCTTTTGTTGTTGTTGATTTTTATGGGCAGTAGTAGGGTGTGAACTCAAGACCTCTGACCACCCCAGCTTTCTCCTGATTATTATGGAATTTTTAATCCCCAGGCTTCCTGGCTTTGCGCCCAGGTCCTTCAGATTACAGCCTCAGGAATAGCTAGGATTATAGGCATGAGTTACCAGTGCCCAGCAATAAAACCCAGATAATCAAAGAAATACGTTGAAGCTCTGGTTTACAAGATAATCTTGCACCTACCAAAGGAGGAGGGTAGGTGTGAAGAAGGAGATTATTAGGATTGGGGCTCATGGGGGCTTTGAGACCTCTGCCCCAGCCTCAGCCTGTAGCACTGCAGAGCTTGCTCTTTGCTGTGGTGAACTCCTTTGCCACATTCCTTAGTCTCTCCTATCTCTGAGCTCTGTAGCTGGTGGAGGAAATAGAAGACTATACAACAGGACATTTGACCTACCATTCTGACCACCACCCAACACAGCCTGGCATTGCTGCCACCAGGGAAGCCATCACTCCTGGGTTGGGTTCTGCTCTTCTGTGCTCTGCGGGAAGCTGCTCTCACCTGGGGCTCCCACCTTGCTGGCTGGCCTCAGGAAGCACAGGTTTCTCTCGGGCAGCCATCACCACGCTGTGTTACATGAGCTGAGCTGAGTCGCTGGAGACTTCCGTCAGCACTCTGTGAAACTAATGCATGTTTTCCTCCTTATGCTCAGCTTTAAAGAACAACATGAGTCCATGAACGTAATAAACCTGGTCTGTGACTATTAATTTATCTTGTACTCAAGTAAGTTCTGGAACAAGATATACAGAGCAATAGATGAGTATTTATTCTGTTTAGGGAGTTGAAAATAGCAAGTTACATAAAATGAGGGACCATGGCCGTACACGTAGGCTTTGCTGTGCTCTACCTCTTGCCTCCCAAGTATGTCAATCCAATTGGTTTTCTCAATTACAGACAATAATAAGGATTTTTGAATTCCTTACCAGGCGCCTCCAAAATTTCAGGCAAATTGCTTTTTGTTGCACTGGACTCGAAACGGGAATGGCTAATATTTGCATCTTGTACCTTCCAATGCCCGTAGGCTGTTTGACAGGTTACTGAAAATTATTCACATCAGTGAGCAAATAAATTCCTCTTTATAAATTACTGGCAAAGACCAAGGTTGATGAAATAATTTGAAACTGCTTTAAGATAACTAATAAGATCATAACAGTGGAATGAGTAAAAATTAAACCTCACAGAAGTAACCAAATTTTATTTTGAATCTCTTTAACTCAATGAATAAACAATAAAAATCATATGGAATAAGTTTCTAAGATCTTAGGGGTATTTTTCTTTCCGAAAGATAATGCTTATCAGTTTTTTTTCTTTTAAATAAATCAGTAATAGATGTTTTGTATAGCTTTTGAGAGTTAATGGTTAGGTCATCTGCTGTAGTGTTCAAAGTCCATAACCTTTCCCTGTTTTATGGTCTAAGATGTAATCAGAGTCTGAACAGTTGATCTTCTGGTCTTTGGAACATGGACCATCCTAGGTCCTTTATATCTCCATCTGGGGCAGTGTGCTGCAAAGCTGCCACGTGCAGCTGGCTTCCACCTGTGTTTTCTATGGTGTTGACCATGAAGAAACACACTTAAAGAATGCTTCAGTCCCCAGAGTTTCACAGAAGTATCTCTCTGTTAACTGTTGCATCCTCCACTTTCCAGTGTGATTTGCATAAGCACAGATGTTAAAAGTGTTCACATCCGTACACAGGGATGTCCTCTCTTAATTCTCTTCAGAGAAACTGAGGCCTAGAAAGAGAGTTTCCTTTTTCCTTTAGCTTTTTTTTTTCTGTCATGATGGAAAAGATGGGTTGAAAAACCCCAGCACTGGAGCTCAGGATCTGCCCAGGTGGTAGACAAGACACCTGTGTTCCCAACCTCCCAGCCAGCCCCCCCGGGCCCCGGGGGGCTCCACGGGATGAGGAAGACCCTGGCCTTGCTGAATTTTCTCCCAATCCCATGCCACATTGCCACGTGGCTTTGCTGATGGCAACCACGGGACTGGATGGGACTGGCCGTCTGTTTCTCCAAGTCCTTGATAACAAATATGGAGATTCACTCCTTGTCCTCTGGAGGGGAGAAGAAGGGTCGAGGCCCAGGCTGGCGCTTACGATGCCCTGGTTCTCCACTCCGGAACGGGGTGATGGTAGCTCGGTGGAAGTCTGGTCTGAAAAGAGGAGGGTCAGCTGCTAAACTTTCTCCCAAATTGTCTGGATGCCACACAGCTCACCGGGCTGGCAGGGCCCTGGGGTGGGTGGACACTGGGTGGGTGTGCTGTGCCCTCTAGAGCCTGGCGCTGGCCTTGGCAGGAGCCCAGTCCTGGGGCTTGAACTCAGGGCCTGAGCACTGTCCTCGGGTTATCTCAAGGCTAGCGGTCTGCCACTTGAGCCACAGCACCACTTCTGGCTTTTCTATATCTGCAGTACTGAGGAATCGAACCCACATCTTTGTGCTTGCGAGGCAAGCACTCTACCACTAGGCCAAAGTCCCAACCAGACATGTTCGTGTGTGTGTGTGTGTGTGTGTGTGTGTGTGTGTGTGTGTGTGTGTGATGGGCCTGGGTGTTGTTCCTGAGCTCTTCAGCTCCAGGCTATCTCCCCCCTTGAGCCAAACTCCACTTCCTAATTTCTAGAGGTTCATTGGAGATAAGAGTCTCAGGTCCTTTTGTGCCTGGGCTGGCTTTGAACCTTGATCCTCAGATCTCAGCCTCCTGAGTAGCTAGGATTACAGGTGTGAGCCACCACGCCTGGCTCAAACATGTAGTTTTTTTAAAAACTGTATGTAATTTATTTTCCTTTATCATCAGTGTTAAGCTACTACCATTTAAAAATAGTTTACTGTGATTTTCAAATTTTTGCAAATTTCATTATAACCACAAACCAAAAATCCATGGTAGACAAACTAAAATTAATAATGGAGAACTTGGAAAACCACCTAACTGTAATGAAGGTTATAAGAAAGGGCAAGGAAAGGAATTACAATACTTGAAAATGACTGTGGTGAAAGGATACAATGTAGATCTAAAATTATGCTCCATGCATTATTATTGATTGCTGATTAGTTGATAATTCATTACTGTTAAATAATTCATTAATTATTGTATTATTACATAATTAAATTATTAAATATATTGTTTAATAATTTATTGACTATTGTAATTATGTATTACATAATTATTAAAATTAAATAAAAGTAAATCATGATAATTATTATTATTATTATTATTATTATTATTACCCATGCATTAAAGTACCAATGAGCAGGCTATGAGGGGGGGGGGTGAGACCCTGAGGAGACAGTGGCAGTAGAAGGACAAACTTGATCATCTAGAATATAACAGCACAGGCTTGAACTCAGACATCATACCAAGGTTGAGTCAGAAATAAACAAAGGACATAAACATGAGGCAAGTTAGAATAAGGAAAGGTGATGAGGACTTTTTCTTCCAAAAATGAAGAACAAAATACATTTTTTTCTTTGTTATTTTCTTGTATAATTAAATTGCAAGTAATACAGGCATTATTCTTTTCTTTCACTGAACTGTAACTTAAAATTAAAAAAATATCCCCTCCCTTCATCTTGCTTCAGGTGATTAATATACCCTGAAAAAACAAGAATGCATCTGTGTAAAGACCATGTGTGAGGCAGTTCCCTGCCCTACATAACTTACAAACACTCCAAGAGAAACACTCAAATCATGTTCTCTCATGAGATGTCCACACCGTGTCTTGGGATTGGCTGGCCTCTTTGCATATAAAAATCTATTGCAAAAGGATTAACAACTTAAAAGTAAGACAAACTATGAAACAAGGAGAAGAAAGCAAGGGAAACTTCAGGGCACTGAAATGGTGAAGGACTTTTTGGGACAGAATCCCCAAAGCAAAGCAAAAATAGACAAATTAAGGATCATGTATCACAATGCTAAAATGAATCTGCACAGAGAAGAAAATAATATCATATAGAAAATACAAAATGAGTGGAAGTATTTTCAAATTTGGATCTTTTTTTGTTATTTTTTTATTGTAATTAGTAAAAGGGTTACATGATATTTGCCAGATAGAAGGTGCAAGGAGCCAAGAATCTAAATATATATAAGGAACTCAAAAAACTCCACATAAACAAATGGACAAACAAAATCCTAACTTATTAATGGGACAAAGGTACACAAAACAGCTCACGGTCACTAATCATATGGGAAATGCAAATTAGTACCACAGTGAGGAGTTACCTTATTCCAGCAAAAATGGTTTTTATAAAGAGACAAAAGATAACAACAAATGCTGAGGATGTGGAGGAAAAGGACTTTACACACCAATGACATAAGGGTGAATTAGGACAGCCATTGTGAAAAGAAGACACAGAAAGTCCCCAAAAGATTAAAATTAACTCAGGTACTCGTTTACTATTTTACTCCTAGGTATATATACAAAGGAAATGAAATCAGCCCATCAAAGAAACGCCCAAGAAATGTAAACTAAAAAATATTATCCACCCACTGAAGTATCCACAAAGAAAAAAACTGGCACAAAACACCATGGAATATCCATATGAGGAAATCTTGTCACTTACAACATAGATGGAATTGGAGGTGAGCCCTGAAGTGACACAATCCGGGCAAAAAAAAGTTAAGTCACACTTGATCTCATTTCTGTATAATCCAAAACCTGATGTGACAGCTAAGAGTAGAGTCAAGGTGAGAGGAGGAGAGGGAGGATAAGGAGCAGCAGAGGGCAGGGAGAGGGGACCTCCACAGTTAGATTGAGAAAAGAATTTCTGGTTCTATTGCACACAGGGTGAGTATAAATGATGACAATATCCCCTCCAGGTTTTCAAATAACTAGACATTGGCCAGTGACTACCATGTCTATTTATGATTAGTCACTAATACTGGTTGAAAGAGATAAATATGGTAAGTATTATGCTGCCTAGACATATGTTACAGTATCACATTATTCTTTAGTGTATATCATCTATATGTATCAGTTAAAGTTGCAATTTTATTCTAGACATGATGGGACTCACCTGTTGTTCCAACAAGTGGAGGAAAAGGAGAGAGGCTGGCAAGTTCTAGCCCAGCTTGGCCTTCACAGTAATATTCTGATTCAACCCCTCCAGAATTAACTAATCTACACTGACCAAAATGAACATGAATACAAGTAACCAAAGTGAGAAGAATCTAGTGAGAACCACTGTTGAGTCTGTCAGGAAACAGGGTGTTTATGAAGCTGGAGTTTGATGCAAAGTATACGTCCAGGTGAATTCATGCATCCACACGCAAACACAGTGACCA